>NC_142063.1:156189964-156838297 GCF_059756535.1 Pantherophis guttatus
TTTATTTATACACTCCAGATAGAACTATAGAAATAATTTTCCTCCCCCTCATCCAATACGAATTCTGAATCTCTCTTCTATAGAATTTCTATCCTTTCCAAGGAAAGATGCTAATAGCAGCAAATAATCATGGGATATACATCTTCAAGATTTAAATATTAATTAGGCCTTTCATTTCTGTTCACATTGTTGTATCTTTTATAAACACGGTGCTGAAATTGGCTACTTCCTACCATTTCTTTATTAAGGTACCGTATTTTTCGGAGTATATGACGCACCGGAGTATAAGACGCAGCTTAGTTTTGGGGGACGAAAATAGAGGGAAAAAATCTGCCTACCAGGTATTCATCTGGCTAGTGTCCTTAGTCTAGTGAGCTTCAGCACATTAGTTTGCTTGTTTTTTATCCCCTGCTTGGGGATAAAAAACAGTTTCTAAGGCACAGCTGAGAGGAAGCAGCAATGAGAAAAGCAGACAAAGCACGGGGGGAGGGGGAGATTGTTTCACTTGGCTAGCACCTAGTTAGGGCTGAAAAAAACCTTCTAAAGAACAGCTGAGAGTCGGAGATTGCTTCACTCGCTAGCACCTCGTTAAAGCACAGCAGAGAGTCGAGGGAGCAGGCAAAACTGGGAAGATCACTTCACTCAATAGCACCTCGTTAGCACCTCATTCGGGCTGAAAAAAAGCTTCGGAAAAGCTACATTCAGAGTATAAGACGCACCCAAATTTTCAGCCTCTTTTAGGGGGGGAAGGGTGTGTCTTATACTCCGAAAAATACGGTAGGTGAAAGGGAATGTAAGCCTATATATTTTCACAATGTTGGGGGACTTGGAATTAAGGATAGAACTAGTCTACCCCATATGTTCCTGTAATCAGGATATTGAGCTTCTAAAAATATCTTTGAACAAAACAATGGAATATATTATAACTCTACATAATAATTGAACTATCAGAGATGCTGATAGAACCATCCTGTTGGCTAGAAGCAAGAAAAATTTAAGAAACCTTTTATTGAAGGTTAAAAATTGAGTGTAAAACCTACTGTGAGATGATACTATAGATAGATAGATAGATAGATAGATAGATAGATAGATAGATAGATAGATAGATAGATAGATAGAAGAGAGAGAGAAGAGAGAGGGAGAGGGAGCAAGGGAGGGAGAGAGAGAGAGAGAGAGAGGATGATAGACAGATAGACAGATACAGGATTGTATCAACAAACAAATTGTACTCAAGGAAAGTAGGGAGAAAAAAAGCCATAATGTTAATAATTTTTATCATCTTAGGTCAAACATTCAAAGGGATGGTGAATCTAGCCATGAAATACAGAAATGTATGCTATGTGGGAGAAAGACAATGATAGAGCTAGGCAAAATATTAAAATATGGAGATATCACATTGACAACAAAGGTAAGTACTGTCAAAGCAATGGTATTCCAGTTGTAGCATCTGACTGTAAAAGCTGGATCATCCAAGAGGCTGTAGAAAGAAAAATGGATGTCCTTCAACTATAGTGCGGGAGAAAATTATTGCAAGTCCTTGGGCTGTAAGAACAAATAATTCAATCTAAAATGAAGTGAAACCAGATTGCTCACTGGAAGCACTAAGTACAGAGTTAAAGCTTAGGCACTTTGGTTGCATAATGTAAAGGGAAGTGTCATTGGAAGTTTCTTGATGCTTGGAAAAACTAAATTAACATTAAATTAAATTAATAAATTTAAATTAAAAGGGAACTGAGAGACATCTGGGTGGTTAGGCAGTATTCCTGATGCAACAAGCATGAGCTTGCAAAATCTCACAGAAACAGCTGTTGACAATCCTAATGTCAAATGGATGGATGAACCACAATTCCATTTAAGAGAACTTTTACAGTTGTTACCAGATTATTGAACTGTTTTCCCAATAATTTCTGCAGAAAATATTGATATAATGCAATAAACAGTGATGTTTGTTTCATCCAAAAAAACCTCCATCAATGCTAGTGGTTCTACTCTAGAATTGGCAATGAACAGTCCTTGCTTTTAACCAGTCTGTAACAATGACAGATATAAGATGTAAATTATTGTTTCTTCATTTACTCGAAACAACCTTGGCTACTTTCATTGATTTCTATTTGCTTTGGCAACTTAAAACATGAAGAACATATATGTATATACATATGTTTATGTACATGCATTTCATACAAGTGTAGATACACAAAAAAACTTATTTCAGAAATAAATAGTATCACTGATGAAATACATTATGTACAGAATAATTCCAGATGTTGTGTCCCAGATACCATAACCTCACAGCATTGTTTTCTCCTCTGACTCTAGAGGCTATTAAGTAGCCAACAGTGTTTTAATACTCTGGTAAACATAATGTCAACATTTTTATTAGAATCAATTTTGATTTGTATTAATTTATGCTTCGTGCAGTATATACACATCAGCTAAAGTGCACATTGTGCAATAATCCACCATCAAGGTGATACAGGCTCTGGGGAGAAGAATAATAGCTGGAAAGGAGGGGGAATCTTATGTTATTTGCTTGACCTCTCTGTAAAAAAGCATACTGAGATTCTCTGCTCAAGAGGAAGGAGTGACTAGATAGCCAGTCACCATTAACGGGAAGAGAGAAGATAGAACCCAAATAAAAAGGCTCTTCCTCACATTTCTTCCCTGAATGAAGGGGTAAAATTGGCTAGTTATACAGGAAGAATGACCAAAACCAGTGGTGAAATCTAAAATTTGTTACTACCAGTTCTGTGGGCGTGGCTTGGTGGTGGTGGGGGTAATGTGACTGGGTGGGCGTGGCCATTTTTTTTTTACTTTTAAAACCATTTTTTACACGTAAAACCATGTTAAAAAATGCTTTCAAAAGGCTCTGACGATCCCAGCTGAGTTGCCTGATTAGCAGGCAACTCAGCTGGGCTCGTCATAGCTTGGATCATCAGAGCCATTTAAAAGAAAAAAAGTTTTTTTCTTTTAAATAGCTCTGATGATCCAAGCTGAGTTGCCTGATCAGCAGGCATCTCACTGGGATCGTCAGTGGGATCGTCTTTTAAATCGCCATTTAAAAGAAAAAAAGCCTCTGATCATCGCGTGGCTCAGCTGGGCATGGGGGGCGGGGGCAGGAATTTTTGCTACCTGCTCTCCGAACTGCCTGCCGCCATTGCTACCTACTTGCCTGAGCCGGTCTGAACCGGGAGCATTTCACCCCTGACCAAAACCCTCCCCTAATTCCTCCCAAACTATGAGATGAATGCAAAGTCATGGATGCACTGTGGAAAAAAGAAGATGCCAAGTCATATTTATACTGTGTCTAGTTGCAAGTTGGGAAAGGTACTTAGATTATACCAATAGCACTTAGATTTATATACCACTTCACAGTGCTTTACAGCCCTCTCTAAGCAGTTTACAGTGTCAGCATATTGCCCCCAACAATCTGGGTCCTCATTTTACCCACCTCGGAAGGATCGAAGGATGAGTCAACCTTGAACCTGGTGAGATTCAATCTGACAGATTACAGGCAGCCAGCAGGCAGCAGAAGTAGCCTGCACTCCAACCACTGCGCCACCACGGCTCTTAGTATTTTTTATCTTAAAAAATCATGGATTATGATTCAGTGGATAGAATCATTTTCAAATGTACCTGGTAATAATCAGCCCCAAACCTGGAAAAAAAAAAAAACAGATCAAGGTCCAAAAGTACTATGGTAGGGTTCATCATATACCATATTGTTGAGTTTGGTGCAAGAGAAATCAAATCAACCTAGGCAAAAACTTAAGGCCTTTGTTAAACATTTGCAAAAACTCAGGATGGTACATTAGTTTGTTGGTCTAGTCAAAAAGCCACACATCTCGGAAGTGGCTCAGATTAAATTTAATGGGTTAGAAGAAGCAGATGAATAAAACAGAGCCTTCGAGAGGGAAGGAATCCATAAACTTCACCGAATTCCCAAATAAACAGACTGAACAAACCTGAAACCACAGCACAATAAGGCTGCTATAAAATTACTTACCAACAAGAATTCTTTCTTATGATCCAAGACCAGCTTCATAAAATGCCTTCAGCCAGGCAACAGAGCACCTTGCAGAGAATGAAAACACTGCTAACCAAACAGGTTATTATTTTGGGCTGTGCATAAAATTGAAGACCACGAAGCAATTATCACTTTATTGTTAAGCAATGTTCAGTGAAACTGTTTATTACCTTTTTGCCCCAGTGATCCACATTAGTATATTCTTAAAATTTATCTGCACCTCTTACATTCTACTCCCTTGTCCTCTATATTTAAACAGGATGCAGACGAAATCAAGTTCATTAAAATGAAACATCAGTGTAGTCAAGATTGGCTAAAACCAGTTTCTCATTTATGGATTAGAGTCAAGATGAAGACAATATCAGAGATAGGGAAGAAGGAAAAAATATGCTGTTAGGGTACATATGTGATCTGCTTAGATGCAACTGGGGAAAGATGTTTCATTTTAATATTAGCTAACTATAATAATTGTAGTTTAGTAGTACTTTTCTATTTATTCTAATACTCCATAAGGGCAACTTCAAGATGCATAAAATTACCCCGCAGAGAACTTAAATGACTACAGTGACTTGAAACTAAAATGGTGGGGGGATTGGCAGTGGGGACCACAAATTGTATGGCGTTACAGTTTTCTGCTGACTCAAAGATGGGAATGTAGCAGTGGTGAAATCCATTTTTTTTTATTACTGGTTCTGTGGGCATGGCGTGGTGGGCGTGGTGTGGTGGGTGTGGTGTGGCTTGGTGGGCGTGGCTTGGTGGGCGTGGCAGGGAAAGGATACTGCAAAATCTCCATTCCGATCCCACTCCAGGGGAAGGATATTGCAAAATTCCCATTCCCTCCCCACTCCTGGGGCCAGCCAGAGGTGGTATTTGCCGGTTCTCTGAACTACTCAAAATTTCTGCTACCAGTTCTCCAGAACCTGTCAGAACCTGCTGGATTTCACCCCTTGAATATAGTACTTCATCACTGGGAAGAGTTAATAGAACTAGACCCTATTAATAAGCATTGGGTAAAAAGAAAGCTCTCAAGGATGGGATCCTGGGTGCAAACACCTGGGAGTAAGTCCAGCTCAACACAGTAAACTGCAAAAGGACATCTCATTGTGGCTTAATAGGGTTGAGTTACATATAACTATAAATAGATATGAGCTGATGGTTGCAAAGCCATTTTCACAACCAACTCCATCAACATTAGAAATTTGGAATTGGAGAGTCAGCTGGAGAAAATCAACAAGTCAAACTGGACCAGCCATAAACATTGTTTTGTTCTGTTTTGTCTGTTTCATAAACTTTAATAGGGCTTTGAAAACAGGAAGAAGGGAGTATCTGTTAGGATCTTAGCAACCAGGAAATATCAGAAATGGAAATGAATCTTGTTGAAAAAAACAATGTTCCAGTTTTTTAAAAAAAACCACCAGAAGAAGTTGGAACCAAAATGTTTATATGCCCATTCTATGCCTTGATCTTAGGCTTTTCATGGGTATTCATGATCAGATTTAAAACAATAGTATATGTTAGTGTTTCCTAAGCCTTTTGCTCTCTTCCCACTTCCCACTTTTACAAATTATGGAAAACCTCCAAAGAACTTTTGTCCGTATGGGTTATATTTATTGATATTTACCATATTAAAAATTAAAATTGATTCATTTGTGGAATATTTATTGAACTGTATAAAAATAACAATGTTAGATATTAACATAAATAAAATATTTTTTGTGAAAAAACAGATATTTTACCAAATACAAAAATAATGAGAAGACTGACCTTATTTTAAAATTTTGCAAATATCTTCAATATCTGGCCTAATAAAAGTCAGTTGGATTCCCATTATCTGGTTCTGTATGCAATTTTTCCTTGATGTAAATGAAGAAACTCCTGCTTCATGCAGATATGTACTGTACTTGGAAAAGAATATTTTGACAGCCTTTTCAGATAATTATGGATATTCTTCTTTGATACTGCACCAACACTTGAAAGGTGGTAGTTTCACAAAGGTTAGTTACTCTGTAAAATCTGAAATCATATCAATATATCTTTTGTATTCTGTTACATTAAACCCTAGTGGTCGGTCTATCACTTTAAATGGATTACTTTAAATGGATCCTAGCTGCAAACTAGTTATCAGCTATAAACCAGAGGTGGGTTTCAGCAGGTTCTGACCAGTTCTGGAGAACTGGTAGCGGAAATTTTGAGTAGTTCGGACAACCGGTAGTAAAAATTCTGACTGGCCCCGTCCCCATCTATTCTCTGCCTCCGAAGTCCCAGCTGATCGGGAAGAAATGGGGATTTTGCAGTAACCTTCCCCTGGATTGGGGAGGGAATGGAGATTTTACAGTATCCTTCCCCTGCCACGCCCACCAAGCCACGCCCACCAAGCCATGCCATGCCCACCAAGCCATGCCCACAGAACCGGTAGTAAAAAATTTTGAAACCCACCACTGCTATAAACCCCTTCATGGGCTTTATCATTATTTGCATGATCATCTTTCTCCTATTGTCTCTGCTTATCCCATGAGATCCATCCCCACATCCATATACTTCATTTGTTCTTTAAACTTCTCAGTTCCCTCTTTTTGAAGTTCTCAATTTGATACAACACAACTTCCTTAGTCTTCCCTTTCCTCTCAACCCATTCACTTTTTTCATATATTTTAGTTTGATCCTCATTCATTTTCTTTATATGACCAAGCTTCTTCAATGTTCTTCAATGTTTTTGTATGGTCATCGTTGTATTCAATCTACATTTATCACCAAACATTCTTGAGCATGTGTCTTCTTGTCAATGGTGTCCAGAGGGAGGAAGGTCAAGGGGGCCAAGGAGAAGATCAAATACCAAAAGTAGCATGTGGCACAATCCCTCCCCTTCTTGTAATCCTTCATAATCCCCTTCATACACATCCATATAACAATACAATTAAACTACCTGCTTTTTTTGAAAGACAAAGGGTACATGAATCTGTTCAGTATTATTGAAAGTGTCCATGAACCCACTGATGACCTTGGACATCCCATGAGGAACCCCAGATTATGAAACAATTCCTATAATTCCAGATTGCCTACACAGAACACAACTGTTTAGGAACTTCACTGCCATAAGATTGATTGATAGCATCAAAAGAGATTAAAAGAAATAAGGCTATCAACGGTGACCATACAGTGATTAGAATCAGTTGTCTTTTTCCTCAGAATATCAATTGCTGGAAAACAAGGCAAAAATCTACAGTACAACCCTCATACCAGTGGTGGGTTGCTACCGGTAGTGGCGGTGGCGGGAGGCTCCACCCATCCGCTCGGACGCTTCTATGCATGCGCACGAGCAAACCGATAGCAAACTAAATTGAAACCCACTACTGCCTCATACGCTACTTATGGATATGAGGCTATTGAAAAAAAAACCCAAAGTGTTAGTTAGTTGGACCTCACCAGTTCCTCCAGATGTTGCAGAGTTTGCAAATGCACACTGCAACACAATGCAAGCTTTTTGTCAGTGGACCCCAAGTAAGCTTCACATGATTCTCTAATCTCAGAATAACAGCAAGTCCTCCTTTCTCTTAGTGTATTACAAGCGTGGGTTTAAAGGAGTAAATCTGCCAGAGAAAAGGAAGAACAAAGCTGGAAGAGTTAACTGAACAGAGGAGCTCTTTATAGGTGTCCAATGGGTTAAAAGCAGCCCCTTCCAAGAAGCGGCTAGTCTTCAAAAGCACTGATGCTTTTCAGCATCCGCTTGCACCTTTGGCCCATCTGTTCATTTTCAGCAGCTCTTCTGTTCTTTTAAAAGAACTTAAGACAATCTCTCCCCCTCCTCAGGTAATTTGGGAGGAAAAAACCTCTCATCCTCCAGTTTGGCAAAGTGCTAGAGAAGAGAGCTCTATGGCAGATGGCATTAAAGTACAGACAATTGTCTTTTTTTTTTTAGTTTGTGTCATCAAACTTAATAGTCTATAGGTCACAGAATATAAAGAGTTGGCACCACCCAGGCTCTGAATGTGCATGAAGTTCTAATAGAAAAATACAAATGCAGCCTTCCTTGCCCAGTAATTTAAGAGTAACCGATTAGGAAACGTATAGATTGATTATCGGTCAGCTAGGAATTGTTTTGCCCCACACAATGAAGCAGTTTGTATATTTGCTGATCTTTTCCCCCAAAGCATATGGGGAATGAATCATTACAGGGGCAATTCACTTGTGGTTACTGCATGAATGTTTTCCGGTGATGATGCTTTGATGCTTTGTTTGTCCTGTTATAAAACGTATTTATGACCTAAGTGTGATCTTCTGAATCAGAATATTTGCTCTAAAATCAAAGCCCCAGCATACTAATGCAGCTCAACCCCCCCTCCTTACACACGCCTAATTTTTCAAAGCCACGCTGAATATTCAAAAGCTGAAAATGAAGGAAAGGAGTTAACGTTAATTAATATTTGAGGCAGTAAAATAAAAGCAACTGTGAAGCTAATTTTGCAGGACAATTAATCATGAGCCATGCTAATTACACAAGGGATTTTGCAAATGATTTTTTTTTCTGCAGGTAGCAGGATAAAAATGATAATCCGTTACCCATCAAAATCATTGGCTTCTCACCAATGTCCTCAGCAAGAGCAATTAGTGGAAACAGCAGAGCTCCAGTAATTGCATGTCAAGAGAGGGGAATGCTAGAATTTTAATTGCTCCAAATAAAGACCACTTACACCTGGTTGTCCAAAACAATGCAGTAAACCAGATTAACAGGTAACCACTTCCAGGTGCCACATAAATATAGCTGCAGGGAAACAGCAGGGTAGCACCAAGACTTCCCATTCCCAGCCTTCTTTTCAAGCTGAACAGTAGGCTCGTCTGAAAAAGATAAGACTAGCCAAAGAAGGAACTATGGCTAGAAATAGATGGTTTGGGAGAAAAGAAAGATGTTGTTGAGTTGAATTTGGCTCTTAGTGATTTCATGGGTGTGTCGTTGCGGCTTCTTGTCAATAGAAGTAGTTTGTCATGGCCTTCATTGGGGAAGTTTGCTCAACTTCCCATTTAGTGCACAGCGCATGGTTCCCCCTAAAGACTTAAGCAGGTCCAACTCTGCCTTTGAGCCAGGGGTGGGTTCTACTTACCTTTACTACCGGTTTGCAATGGGGCCACGCATGCACGCTCTTCTGCGCATGCACAGAAGCTTCCTGATGATGTTGGGGTCAGTGGGAGGAGCCTCCTGCCGGTTTTACCACTGGGGGCAACCCACCACTGCTTTGAGCCCAGACAAGACTAGTTAGGTGTATGAGATGCTTATTCTTTTACATTTTGCCAGATGTCTATTAAGGACATACTTTTTTAAAAAAAAAATATTTTCAAAGCGATGAGCTCCGAATTTCACATATTTAAGAATCACCAATATATATTTTTAATGAGGCATCTTATAACTAAACGCTTAGAAGTTTCAAGAGTATACAAATTCCTATATTTTGCTTATGGTTATCTTCTCTCATGGTCTTGTGATTTCAGTTTGCAACATTTGCTGTCTTGCCATTTTCTATTAGATATACTGGATTCCCTTAACAACCATGTGGTTTGCTTAATCTCATGATTCACGTAACCACCTCAGTAACTCCCTTTATGACTGCTGAAAAACAATTGTAAAAATGAGTCTGATTACATGATGCCTTGATTTATAATCGCAACAACTCATGGCCAAAATTCCAGGATCCATTGTGACTATAATTTAAGGACTGCCTGTATCTATGCTCTGCTCTGAATAAAATGAATTCTAAGTATCATGTAGAGCAGGTGTCCCCAACCCCTGGTCTGTGGACCGGCACTGGGCCGCAGCATGCCAGAAACTGAGCTGTACAAACAAGTGAAGCCCCATCCATGGGATGCAGGTAGCACCTGAAACCACACCCCCTCTGGTCCGTAGAAAAATTCTCCACGGAATCGGTCCCTGGAGCCCAAATGATTGTGGGCCACTGATGTAGAATAGACAGCCAGTTTGATATAGTGGTTAAGGCAACAGGCTAGCAACGGGGAGACTATATAAGTTCTAGTCCTGTCTTGGGTACAAAACCAGATGTTAGGCCAGTCATTTCCTCTCAGCCCTAGGAAACAGGCAATGGCAAACCACTGAAATCTTGCCAAGAAAAACTGCAGGGATTGGTCTAGGCCAGGGGCGAGCAAATGTGGCTCTTTTACAACTTGTGGACTTCAACTCCCAGAATTCCTGAGCCAGCTTGGCTGTCTCAGGAATTCTGGGAGTTGAAGTCCACAGGTTGTAAAAGAGCCACATTTGTCCACCCCTGGTCTAGGCAGTTGCCAAGAGTCAATACTGACTCAAAGATACAAAAATAAATAGAAAATAGTTATTATTTTAAAAAGCACATCGTTATTCCTTTTAATTAAGACAGGTTTTGAACTCTTACAACAGAGTAAAACTCATTGAATGTAATGGACTTACTTCTGAATAATCCTTGAACTATCTATGACTTTTCATTCTTACTGGTCTTGATTATTCCTTAGGTTTTCTTTCTGTCTCTAACAGCACTCTTAAAGAGTGAACTTCCCGTTGTTAATGTTCTTTGTTGGACATGAAGCTGACAGCACTTACTTCGACTTGCCTCAGGATGATTCTACAAATGTTCATTTTAGGCTGGTTTATTATACTGCAGGAACTTAAATGATGAATGGGTTCCTGAGAGCTCCTTAAATTCTTGAATTACCCAGAAGAGCACAGGTGGTTCTTAGTCTTCAAGAGATGATTCAGGAGATAATTGTTAGGATGGCATTTTTTTTCCACAGAAAGAATCCTTGTTGTCCAATTATTTGCATATATGTCTGACAAATGGCAATGTAGGGGTGTAAAGTGGTTGTTTATTTATTTATTTATTTATTTATTTAATCAAATTTCTATACCGCCCTACTCCCGAAGGACTCAGGGCGGTGAACAGCCAAGATAAAATACAGACAATACAAATATTAAAAATCCCTTAAAATTATTAAATATTTCGGCCGAAACACAGATTAAAACACCCAATTTATAAAATCACGAATTAAAAAAATTTAAAATTTAAGAATTTAAAAGAGGGGAGTTAGGCCAGGCCAGCTTGCTGAAATAGAAAAGTTTTGAGAGCACGGCGAAACGTGCGCAGGTCCGGGATCTTCCGTATCTCTGGGGGGAGCTCGTTCCAGATGGTAGGTGCCCCCACAGAGAAGGCTCTCCCCCTGGGGGCCGCCAGTCGACACTGTTTGGCCGACGGCACCCTGAGGAGCCCCTCTCTATGGGAGCGTACTGGTCGGTGAGAGGCTATTGGTAGCAGAAGGCGGTCTCGTAGATACCCCGGTCCGATGCCATGGAGCGCTCTAAAGGTGGTAACCAAAACCTTGAAGCGCACCCGGAAGACCACCGGGAGCCAGTGCAGCTCGCGCAGGAGGGGGGTCACATGGGAGCGCCACGTCGCTCCCATAACCACCCGCGCGGCCGCATTCTGGACCAGCTGGAGCCTCCGGGTGCTCCTCAAGGGGAGCCCCATGTAGAGAGCATTGCAGTAGTCCAAGCGGGAAGTGACAAGAGCATGAGTGACCGTATTTAACGAGTCCCGATCCAGAAAGGGACGCAACTGGCGAATCAGGCGGACCTGATAAAAAGTCCCCCTGGCCACGGCCGTCATATGCTCTTCTAAAGACAGCCGTGAGTCCAGGAGGACACCCAAGTTGCGAGCCCTCTCCGTGGGGGGCAATGACTCGGCCCCAATAGTCAGTGATGGCGCCAACTGACTATATCGGGATGTCGGAAACCACAGCCACTCGGTCTTGGATGGGTTGAGCCTGAGTCTGTTTCTCCCCGTTTATAGCCAAAAACCTTCCTTCCCTGCCAGCCACTTTTATTTCATCTTCCCTAAACTTATTTTTTTTGAAAATGTGAGTTTTTGGAGCAAAGCATGCTGTCACCCATATGCCTAGCTCCCCCCCCCCCACTTTTTAAAAAAAAATAAATTTACCAAAGCCTTCTTGTCAAATTCAAATGACACCTTTGGAAATAAATTGAAAAACAGCACAGTTTAGTGGTGTTCTGTCTTTTAATATAATTGGAATATGTTGCCAGAATTCTTAGTTATGGAATAAATTTCTGAGATTCCTTATTAGAGAGTAGAGATGATACAATGCAATTGCTTAATCTGATGAGGTTCTTCAAAAGCTGATGAATGAATGCTAATAGAAATATGATGTATGATATATTGGGTGGAAAGCTTTGTTGTCAATATGGGACCATCAGAGATTAAATAGGATCTTGAAAGCTGAAGAGTTCCAATTTTAGGCAACAGAAATGTTCATTTTCCACTAAAATAGATGACTGAAACACCCTTCTCCTCACTCTTCCCAATAAAAAGTACCTGGAATGGTTTTGACCCCTGAAGAACCTATTTACTGAAAATAACTTCCATGGCTTTCTTTGTTTGTAGAAATATATAGTTTAGCTGTAGGTAATTATGACAAAACATTTTGATGCCTAAGGTGTGTTTTTTTTTTAAACAGAGATCCTAACAGTTCATCCTTCACACACTGTTGGGATTTCTAAATTGAAACATAGACTTTTGTGATCATTGCTGTCTTTTATGGGTACCTCAAATCAGTCACCTGAGGCAGAATCAGTCAGCCCTTGCCTAATGGTAGGCCTGGTTCTACAGTTAAGGAGGCCATAAGTATATGACAGGATAAATTGTGGATATATGTGTGTGCATGCATGTGTGCACTGTCAAATCAGTTTTTGACTCCTGGTGGCTTGCCTATAATGTATGCAGTTTTTTCTGCCTATTTTTAATTATAATTTGATAATATCTGGAAAATGCTTATTTAAATCTGTTTGTATATTTCTATTTTTATAAGCCTATTTGGGAAATCTAGAGTTGGTTTATTTATTTTTTTAAAAATCAAATTTCCCCTACATGTTTCAGAGCAACAGTGAATCAACACGCAAATCTTTCTCTCATTGCTCCTTTTGTTCCCAAAACAAACTTTTAGCAGAGTTTGGGAGACAGAGCGAACTGGCAGATTACTCCTGAGCTCATCCTCTGTCCAGGGCTTTTAGAATAGACACATCAGAAAATTCTGCTACAAAGACGGGGGCGGGGAGGGGGTCATGGATTTAGATTTCCTGTTCCAATCAGACCTTACAGTAGAACAAACAAAAGAATCACAGTCTGGTTGGAGTTTATATTTCCAGTTTTTTTAAAAAAAATCTATTGCAGTTCACATGCAGAAAACTGGGCTGTTTAAGAGGAGATTCTGATCAGGAGAATCACAGGAGCTGCAAGCAAAAGTAGTTTCTGTCTTCAGCAGGACTTCTGTGTGGATTTACCTTGGATCTTGTAACTTTTCAGTATGACTTGAGAATTCTGGAACAGACTTTGCATATTTACAAGTCAGAAGCTGATCAGAGGTCCTCCTAATACCATCAAGAATTTTTCAATGATTTGTCCCATCTTCTTTATGATCTTCCACCTGCCATTTAATGTAAGTCCAAAACCCATTTAGTTATCATATGGTAGAATTTAAATGCAAATGTTTTGGATTGTAACATCTGGATGCTGCATTATTCTCCCTGCTTATGTAGAAAACAACCATTTTAGTTGTTCCTAAACATGGTGCCTAAATATAGTCTGTATTTTGCAAATGGAACAGATGATATGGACACAGTCCAGCTGTATGTATCTGGCAAACAGGTGTTTTGCTTTGGATTAGCTGACTAGGGACAAATTTAATGAGTTTTCAATGGAAAGTGAAAGGGGGAACTGGCAAGCCCCCTACTAACACGCACATACCTAATTTGCTCTTTCTTTCTCCACCCAAAAAAAGAGGGTGATGAGAGAAAGAAAAACTTCTCTGCAATAAATATAAATTTCCATTTTTGTGCATGAAACAATTTAGCTTTAATAATGAGAAAAATGAGAGCAAACAGATGCAGATCTTGTAGAATATTGTGAAGAATTATTTTATTCCTCTTCATCTATTCCTCTTCATCAACCATAACTCATTATCTGTCTGTTGGACTGTCGGACTGTCTGTCTCTGTCTCTCTCTCCCCCTCCCTCCCCTTCCCTCCCCCTCTCTCTAAGGCAGGGGTCTCCAACCCACGGCTCTGGAGCCACATGTGGCTCTTTCATCCCTCTGCTGTGGCTCCCTGTCACTCAAAATATGTGTCACAACCCGCCAATGTGCGACACCCGCCGGCACGTGATTTATTGAGCTTTTCGACCCAACTTTTTTTTTTTCTGGAGTTCAAAATGTTTTTGTTGCATGCAGAAATACAAATTTGTTTTCTCTGTAGCAGGTCATTGATTTCATAAATGCAACACGCTATCGTTTTTTTATACATAGCAAAGGTAAAAAACAATATATGCAGCGTTATCTTCATTTTAGATGTCAAAAGGGTTTTGTGGCTCCCGAGTTTTCTTTTCTATGGGAAACAGGTCCAAATGGCTCTTTGAGGTTGCCAACCCCTACTCTAAGGGATCCTTGGTGCTCTCTGAGCTGGCTTGTTTTCTTGCAAATAAGCTCAGAGAGCACCAAGGACCCCTCATTTCAACCCTGAGTTACAAATATTCTCCTTTATTGCTATCTTTCTATCTATCTATCTGTCAAACATGTACAATGTAGCAGGTATAAGTATGAACATAAACATGAACGAAGGAAGTAAATACAGTTAAATGGGGACAGTAAGACAGGGACAGTCTGGTGCTCTTATGCACACTCCCTTTACGGACCACTTAGGAATGGGGTGAGGTCCATGGTAGACAGTTTACAGTTGAAGCTGTGAGGGTTTGAGAATGTAACAACAGAGTCTATCAATCATCTATCTTTCTGTCTTATCATCATAACAGTAATCAAATAATAAAAGATAAAGATGCAGGAAGAAAGAAACCCCTGAAACTGATCAAAAGACTGGAAGATAAAAGGTATTCACATGCTGCTGAATGGACTAGGCATTGAGCCATTACATCCAGGCATTTCAAGCATCTTGGTTGTAATGTGGCAGATTTATGAACGTGGCTGTTTTGCTACTCTGCAGGTTTGAATTTCCTGGAATGTGACAGATGGCGTAGGTACCAGCAATATAAAAACAAGACTTATTTATAAAATCTGGGTGAGAATGCACATGGACCATATTGACACATAAATTGTGAAGGGTTAGTTTTTCATGCCACATTAACTCATTTGGCTCAATCCTGATCATCCTTTTTTGCTTGGCAACATTCTATTTCCTTTCCTTTCTTGTCTCTCAGGAAAGGACAGAAGATGGAATGAAATTTGAATCTAATTTTCCTGCCATTTGGTGCATTTATAATGGAACACAAAATAATCTTGGTTTAGATTCAAATCTTAGATTAGACCCATTTAAATTAGTAAAACAAAACAATATGGCATGATTATTTAAGTACCACTCATTTCAATAGCAATAGCATTTAGACTTATATACCGCTTCCCAGTGCTTTATAGCCCTCTCTAAGCAGTTTACAGAGTCAGCATATTGCCCCCAACAAGCTGGGTCCTCATTTTACCGGCCCTCAGAAAGATGGAAGGCTGAGTCAACCTTGAGCCGGGGACAATCCAACTGCTGGCAGTTGGCAGAATTAGCCTGCAATACTGCATTCCAACCACTGTGCCACCATGGATCATTTCAATGCGTTTACTCTATGTATGACTTAAAAGAGCACATTGTGCTTGTTCATTCATATGATAGCTTGATTCTCAACCAGCTTAAGAAAATCATTTCTGAATTGAGATACTTTGACAGCAAGGTACTATACTAGGTGCTCATCCTGAACAGCAGGCTATTTCGTTTTCCAGTTGGACATTTCCCTGGATTCCTATTATTCTGCTGCAGGGAAGTCATGGTCAATCCCCTCCCTTCCATCCCCGCCTCTCTTTCACACACACACACACACACACACAAACACACAAACTATGTTGTGTGTATGTGTACACACACACAAAGTTTACATACTTCTGTATACATATTTATATTTATTTTTATTAAATTTATATGCCGCCCTTCTCCCGTAGGACTCGGGGCGGCATACAGAATTAAAGCATTTATTTTTTTTTTGCTTTAATTTATATGCCACCCTTCTCCGGAGACTCAGGGCAGTTTACAATGCGTTAAGCAATAGCCTTCATACTTTTGTATATTTATACAAAGTCAGCTTATTGCCCCCACAAACTGGGTCCTCATTTCATCTACCTTTGAAAGGATGGAAGGCTGAGTCAACCTTGAGCTTGGTGAGATTTGAACTTGCAGTAATTGCAAGCAGCAGATGTTAATAACAGTGCTTTTAGTCCACTGTACTACAGGCTCTTTCTATAACAATAAAAACCCTAAAAACAGCCAAAATAAAACCCCCCAAAAAATAAAATCTCGTAGCAGATTAGGGAAATTGCTGGAACAGCCATGTCTTCAGGTCGGTGCGGAAATGTCTAGACTTGCTGGTTTGATACTCAGGAAAAACATTGTTGTTTTCTTCATTACTATTTTTCTTTCTTTGAACAACGTTCTTTTCCATTTTTTTGTTTGTTTAATTATATATCCAGCAGGATACCTTTTAAACATGTCTCAAGTCACCTTTCTTTCAAGTGACTGGATGAGTGATGAAATAATGCACCACCAGAATTATTTTAAAAACCCAGTAGAAACTAAATAGCCCAGGGAAAGAACAATAGAGTATTTTTTTTAAAGGTTATGCTGCATTTTAAACCACCCAACTACTTGTATTTTAGCTAAGGTATTATTGCAGGTATATTGTTAAAGGTAACTCTAAAAGTCATTGTACAACATGGCAAGCAATGATATAGTTAAAGAGGCATTCCTGCCCCTGCATAGAAGCCAATCACATTTCAGAAGTTGTGTTGTGGCTCCGTCCTCCGAGCCTATCTTATCGGAGGAAGAAGGCTCCGAACATGAAGGAGAGGAGCCGGCCAGGCCTCCCTCTCCAGGCCCCTCCTCTCTGGCAATGCCTCAGGTGTTCTGCCGAGGGAGAGGAGATTGACCAGGAGCCAGGTGTCTCCGATGACAGTGATGAGGGTGATAAGTCGTTCCTGGATCCACGCCAATGAAGGCGAGATAAACGTTTGCAGCAGATGAGGAGGCGTGCCAGGGATTAAGCTGAGTCACTGGACCACACCCCACAGGCTATATAAGAGAGTGTGGTGGCCATTTAGACTCTGTGACGGACAAAGCTAACTTCTGGCTAGTCACTTTGTACAACGCCAAATCTGCTGAAGGTTTCATGTTTGAGCTGGATTGTTTTGAAAACTGTGTGTATTCGTTGGTGTTATCTGGTGGAAGAACACTCCCTCTTCTTGTAGTAAAGCACTTGGCAGACAATTATTGTATTGCTGCCAAGTTCCTGATAACAAACCTTGTGTGTGCCGAGTACTTCTTTAACTCCTGGCTGGCTGTTTGTGTGTGGGGGGGGATGGGGACAGAACAAGTTGGTTTTAAAAAACTAATATGCTGTAGGCAAAATTAAGAGCTGAGGTGAAGGCAACAGAAACAGGAAAACAGCACCTTGAGGTCGCAAAATTAAGAGCTGAGGTGAAGGCAACAGAAACAGGAAAACAGCACCTTGAGGTCATTTAACAGTGGGTGAGTGCTGGGTGATATTGCCCATTTCTGCCATCCAGAAAAACGTAGCTGGCCCATTTTGATTATGGGACAGCAGGCAGTGCAGATAAGCCCTAAACCTGGATCTAATCTATTACAGTATTTGTAACATTGCATTGACTATTTAACAAAGAAAAACCTATGCTAAAGGTAATAATTGCATCTACTCCTAGTCATGCATAGAATAAACACATTAAAATTGATGGAACAAGGGATTCATGATTAACTTACAAACCATTCATTTCACAAATTTTGCTTCTAGCATGATTAAGTTTAGATCTAATCCATCATTTTTAATATGGCTTTTCTTGGCTCAATAAGCCAAATACTAAATGTGCACTAAAATTCCACTTCATTTTCACTTCAAGTTGTACTTAGCTTTCTGCATTTACTTAATACAGTTTTGTTTTGTTTTTGTTTTTTTATGAACCCCACCCCAAAGGTGGGACACAACCAAAACCCATCATTGGGTTATTCCATCACAGAACCAGAAGTGGAGCCCACGCAGTTATTGGAACTATTTATTCAAGCAATTTTCTAAAACCCAGTAGCTGTGAATGCGTATTTGGAAGGCATCTAGGATGCAGAATGTATTATCAAGAACGCCAATTGCAGATCCAAAGAAAATTTAGAACCTTCTCCCATTTTGAGCATGGAGAGAGTTGAGAAACTCTCTAGAAAATAATATTTTAATGGAAGTTTTCTGCTCATATGAACTTGCTTTGACTTTGGAGAGAGTGGCTGAAAAGAATATTATTTCAATAAAACAAAGCAATGCTAGATGAATAAAGATGAAGCCAGGCAGAACTGAATCCTAATAGACTTGTATTTAATTTTCTATATATTTTCATCTTTCTGAACTGTTAATAAAGCAGATATGAAAACCAATTTTTATAATAATGTGATTTTTTTTTCACAATAATGCAATTTTCACAATTTCTTTATCAGTCTTGGATGTTATTCATTGTTTGAAAGCACTGCTGACTATAAAATTTCTAGTTCTCCCAAATCAAGCCAGTTCTTAATATATGTGTTATTTCATCATCTGCCTCACCTCTGAACTCCCATGTGAACATAGCCAGGAAATTAATCACCAGAGATGTTGGCATTAGAGTAAATCTTATTAGAAAGATCTTATAGAGATTTGGAATATGTAAGTAATAAAATCTAATAAACATATGATCTGAAGTAATATTCCATGAAGGGAAAGAATGTCTATTCTTAGAGGGACAATAGTGCTCAAAGTTCTTTCCTTAATTTTAATCTAGACTACACCCATCTGAAAACTTTGGATATACTGTCTAGTCTATTTCTGATCTCTCTATAGATGAGTGTTTCATTAACTCCTCATGATGGGAGGATCAACTTCCAGAATCCCCCAGCCATCATGGTCTTTGTTGAAAATTCTGGGAGTTTGAAATTTACACATCTGGAAGTTGTCCAGCTTAAAAATTGCAATGGACCCATCTCTCTAAGTTGGATACCATCTATCCAACCATTTTCTCTTAAAAAACCTGTTTTAAAGAATCGTTCCAGAATACCCTAATCTGGATTGATGTTACCATTGTACCCAGTAGCTGAATAACATTGGCATTACTATCATGCAAAAACTAAAAAGCATAATGTAGTATATACCCCCATAAATTAGGAATGACCCAACATCCGGTATTGATGAATGATCTCTGAGTGCAGTCCCACTGCTAAGAGCAGCCCTTGCCCATCATCCCCTGCCCTTCCTATCCCAAACCCCTGAAACTCAATGTTCTTTGCTTTTCTTCCCTATGACAACAATATGATGTTGTTGTGCAGCAAAATAGGATACTCATGGGCTGTAATGGGCAGTAAGAATAGCCCTGAGAAAAAAGAGGAAGAGACACAATCAAGGCAAAGGTCAAATAAAAGAAATCTGAGCCCAAGGCAGAAATGTAATTCGAGAAAACATCTCAGACATGACCCTCCCATGTTGTCCTGAAGATAAATGGGGGGGGGAGGGGGAGAGGGAGAGGGAAGAAGAGCACATTCAGATTTGCAAGATTCTGTTACTTATAATAACAAAGTAGTATTAGCATTCATAACTCTGCCATCCTAGTCTGGTCTACTTTAAAGGGCTGAAACATGGCAATGAGAAATGCTGTAGGCATTAAGGCTGTAAAGCAAAATGCCATCATCTAATATTGTGTTTATTTGCAAACACGTTTCTGACCCAAGAGAAAACCAGAAATGATGGGTGGCTGTAACTCAATGCTTTGTTTGGAAGTTCACTTCTAATCTTAACAAAAAATGACAAACTGAGCTGGGGATGATGAAAAGTATGTTGAGACACAGAAGAGAACAAGAAAAGAAATGTATTTTTTTTGTGTTTCAGTATATCCCCTATTACAAGCATTTTGTGGATAGACTAGCCTCACCCCCCATAGTAGATAATTTTATAAAAGCACTCCTGACATACTCTCAAATATCAAATATGGTTGTTTATTTTTGCTTATGGCATCACGGAAAATTCATATAGACTAACCTAGCTATCATGTGCCTAGAATGCTGCTCCCACCTACCACCATTTCTCAAATGTTAGGGAAGTTGTCAAAGTCATGCTGAAAATAGGGTTCTAATTATACAGCAACTATTTTAGATGATTCTAAGGCAGACCTACCAAATCTGGATTGCAAAAATTTGGACCATCACTAAATAGCACCAAAGAGTTAAAAGAGATTTCTGTATTTCTTTGCTGCCATCTGGTGGCCATTTGGACTTTGCAGGCCAGATCTGGTAATAGCAATATAGCACTTTGCAGCTCTCTCTAAGCGGTTTACGGAGTCAGCATATCGCCCTCCAACAATTTAGGTCCTCATTTTACCCACCTCGGAAGAATGGAAGGCTGAGTCAACCTTGAGCCTGGTGAGATTTGAACTGCCAAATTGCAGGCCGGCAGCAGAAGTAGCCTGCAGTACTGCACTGTGCCACCGTGGCTCAGTGTAGTAATCCTACTCTAAAGAGATTCTAAAGAACCCAAACCACAATGAACAGATGATTTCTAAACAGAACCCAATATCCAACCTGTAACTTACACCCTAAGGCGGCATTTAAATCTTGTAAGCAATGGATTAAACATATTCCCTTCCTATTCTTTCAAGAATGCCATAACTACCCAAAAAAAAAAAAATCACCATGTTGTTCAAGATTTAGGAAGTCTCCACATGTCACTTAAGAAGCACTGGTTACTTTTGATTCATTTGTCATTTTACATTTCTGGAGCTGGTTCTCCTTTTTTCCTCTCTTCCTTGATGCTTGGAGCAATTTAGCAGAAGAAAGGCACTCCATTCCATAATTGTCTCAACCAGGCAATTATATAAGCATCTTGATCCAATTGCTGGCTCAGTCAAAGAAGCCGCTTTGCTATTTCTTGCTTCAAAGAAAAAGAGAAAAGACCTGGAATTATTGACTGGAGTGAAGAACTCCTAAGGTTTCTAAAACATTCCTGCGATATTGATGAATAGTTAAATTGCCCTTGTAGTAATCAGGATAAAATGGAAAATGATTATCTGCAAATTATTTTATACTAATAAGTGTGTGCTACATATATATAATCTCACTGAAACAAAGGACAAATGAGTTGGGGGGAGGTCCTTGCTCTTTTTTTTTTAACTTAAGTAACTCAGATCTATGATTCAAAGTCTTTCTAAAGTCAGCCTTTCTCCTTTATAGGCAAAAGGGCCATTGAGATGACTCCTCCAGTCAAGGCCAAGAAAACCCAGAGACTTCTACAAAAGTGGAGTGAGTGAATAATGAAAGATACCCCAAATTCCTGCTTCGAGAGGAAAGAAAAACTGCCCGCCAAACATAAATTTATTTAAATCATAAACTGCATATTAAATTGTTAATAGCTATGTTTTTAATAAGTAAGAGTATCTTTATGTACTTTGATAGTCTTTTTGTTTGATGAAGGCATAAAATTATACCGTATCCTTAATTAAAACTGCACAGTAAGAATGAGAGAGAGAGAGAGAGTGTGTGTGTGTGTGTGTGTGTGTGTGTGTGTGTAGAAGAGTGGGGAGGGAGGGAGAGAGAGAGAGAGAGAGAGAGAGAAATATCATATAAATAGCTAAACCTGTAAGACAATTGTGCAGTTAGTTAGGATATAGCAAGATCCATGTTTGTTTGGTCACCAGATAGCGGTGGAATTAAACCAGGGGTGGGTTCTACTTACCTTTACTACTGGTTTACAATGGGGTCACGTGTGCATGCTTCTGCACGTGCGCAGAAGCTTCCTGATGACATCAGGGTCGGTGGGCGGAGCCTCCCATTTTACTACTGGTTCTATAGAACCGATCCGAACCGGGGGCAACCCACCACTGAATTAAACCCACCTTCAAATTATAACCACATCACAATTCTCAATGGGTCTGACTGAAAAGCAATCTTTAAAAATGAAAAAGAATTCTATTCTGTAGCCAAACTATCTGTACAACTGCCCATGTCTTTCCTCCATGTATATATAAAATACAGTTTATGCCGTGTATATGCTGCTGAGTTGAATAAAAAACTTGTGCCATGATATTTTTTAAAATTTCTAAAATTTCTAAATCACAAAACTCGGCTATTTCTGCTATGAAAGGCTAATGTAGTTAACTAGTCCTCTCTGGGAATTATAATTCGGATTCCAGGAGAGGCTATTTTTGTTTTTTTGTATTTATGTTCTTTACAGAGCCTGAAAACCCCAGAATTATTCATTAATGTGAGGCTATCCCTGCCTGCTTGAAGACTTGCATTTGCAGCCATCTTCAAGCAGGTGGTAGAAAGAGCTATGCCTCGCCCTTCCCTGCCCTCCCTCTAATTTCACCACTGTTTGAGGCTTTCTAAGACTTTTCTCAGCCTTGAAGAAATATTCCTCCTATAATCTCAGCAATGTCAGTTCTGTCTGCATTTAATTCCATCCTCTTTCACTGAAAGCATCCCTAATTACATTTCCGATAAGGGTTACATTTTTAATCCCCGACGAAGACACAGAATATCTGCAGTGACAGATGGGTTGGGCTGCATGTTTCACTTCAAAAATGACATTTATCTGAACGTAACACTACTTCAAGTGCAACTAGTCCCAGGCTCCATTTTCATTTGACAGCTGGAAGGGAACCATTTTGACAGGGGAGAATCATTTCACACAATAAAGACTTTGGTTCTGATGTTGCTCTTGTTTCACCTTCTTCCTAATGTTCACTATTTTTCCCCCCTCCAACTACACTTGTGATCTCACGTGTTTGAAGATTGTGGTCCAACCCTGTCATTTCCGTATTCCAACCTTGAAAAATAAAGACAGGCCCATGTGGCATCTTCACATATGGTATCTTCTCTGTTCCAGGATCAGAGTGATATCTCTGTGCTCCCAGGACATCATCCCTGTTTGGCAGCTAAGCCAATGTATTTACATTAGTTAGCTCGATGAGGAATCATTGAAATAGTTGCCATTTACTTTCAGAAATACTTTGGCTCTCAGAGGGAACTATGTAAGCCAGCTGTCTCCCATTTGTGGGAACTCTTGCCCCATCCTTCTTACTGTTTATGGGCTGCAACCAGGGGTCGGATTCAGCCGGTTCAGATCAGTTCATGTGAACCAGATGGGCCTGCACGGAGGCTCTGGGAGGGCAAAAAATGGGCCTACCAGAAGTACCGGAAGTCCAGAAACAAGCCTGTTTCCGGCCTCTGGAGGGCCTCCAGAGTCTGGGAGAGACCGTTTTTGCCCTCCCGGAGGCTTGAAGAAAACCTCAGGAGCCTAGGGAGGGTGAAAACACCCCCCCCACGCCAGGGTGCAGGAAGCCGAGTAGACCATGCCTTCATGGCCACGCCCACCCAGCAACCAGGGCAGAGAACCGGTTGCTAAAAATTTTCAATCCCACCCCTGACTGTAACCATGCTAGGAACTCTCAAAGTAGGATTCTGGTTGGAAAGGTGTAGTTGAGGTACCTGCGGCAAGGTCTTGTGCAGTTATTGGGAGTGAGTTTGATTCTGTGACTCCAGTTTCTCAGCTTGCTAGATCCAGATTCTTCCTGGATGATGAAAATCACTCAATTGACATGTTGGGTCCATTTAGTGGTGTCAGTTTCTTTGAATCAGGGAGTAGATCCTTTAGCCTTGGACGAGATTGCAGTGACGTCTCCTCAAAAAGTCATTTCTGACCCAGTAGTGCTAGACTGTTACCATTCAATTTCAAATCGATTATCACCTTTAAAGTTTTTCATGGACTAGGGCCTAGCTATATGAGGAACTGGTTGTTTCTTCTGTCCCAGTATAGTTCAACAGGGTAAGTGTGCTTTGTCAATTAAACAATATCATTTTGTAGAACCCAGGAAACCTGTCTATCCTGTTTTGGTCCCTGCCCTGTGCAATGATTGCTCTCCAGAGATGTGTGTGGCTCCCTTAGGTCACTAGAAATTGGACTTAAGGACATCATTAAAAACCTGGTTGCTTTCCCAGGCCTTAGAAACCTGTTTTTTTTTTTTTTTCATTTTATTGTGATTCTGGCAGGTTTGTGGTTCATATTTTGATCTTCTAGCCATGTTATTTACATGTTTGGCCTTTTTTTAATTATCAGCCTCCCAGGGTAACTCAGGAGTCAGGCAGCCTCAAAGTTAGATAAAGAAATAGTCTTATATGTAGATCTCCCAGGAACCATTAAGGCTGATTGATTGGTTGATTTTTCAAAAATAACAACAACAACAACAATAATAATAATAGACAAATCCACACGCTATGAAATATGTGAAGTACATGTATCTTAAGCAGTGGTGGGATTCAAAAATTTTTACTACTGGTTCTGTGGGCGTGACTTGATGGCCATGGCTTGGTGGGCATGGCAGGGGAAGGATACTGTAAAATCTCCATTCCCACCCCACCCCAGGGGAAGGTTACTGCAAAATCTCCATTTCCTCCCGATCAGCTGGGACTCTGGAGGCAGAGAATAGATGGGGGCGGGGCCAGTCAGAGGTGGTATTTACTGGTTCTATGAACTACTCAAAATTTCCGCTACCAGTTCTCCAGAACTGGCCAGAACCTGCTGAATACCACCTCTGATCTGAAGGTACAAGTAATTTATCCTAGTTACTCATAGTACGGAGTAGGTTTAAAGCTGGATTTTTTTTCCTCCACTCAGCTACTGTAGAAACTTGTAGGAGAGAAAAGTGTTTTTGCCCCATTTTCAATATTTTTGAGTTAGCAGAATGATGGAGGATTGTGGAATATTATCAGATTACTTTTGAGGATTTGGGAAGTGGAAGTGGTAGGGATGTAGAAGGAACCATGGCATAACACAATGGTAGTGCATCTTCTTCAGTTGCAGAAAGTCCTGGGCCATCTCTTGGGAGCACCTGGAAAGACCTGAGTTCAAAATTCTGGAAATCTGCTCCAGTAGTTTGAAACAATACTCAGCTAGAGCAGTGCCCCCCCCAACTTTTTTGACACCAAGAACCGGTTTCATGGAAGACAATTTTTCCATGGACTGGAGGGAGGACAGTTTCAATTTTGCTTGCTAGCTCGCCCATCGCTCACCTCCAACTTTGTGGCCCAGGTGTTGGGAACCCCTGAACTTGAGGAACCCTTGATTTGGCTTAATTCAAGGCAGTTTGCTCTTTTTATAACATGCCTCAGTGAGCTCACATGAACACAACAAAGAAATTGTTGTGCAAATTACTAGCACAACAATTCTAATCATGAACAATCTGCCTGCAACACCAAGATAACATTTTGTGCCGGGGCACAATTCAGAAATTAATGCATTTTTAAAGACTCTGCTGCTGGAGCAGCATCGGCAAAGTTGGAGTAATGAAAACAAATATATAGACCCCTCTAAAAAAAGTACAGAAAAGGCATACATTTCTGAAGGTATCCCTCAAAGTCCTAAATTGATATTTTAAATGAAAAGTCACAAGTCATTTAGGAAAAAATGAATTGTTTGGGCTCATCTATGATGATCTAAATTATAGACTGAAGCATATATGAAAGAACTCATTAGTTCTAAGCTTTATAGTGGTTTACTTAATGGTGGCTTAGAAGCTTGACAAACCCAGCCACTCTAGTTCATATATTGTGGTTTAAGGTTAGTGCAAAATGATCCAACTGTGGTTCATTCAGAAAACAGTAACTCTTTAAGATGATGTACAAACCAGGTCAACATTTTACCCAAAGATACCAGATCCTGGTCCTAAGACACTGCCTCTAGTGTGGCAAGGATAAAAGAGTCTCTTAAGGGCAACACCTGGGCACACCTATTAGATGAAGAGTTACATTTCTGAAAGAATATCACACAGAAGAAGTCAAGACCTGTTTTCCCTCATTCCAGAATACTGGATTCTGACTGAATGTTGGAGGTCAGAGAAGAAATTCTTACAAATAGCAGCTGTTGGGCAGTGGAACCAGTTACCCTGAGAGGTGGTGGACTCCCATTCATTGAATGCATTCAGGTGAAGGCTAGTGTTGGGAAGCTCTCAGCATGGCAGGGAGGTGGGATCAAGCATGAAGCTAGGGCAATGACAAAAGGACTAGGACCAAACACCTTCCCTAAATTCCTTGGCGCCTTATCTAATAGTTCCCAGGAATAGACTGCCAAACTGGGGAGGTTCTTGTATTATAGGCAGAACATAATAAAGTAGTTAGCTTGAACTCTGCACATTGTGGGTCTGGTTGTTCAGGCCTGACAGCTAGATAGCCAGCTGTCTGGATGCTTTCTTCTGGATTCCTGCACTGAGCCAGGGATTGGTATCCATACAGGGGTGGGTTCTAAAAATTTTTACTACCGGTTCTGTGGGCGTGGCTTATTTTGTGGGCATGGCTTGATGGTCATGAGATAATTCTTTAGGATTTAGCAGAGGTACTGGTCTACCAGGCTTTTAACTGCTTGCAAAACTGTACCAGTCTACCCATTTGTTCTTGGAGCATCCTGGTTTACCCATTTGTTTTCCAGTGTCCTGGTCTACTCATTTATTTTTTGAGCGTCCTGGTCTACCACCACACTGCCCTTTAACACTGATCAGCTGTAGGGCGACCCTTTGAAGACCCACGGCAAGAGTTTAAACAGTTTTTTTCCTTCCAGCTGATCAGCTGGGACTCGGGAGGCAGCGAAAAATTGGGGGCGGGGCCAAATAAAAGGTAAAAATAATGCGGGGGAGTTGGAGGGCCCAGCTCCTGAACAAAGAGAACCGGTTCGGTGACATCATATCATCACCGCTACCGGCTCGGCCAAACCGGGCCGAACCGGGAGGAACCCACCACTGTATCCATAGCATAAATTTCAGCTCTAAAATTCTAAGATTATAATGAAAGAAAAGAAAGGCAATCTCTTTACTGCTATTTTTTAAGATTTAAAATGCGCCAAGAAAAAGATCAGCTACCACTTACCTGTGGTTCAGAATATCATGGAGTGTAGTGCCACCTTCTTTTGGCTTCCTAAAAATCGAAGAGTATTTCCTAAACACCTTTCCTGGCTAAAATATGAAAATAGCCCTACAGTACTTTTCATTAGGTAGCATCCAAATGGCTGCTTACGGTTCTGGCCAAGGCTGCCCTCTACCCAAGTGGATAGGGATTGATTTCCTGCAAATTTTTACACTATGTGATAGCAAGATAAAACTTTTTATTGGAATTACCAACAGTAATCCCTCTCTGCCCCGAATGAATGCTACTTCATCCTGGGACTGCAATATTGCTCAGACTGTCGTATCTGCAGTTGCCATAGTAATATCATTTTAAATATTTCTAAGGCCACAAAAAGAAGCACTAACCTTCTTATTCCTGGAATAACTAATGCCATTCTGTTATGTGCTTGATGTAAATAGTCTCAGGTGACATCCAACTGTACATATAGTCAATTACAACTGCTCAAAGGAAATGATTTGTTGTAACAGCCACTGTTCAACCTCTGTGACATCAATGTTTCTATGGAAACAGTTACCTATTGCACGGTGTAGAATTGAGTATTGATCAAACCCAGGCCAGCACTATTTCAAAAGGCTCACTACCTATCCAAGTGGCAATTTATGATAGGAACTCATAATATCACTGTATATTTCAAGCCCCAAGGAACTAATTTAGCAGACACTTACAGTAGAATATTAGAAGTCAATAATGAAAGCCTAATTATGAACTCCAGACAATTGTTTCGTATTTTTTTGTCTGTCCTTTGAACACTTTTATTAATTTCAATAATAAAAAGAATGAATGAATGAACAAACAAACAAACAAATAATAAAAAAGAAATCAATTGGTACACCAAGTTGTGACGGGAGTCCCCTAAAAGATTACTTGATATCTGGAAATATTGAATGTACCAGCTCTGAACTCCCTAATTTTAAAACAAACTACCCGGCTTGGAATGACTTATATTCTTACAGGCTATTTTAATAATTTTTCAGGTCCTTGGTTAAGACTTGAATTATTAAATTTCCGGCAAACTTAGACTGTGAATCTAATTGTACTGTAGATTACCCATGCATAATAATAAATGCATTTAAAAGGCTATGTTCATTTCCTATTTTAAACTTTATTTTTCATTGTTAAGATATCTCTATCCCTAACATTATTCAGCTAAATTAGCCAAGCTCGGAAATAAATAACTATTGATCAAGAAGTAAATTTGTTATACCCAAGTTCTATTACCACACCTACAGATTTCCATTTCCACACTTACAGGCCCAGCAAATAAACTACATGATACCAATATAAAGAATAATGCAAGGCTATTTTTGCACCCAAGAGTAGTGACCAACATTGCAAGCTTTCCAGTGGCTTTTATAGAGTGATAGTACAAGATGACGGGCACTATGTCATGACTGAAGCTTCACCTCTTTTGAATGTTTAGCAACACCCATATATTTTCTATTCTCAACCAGGAATAAAGAGGATGGAAGATAGGATTTATCAGTGGTGGCTAATCATAAAGGGGATAAATTTTGGGCGTGATGAGAAAGAAGATGCTTCTTTTTCCCTTTGTGATGAAGGTCCAAGTGGGAGAATGCTAGGGGGTTTATTGCTTTTGAGAGTCCCCACTGATGGGACAAGAGAAGCACAAAGAAAAGCCCCATTGGAAGGGAAAATATTCCCTCTCTATTACTACAGCTCTCTGAAGAGGGGGGGAAAAGTAATACTTACAAAAAAATCCATTTATGTATTCATAAATGTCTGGTATGATAAGCAGTTTAATCCCATCACTTGTGGGAAACTGGTTTTCACTAGAGAGGCATGAGATAAGACTGGGAAGATCTCTAGTGATTAGATATGAACATTGGAAATTCAATTGCTTCTTCAACAAAAGACATACTGCAGCCTTTTAAATCAAAATATAATGTTCACCAGCCCCCTATCCTTGCCTGGTTATCAGGAAAGAAACTACAGTCAAAAGTATTTTCTGGTTTTGTTGCAAACTTATGCTAAATATAATCCCTTACACAGTTCAAAATACAATTTACAGTACATGTGGTTATAATGTTAAATTAAACCCTGTCCTGAGCAAAGTTATATAAACTTCTGAACACAGTTAATATTAACAAGACAGCGGAGAAGATAGATTGGAATGTAAACAAACATTCTGACAAGGTGGGCCCCAAATCAGATATGAACCCATGAAGGAGAGTTTACATGACAAATATGAGAGTCAGTTTGGTAGAATGGTGAAGGTGTGGCCTAGAAACCAGAGACTGAGTTCTAGTCCAGCTTAGTTATAAAAGCCAGCTGGATGACTGGTTCAGTGACTCTCTCTCACCAGTGGTGGAATTCAAATTTTTTTACTACCGGTTCCGTGGGTGTGGCTTGGTGGGCATAGTGTGCCTTGGTGGGCGTGGCTTGGTGGGCGTGGCAGAGGAAGGATACTGCAAAATCTCCATTCCCAGCCCATTCCAGGGGAAGGATATTGCAAAATCCCTACTCCCACCCCACTCTGGGACCAGCCAAAGGTGGTATTTGCTGGTTCTCCGAACTATTCAAAATTTCCGCTACCGGTTCTCCAGAACCTGTCAGAACCTGCTGAATTTCACACCTGCTCTCAGTCTAACCCACTTCACAGGATTGTTGTTGTTGTGGGGAGGGAGGGAGGGAGGGAGGGAGGGAAGGAAGGAAGGAAGGAAGGAAGGAAGGAAGGAAGGAAGGAAGGAAGGAAGGAAGGAAGGAAGGAAGGAAGGAAGATTAGATATGTTTGCTGCTTTGAGATACCTATAACATAATAAAGGTGGGATAAAAATCTAATAAATAAGTACTTCCAGGAGACAGTAGTAGCTAACAGTTTTGCCTTACCTTTTTTCTTTCATCCCCCCCACCCCCATTCCTTTGGCTTCAAACCATACTTGGCTGTTTTTTGAAGGGGTCAGTGGGAACAAGGAAGTTGCACCTTCTCCTGACTTCCTTGTTTTAACTGTGGATCTATGTCAAGAATGGAGAAACCAAAACAGAGGAAAAGAAAGTTCATTGAAACACAGACTAGGGGGACAATGGGGTTTTGTGTCATTTCCATGATGACATCATCTGTCAGGGTTCCAAGGAATAGATCCATAGCAAGCAAAACTCTGAGGCAGGTAGATTCCTCAAAGAATAGCTTTATTGGAAATATCTGGTACATATATGGTAAATATACTGGCACATATCTGGTAAAAACAGACTCTAAAGGTTCCTGCGGTTTTCACCTAGTTAAAAGAGAAAGTTTTCCCACAACCCCAAACAATCAGTCACATGGTCTAATCAAGACGCTGTCTGGTCGTCTGGTGACCTCACTCCTCCTTCCATGGTCCAGGTGTGAGACTGTCCTTCGTTCTCAAAAAAAAAGTATTTTGTTTTGACTACACAAACCCTTCTATCTCTAATCCACCCTCCCTTTCCCTCAACTCCAGTGTGGCAATACTGAAGCTCCAATATGGCTCTGGTCAGGTCAGCTTCAGGGTTGACATCATCATGAAAAGGATCGAAATTACATAATTTACATCCATTTATGCCATTTCACACCATATAAAACATAGTGGAAGCTTGGTTTGCTATGCACGAAGTCCATTGCATCAAGGCCAGAAAAAGCAGGTTTAACTGAACCTCCAAAGAAAAGTTGAACAGGGGAGAATAAAAAGTTGATTTTCTGCAGATGATCTAGCAATTCTCCACAGACCTAACTGTCACTGCTCTCCTGTGGAGAGCTTCCTGTTATATGGAGAAATGCGGTTTCAGACACACATGTGAGTTAGCGGTGTCTCTGATGTTCACTATAGAAACCAACTCAAACAACAGCTTCTTTAAGAGAGAAAATAAAATTGAATGCCATTCTGTCACGATGGAGTTACTTCTCTCAAGATCTTTTATAGTTCCAATAATTGGAAAACTGTTCCCCTTTATGTTGGTCCCCATAAATTATACTGCCTTCCCCATTGTCTACAGCAATTCAAAATTATGTCTTTTCTGGTTTGTAAACTATTCCATAACTTCCCAGGGCTTTCCTGAATGGAAAATTCATATTTTCATGTGGTTTGAATCAAAGGTGGTTTGTAAAGCCATGCATTTACCCACATCATAAAACTCAGCTTGCTGACTTTCAGAGAATATTTTGCCAGGCCTATAATTTATATTTCTCTTTAGGGGCTATTGACGGGCATAAAATATTCAAAATGTTTTAAATGTTCAGCCATTGTTTTATTTATTAGTTAATATTGTTGATTAATGTTAAAGTCGATGTTAATATTTCTCTTTAGTTTCAGTCTAGAAAACTACCAGTTGTATTTTTTGAAATTTAAAAGTAAATGAAAATTTTTACTTGGTAAATAAAAGACATTATATGAGGGAAACTGAAATTTAAAAAGAGATGTATGCTACTTGCTAACTGAGATTTCTCCTGGAAGGAAGCTAATCATTTCTTGATCAAAGTACTCATTGTCCAATAAACTCCTTGCATAAATGCATTATACAATGCATTTTTTTGTGTTGGCTTTATTTTCATTCCCAAACTGTATATAAATTACAGGAAAACCTTGTTCTAATAAGACTAAAGGAAGGAAATATCCTTACAATCTGGAAAATTGAGGAATGCATCGTTGGGGCAACCCAAATTACAGTATTCAAATCACATCATTTTAAACATTTATTTCATTGTTGATGGCAATATTATGCAAATGATACAAAATGACAATATTTGCATAATGACATCATTGCACAAATGACCTAGTATATATCACTTGCATTATTGGCATTATTTGTGTAATTGTGGTGCTAAGTATGCCAATTACAACAGTTATAAAATGCCGTTCCTATATAAATGATGTAAATCTTGGTGGCATTTGGTCCACTGCATGGGAAGCCGGTGGCAATGAGGTATGGAAAATCAAAGTTTGCTGTATGTGAAAAAATGGCTCCAATCATTGCCAGCTGTTACATTTCCAGAAGACAGAAAGATGTTGGATTGGATAACATTTTCTAAATATCTACAAAAATAATACCTTTTCCCTATGGAGTGAGTCAGGAACAGAGATTTCTATAAAGAGGTCCACTGAAGGCAGAGAATATTTTTTTCCCATGGCAAAAGCTTGGCTATCTTCCAATTTTTCTCCTGCTATTCCTTTATTTTCCATAGAAATCAATGGGAAAAGAGGCAGGTGCTTTATTTGTAATAGCTGCATTTATCCATTGGCATCATTCCACTTAGAACTCTCCTTTCTGATGTGACACTTGATGGTGGAACTGAGAGGAGGAATTTTTTTGGCAGATGGAAGTTTTGAAGAAAATTGAGGAGCAACATGAGCAGGCAGGAATATTATGGTTTTGATGATTAGAAAGAATAGATTGTAGAAAAAAGAAAATTATGTTGAAATCTTTCATTTCATTAGAAATGTATGAATAACTGCTGAAAGGAAGATCAGAAGCCATATATGTATGTATGTATGTGTGTGTATGTGTATATGTTCATGTTTTAAGTTTTTTATTTTTCTACTTTTCTACTTTTCTTTTCTCTTTGTCCTGATCTTTTCTTTTCCACATTTACTTCAATATATTTTTCTTTCTCTTTGTCCCTCTTTGAAGGGGGGGTTTCTTACTATCCACATAAAATCATTTTACTGTATTCTGTATAACATATAACATATTCGATATAAAATATTCATATTGTCAAAGTATAGCCTAGAATAAAATAGTAGGTCTTCTTTTCTATCAGTTTCTACAGTAATATAATTCAAAACAGGCATGACCCTTTGCCCAATCATTCAGTGCAGTCCAAGGATCTGGATTCTTTAAAGAGGTTCCTTATTTAGAGCCCATTTTAACATCTCATCTCCAAGCTGCCTCTGTGGAGCTCTCATCATTCTCTCTCTGAAACACAGCCATGTATCACCCTTTGCTGCAGCACAGCTACCTATTCTTCGACTTACAAGAATGCCTGCCAGTCATTTTATCTTCCAAGCCACTCATCTTGGTTTGTCAGTTGAGAACAAGCGGTCTTCCTTTGCAAATTAATTGGAAAGTGTGGCAGAAAGTAAGCCAAATTCCAGAGCCACAGTCAAGGTAGCACAGACTTTTCATTTGAGTAATCATGATGCCGTCTTCCTAGCAAAAAAAATTTTTTTTTCATCATAGAGCAACAGATTTCTCTGCGGTTCAAATCAGAATGACTGAGATTACTAGAAATTTATGTCGGCAAAGTATAAAAAAAATATCAGCTAAGCTTTCCTCTACACAATAAATTATAGTTTGACCTGGAAGCAAACATTCACTTTTAAGGGGGATTTCTTTCAATAAACAGAACCAAATGTACAGGATATAAAAGAAAGAAGGGTAAAAAAAAACAAACCACTTTCACCAAAAGGATCAATGGTTTGCAAACTCTGTGTTTTATGTACCTTCAGTATAAATGTAAGTTAAATTAAGACATTTTTACAAATATTGAACTATAAGGAAAACAATCAGAACATAGTAGAAGCAATAACACAATGTATGTGAAGAGCAAGACAGTTTTATTTATTTATTTATTTATATTTATTTATTTATTTTGTCAAGCATATATAAGATAACAGGTAAAAGTATAAACATAATTTGAATTAAAGGGTTGCCTCTCTACTTCCGCTTCAATATGTATCAACAGTTGCTATTAGCCATTCTACTAATAATGGAGCAGCAGCTTAATAGAGACTTCTCCATTTCTTATTTATTTATTTGAGTTATATGGCTGCTAATCTCACAAGTACATCTCTGAGTGACTAACAGCCTATTAACACAATAAAAACATTAGTACTTTTTTAAAAAAAAACAACAATAACATTCACGGAGGATGGACCAGATCCAGATCTTCAGCACTTTATGGAAAATCCATAGGGTCAATCTGATATCAGGGGTTGGGATGTTACAGTAGGCAGGCGCTACAATAGAAAAGGCCCTGTTTCAACCCTCAAAGATGCTGTTTCAAAAGACAACTAGACTTGTCTTTTGACAAGTTCAGTTGATTGGAGAATGGATCCATGAGACTGTCTAATCTCTAGTCATCTGTAAAGACCACTGTAAAGGATCAGTAGAAACTAGAAGGAAATTTTTCAGATATGTCTTTCAGTCAGGCTGACATGTAAAGGTTTGTTTGCTTGCTTGTTTACTTGTTTAGACCAAATAGTAACAATTTTTCCCAATTAAGCTTTTTAGAATCTATGCAGATGTACACCATGTGACTAAAGTAAATGTGTATGCAATAAATCATCCCAGAAAAGCATAGAATCTAGGATTTGCATATGCACTGAGCCTGAAACATCAACAAATTGATGCTTACAAATTAAAAAAAAATAGTTCGGTTCTCAAGGAGAAATCACTTATGGTGTTATATTCATGCTTACTGTTAGATTGTTATTTTTCTAACTTGCAACTCTCCCATGAGTAGTCTGAAGTTTCATGACATTTCACTAAAATTATGGTGAAACATATTGATTTTCTCATGCTACAACTAATGTGATTATTTGTATTGATTTAAGGACACTGTAATTTGCTATAATAAAAAGCACTGATTTGTATGTAGCCATTTTAAGTATTTTTTTTCCATTTTCAGGAAAAAGAGAAGAAACATTTCAAATGGTTGAAGGAAAGCTGAGAGAGTCTCAAGGTAAGAGATAAGAGCAAAATAAGAGAAGTGAGTAACAATCATAGAGACGTAGAATTGGAATCACTGAATCCAGCCCAATCAGCATAGTTGTCCAAATGAGAAGCTTCCCAGACTGATGGCTTCCCGAACTGATGGCTCTCCACTTGAGCACAGTTCATGAACCTCATAGCTGCACAGTTAAGCTGCTCTTAGAATTGTTATGAAGTTTTTTTTTAATCCTCGGGTGGAATTTGTCTACCCGCAACTTAAATCCAATTTACAGTATGTTGCTAAATGAGGACTACCTGTAACTTCAATTGATCCAAATCTGAATGTATGCCTTTGTGGACCACTAGACAATTTCAATGATGTTCAGAGGCAATTCCCTATTTTTGACTGAAAATAAACTAGATTTAAATATAATTAGAAATAGCAATTGGGTTGGAGAGATGGATTTCACAATCAATATTTTCAATATTAATGGATTGCCATGAATGTGTTATACTATATGTATTATTCCTCAATGTATTTTCAAAAATTTAATACACTGTTTTGGAGATATAAGCAAAGCAAATTTTTCCCCTTACTTTTCCACTCAAACAACATCAATTTGGTATAGAAAAGGCAATGTTAATCTTCCAGATTAAGCAAAGCTGTCTCAATCATTTTTGGGTTAATGAGTGATCATGTTGCCTAATGAAAACTTGCACTCATGGATCAACTTGAAATTGCTTATTTGGCACATTGTACAAGGTGGGGGAAATTAAGAACCACCTGCTTGGAAAACCTGGAATTCTCCCTTTGCTGTAGCGGTTAGAAGGCAAGTATAGCATGCAACACTAGTGAAGTCCAATTTGATTCTGATTATTATTTTAAATAACTCTAAATCTCTTTGTCACTGACTTGACTAAGTAACACAATCCATTAATTAGAGCAGTGTTTCCCAAACTTGGGAACTTCAAGATGTATGGACTTCAACTCCCAAAATCCCACAGCCAGCCATGCTGGATGGGGAATTCTGGGAGTTGAAGTCCACACTTCTTAAAGTTCCCAAGTTTGGGAAACACTGAATTAGAGGAATAGGGTCTAGTGTGGATTGTATACCTGAGATTAATTGATAGGATTAGATGATGAATGGTTTTTTTTAATGAGAAGCTGACCCATAAATATCACTTACTCAAAGTCCAGGCCATCATTTAAGATGTCATATTCTGGTATCAAGGTATCAGTCCTAAGCCCTTTGGAGTCCCTCTAATGTGAGAGAGTTTAATTTATTCTGCAAAAATAGCCATTGTAGGTTTATTATTTGGTAATTATTGTTAGAAAGCACTATATTAAAAGAGCCATGATGGCGCAGTGGTTAAAATGCAGTATTGCAGGCTAACTCTACCCACAGGAGTTTGATCTTGACCGGTTCAAGGTTGACTCAGCCTTCCATCCTTCTGAGGTCAGTAAAATGAGAATCCAGATTGTTGGGAGCAATACGTTGACTCTGTAAACCGCTTACAGAGGGCTGTAAAGCACTATGAAGCGGTATATAAGTCTAAGTGCTATTGCTACTGCTATTAAATGTTAAAGTATACAGAGAGATGTAGATTATGGAATTGGAATATTTGTTTGTGTGCTTGTTTGTTGCCTCAATTTATGTAGCCACCCATCTTTAATCACAACTCTGGGCAGTGAACGAAAATTAATCAACAGAACCAGAATAAATAAATACAACAATACAATACAATTCCGGTTGGCACCGCAGGCTTTGTGGATGGTCTCCTTAGACTGCCAGCCCCGCGACTTCGTAAAAGCCGCTTTGACAGCGCAAATCGGCTGTCTGGCGGCTGAAAAACCTCCCCTTCGGGAGAAGAAGGAGAGGAGAGCCGGTGGGTGAGAGTAGAGCTCCCCAAAAGTCCTCTGGAATAATTCCAGAGGCTTGGAGGGTGAGAGCTCCTCACAGAGTCAGGAGGCTGCTCTTAATTATCTCAAAGAATTTATGAAAGAAGCCATGAATAATCAAGCTGCAGAATGAATAACCTAACAGTAATTGTGGAAGGGAAATTAAAGAAAGTTGAGGAGGATATAAAGTCAATTAAAGAAGTTGTTGCAATAAAGCATGATGAAATAAGAGGTGATATTGTTTTTGCAGTATCAGGATTGTCAAAACTTGTTATTCAGGTGAAAGAGAGAGTGGAAGAAATTAATGAAGCCAATTTAAATTTGGAAAGCAAAATGGGAGATATTATGGATGATGAATTGGTAATGCTACAGTAGAAGATCCATGGAATTTGCCTTGAGATTGAGAGGCCTGAAAGAAAATAGCAAAGAAAATCTAAAGGACATTTGTGCCGAAGCTATTGCAGAGATAATTAAAGAAAGACCAGAAGATGTGGCAAGTCGAATTGATAAAATCTACAGGGTTAACTCCTGGCTGGCAAGACAAAGACAGCTGCCAAGACATGTGGTGATTTATTTTACAACCAGGAGGATCAGAAATGATATTTTACAGGCTTCTTACAAGAATAAGGTTCAAGTGGCTGGGCAAGAAGTGGTGGTTTTGAAAGAGATTCCCCCCAAAATGTTAAGAAGCAGAAAGGATTTTGGCTTTTTGGTAAATGAACTGAGAAACCAACAAGTGCCATACAGATGGGATGTTCCAACTGGTTTAAGAGTGATTTATAGTGGAGAAAGATATCGGTTAAACACAGTTTGGAAGGCAAAAGATTTTTATGTTAATGTTCTGGAGGGAAGATCAGAAAATTGGTGTCATGTAAAATGAGGAAAATTTGGTAAAACAGATTAGAGATCAAAGTCAGATGCATATTAAAAGGTTATATAACGCTTTATTGGAAATAGATTCAGAAACGGAATTGGTTAAGGATTGTATGATAAAATGGGCACAAAACTTTCAGGAACCAGTGATGATGGAAACATGGGAAAAGATTTGGGTTAGAAATGTAAAAATTTACACAAGCACAAAACTTGAGAGAAAATTTTTATAAAATGTTTTATAGGTGGCATTTAGATCCTAAAATATTATCATGTATGTACCTGAATTTGCAAGCTAAATGTTGGAGATGTGAATGTGATGATGCAACTTATTATCATATATGGTGGACTTGTAAGAAAATCAAGGCATTTTGGATAAAAATTTGGTGGGTGATGCAGAATATTCTGAAAAAAAGGTTGAAATTTACTCCTCAATTGTTTTTATTGGGTATAACGACAGATTGTACAGCATTAGAGACTAAACTGATTTTGAACTTAATATCAGCAGCTAGGCTGTTAGTAGCGCAATAGTGGAAGAAGGACTCTTTGCCTACTATTGAAGAATGGACACTGAAAGTAGCGAATTTAGCGGAAATGGCGAAAATTTCAGCATATTTGAAGGACTATACACAAGAAAGATACATATTGGAATGGGTAAGATGGATTGATTATATTCAAAATAAGTACCAGACAAGAAAATATCAAATAGTTTATGAATGAATGTTAAACTTCAGAAGTATTATGTTATCAATAGTGGAGTTAAGGTTTCGGGGTGGATTTGGCAGTTTAAGAATAGTTAGGCTAATTTAGCATATGATTGTTAATTGAAATACCCTGTATTTTGCTCTGGGAAGTCTGGGGGGGAGGGTGGGATGGGGGGAAGGGGTGTGGGGGTGGTGGGGAGGGAACTGGGGGGGATTTTTTTTTTGTAAAACTTTTCAATAAAAAAAATACAATAAAAACACAATAATAGCACAATAATCTTTGAGGACAATGATAATTAGAAGTGGTATATAAACTACTTAGTATATGAGCATCAATAAAAGACCATGTTGGTATCTTTAGGTCACATTTCTATAGTTTGATAATAATGATTATGCTAACCTAAAATGCTATCTCATAAGTTTTCGACTCCTGGGCACCTTTTCAAGAAGAATAAGGTAAAGGTAAAGTTCCCCTCGCACATATGTGCTAGTCATGCCTGACTCTAGGGGGCAGTGCTCATCTCCGTTTCAAAGCCAAAGCTGTCCGAAGACATCTCCGTGGTCATGTGGCTGACATGACTAAACGCCAAAGGCACACGGAACGCTGTTACCTTCCCATCAAAGGTGATCCCTATTTTTTACTTGCATTTTTTACGTGCTTTCAAACTGCTAGGTTGGCAGAAGCTGGGACAAGTAAGGGGAGTTCATCCCATTACACAGCACTAGGGATTCGAACCGCTGAACCACCAACCTTTCGATCAACAAGCTCAGCATCTTAGCCACTGAGCCACCGTGTCCCTTTCAAGAAGAATAGGTTAAGCTAATAGTTAGAGATGTGGTGCTCAGAAGTGCTCAGCATTAGTTAATAAAATGTAGTTTGCCTGTTTTGAACAAAATTTATTACTGATGCTGTTATGATTATTAAATTGCTCTGAAAGATTTGTTGGCTTTTGTAGATGAATGTGCTGCTTCGGGATTATATACTGCTGATTTGAAAATAGGTAAGCCATGCTTTTCTGATTGTAAAAAAAAAATAAAATCAAAACCGCAAATTGGAGCTGGAATATACTTAGCTTATCTGTTTAATTTCCCATATATTTCCTATTATTAGATAAATTGAATTAAATGTCAATGAAGTCACTGAATAACAATACACCTAATATAATGTTTCTGAAAGGAGTTTTATTTTTTCCTCTTTTTGGATATAATATTTTACTATATTTTTAATGATAAGACTTTCCTATTATGTTCCATTTTCCAATGGGAGAATTGATAGTAAAAAAAATATACAGTAGGTTATGATGATGAAGATAGGGTTGAAAAACATTGACGATAACGAATCTCTGTGTGTATGGGTATGCACATTTCTGTGCGTTTAGCTTTTATTGCAATTATAATGCAAAAATTGTAGTGTTGCTGCCGTTGCGCAGGAAAGAAAGAAAGAAAGGAGGGCTGGTTGTGACAAATGAGACTATTAAAGCAAACAGGACCACAAGAGGAAAACACAAAGAGAATTGTTGGAGCAATATTGCCTGGATATTATTTAGGAATAAATTACTGAGAATTTGGTTTCATAATGAAACTATAAAGTGTTAAAGTGCTCAGAATTGTTCCACTTCAATCATTTTTTCATTAACATTTTAGTTTGATATAATTTTAGTTTCTTAACAGCTTTTCCAGAACTTCTGAGCTGGTGATCAGAACACCAGCAATTGCAGCTAGAAAGCAAGCTTGTACAGTATGCCAAATCAGCTCCAGTATATCTCAAACTGATTGATTTAAAATGACAAGCAAAAGGCTGACTTGAAGAGGGGATGGAATGTATGGGTCTAATGTGGTATATTAAACAAACAGAAGCAATAATTCATGTGCATTGATAAGATAACGCATTTGCTTAAATATTGCTGGATAAAAACTGAATTTATTTACAGCAACTTCTAAGTTTTCTTTTGAAAACTTTGGAAGCCATAACCTGGGTGTGTTACAATAACAGTTTGATAGAAATATCTGGAAAGGCAAAAAAAAAAATAAAGTGGTCACTTTCTTGTGGAAAAGTGTGTTAGCAAATGTCTTGGCTAGCCCATTTGGACTCTTTAAGTAATTTATTTATTTGCAACCATAAACATCCTTCTCGCCTCTATTACTGAATGAGGACGTTTTTATTTGCCTAATGCATTAGGCACATAAATTTCCTCCCACTCAGCAAATCAAATTATTGCCTCCCTACAAAGATAACATTTTGAATAGGTTGAAATCACTCGTTTTCTTTCAAGGTAAACAAAACCAGTTCCCATCTATTTCTAATATATTCACAACCGAAAACAGCAAGCAGATGTTCTTCCAAATGCATTGTTTCCTGAAGCAATGCCCGATGCATTGCCTGTTTGTAGAACCATTTGTCTTTCCTCTGCTGACAATGTACTCACATCAAGAGAACATGCTCTAATATGTATTGTCCACAATTACTATCATTGAAATGAATGGTTGCCAAGCCATTCCAGTACCATGGGAACATAGATTCTGCTGAAACCCATTAGCTTGCCACTTAGTTTAAAGTGGAGGTGCATACTGCAGAATGGAAATAGAGAGTTTGTAGCCTTCAAAACCATACAGTTAGAGGGAAAGGAAAACACTGGGCCATGAAATACTCAGCAATTTCTGCAAAACAAGTGGATGGTGTTCTCAGCATTTGTCATTTTAAAGAGAACAGCAACCAACTCAAAGAATATGCGATGGAAACGGAGGAACTTCCATTTCCTATTTTCAAGAATATCAATTGATTCTTTTAAAAGGACAGGAAGTAAGGAATAAGAACAATAATTGTGAGGTTGACAGAATGAGACCTTGACTACTCTGGCTAAAATTTCTGTGTAGTAAACAGGAAATCTTAGGTTTGACTTCCATGGTCCTGTGGGAGTAAACCCTTTGTTTGGAAGGACCCACGTTCCTGGGGAAAATACGTATTTAAAATGCAGAGGTAAAATCTCAGACATAACCAGTCCAAAAGATTCCAAGTAGCAGAACTGCCATAACCCCATTCAGAGACCTGGAAAAGGGATATATTCAGCAGACTTTCCAGAACAAGCTGGAGATATACCATAGTTTCTCAAAGTTCAGCACAGCTCCTTCCTCACCTTGACTATTTGAAATAGTCACTTGACTATTTGAAAAAGTAGGTTAATCTGTGTCTTTTTTTAGTGAACTACCATTGTCTTCCAATGATGCTGTTCAGTAGCAAATGCTGTTCATGTGGTCCTGTAAACACACCGCTCTTGCTGCATTGCAGGAAGTGAGAGGTAGGGCGTGCCAACTACGCTATTATTATTCTCCCCAGTAAGAAAACAGAGCATCCGGGAAAGTCAATGAAGTAATTTGCTACACTTTCTGCAGCAACGGTAAACTCTGGAAACAGAATTTCCTTCCCTGGGATAGAATGCCAGTGACACAAAGTTAATGCGATGCAATATAGTTATTACAGTTACGGCATCATATAATTCAACGCTTCTCAACCTTGGCAACTTTAAAATGTGTGGACTTCAACACCCAGAATTCCCCAGCCAACAAGGTTGAGAAACACTGATATAATTTGTGGTAGGCTAATCTTGCCCCCCCCCCCCCGATCAAGACTGCAATAGCCAATACAATTTCCACTTACAAATAGAAAATGCAAACACTTTGGGAATTGTACCTCCTGAGGACCATGTCACATATACCTCTTTCTTTATGCTACAGCTAGTGGTGGGTTTCTACCGGTTCGCCCTGGTTCAGGCAAACAGGTAGTGGCAATGGCGGGAGGCTCCGCCCACCCACCTGGATGTCATCACGCTGAAAGTTCCACGCATGCACAGAAGGTACATGAGCAAGTGAAGCAAGCGCACACACTCCTGGTTTCCAACCAGTAGCAGAGGTAAGAGGAACCCATTACTGGCTACAGCCTTAGAGTTTCCAAAGCAAGCTTTCTTTGCCCTCTTCTAGGATTATTTCTCAATAGCCCAGGGAAAATCACATTAGATTTTGCAAGATCTGAAGATTCCATACAAGAAAAAAAAAATCTTATATTAATATTCTCTAGCACGAGCAATATTTTCACCTGATTTCTTTCTACTGTATATAGCAAGGGATTTGCAGACCTAGAAACTGTCCTTCCTCTCCATATAATTCCATATGTGTTTTATCAGGCTGCTATATTAATTTACAATTTAAAATAAAATTGATATTTAAATGTACTTAAATATGTTTAGAATCTGCTCATCAGAAGACTTATTTATGAGCATATTTTATTTAATTGTATGCATTTTAAAATGCCTTTTATTCTATAACATACATTTTACATGTGTTTTAATATGCTTTGGAGGATATGACCTGCATCACAAAACTTGGAGCACTTTAGAATTTAAAAGATATTCATTGGAAAACAGTAATGAAGTCATCCCAAAGGATGGGATGTTCAGAACTGAAGAAGCTTCTTGGATGAGGAGCTAAACATCCTCAAGGAAAAACAAAGTCTGGTTGCCTTTTGAAAAAACGTATTTGGGACAACCATGATCTGGATGATTGAGAATCTCCATAGACACTAATCAGCTTAGTTGACCCTGGTATTAGCAAATACCAAAATTGCCTGTTTTATTTTTGTTTTAACTTCAGTTTGTATCCCTTATTATCTTTACTATTCATTCAAAAGAAATAGTTAGTAATAGGTGGCGTGCCACAGGTGGCATGCGGAGCCATATCTGTGGGCACGCAAGCGTTGCCCTAGTTCAGCTCCAGTGCGCATGCACGTGCCGGCCATCTGATTTTCGGGCCTTCCGGGTGCACCAGAAGTCAGGAAATGGGCTGTTTCCAGCCTCTGGAGGGCCTCTGGTGGGAGAAGGCTGTTTTCACCCTCCCCAGGCTCCTAGAAAGCCTCTGGAGCCTGAGGAGGGCGAAAAATGAGCCTACCGGGCCCACCGTGCCATCGTGTGCTAAAAGCGGGGGGAATGCGGGGCATGCACATATGCGGGGGGTCAGGGGGCATTGAATTATGGGTGTGGGCACACATGTGTGTGATCCCCTAGTGCTCCCCCTGTTTTTTGGCACGTGATGGCAAAGAGGTTAGCCATTACTGTCCTATAATGATTAGATTTTCCATCTGATTTAGACAAGCCACTTTGTGGTATTCCAGCTGTTTAATTAGTATGAATCAACTATTTTTAACTAACCGTGGAGGGTTTTACTGGGTTGTTATCTTCCCAGGATTTGTTGTGAAAAGGGTCATTTCTGCATAATTCATCTAAAATACACCATTCCTCAAGCAGGTCTATTAAATATTTGTACCTTATCCTTTGCTGCCTAGAGGTTTAACACTGATGAAATTTCTGGAGGATTATCTATAAAAACACCAGCTTGGTGAGCGTGATGTGAATTTTAATGATCCTGCAGATCTAAATGCTGCCTTGGCTTCTGTGAGCTGCAAAATGAAAAGGAATTTTCCATTCAACAAGCTATGCAGCAGATAAAGGCTGCACTAGATCCCAAATTCATACTGGGTTGGGAAACTCAACAGCTCTTATGCTTGTCTCGGTTTGCCTTAAAAAACCCAGAGTTATTAGCTTCGTTGCCTCTTCTTTTTGAAACCCCAGGGTGCACAGAATATTGCTTTAATATGCCGCAGTCAGACATTGTTCATCGCTCTCATAAACATGCATACCGGTACTTTTTTATCTGCAGTAGGCTTTCCAGTTACATTTTTATAGATGTGGCTTTCAACCAGATTGCATGTAAGGACACTATTTAGCACTGCAATCCGTTACACATCTACTTAAATGTAAGCTTTATTGAGTTCAACAGACCGACATCTCTAAGCATAAGCATGCAATCTAAATGGTATTTTTTTTAAAGAAATCTTCATAACATATACAGATAGTCTTCATTTAACAACCACTCATTCAGTAACCACTTGAAGTTACAATCATGTCAAGCTTCCAAGTAATATGTCCCCTGAATACAAATAGCATTGCAGAAGTGCTACTTACGACCAGTCCTTGAACTTTCAGAAGTTGCAACCTCCCACAGTCACATGATCTCCATGGGTGACCTTTCCTGCTGGCTTCCCATAAACAATCACTCACACCCTTTCCTGCCTGACAGCTGTCAACCCTGGCCCAGCACCTCACTGGGCACAAACTCTCTTCCACTCAGAAGTAGCCACTTACCAGCCTGCCAGCCTGCTTGTGACCCACATGGGATTCATTGATTAACAACACCAACAAGGAGTTTCCAAGTTTCACTAAGCAATGTAGTCACTTAACATTTTATTTTATGATTGCATTGCTTAGCAACAGATATTCCAATCTCAATTACAACCATTAACCGAAGACTACTTGTACAGATAAAATCTTATTTTGTTCAAAATCACAAGCGTTTCAGTATTCTCTTTTGCTCCATTCTTCTCTACTTATTTGAATAAACTTATTTCTAAAATTGATATTAGAACTGTATAATATGTAGCTAATCTTATTTTTTAAAATTTAATCTATGCCAAGCTATTGCTCCCTACTTTATAATATCTGGATCATAAAAAATGGATACAATATTTTTTTAAAAAAAATCTTGATATGATTGTAAGGAGGATCCCACTGTAGTTATTTTTGCATATTATTTCACTGATGCATTAATTACTTTAGTAATTTACATTTTTTTTCTTACAAATAATTAAAATTGGCTACCAAATTATTAGACCAATTAAAAAATACAAAAGTCAATTACTAAGAAACACACGGTAGCAAATCATATACATAGAATAAATCCAGCAGAATTGCTGTTATTATGAGTCGTTCAGCCAGATGTTTAGACTGGGATTTGGTATTTTTATCCACCTATCGAATCCTTCCCAAGAACATGGGATAGACAGATGTTGTTGTTTGATGGTGCTGAAGGTATCATCTGTTACAAGCAATCTGTAATCTGTTCCAAGCAAAGATGCCTTTTGCCATTGACCGATGATGATTTTGTCAATGCTGATGGTATTCAAGTAGTGATGTTTTGGGATTGCTCCCAACATGCCTATTATTATTGGTACTACCTTTGCTTTCTTTTGCCACAATTGTTCTACTCTATTTGCAGGTGTTTCTATTTTGTATTATGTGGCAGGTGCTTGTCTGTTTGAATTCTAAAATCCCAGACAGCTTTAGCTTCATTTTCTATTACTTTGTCTATTTTGTAGTCCCACCAGTTCTTGCTTGCAGGCAGATGATATTTATTGCAGATATTGCAATGCACCATTGCTGCTTCTTTGTCACGCCAGTGTTTGTAGTCAATCTATACAGTTTTCTTGAGGCAGTTATCTAGGTAGTCCATTGTTTCTTCAGCTTCTTTGCAGAGGCAGCATTTGCTGTCTATTGCTGCCTTCTCAATTCTGGCTTTGTATGAATTTGCTCTTATTATTTGGTCTTGGGGATCCAGAATTAGCTTCTCTGTCTTTTTCTTCAACTTCCCAGCTCTTAGCTATTGCCAGGTCCTGTTATTATCTGTTTTACCTCCTAGTTTTTTTATGTACTAGCCACATAATACCTTGCCTTGTCTTTTCTAATTCTTCATTTGGTCTTTCTTGTAGGCTAGTTGGGTCTCTCTGGTATTCAGTAAGCCTCCATGATGTAATTATTATTATTATATACATAAACATGAGAAATCACAGCTGCCTGTTCTTTAGCTGGCGTTGGCCTTTATACGCACTGAATTCTTCCCAAGATCCCAGGATGTTGTAATATAACAGTATAGTATAATGTATGTGCTAATCCAAATAGCGTGGCCATTTGTAACTGGCAGATGGACATTTTGTTAATGAGCAGATTTTATAAATGCCATCCAAAAATTTTTGGTATGGCACCCAGTGTGCCAATAACCACTGGGACCACCCATGGCTGGTTTATGATAGAATTTCAGTTTTAAGAACTTGATAATTCATGATTTTCTCAAATTCTTTGTCTTCTATTCTACTATCTCATTATTATCATTATCTAAAAATCTGAAAAATATTTCTGGTTTCACTGAGTCTACAGTTGGCCTATTGTCCAATCCTTGTTTACAGGGCTAGAAACCATATGCTTTCAGCATTTACAAATTACCAAATATTTGAATATTAGGATGCCAAGTCTATCTCTGTACTCCTTTCATTTGGAGAGATCTCTAGTGAGTTCATCAAACATAATTGGAAAACAAATGTGATAGTTGTATCATCAGTAGCTAATTGTATATGCTCAATTTCATGTGCCAAGAGTCATTGCACCATTATGCCATTACTGTTCTGAAAGCAAATTACCACCTATTTTGGCTCATTGATAAGGTAACTGTCTGATCCAGCTAGCAAGTACTGTGAGGAAAATTCTGACAATACTTCAAGTTTTAATATATTTCAAATCTTCCCCTGAAGATATTTATTAATTTTATGTGGCATTCTAAAAGTTTCATAGCAGGTTGTGGAGCAAGGAGGATGGAGAAGAATTTGTTGTAATCTATTAACTAGATACAAATCTGCTTTATGTTATTATTGTTTTGGTATATGGAGACACATAATATAGTCTCTCAGGAGTTACCGGTAGTTATCCATCAAGATTTTATGACAAAGCAATCTGCTGAGAAGGAAAAACTGAGGTGGGTACAATCAGAGGGCAGATCATAAGAGCTTTGTATAAGGACTTCAGTAGAACCTCTGGTCACGAACGCTTCTGACCATGACCAAATCAGGTTCTGACCAAAAAATTCACAATTTTTTTTCATGAAAAAAAAAAGTGAAAAGATAGATAAAAATGGAAGAGACTTCAGTGACATTTCACCTTCAAATACAAATACATCATTTTTCCTTCTATCAAACAAGGCAGAAACGAGCTTCTTCCCTCTTAAACCAGAAGCCATTCTTGACTGAAGAAAAGGACCTGAAACTGAGGTAAATGAAATAGCCCTGCAGCCAGAAATGCGGGACCCAGGAGACTGAATAGGAAGCACTTCCAAATCATCTTTCCTTCCCAGGCACAATTTGCTCTACTGTGCCTGAACGGCATATTCAAAATATTTGCTGTAGTATGTCCCTTTTTATTCTACCTAATGAATGTTTTGCAGCGAGAGGGGAAAAAAGAGGACGGAAGCTACAGTGAGAAATCACTGGGGGAATACAATTGGTGATGTTTTGAAGATGATTCAGAAGTGCTTCAGCCTTCGCACAGCACAAGCACATCATTTGCTGTTCATCACAGCAGCCTTTATTTTTAGGCTTACTTGTGAAAATTGGTGTGACTGTTTTAAGGAGCTGATTTACACTTAAAAAATCATGTGGTGGTTTGGTTTTTTTTCAGGCTCCTAGCCACTGATTATATTGTCATTATTGTCACTTCACTCTGGTGAAACTGAAATGATAGAGGAGCCTTACCAGTTAAATAAATATGTAGGCAAAAAGAGAGGAAAAAAATATTTATTTCCAGTCGTTTTTGAACTGTGCTAACAATTGAGTAACTCTAGACTCCTCCTATGGACAGTTGTAAAAATTTTGTCAGACTATTTTTTTTTTTAATATTCTTCCTTTTTTCTCCAGATGCACATTCCCTTTAATGATTTAAAGATGTCATGTATGTTGGTTTTCTGGAAAAAAAATTCTCCCAAAAATGTCCTTTTATATTCAAAAGCCCTCTTGGTAACTTCATACATATATTCATTCATGCTGGGTCTTGTAAACAATATGGAAGTAGTTAGCCATTACTATCTCCAGGGATGATGATAAAGATTAAGTAATAAAATATGGTAAATGATCACAGGCTTATTCCAGGATTATTTTTTACTTCCAAGACTAACCAATAGTTTTTCCAAGACCCAGCCCTGCTTAGCTTCCCATTCCACCTCACCATAATGCTAAACATAGCAACATCAGTTTTTACTATTTAGTTTATATTGTTGCATTGTCAATGTTTTCATTTTGGTAACTCACTGAGAGTTATCATATAGCAATAGTGTAAAAATACAATCAATATATACATAAATAATCCTTTTCCATTTTTAATAGGTAAGGTAAACTGGTCTGAAGCCCATTCTATATTGCAAATAAGACTTTATTCATATTTTTCATTCATTCTAATGCTTTTTAGTTGGATAGTGCAGGAAAGGGGGAGCATAATATATCAAGGAAAGCGATCATCTGTGGATGGAAAGCTTAGACACACTTTATGAGAACAGAAACTGGAAACTGCTCATAGAATCTCTGGATCCAAGCCATAGTATTGAACATATACAGAATACAGAATAAACAGAAGTGGAAGGGACTTTGGAAGACTTCTAGTCCAACCCTCTCTCAAGCAGGATATCCTACACCACTCCAGACAAATGGCTGTTACGTTTGATATCAATAGCTATCAAATGAACCGCTTCTCCCATGAGGTGGCAAAAGATCCAACATCTACTGCTCCCTGACTGCTCCTCGCATTCCCAACCTTAAACTTAGCTGAACTATCCATCACAACGCCTTAGATTCCTATTAGTTCACAAGAAACAGATATTGCTATTTCCCTGCCAACGCCCTATGCTATACTAAAGATACTAATCTTCCTAAGCAAGAAAAAAGTGAGTATTTCTGGCATGTTTTCCTTTCCAGAATACTGCAGTCAACTGTTTAATGTAAACAGACACTAGCAATTTCTAAGCGTAAACAATGAAAACCAAAGGTTTTCATTACAAGAGTTAATCCGTACATATCTATTACTACCTTAATGTTTTATACCAAATGGATTTGTATTGAAGGGAACAATGAATTCAGTGAAGTTTAATTTAAATTGACAGGACTGGCAGTGTACCATAAATCTCTTCCTATGCATTATTATAGAAAAGTTGCCCTTGTCTTTTGTATCTATAAGAACATTACATTTATTTATTTCATTTTGTCATTAGTTTATATGAATTTAGAAAATTCCTGTGTTTGAGGACAGTGTCCTGGTAACTCAATACAAACGTTTCTGTTAGATATGGAATATGCTATGGCTATTTTAGCTACAGCTTCTACAATAAGAACTATTGTATCAGGTGCTATAACTTGTAGTTAAATAATATAAATTTATTTGATGATCTTTACTTTGGATACTATCCTTAGATGTCCCACAGCTTTGCAAAATTTTCTGTTCCACCTGAATCAAAGCTGAAATGTTTTTCCATTAGTAAATTATTTACAGTGTATGATTAATATAGCTAATTACAGAAATTGAGGAGATGGGACTTTGAAATCTAACTGGATGGACAGATGGATGGATATACACAGATAGATGGCCGACAGACAGCTGACAGATAGACAGAGATAAAAAGATAGATATAGATGATGCTAATGATGAGATAGATAGATAGATAGATAGATAGATAGATAGATAGATAGATGGATGGATGGATGGATGGATGGATGGATGGATGGGTGGGTGGGTGGGTGGATGGATGGATGGATGGATGGATGGATAGATACTGTAGATCAGTGATGGCTAACCTTTTTGCCATCGCGTGCCAGGAGGTGGGGGTGGGGGAGGTTCATGTGTACATATGCCCACACCCATAATTCTATGTCCCCCCTCCCCCCTGCTTCTGGCACACGATGGCCTGGTAGGCCCGTTTTTCTTTCTTACCTGGTTCCTTATCCTCTCTATTTATCTGGGAAGGGCAAAAACTGCCTTTCCCACTTCCTCAGAGGCCCTCCGGAGGCCTGAAACGGCCCATTTCCCAACTCCTGGTGGGACAGGAAATGACACTGGGAGTTGGGAAATGGGCCCTTTTAGGCCTTTGGGGGGCCTCTAAGGGAGTGGGAAAAGCTGTTTTTGCCCTCCGCAGATGCATAGAGAGGATCTGGAGTCAGGTAAGAAAGAAAAATGGGCCTTCCCCATGTCCCCCCCCCCCCAGGCCCTTCGAAGGCAGGAAACAGCCTGTTTCCCTACTTCTGGTGGGCCCAGAAGGCCTGAAGATCAGCTGGCTGGCGCGCGCATGCATGCCAGAGCTGAGCTGGCATGCCCACTGATATGGCTATGTGTGCCACCTGTGGCATGCATGCCATAGGTTCGCATCATGGCTGTAATAGATGATATAGATGAAGATGATGAAGAAATAGATAGATGATAGATAGATGATAGATATTATGATGATGACAAAGATGATCGATATACATAGATAAACTGTGGATAGATAGAGATAATAGATGGTATAGATGTTGATGGTAAGATAGATGATTTTGAGAGAGAGATGGATGGATGATAGATGGATGGATGGATGATAGTTGGATGATGATGATAGATAGATAGATAGATAGATAGATAGATAGATAGATAGATAGATAAGATGGACGGACAGATGTAGACAGCAGATCCCTTTCATTCCAACACTATGTTTGAAGTGCAGAGAACACCACGGGATTCAATCTCAGAAAGTGATACTGAACAAAAAAAAAAATATTGGGATTGTTGAGTGATATTCCAAATATTCCAAGACCGAGTGGCTGTGGCTCCCAGCGTCCTGATATAGTCAGTTGGCACCGTCACTGACTATCGGGGGCGAGTCATTGGCCCCCATGGAGAGGGCTCGCAACTTGGGCGTCCTCCTGGATATACAGCTGTCTTTAGAAGAACATGTGACAGCTGTGGCCAGGGGGGCTTTTTATCAGGTCCGACTGATTCGCCAGTTGTATCCCTTTCTGGATCGGGACTCCTTGCGCACGGTCACTCATGCCCTCATCACTTCCCACCTGGATTACTGTAATGCTCTCTACATGGGGCTCCCCTTGAAGAGCACCCGGAAGCTCCAACTGGTCCAGAATGTGGCCACACGGGTGATTGTGTAACACCTCTCCTGCGCGAGCTGCACTGGCTCCCGGTGGTCTTCCGGGTGCGCTTCAAGTATTGGTTACCATCTTTAGAGCGCTCCATGGCTTAGGACCTGAGTATCTACAAGACCGCCTTCTGCCACCGGTAGCCTCCCACTGGCCAGTACGCTCCCACAAAGAGGGGCTCCTCAGGGTGCCATCGGTCAAACAATGTCAACTGACGGCCCCCAGAGGGAGAGCCTTCTCTGTGGGGGCACCTGCCCTTTGGAACAAGCTGCCCCCAGAGATATGAAGGATCCTGGATCTACGCACCTTCCGCCGTGCACTCAAAATTTTTCTATTCCAGCAAGCCGGGCTGGCGTAGCTCTTTTAATTGTTTTTAATTCATTTTTTTTAAGGGTTTTTTTAATTAATATGGGCCAAATTTGTTTAATATACTTTTAAATTGTTTTAAATTTTATATTTTTATGTTTTTATTTCGGCTGTACACCGCCCTGAGTCCTTCGGGAGAAGGGCGGTATATAAATTTAAATAATAAAATAAATAAATAAATTAATATAATATAATATCCACAGCCAATTATCAAAGCTTTCTTTTCTCTGTTCCCTCTATTCTCTATTATTCTCTATTATTATTCTGTAATCCTTATGACTGCATAAACTAGACAATCAATCTTTTTCAGCCAAATGGTTCCAATTCTTCCCTGTCTTGCAACTTACTTAGTTACAATCACAGTATTTCCACAATGCAACATTTGGAAGATGAATCTTGGGACTCTGATTAGCCCCAGGAGGCTTTTAATCTCACAGCACTTGGGTGCATTTGCTACACTAACAGCTACTTTGCATCTGCTGAGTCATGTTTTTAGAAAGCCACATTTCCATAGCCATTAAAATGTACAAATTAGCATCTGTTTTGTCTAATGATGTGGCAAAATACAGAAATTTGAAATGTACACCCTGACTCTAGATTTTGTCACAATAACTTTTTGATCTCCCTGTGGATCTATATGCACAAGTGACCTTCATTATTTGTGGTTTTGTTATCCATATTTTTGTGTTTCTAAATGTAAGACTTGATCTTAGAATAAATGGTAGATATCTCTCTCTCTCTCTCTCTCTCTCTCCCTCCCTCCCTCCCTCCCTCTCCTAATTCTGGTCTTATTTCTCTGTTAATTATTAGACAAAAATATCAGTTAGGTTTTTTCCTGCATATATTAACTTCAAAATTTAAGTGTCATTTATATGCAGTTTTGTTACTCACTGTAAACCCTACAAGGTAGCCCGCATCAGGTAATCAACTCCACCGAAAGACTAAAAGTGCATTTATTGAAACTGGCAGAATTTTCAAGTCTGTTTGTGCTGCAAATTCCTCCTCTTTCATATAGTTCAGTGAATTAGGGAGGTATCAGCTTGAGCTGCTTCCAAATGTTGTCCTGTTTTATGTCTAAAAATGCCCCCTTTGCTAAGGCAATGGATCCTGCATATTTGGAAGAGGTCATCTCCTTCACTCCTTACACCCAGTGGTGGGTTTCAAAAATTTTTACTACCGGTTCTGTGGGCGTGGCTTGGTGGGCGTGGCAGGGGAAGGATACTGTAAAATCTCCATTCCCACCCCACTCCAGAGGAAGGTTACTGCAAAATCCCCATTTCCTCCTGATCAGCTGGGACTTGGCAGGCAGAGAATAGATGGGGGCGGGGCCAGTCAGAATTTTTACTACCAGTTCTCCAAACTACTCAAAATTTCCACTACCGATTCCCCAGAACTGGTCAGAACCTGCTGAAACCCACCTCTGCTTACACCCAACAGAATAAAACCTCTGCAGATAATGTGAACCACTGTACAGCATAGGTTGAGTCAGTCCTTCAGCCCTGCTTCAGACCTCCATAAGATCCTTCATCTAGAATTTTAAATCTATTTAAACGCTGGCCTTTAAATATATTTCTTACGCTGTTACTACTCAGTCCAGCACACAGGAGACTATCAAGGGCAGAACCCTCAAAGTCTCCACCTACCTGGAAGAAGCATGATTCGCAAACTGAACTTTTGTTTAAATGGTTCAGCTTTGGTTTTACACAGAGATGCCTGTCTTCTTACTTCCTTCCGAAATTATTGATCTTTTCATCCAAATATTGCTCTGACTGTCAGCAGTGGCTATCTGCCCTCTAGTTATTTCCACAAAACGTACAAAGTCTACCTCTGTTGATTCCAGATTAGTCGAGTGCTACCTTTTGCTCGCTGGTTAACTGTGGTGCTTATAATCAATGCCTTGATTGGCATTGATAAGGGTTCATTGGCACTGTAAGGGTTTCCAAATGCACAGTTCATTGCTAGTTGCTATGGCCTGATATCAAATCCCTTGTTTCTACTGTGTATTGCTTTGCTTGCCCAAAAATTAGTTTTCAAAATCTGTACCATGACAATGTTCTCCACGTGCTCACAGAGCTATGTTTCACATACTAACACAATATATTCTTGATTTATTGTGATCGTTGGTATCACATCTTTTGTGAAACCTTGAAGTTCCCTTACATAGAAGAAACAGGAGATAAATCATAGAAGTTCCTAGGAAATATTTATTATGAAAAAAATGTGGTAGTTCAGGGAATTTAATGAGGCATTCAAGATACCTTTCTTTCAGTCTCTGGCACAAAATTCTACCTGTTGGCACTTTTCACAATGCAGAAAGCTTCCTGTATCTAACATCATATACCCTCTACCTTGAGGTGGCATTTTCTCACATGGTGAGAAAATGTTTTCTTTTGAAATGTACAATTCTATTGAGGTAATTAAAAATAACTGAAATCATTTTCTTTCTTTCTTTCTTTCTTTCTTTCTTTCTTTCTTTCTTTCTTTCTTTCTTTCTTTCTCCTTTATTGGCCAAGTGTGATTGGACATACAAGGAATAACAAAAACTATTAAAACATATTAAAAACAATAAAAAATATTAAAAACATAATCTGCAAAAGTGCAATAGAATAGTCATTTAACAGGCTCCCCACAGCCACTACCAGATCCTCAGGAAAAATGATAAAGCCAAGTCTTCAAGTCCTTTCTAAAGGCCAGAAGGGTAAGGCCAATGAGAAAATGGAAGAAAGAATAAATTGCTTTATACAGGAAATTACTTCAACCTTGATTGATTATGCGCCATCAAGTCAGTGTTGACTCTTAGTGGCCGCATAGATTTTCTCCATAATGATCTGTTGAACTCACACAGATTGTTACCTAGTTGGGTAATGAAATGTCTATAAGCAAACAACTAAGCTCAGAAAGTACCAAAAATCCCAGAGAGAAACCACCTGGGAGCAATCATATCAAAAGCTTGGGTCATTTCTCTCACCACTGGAAGATTTGCTGTGTACCTCAGGCAGCTACAGTTCTTCCTCTGTTTCTCAGACTCTACAAATGAGTGGTCTTCCTCCATCCAATTTATGATTGTCTGAAACACTTCACAAATGCTTGTAACTGTACCATCTGCTGACTGAACAGTATAAGCCAACAGATGTTGCAGGACTTCAAAGCCTAGAAAGGACAAAATGCACTGGTATTTGTAATGTTCATATATCTGAAAAGTTAAAACATATGCTGAAAAGAAAGGAGTTGGGAAGAAGGTACTCACTTCTAATGCTTATAAATAGCTGTTGAACTCCTAATGTACAGTAAATACCTCCATTCGTTTTTTAAAAGTTTGCTCAAGAATAGTAAGTAGATCAATTAAAGAGACTACAAGTTCAGCATCTTTTTATGTACCATTAGTTGTTTAGTTTAGCTGCCAAAGGTTCCTACACTATCTTTAATCTCTTTTCTCTCTCTCTCTCTTTTTTTTTTTTTTCCTTTTTCTTATGTGGCTTCCCTCCCCTTCTTCTCATCCTGGAAATCCTCTCATTAAAACTAACTCCTCTGAAATATGCACCACTGGCTAGCTAGCCTCAATTACTAATGGCCCCAAATTGATTCTTAATTACTTGAAATTTTGGTTAGTATCCAATTAAAATAGCTGAGGTTTCCGGTACAATGTGTATTGTTGCTATGCGACCTTAACAGAGTAATGGTTGCTATGTAAAATCCTGCAGGGTTAAGAATCACTGTCTCTTCACCATCAGGATTTGGGTGGTAAGAAAAAATATCTGTGGTCATTTGTCATCAGGCAGCCAAACACTGAGAAGGAAAATAATGTTCTTGCGGTGTTTCTCTTTAAGAAAAAGGAAGGAATGGATTATATTAATTTAGGGGAATAGCAAGAAAACGTTTTTGATAATTCACTGCACTGTTCACATTGAACAGTGTTTTTAACTTTTCTGCTTCTGCTTTTACCTTGGGCTTCTTTCTCTTCCCATTCAATAAGTAAATAACTTTAATAAGAAGCCTTGCTTTTTTGTTTACAAGAGCAATCAGGACTAAAGATGCTGGTTATGCATCCAGCTCAAGAGCCAAAAAGCAGAGATTATCAAAACAACATTGTTCAGTATAGTGGCAGGTGATAGCACCATGGCTCATGTGAGCTGGGTCTCTTTTGTATTCAGCATCAATAATTCATTGCTTGCATGTGGGAATTGATCCCAGCTAGGATATCCCCCAGAGGAGTCCACTTGGAGTGTGAAGTCACACTTTAAAAAAAAATATCTGCAGATTAACATAGCAAGATCAAAAGCCTCTGTCTGCAATAAACATGTTTTGCCCCTTCATTTGTATCCAGCAAAAAAGCTAAGTCCTGCATTTGTTTGGATAACGAATTGCAGTAATTAATGTATGCATTGATTCCTTTCCCCAAGTTTCCCTTAAAGGTTATTTCCATATTTAATTTATTAAAAAAAAAAAAACATATACTTCTCATCAGCACATCCTCCCTGGATTCAGTGCTTGCTCAGTAAAAAATAAAAAGAGAGAGAGAGAGAGAGAGAGTAATTAAAGTGGCAAATTATGAGGGACAAAAGGTTAAATTTCTATCATATTAAAATGTATTGAAATACAATGTGTAAAATAATTATTTTTTTGTAATATGTGAAATGAAGTTATAGTCCTTCCAGACAATTAGAGCATATTTATTTTGTTAGCAATGACATTACTTCCATAAATCAGAACCACACTTTGGGAGACCTATAAATAATCTAATGGTAATCTTACATTGTTTGGGGTGCATCTCTATCTACACCCACACATATACACATACCTTGAAATTCTCCCTTGCACTTCATTACAAAATGTGTTCTTGTCAATGCAATTTTAACATGTGCATTGGGGAGAGGGAGGTGGGAAAGAAGGAAAACAGGAGAGAAAAATAAGAAAAGAATATACTATATCCTCCAAACAAATTTATTCAAAGATAGTAAAGAAAATGTACAGATGTTGCCAAGGAACGCATTCAAATATATAAGTGAAATGTGAAGATTCATCTCTCCCCAGTCCTTCCCAACTTAGTACATAAGCTCATAAAAGGAGCTTTTTATCCTATGTACTAATATAATACTATTATATAAATATGCAAAAACATAGATTTGGAAACCCTTGCTAAGTAAAAGAGTTCCTGATTAACCTTTCACTGACTCCTGGAATCACATGATACAAAGCTTGCCTTCTTCCTAGAGTGATGGCTTTAGAAGAAGATGTTAAATTTAACCTCTGGTGCAATGATAAATTGACAATAAAAAATTCAATGGCTTGGTAATTACCAATCACTTTGGCCATCGGCAACATTTTTCAGTTCTGTCAGCACTTATTGGCACAAAAGCTTCGGCAGAAATTCTCCCGGTCCCCCTTCTTTTTAACTTTGTTTTCATGATGCAGATTAAATCTGCCACCCAATTACGGATTCATTTTCCTAATTTTTCATGTCTGTACCATGCCCCAGCTGCACAAGCCTGATAATTGTGGAATCCAGCCCTGATGATTAACATCAGAAGAATTAATTATGCCTGCTATTAAAATTCCAAGTTGCACATGGTGATCAAGAAAAATTAAGCTTCTCCTGGCCTCTAAATCATCTCACCTTTCATGGGAGTGATAATGCCTTGACAGCTAAACTGCAGTCCATGTTGAGTAGAGGTCTCAACTGGCTATTCTTTGCAAATTGTGCTACATGGTTTACTGGCAATTCCCAAAATTCTTATGACTGACTTGAAAATGGATATAAAGAAAAAGTATTCCTACTTTAATATTATCCCTGTGGATGTACATGAGGGAATGAGAGAAGAGAAAGCTACAATTTTCTCGGAAGTCACAGTGGCAGTAAGTCCAAAAATTTCAACTTCCTCCTCTCTCATCCACCATTTTGTATAACTTTACAAACACAATCCAAGAAATACTCAGAATGTATGTTGGAGGGAAAAAGTAGTGAACAGTTTAGTTATTTATCCACTCCAGGCACAATGGGCACAAATAACAGAAAGGCAGAATCCAGATCAATGTTCCAGAAAATGTCTACTGTAATTAGTAAGAGCAGTTTGAAATGGAACCATTTACTGAGGAAGACCATAAGGCCTAGCTGCTCATGCCTGGCAGGAAAGGGACGGTAGGGAAGGATAAAACTACTGCTGGAAAGGACAGTATAAGAATTAAGAAAGCAAAGTGTCTAACTTCTCCCACACAAACATTTTGTTCAGATAGCATTGAATCCTCTATCATTCTATTGTGTTTTTGTAGGGACAGACAAGATAGCAATAGCATTTAGACTTATATACTGTTTTACAATGTTTTACAGCCCTCTTTAAGTGGTTTAGAGTCAGCATATTTCCCCCAACAATTTGGGTCCTCATTTTACCCACCTCGGAAGGATGTAAGGCTGAATCAATCTTGAGGCTAGTGAGATTTGAACTGCTGAATTGCAGGTAGCCGGCATTCAGCAGAAGTAGCCTACAGTACTGCACTTAACCACTGCACCACTGTGGCTCGTATGAAAGATTATAGGGCCATTGGAATTGATATGACTATTACATATATGCCATCACAATATACAAAAGATGTTGAGAGTCTGAAAAGAGTGCAGAGAAGGGCAACAAGAATGATTAGGGGGCTGGAGACTAAAACATATGAAGAACAGTTACAGGAATTGGGTACATCTAGTCTAATGACAAGATGGACTAGGGGAGACATGATAGCAGTGTTCCAATATTTGAGGGGCTCCTACAAAGATGAGGAGGTCAAACTATTTTCCAAAGCATCAATAGGCAAGATGAGAAACAATAGATGAAAACCAACCAAGGAGAGAACCTAGAACTAAGGAAACATTTCCTAATGGTGAGCACAATCAACCAATGGAATAGCTTGCCTTCAGAAGTTGTGGGTGCTCAATCACTGGAGGCTTTCAAGAAAAGACTGGATGAGCACTTTTTTGAAATGGGTGTCTCCTGCTTGAGCAAAGGGTTGGGACTAGAATACCTCCAAGGTCCCTTTCATTTTATTATTATTCTATTCTACTCTACTCCTACTCTACTCTACTCTATTCACTGCCACATACTTTCCTCAAGGTCACCTGTCCTACTCCTTTATAATAAATAACTATATTCAATGCACACTTTTTAAAATGTCTCCCCATTTTAACTCTGCATCAATTTTTTCAAATAACACTGTGGCACCTATCCTTTTCCCAAGATATGCCTAAAATAGCAGCGAAGAGGCTTCAGCCGAAGAGGTTGAAAAAAAAATGCTTTTAAAAGCCTCTGACAATCCCACCTGAGTTGCCTGATTGGCAGAGGCTTTTTTTTTCTTTTAAAAACATTTTTTCTACAACCTCTTTGGCTGAAGAGGTTGTAAAAAAAATGCTTTTAAAAGCCTCTGAATAGAATTTAAAAGAAAAAAAGCCTCTGCAGATCAGGCAACTCAGCTGGGATCATCAGAGGCTTTTAAAGACATTTTTTTTCCTACAACCTCTTCAGGCAAAGAAAAAATTCTTTTAAAAGCCTCTGACGATCCCAGCTGAGCCACGCGATCATCAGAGGCTTTTTTTTTTTTACTTTTAAAAGCATTTTTTTGGCCTAAGAGGTTGTAGAAAAAAATGCTTTTAAAAAAAGTCTCTGATGATCGCGCAGCTCAGCTGGGCATGGGGGGAAGGGTGCAGGGATTTTTGCTACCGGTTCTCCAAACCACCCGCCTCCATCGCTACCGGATCGGGCGATCCGGTCCGAACCGGGAGCATTTCACCCCTGCACCTCTCCCTTATTACATCTACCCAGTCCACTAAGATAGAAAGGTAGAACCTATTATGCATCCCATCTGTTAGGGATTCTTGTTTTGGGCCAACATGAAAATGGCCCTTCTGGGTAGCGGCCCCTTCTTTATGGAACATAATTCTCCCAGAGATATAGTTGGCCCCCACCATGCTGCTTCTCTGAAAGGTCCTACTACTACATTCATGTTGGAAGCACCTACCAAGGTGCTTCTGGGTTGAAAGGATTAGCCAGTGGCATCCCTGTTGCCCAGGGCAGGGGTCTCCAACCTTGGCATCTTTAAGACTTGTGGACTTCAACTCCCAGAAATCCTCAGCCAACAAAGCTGGCTGAGGAACTCTGGGAGTTGAAGTCCACAAGTCTTAAAGTTGCCAAGGTTGGAGACCCCTGGCCCAGGGGATGCCTGAGGGGGCTCCTTTCATGTTGGTATTATTTTCCTGACAAAGTGGTACCTATTTATCAACTTGCATTTACATGCTTTCAAACTCTAGATTGACAGGAGCTCATTCTGTCATATGGCTCACTCTCGGGTTTTGAACTCCTCCGGCTGTCAACCTCTCAATGGTCTTCAACATCCTAATTATATAAGCCACTGCGGTCCCAGTCTGAAAGTTCCTAAAAAACATGGTTTTGTCAGTGAGTCTGGGGACCATGAATGGTGACTGATTGAATTGTGTTGCTGCTACAATGGGAGGTGGGTTTTCTTAATGGGTGTTATTATATGGTTGATTTTTAAATTTTTGTAAGCTGCCTTGAGTCATCTATGCTTGAATTGGGTGAGTATATACATTTATTTAGTAATTAAATAAGGAATTCTTCTTCCAAACTTCCTTGTCCTCATAAGATAACTAGTTTGAAGCTTTTAACTAGTTTTAAAACTAGTACTCTTGAGTAGCAAGCAAGATTTGGGTCTACACCAGAGGTGGTATTCAGCAGGTTCTAACCAGTTCTGGAGAACCGGTAGCGGAAATTTTGAGTAGTTTGGAGAACCAGTAAATACCACCTCTGACTGGCTCCACCCCCATCTATTCTCTGCCTCCTGAGTCCCAGCTGATCGGGAGGAAATGGGAATTTTGCAGTAACCTTCCCCTAGAGTGGGGAGGGAATGGAGATTTTGCAGTATCCTTCCCCTGGAGTGGGGTGGGAATGGAGTTTTTACAGTATCCTTCCCCTGCCACACCCACCAAGCCACGTCCACAAGCCATGCCATGCCACCAAGCCACAGAACCGGTAGTAAAAAAAAATTGAATCCCACCACTGGTCTACACTCAATGCCTTGTTCCCGAGATTTACTCAATCTCCATACAATTTATTACTCTTTTAAATTTTTGTCAAGAATAACCTTTTGAATGTTTCCACGCACCAAATAAAAAAATATAATTCTAATTCAAAGTAGAAAACTAATATATCAGGATAAATTTCATTACCTAAAGAGGGGGATTTTAGTATAAAATTTTAAAAATAGAATAAATCCCCAGAAGTCTGAAATTGCAAATTATATTTCATTACTTATTTTTATTTCTTTATTTATATCCCACCTTTATTATTTTTACAACTCAAGATGATGAACATATCCAATACACCTTCTTCCACCTATTTTCCCCACAACAACAATCTGAGAGTGATTGGCAAAGCCACTTGCTGACAAACCAAACTGGTTTTCTTTTATATACTTTTTTATACTTCAAAATGATGCACCAATATTGGCAGAATTTTTGACAGAGAGCAAAGAGCAGAATCTTTCAATTTGATTGTTTCAAGAATCCAGAATAGGGTATTTTAATTGTTCCCCTACCAATAAACCCTACATGCACATAGCAATTAAGCATATCAAAGCTAAGCCTATGTTGAACATTTTATGCAGTAAACTATGGTAGAATAATAGATAGTTCCATCTAAGAATCATTTTGTGGAGGCAGGGGATATTTTTCAGTGTTTCCCCATGTTGTTTAAAAAAAAAGAGAAAAGAATTGGAAATCACAGGAAAAGATTTTTAAAAGGAGAAGTGGAGGTTATCATCTACATAGTAAAATCAAAGAATCCCGAATTATTTTTCTTCTTCCAGCCATTTCTGCATAATTCCAGCAATTGCGATTATCTGATTTTTAATTAATTAATTAATTGTTAATGATTTTTAACATTATGAGAAAAAAATTGCATGTAATCCTTAAAAATAGAGCACCTTGAAAAGCTGATATATAGTATCGTTATTGATTTGTTTACCAATACAAATCACTTTTAGCTGATTTTATTTCTTCCTCACAATCTATTTGGTAGCTAGTGTAGAGGAAGAAAAGCTGTGCTTACAAATACTATCTTCTCTTTACTCCAGGGCATGCAGTATGTCTTTAGGATAGCAATACAATATATCTATTAGCTCACATACCAGCCCTTATTTCCTGAAAAATAGTACTACTGGTATTATGATCTATGAAAATCCATTTGGTTTTATGAATTTGATGGGATTAAACAATTCCAAATCCACCCAAAGTAATCACTACAGATCAAAGGCTGTTAGCAAAGGTTTTGTTGTTGTTGTTGTTTTAAACAAACCAATACAACACATACTGGTATCTAGGGGTGGGCTGCTATGGGTCGCACAGTGTTCGGGAGAACCTCTAGATAAGATTCTGTGCAGTTCGGCAAACCCCCAAATCCCACTCCTGGCTGGCCCCACCCACCCTGGCCCTCCCAGGACTCCCCATGCGGCCCATTTTGGATGCAGGTAAGTGCAGAGCGTGCGTGGAGGCTCGAGGAGGGTTAAAAATGGGCCTACCAGATGTTCAGGAAGGCCAGAAACGGGCCTGTTTCAGGCCTCCAGAAGGCCTCCGGAGCCTGGGGAGGCCATTTTTGCCCTCCTGGAGGCTCGAGGAAAGTCTCCGAATCCTGGGGAGGGCAAAAACGTCCCTCCCCCACCATGGTGCAGGAGGCCAACTAGGCCACGGCCACCATGGTCACACCCACCCAGCAACCAGGCAGAGAACCCCTTGCTAAAATTTTTGAAGCCCATCCCTGCTGGTATCTTAGCTGATATTCTTCTTCTATTGAGAGAAAAGGCTTTATTTTTACCAGTCACATACCTCAGATAAAATTAAATATCCCTCTACAAAATAAGATGGTTTTAGTGTTGTAGGGAAGTCTTTTGCAACTTTAATAAACAGAAAGGAAATAGCCATTTCAGAGCTATGCAACAATATTACTTGGAAATACTGTAAAATGTTAGTGGAATAAAACAGATTTATAACATAATAGTAAGTATGGGAAACTATACTTATTGACTTATTTCCCAAATATGTAAAGGATACTCATAAACTATACAGAGTAAGTTATGATGGGAATAGCCATATAACCTAATATTGAATAGTTCAGAAATAAATTCTATAAAATTGAACAAAGTATTGCTACGGTATAAATATCTTCTGTTAAAAAAAAATTACAAAATTGAAGGACTTTTGAGATCATTTTCATCTGGAACACTGTGTCAAATTATACATAAATAGCTACTTTTAAATGTCTTAATGGAAAGGAAGCTAAATCCTAACATACCTCAAACCTAATATTAATATTCTATATGAAATAGGCCAATTAGTATTGCAATTATTTTATTGCCTCACCTTACAAACAATAACTAGTAAGAGGTTCAAGATTAAATGTGCATTTATTGTATGTGTAACAGATCTCCACAATTCAATAAAATGAAGGAGTTAAGTCATAGTTAATACCAATACAGCTTAACTATAATAAATGGAGGAATCCAGTTTGCTGTTTCCACATTGCTTCTTAGTTATACCCTAGGCCCGTGATGGCGAACCTATGGCATGCATGCCACAGGTGGCACGTGGAGCCATATTAGTGTAAGGTGACCAGATTTTAACATTGGTAAAGAGGGACATTGTGGGCGTGGCTTATTTTGTGGGCGTGGCTAGCTGGTCATGTGACTGGGTGGGCGTGGCTAGCTGGTCATGTGGCCAGGTGGCCATGGCTATGTGTATAGGGTAAGGTGAACAGATTTTAACATTGGTAAGAAGGACACCATTGTGGGCGTGACTTATTGTGTGGGCGTGGCTTGGAGGCCATGTGACTGGGTGGGCATGGCTAGCTGGTCATGTGACCGGGTGGCCATGGCTATGTGTATAGGGACTACTCAGAGGGCTGAAAAGTCATTTCTGACAGGTCCTCACACTTTTGACTGGTCCTCACACTTATGACCATCCTCACATTTATGCCCGTGCAGTATTCTTAACAACCATGTCACTCATTTCACAACTGCTTCTCTTCACCATGGTGACAAGATAGGGCAAAAACGTAAAATGTGAGGACAGTCGTAAGTTCGAGGACTGGACAAAAGTGCGAGGATCAATCAAAAATAACTTTTTCAGCCCTCTGAGTAGTCCATATGCACAAAAGGACTAACCAGAGGGCTGAAAAAAGTCATTTCTGACAGGTCCTCGCACTTTTGACTGGTCCTCACACAAAAGGATACAGCAATAGAGAGGGATGAAGGAAGGGAAGGGAAATTAGAGTAGGAGTGAGGGTAAGAGGGGGAGGAAGAGAGGAGAAGGAGAAAGGAAGAGGAAGTAGGGAGGAGAAGAAGAGGGCGGGAAGAGAAAGTAAGAAGGAAAGAAAAGAGAGAGGTGGTAGGTTTGAGGAGAAAGATTGCTGTACAATAAAAAAGATGAAAGGGAAGAAAGCCAACCCCAAATAAATATAAAGATATTAAGATAAAGAATGAATGGTTAAACTTTAAAGAATAAAAGAGAACAAATATGAATAAATAGCAGTAATTAGAAACACACATACAAACATACAATTTATTTTCTTTGAACAGAGTATTTGGCCGGTTCACAAATTTAAACAGTGTTTAGTCACTTCAATTAAATTTACAATTTCTATATTTCCTTTTTGCCATATTTATTCCTCATCTATTTTTTTAAAAAAACCAATATTACCCTTCATCCTCATCTCTAATCTTAATCAAATTCAATTTTTCCCTTCTATTCTATATTATACCCCTTTCCATTGTCATCTATTTTTATATCCATCCTCACATTGTTTAATTATGTAATTATGTGATACAGTTGTTTAATACAAATTCAACATTTTAATATAAATCAATTAGTTATAAAACTATCTTTTTTGTATATTAATCAATATGAACATGAATATTCCAATTATTTCCATGCAATCCAATTTCTTACAAATCAATTAATTATATTTACCAATAATAATAAACCAAATAATTTCCCCCATATATTCCTCTGAACCACAACTTAAACATTTCTGCTTTCAACACAATATACAATTAATAGTATCTCAATTCAATTATTACAATTCCCTAGTTAAATACAGCTTTTTTTTCTTTTGTGTTTTAAAATCTTGAACTCTCCTCCTAAATTTCCCATTGTTTGCAGTTTTTCACCTACCTTTTTTGGGGAGGAAAAATAAAAATAAAAATAAATCTCTCTCTGCCTCATTTTGTCACGTTCCACCAAAGATCCTGGTTTCGGTTTCGTTTCTGCAGCTTAGCTAGGGGGAAAAAAAACTCTTTACACTGATTGCCTGTAGGGCGGCCCTTTGAAACCCCGGGCAAGAGTTTAAACAGTTTTTTTTTCTTCTAGCCATCAGCTGGGGCTCAAGAGGCAGCGGGACTGAGGAGGCAGAATGAAAAATCGGGACTTTTTTGAAACGCCACGGGACGCGGGACAAATTGCTAAAAAGCGGGACTGTCCCACCAAAAGCGGGACGTCTGGTCACCTTATATTAGTGGGCATGCCGGCTCAGCTCTGGGGCGCATGCGCGTACCAGCCAGCTGATTTTCGGGCCTTCTGGGCCCACCAGAAGTAGGGAAACAGGCTGTTTCCTGCCTCTGGAGGGCGGGGTGAGGAAGGCCCGTTTTTCTTTCTTACCTGGCTCCAGATCCTCTCTGTGTATGTGGGAAGGGCGAAAACAGCCTTTCCCACTCTCTTGGAGGCCCTACAGAGGCTGAAAGGGCCCATTTCCCCACTCCCGGTGGGACAGGAAGTGACTTTTTTCCTGTTCCTAGCCTCCAGAGACTCCTATGGAGGCTCCTACAGACTCCTAGAGAGGCTCCTACAGACTCCTAGAGAGGTTCTGGAGGCTGGAGACAGGAAAAAAACGTCACTTCCTGTCCCACCGGGAGTGGGGAAATGGGCCCTTTCAGCCTCCGTAGGGCCTCCAAGGGAGTGGGAAAGGCTGTTTCCGCCCCTCCCACATACACAGAGAGGATCTGGAACCAGGTAAGAAAGAAAAACGGGCCTACCAGGCCATCATGTGCCAGGAGCGGGGGGGAGGGGGGAAGGGGTTGCGCATGCATGCGAGTGGGCACGTGCACGCGTGACCCTCCCTCACCCCCCCTCTCCTGGCACGCGATGGCAAAAAGGTTAGCCATCACTGCCCTAGGCTTAGGCAGCTGAATCTTCCACTTTCTCAGCTTTCTTTGAGCATAACAATAGCAATAGTACTTAAGACCTATATACTGCTTTACAGTGCTTTTACAGCCCTCTCTAAGCGGTTTACAGAATCAGCATATTGCCCTCAACAATCTGGGTCCTCATTTTACCCACCTCGGAAGGATAGGAGGTTGAGTCAATCTTGAGCCTGGTGAGATCTGAACTGCCAAATTGCAGGCAGCCGGCAGGCAGCAGAAGTTGCCTGCAGTACTGCCCTCTAACCACTGCACCACTGTGGCTCATCAGTAAAAGTCCTGGTAAATTTAAGATCATGAAGATTTCAAAGGAGATAATGTTCCAAGATTTATATTTTTATCTATTTATAGATTCACCATGGGGTTAAATGGAGGGAGGTTCCTTTGAATCTTGCCCAACATTTCCAATGAAATTAAATAATAATTTTATATATCTGTATTTGAAAATATTTTAGTCTAAACACCCGGTAGAGTTTGAAGATGCAGCTACACTAAGTTAGAATTGACACAAATGTCTTTTTAAAAGTCTCCATCAAATTAGGTAAAGAGAAGGTTTTTAACAGGTTCTCACAGTTAGGGGATTCCACCTCAATAGAGGTGTGTTAACACAACAGAAACACAACTTTAATTACAACAAATCAGTGGTGAAATCTAAAATTTGTTACTACTGGTTCTGTGGGCATGGCTTAGTGGGGGGGGGGTAATGTGACTGGGTGGGGGTGGCCAATTTTTTTTTTTTTTACTTTTAAAACCATTTTACATGTAAAACCATGTAAAAAAATGCTTTCAAAAGGCTCTGACAATCCCAGCTGAGTTGCCTGATCGTCAGAGGGTTTTTTAACCCTCTGCCGATCAGGCAACTCAGCTGAGATCGTCAGAGCTTGGATCCTCAGAGCCATTTAAAAGGAAAAAGCCTCTGATGATCGCCCGGCTCAGCTGGGCATGGGGGGCGGGGGCAGGGATTTTTGCTACCAGTTCTCTGAACTGCCCGCCGCCATCACTACCTACTCGCCCGAGCCAGTCCGAACCGGGAGCATTTCACCCCTGCAACAAATGCTGAAAAAGCCTAGTGAGAGAAATTATGTCTTCTTTGTTATTATTTATTTATAAGTAATTAAGTAATTAAATAAAGCTAGAAAAGCCACTGACTGCCAAAGAAAGGACTGTATAGTGAAAGCCAAGTCATCCGCAGAAAGCTTTTGACTATATTATAACTAAATAACATCAAGAACACCAGAGACGAACAAAGAGAATTGCTCCTCTACTCCTTAGCAATTCCCTGGTAGAAAAAAAATGCAGGAAAATTCCTTTGCCTAGCCCTTATTTAAAGCAAATACATCTTGATTCACTATAGTTTATATTGAAAAAAAAGTACAATTCACACTCAGGTGGAAAGAGAACAATCTGCCCATAAATTGCCTGTGTACTGGCTGGGAGGAATAGTGCTACTGCAATACTATTCTAATTTAAACCCCATCATAATTGAATGCATGTGGCTGGTTGCAGAAGATTTATAAAGGGAGATTAATTAAATATATGCATTATCATTAACTGGATGCAACTCAGGGTTCCTCTTTAATGTGGCAGTTTACATGGTAACAACAGAGTAGAGAGTGGAAAGGTTGTGCAGGAATGAATCCATGTCAGCATACAATTGACCTTGTTTCTTATACTAATCACTGAATGTTTTGGAAATTAATCCAATTCAACAACTCATCTAAAGTTAGGGGTTGTGACCCTCAATTAGCTTGTTTTAAAACTAATGCTGGTCTGTTATTATTGTAACTCATGATCATTCATTCCATTTCAGAATAACTTCGTCATTCACAGCCAGATATCCAAAACCCAAATACCTAATTGAATTCAGTGAAATATTGATCCTAGCAGCATGTTTAGATTCCTGGTGCTAGAAAGTATTTAAAATCTTTCCATTCCAGCAAAGAAGTTGATGTCATTCACTAATTTAGGTAATAGGCCCCTCCAATTGTCTCTCCTTAATAGATATCTCTCTTGGTTTTGTCACTGAATATAAAAAGATGGATGGCAGGCGGGCGGGCAGGTGGGTGCTTCACGCTTACCTCTGAAACAAAGCTTACCTCTAGGAAAGAACCAACCAGAGCTAACAAAGTAACAACAATATTAAATAAGTCTTGTCGTGGATATTGTCTTAAAACAAATGATACATGTTTTACTTGGAATTAATAACTTTAATTTGTTTAGAAGTTTTCTTATGATTTCTATTTTCAAATTCTGAAATTTATTTATTTAGAAATCTTATATTGCCGCCTACTCATACATGGTGACTCAAGGCAGCTTACAGGAGATAAAAACAGTTCTGGTGGCTCAGTAGACTGAGAGCATTGTGATTAACACCAGCTGTCTGCAATTACTGTAAGTTCGAATCTCACCAGGCTCAGGGTCGATTCAGCCTTCTATCCTTTCTAAGGTAGGTAAATTGAGGACCCAGATTGTGGGGGCAATAAGCTGACTTTGTATAAATATACAAAAGTATGAAGGCTATTGCTTAACGCATTGTAAGCCGCCCTGAGTCTCCGGAGAAGGGCGGCATATAAATCAAAAATTTTTTTAAAAAAAAACAGAATATAAAATAAATAAAAATAATAAAAAAATAACAGTAATAAAACAATAACCCCCACCCCTCTACCCTGGCAACAACACACATTCATAGCAGCCATTTAATGGGCTCCATCCCTCTCTAGGCTCCCATAGGGCTTATTTTTGAGGAAACACAATTTCAGGGTGATCAGCCCAGCTGGACACCCTGCCCCCAGCATACACACAAGAGCTGGTAAGTGTGCGGCAACCGATGGCATCCAGCAGCAGCTGCAGCCTGCTGGTCCTTTCACTGGTGTACTCTGGGGCTGCTTAGAGCAGAAGACAAGCGATCTAGATACGTGGAGTGGAAGGCAGGTGATCCCGACACATGGAGCGGAAGGCAGTCAAACCTGAGGCGCCGCGCTAGCTGCAAGCAAGCTGAGAGATGCGAAGATGAGCCTCCCGTGGCTGCCCACTTCTCTGGCCCATCACCACTCGGCTTTCCTGCAGCCCACATGGTGCATCCAGATTGTCTGCCTCCCCCCATGCCTCTGCCTATGTCTGCTGCTTGCACAGGTACTCAACTCAATTGTGCTGCGCGGGCTGAGGCTGCTGCCAGACACTGTCAGCCCGCACACGCTCTCCACCTCCTATGCTGGCCACGCCCACCTCCCTTCACTAGAGCTTATTTTTATGGTAGGGCTTATATTAGGTGCACACATAAAAACAGGTTGGGGCTTATTTTCAGGGTAGGTCATATTTTCATGGAAACACGGTACGTAGCTGTATAGAGGGGAACATCTGAGTCAAGAAGCAAAGCAAAATTCACTCATATCAATCAACAACCTCACATAACACTCATCCATTTCACATTTCTTCTGAATCAATTTCAGTGCATGTACAGTATATTATCACAAGTTTAATATTAACACCTCACAGTCTCTCTTATTCCCATACAGTCTAGATAATGGGCTTTATATACCATGTTTCCCCAAAAATAAGACTCTGTCTTATATTTTTTGAACCCCAAAATAAGCGCTTGGCCTTATTTTCAGGGTGGTCTTATTATTTTGGGGTGTGTGGAGCCAGACGGGTCTCCTCTTGCTGTCTTGCCGGATTTCCAGCTCTGTCTCCCTAACCCTAACTAGAGGAAATGGCCGGGACCGGCTGCGCATATGTTTAAATATTTTCAGGGAGGACCTATTATTGGGGAGGGCTTATTTTGGGGGGGCTTATTTTAGCGCATGCGCTCAAAACCCTGAATGGGGATGTCTTATGAAAGGGTAATTATTATGAAACATACCACTAGTTCTTGTGGTGTGCCTATTTCCTGACCTGTTCTATCTTGAAGGGCTGACAGTAGCTAGATCAGACAGCTTAAAGTATATTCAGATGCTACTGCAGTTTTCTTAGGATTACAAAAAGAATCTGTCACAAATAGCACATTTTAACATAAACAATTTAACCACTTTATTGCATTATTCTTTGAAATAAAGGTCTTCTGTATCATATAAGATGTCCTCTCGATGTGTTAATACAATCTCTGGCTAGGAACTCTGACAATTGACAATCTCTCAATTCATCTTGAGGGCACCAGGTTGGAACAGGCGATATAGTATAAGCAATCTATAATATGAGTTTGCCAATGATAGAATGTATCTCTCTTAACTAAAGTCCCATATGATTTAAATGATCAGAATAACAACTATCTCTTTTAATTATGTTTATATTAGGTAAACAATATTTAATAAAGTTATTTCCTTATTACCAATATTGCTTAGTTTTTTTTAAAAAAAAATCAAAGTACACATGGGAAGTAGTGATTAATAATGTTCCACTTTGTTAGACTCTCCGTTGATGAGGACCCGCTAGTTAGTTCAATAGTTCATCCCTGGAGGTTTCTTTAAAAAAAGAACCTCTAATGTTAACCCCTGCTTCTAGTCTGGTAAACAGACCCCAAAGTCTCTAATTTCATTATTTCACATGCCAAGCATATTTCTGGGGGAGAAATTACTCTCTGTGGGCCATAAAAATAATGGAACTAAGCAGATTGCTGGCAATTGTAAATTAACTGCTTTAAATCAATAACATAAAAGAAAAATCTAACCAACCAAGTTATGATTCAGTGTTACATAAAGAAAAAGGCAAGGGATCTCTTTGTGCAATCTTGCAGTGAACAGTCTGTTACTTCATTTAATTTCTTGAGTAGAACATGGAAAGTAGGGGAATTTCTATCATTACAAAATAACAAGTGGGTATACAGATCATGGTCTAAATTGGAAACAATTATCAAGAAGGGCTAGTCAGTGACAAAAGTGAATTAGTATGAATTTGGGGAAGTTGAAAAAGAGGGATTTCAAAATCTCCTTCCTCGTCATTTGAAAACAGTAGCACATTCTGCTCTCTGGTGCCAAGTCTTAGTTAACATAGACTAATTGGAAAACCTGAGAAAATACAATGTCATGATGTCTCTTTGTGAAGTATTAGAAGGTCAAATTCTAGAAATAGTTGCTTGTGGGCAAGAAGAGCATAAAGCTGGCAATGAGGAGCAACAGGAAGGTTACAGAAGCATAATTTGGGAATACTCACTGCACTGGAGGCATCCTGATAAGTTGCTCTGAGGCTAGACTTGGAGAACTTTCAAGGACTGTTTTCTATAAAACTTTGAATGTGCCATAATGATTTGACCAAGATGTTTTGTAAGTAAGACTATTAGAAAATCAGCCTTCCCCCAACTTTGGCACTTTCCATAAGTTTGAACTTCAATTCAAAATTCAATGTCAGTACTAAACCATGGCCATGCTACTGAGGGAATTGGGGGAGAAGATACCCATTAATCTTGGTGGCACCCAGGTTGAAGAAGCCTGTCACAAATGTCCAATATCTAGCAGGAAGTCCTCATATCTATATGAGAAAGGAAACGGGTTCAAGTACACCATGAACACTTCTCAAGAAAGCTCCCTGGGCTCTGGTAATTAACACTTCTTCCCTGTGGAAAGTAATGTAGTTGGTGGTCATAATATAAACCCAGTCACTGTTAGAAGACTTTCTAGATTCATGGTAGATTGTTTCTTTATTGCATACATTATATGCAACATACATTTTATATAACCATTTTTTAAAAAAAAAAAATACAATCTTAAAATGTTTGCTTGAGTGATTGTTTTGTAAATCACTTTGAAAATATGAGGGTCAACTAAGTAAACAAATTCTGTCCTGGCAAATAAAAAAAAATCAATAAAATGGGAACCAAGTGGGTCTCCCTAGAAGGGGTCTCTCAAAAGTCCAACATTGAAAAGGCCATCCCTCTTTTGAGGGTCAAGGTAACAGTTGAAGTTACTGTAAGTATTGTATTATTTTAAGATATAAGTAGATACACTTATGAGAAAAAGCATGCCATCAAAACTTGAGGTTCCAAACTCTGTTGATTTTTCTGGGTCAAAACCACAACTGAGAATTGGATACAGAAACATCTAAGGTTCATTCCTGAAGCCAGGAATGAACACATATAATGATATTGTAAAGCCTTGTTTTAGTTTATAGATTTATTCAGCATTACCTGAATTTTAAAATCCATCTTTATAACCTACACAACATACAACATAACCCAAACATCATCTTGCTATGCAGCTGAATTAGTCAACTCCAGAAAGAGTCATAGCTGATAGCATTCCACACTATAGAGGTCTCTTGAGTTTCCAATGACAGTTATGAAACCATGATCGGGGAGAATACAATTGTTTCCATTAGAGGAAGAGTGGAATCTCCTCTAGTATAAGTGGAATCTCCCTCATCTAGCCTGAGGACCTACTCATTATTGATGCCTCTCTTTGACTGGATTAATTTTTAATTACCCCTCATCTGTAACTAGCTTTCAAGAACTGGAACTGCTATGTTTACCCTGATGTACAAAAATAAGGATGTTAATCTTGTTTATCTTGATATTTGATGAAGAGGGAATGCAATCATGCTAATTTGCTTCATCCTCATGGTAGTCTTCAGTATTATAAATCATGGTAGCATTTTGGATAAATTATCTGAGTTGGAGAGAAGAGACACTGCATTGTACTGGTTCAGCTTTTATTTGGATGATCGATTCTGGATGACTGTGCCAGAGACTGCTGTTCAATCTCTTGGCACTTGCACTGTGGGATTGTTTAGGACTTCATAAGCTATTCCTTCTATCATGCTTTTTAAATGACTGTTGGGTGAAATCATCCAGAGATTTGACCAGAGGGATCATTAATATGCCGATGACACCCAACTTGATTTGTCTTTTTCTTCTAATTCAAGTGAAACAGCAGCAGAGCCACTAAATCAATGTCTTCAGCCATATGTTCATCAATAAACTGAGTTTAGTCAGCGTTGGTAGGTTTGCCCTAGACAAATGATGTTTCTTCTTTTATGGGTGTGCTGCAGAATAATCCTGGATCGATCTTCCTCACTGCAAAGATGGGATTCCACAGAGTATTTTGTATTACCCATAATAAGAATGCCAGCTGGAGAAGTATTTAGACAGAGAACTACAGGCTTTCATCCTCAAATATGTTCCATGTGCTAGGAACATGTCCACATAGTAGTATGAAAAATCATTGATTTAGATGAGTAGATATAGAAATTGAGTGAGTGAATGAATGAATGAATGAATGAATGAATGAACGAATGAATGAATGCATTTTTTAAGATTGTCTTTTTTAAAAAAAATTGGCTTCAGATTAACTAATGTCTTTCTTTACAAATACTTCTCCAAAATCCCTCATTAGAAGCCATTGTTGACAGATTCCATCCCAAGGGTATAACAAGTAGATATGAAGATTTTTTTTTTCATTAGTGGCTCCCCAACTTTGAAGTACTTTCCTCCTCAGCAGGGATGATCAGTTTATGTAGTCACCCCAAAGGAGTGCTGAGAGGAGGGGGGCAGCCCACAAGTCTCTTGTTTCTAGGACTCTAATTCTTGAAAACTGGCAGTGCTGTTTCCTTCTGCTTTGAGGTGGAATTGATAACCTTTCCTCCTATCTTGAAAATAGGAAGAAAGCACATCAATGGATGTGGAGAAAGAGTTCTGAATCTATATGGTTATATTGTTGTCACAAATAAGCTAGAAAAGTTTACTCCGCCTGCAGATTCAATAATTCCTAAAAACCCCAATGAGAACCTTTCAATTATCTGTTGGTGATAATATTAACATTTCTTTGAAAATTGCAAAAGGTCTAAATAATATTTTTAATCTAATACTATAGGTATCATTCTATAATATTGTTTTTATGTACAGTGCGGTCATCTGTATTTAGGATTATAAAGACATTCTTGCAATTGAAAACTCAACATAATGAAGGTATTTGTTGGCAGGGAGCAAGTTTGAGAAGAAATTTGCTTTAAATGTAATTTCCTTCACTTCCCAAGGTGGAAAACAGAACTAGTTCGGTGGGGAAATTAAAGCACTGGGTTGGAAACAAAGGACTGTGAGTTCTACCTTGGTCACAAAGCCAGCTGGGTGAATTTGGGACAGTCACTCTCTCCTGGGAAGCCGGGAATAGCAGAACATTTCCCAAAAAAATGTGCTATGGTATTTGCAGGAATTTGCCCAGGGAGAAAGAAGGAAGGAAGGAAGGAAGGAAGGAAGGAAGGAAGGAAGGAAGGAAGGAAGGAAGGAAGGAAGGAAGAAAGAAAGAAAGAAAGAAAGAAAGAAAGAAAGAAAGAAAGAGGGAGGGAGGGAGGGAGGGAGGGAGGGAGGGAGGGAGGGAGGGAGGAAAAAAGGAAACTAAATAAGGGCATTGTGTATAGGACTGGCCTAGATGTCAGTTTCAAATTCAAATAATTCAAAATCACCAATGAATTAAAATTGAACTGAGAAGGAAAGTCCATTTCATCACCCATGGCACCTTCCCCAGAGAACACAGCAGTATTATAAGAAAAATGATGTTTCACAAGGAATTTAGAGTGAAACTTTTTGTTGGATAATGCAAGCTATATTTTTCAATGGCAGATACCAACTATCTAGTAAGGATAAAGGATTTTAAATAAAAATGCATATCTGCTGGGGGGGCGTGTCATCATCTTTTCTTAATTTAGGTCAGGGTTAATAATTAATTCTTCTTTAATTTGCATAATTTTGCCTACACCAATAAATCTGAGAGAGGCTTCTGTCAAGTGTGGTATGATACTAAATAAATGTGAAAGAAACTAGTCAACGGAGGATAAAAGAACATGTCAAGATGACATGTATCTAGATACTTCACCACCGAGTTTTATTTCAATATAATAGTCTCTTCAGCATAGGTACCAAGAACCACTGAAGCATTTCAGGATTGGTTATAAAGCAAAACCTTTGTTGGCCTAGTCTTGTAAATTTTTCCTTCAGTGGCATGTTTTATCACCTGGGAGGTTTGGGTGACAGCTATTTATTTAATGGCTTGGAACCGCCAGCCAAACTGGGACGTCTCCATTTGGAATCCTGGTCATTTCCTGCCTTTTGATTTACAAGTTAAGAGCATTCAGATTCTCAAGTGTTCTATGCCTAAGGACTATAACATGAAGCACAGCAGCTGCACCCATCTCCTCCCTATTGCCAATATCCTGACCCACACAGATGCAAGGCACCCACACAGATGCAAGACATAAAATGTTGAAATCCATAATATGCAGGGTCTGAAGTTCATCATTAATACTTGGTCTTATCCCCATGTATATTCGCCTTCTGTAGATGGACAGCCATCCCATCCAATTAAAATATTTACAAAATATAAGGAAACGTTATGGGCCTGATTTATCTGTAAACTTGGCTTCCTGTCTGTTCCAGATTAGGACAACTTCTAAATCTGTCAGCACAACATGAATTTCATATCAAGCTGCTTCCCTGTGTTTTAGTCAGGAAGTAAAGAGGGGAACGCATAGTAACATTTATGGAGGACATACTGGTGCTAGGTCAACCATGACCTCACTCACCACTCTGCCAACTGTAATGAGGGGAACAGGCAGGTTTGAAACAACATTGCACTTTATTTGCTAAGAAAATGTACATATACTTGTATTTACTCTAATCCCCAATGCTACTCGCAGCAAACAAATACTATGGATTATAGTTCTCCTACAGAGGAAGTGGAGAGAGGACTAAGGGATGAACATATTTTGTAGTGAGCTCTGGCTCCCGGTGGTCTTCCAGGTGCGCTTCAAGGTGTTGGTTACCATCTTTAAAGCATTCCATGGTTTAGGACCTAGTTATCTACAAGACCGCATTCTGCCACCGATTGCCTCCCACCGACTAATACGGTCCCACAGAGAGGGCCTCCTCAGGGTGCCGTCAGCCAAACAGTGTAGGCTGGCAACCCCCAGGGGGAGAGCCTTCTCTATGGGGGCCCCGGCCCTATGGAATGAACTGCCCCCGGACATACGAAGGATCCCCGACCTCGGTGCCTTCTGTCGCGCTCTGAAGACCCTATTATTCCAGCAAGCTGGTCTGACAGGATAAAGGTTTTTTAAATTGGGTTTTGATAGGGGTTTTTAAATGATTTTAGTTGGATGTTTTAAATTTGGCCAAATGATTGAATTATTTTAATAAGCTTTTAATTTTTGTTGTATATTGTTTTTACCATGGCTGTTCACTGCCCTGAGTCCCGCGGGAGAAGGGTGGTATATAAATATAATAAACTAAACTAAACTAATATAGTATATAATCTGGGAGATTAGAGGAGGAAAACAAAACCTATTTTGGAAAGTCATATAGTTAGAAATCTGCATTAAACTACTGTGTTACAGGTAGACCCTACCTGAGGAATTTTGATGTGAACTGACTTCATCAAATTTCCTGGACTAAAGTGCAGGATCTCTACATTAGACTGTCAGTTTTCCAGAAGCAAGAACACATTTCTCAAAAAGGGATCAAAATGCCCTTTATGATACTGTGAGAATATATTTAACAGAAAACATTAAAACATGTGCTTAAATCTTTATTTAAAAGGGAATTTCCAAACATTTTTAAAAACCACACCATAATGTAGAAACACAACAGAAATTATTTCTGTATTAATGCAAATGGAAGTGAAATAAATAGGAAAAACAATCTGATCTGACGGTCTGATTGCAGAGGTACTTCATTTTTTTCTATGCCAGTTCAAATTCTTCATTCTGCAAACCTAAATTTCCTATATGATCAATGAACTGGAAAATCCATTGTTTATTCTATTTCTCCCAATCATGAAAAAGTCCACAAATTGCTGACTGTAGAAGGGATTAATAATCCATATCTCTGACCAGTAGAAACGTTACACTTTTGCTTCTGATCAAGACAAGGAGGAAGGGAGAAATAGCAATAGCACTTAGACTTATATACCACTTCACAGTGCTTTACAGACCTCTCTAAGCAGTTTACAGAGTCAGCCTATTGCCCCCAACAATCTGGCTCCTCATTTTACAGACCTCGGAAGGATGGAAGGCTGAGTCAACCTTGAGCCTGGTGAGATTCTGCCAAACTGCTGGCAGCCAGTGTTCAGCAGAAGTAGCCTGCAGTACTGCACTCTACCCACTGCGCCACCACAGCTCTAGATAAAGAGAAGAAAGAGAGAAAGATATCTAATGTCACATTCTGACCCTCCCTGTGGAATTTTAGAAAACATACAGGATTTTGGTCACAGATAGTGTGTATTGGTCTAAAGAATTCAGGTGTAAATCTGTTTTTGCCTGATCTCTGAATTTAAAAACCATGATTTGTGATCAGTGAGCAAATAATTTTAAAAAAATAGCTGGATGTGCTTCTTGCCTGGACTGCCACCCAAGGCTGACAGTCCCCTTCCTGTTGTCACCACCCCTTTATTGCATCTGACCTGTGCGGGAATTGGGGGTGAGGCTGAAAGAGTCACCCTTACTCCACCCAGTCCTGGCTAAACTGCCAGAGAGCGAAAAAAAAATTGGAATCTGGAACTCAGACAAGTTGAGGTGGGTGCTAAATGTCACAGGTCAACTCCAGGAAGACAAGTCAACACCAGGTCAACTCCAGGAAGACACATACAACATAGGAGTTTAAAAGAGGCCATACAAAACACTCCAAATATTTCTAGCTACAGCAAAACAACTCCTCCTTTTCAGCCTTATTTATTGTCCACTTCTTACAGGACTCCAGACAACTGTTTCACAAAGTACCCAAAACCCATCCTGCCAGGGGTGCTATTCAGCAGGTTCTGGAGAACCCGTAGCGTAAATTTTGAGTAGTGCGGAGAACCAGCAAATATCACCTCTGGCTGGCCCCAGAGTGGGGTGGGAATGGAGTTTTTGCAATATCCTTCCCCCAGGAGTGGAGAGGGAATGGGGATTTTGCAGTATCCTTCCCCCAGGAGTGGGGAGGGAATGGGGATTTTGCAGTATCCTTCCCCTGGAGTGGGGAGGGAATGGAGATTTTTGCAGTATCCTTCCCCTGCCACGCCCACCAAGCCACACCACACCCACCAAGCCACGCCCACAGAACCAATAGTAAAAAAAATTGAATTCCACCACTGCATCCTGCCCAAACCTGTAAAAACCTCTTTCTTTTTTTATACTGGCTCTCAGGGGCCAGGTGACTCCCATTGGGCATATACAGCTGGACTGTTCTTTGAAAGGCCAATTGGCCTGAGTGGAATAAGAGACTTAAAATAACTTTTCATAAGTCTTTCCCAATGGTATGGTAAACAGAAAAAAATGAAGAGATGAAATTGCTACAATTTTAATTTGGAAACAATAATGGCAAGGAGTAGTAAAAGAACATTGGGCTAATATTGGGCTGATAATTCACCATCTTGATCATCAAGGTCATGGAGGGAATATTGGCCTCAAAAAAATCCTTTCAGTATCTCTTTCACGTGCTATCAAATCACATTAGATTTCAAAACTAGAAATTGCAATGTCTATTTCAAAACAAAACAAAACAAAACATTATTCTATATTACATTGATTTATGTGAACAGGCCACTCCAAAATCCAGTATGAAATAATTACATTTATTTCCTTTCCACCTCTCACTAGACTTTCTTATCCATAGGGAATCACATCTGGAGAGCACCAAGCTGGAAATTACAACCAAATAGTTTCAAACCGCACGCTGTTTCTTTATGGTATCTATGTGTGAGACAAAGGGTGAAGAGGGAAAGGGATAACAAACACCAGAAAACCTCTCACCTCTATCCACCCACAATCAGTACCAGCTGTAGTCCAATTAAACTTAATCTGGTCACATGCTCAAGTGTTTCTCCGAAATTAGAGGAAATCAATTCAAATGCTAATGAGAAAACCCATAATTTATTATCTGCTGAGGAATACATGTTACATTAATTTTAACTGTAAACAATTATTTTTATTGCAAGATTAATTACCCCATTTTGCTCAACTTCCTCTTCTCATATTTTTTTTAATGAATTTTCTGTTGCTGGTTTTTGTTGATCTGTCACAGAACTTCAAAAAGTTTAATCAACTTAGGAGTAACTGCAAATGCTGCTTTCTATTCTCCTGTCACAAGGAAATGTGATAAATGCTTGGGGCAAAGCACAGCAAGATCTGTGCTAAATGTTTTGGACAGAAAGAAAAGCCAGTAAAACATATAATGAAAATAAGGAGGTAGATCTGTGCATATTCTAAATTTCAGTCTAGCCATTTTTATTATCTTTTTGATAGGATGTCTTCACTTGGAATACTTAGGACAGCCCATTGACCATATATCATGTGAGAAACTATTCTCAACAATAATCCTAAAATATTTCTAGTACTTGAACTAAAAATGTACTTGTCATACAACTGCTGAAAGGGATCCATTTTTTTTTCTTCCCCACAAGCTAAACTTTGTGGTATCTATGTCAAATCCTAGCAAATAATCAGCCAGCAGTTGTTATTATATGTATATAAACTACCCATGGCTACCCATGCGGTTGAGCTAATAAATTGAAAAAGGTTTTTTGGATCTTTATTTCTCGTTTAAGACATTTCTTCACTAGTAATTTATACTGTTTTCTAGAGTCATTCAACCATCATTGTACTCACATATACATCATGAGGACATACTTTATTTATATTGTCTTAACAATGATTGGGTGATACTATAATCATGTTCTATATCCCCGATTAAGGGATATAGTTATCGTAATTCAGCCCAACCAAAATCTGGAAAGTAGAATTGACTAACTTGCCATATTGGTCTTATCAGAAGAGTTTGAAATATTGTGATTGGACATCAGTGAGTACTTGGATATAATCTTCCACAGCTATGCCCTAAAAATTACATGAATGAAAGGTGATTTCTCAATTTATGGTAATAGAGCAATAGATGGGGGAGTAACCTAACCTAACATTTTCAGTCAATCTCCTCTGAAGAAGAGGTTTTGCTTTCTACAAGGAATCTGGTATTGGAGAACTTTTTAAAATGATGTTAATGCATTAAGCTGACATTTCACACTCACTGCATAGAAATCTAATATTACAGAAATGCCCTCAAGCATCGTTTTCTCCTTCTAAGGAAATGTAACCATTGGAATGTATTGCAATAGCGGTCTTGAAATTTCTCACCTCTTGGAAGTATCACAAGAGTACATAAAATAAAGCAGGAATCCCCAGCATTTTAATCCAATGGTACAATAAACTATTTTTGCAAGCATCACTTTAGATCTCAAAGAAAATGATTGCTCCTGGAGAGAAAACTTCCATATTTTTTTTAAAAAAAATTCTGACGATAATAAGTCGGTTCAGTCACAAAATGTGCATTTATCAGAAGATACACTAACAAGATATATCCCTATCACTCTGTCTAGCCCCCAGGATGTTCACTACAAACTCAATTGCTACTGCTACTAATAAATATAGCAAGTAGTTCTGAGCTCTGAGTTCTGAGCTGCAGCTTTTCAACATTCTTATTTTTTAAAAAATATCTACAGGGCCTATAATTCGTTAAATCCAAATAATTCATGGAAATAATAACTAGGCTGATTTAAGCTTTCCTTTGTATCATGCTAACTTCTTTTAAAATTTTGTTGTAAAAATATTATTTTTAATTAAAACATAAACAAGGCAAGGAGGCCAATCCATCTCTTTATTTGAGTCAAACAGAGAACCATGAAGGTGGTCCTTCCATTTTGGGAAAAAGTAAAAGTCACTTTGCATCAGTGGTGGGTTGCCCCCGGTTTGGACCGGTTCGCAAAAACCAGTAGTAAAACCAGCAGGAGGCCCTGCCCACCACCCTGGATCTTGTCATTGGCAATCTACGCATGCGCTGAAACAAGGCGTATGTGCACACGAAGCGATCATGCGTGCAATCCCATTGTGAATTAGTAGTAAAGGTAAGTAGAACCCACCCCTGCTTTGCATCAAGTCTGATCTGCATGGTGGATAGGGTAAAATGATGAGATTCAACTTTGCAACTGCCCCGTAAGTGGGTCATAATGTGCGAGGCCTAGTCTTGTCATGTGACAGCAAAAGTTCCTTCGTGTGCTTTTGACTCTGCTTAATCATTGTGTCAGAATAGCAGAGGTAGAAGAAGTAGAAAGAACTACTTTCTAGAATAGAATAGCAGAATAGAATAGAATAAAAAAACAGAAAAGAATTGAATTCTCTCATAATAGCTTAAGAAGTCTGTCCATTGCTGCCACAGGTGTGGAGCAAATAGTAGTGATTATGTAAAAGACCTATGTAAATACAGGTAACAAAAGAACTGATTTTAAATATTGTTTTCCTGTTTTATTTATTAATTGATTTATTTAAATAATTGTGTTTAAACTATAGTTACAGAGGTAGAGATTTTCATTCAACCCTCATATAAAAACTACATTAGCAAAATAAAGTCTTATATTCCTTTCAAGACCCAACATAAATTAAATTACCACAAAAAAGATACTAAAGATGCTTGAACCGCAATGTACAAAGGAGGAAATTTTTCATCTAAAAATAAATTAATAAAGATTATTGTTTAAATAAGCGATATGACTTCAGACCTTCTGCTGTGATCTTAAGGAGAAAATCATTTAAACTGTGCATACTTTAGTTTATGACATGGAAAACAGTAGAGATGAATTTCTGTGAGTTATAATTGTTTTGTGGCACTGACCTATTCTTTAATTCAAAAAAAGTATTTATTTATTTCATTCATTCATTCATTCAATTTAGACATCACCCAAGCCAAAAATAACAAACAAGAACAATAGGGCAGGGACGATATGGATTTCAGCAAGGAATATGAAACAAAAGGGCAGAGAAGGATCACTTTCAGAGGATTCTTTGAAAGGATCCAGAGGATTCAGAGGATCTTTCAGAGGAGAGATGCAGGGGTGAAATCCAGCAGGTTCTGACAGGTTCTGGAGAACCGGTAGTGGAAATTTTGAGCAGTTTGGAGAACCGGTAGTGGAAATTTTGAATAGTTTAGAGAACTGGCAAATGCCACCTCTGGCTGGCCCCAGAGTGGGGTGGGAATGGAGATTTTGCAACATCCTTCCCTCAGGATTTTGCCGTATCCTTCCCCTGGAGTGGGGTGGGAATGGAAATTTTGCAGTATCCTTTCCCTGCCACAACCACCAAGCCACGCCACGCCCACCAAGCCATGCCTACAGAACTGGTAATAAAAAATTGTGGATTTCACCACTGGATAGATGGCACTGTTTAATCCAAGGGACCCAGAGGTCACCAGACCTGCCCACACATATTCTGCCAGTTAGAAATCACAGGAGATAGGCAGTTCCTCCATTAGCCAGACTTAATGTCATATAGATATTTCTAGGTATAACCAGAAGTTTGAATCATACCCACAATCACACTAACAACCACTGCTGCTCACAAAAGTAGGTGTTACATGAGTTTACTATGATATGCCCAATACTGGCACGGATGTTGGGTTCTGGACCTGCCGAAGCTTCTGAGTGGTCTTCCTGGCAGCCACTTCAAGAGTGTATTGCAGTGGTCAGTTCTGAGGGGACTAGGCATGAGTGAAGTAGTGATAAAGTAGGCTTAAACTTAAAAAGATGTTTATTCCTGTCCAGTAGGTCAATACATCTGCATTACTAATATCTTTAAGGCTTTGCCTACAGCAAATTCTGCTGATTGTCAAAGTGGACATTAGTTGGATTAAAATGATCGCAGTACTCTCTTACATGGACCAATATGGAATACTGTACAGACATAGCAGCAATTTCTAACTATATTGAGAGCATAATTCTTTTTGAATTATAGTCAATTGGGTATTCTGGAACGTGTATTTCTACCACATTTGATGGTGCTATGCTAGGGGTGGCAGCAGAGTCATCTATGGGAGGGAGGTTCAATAGTGTCAAAATGGCAGACATGACCAGGTGATTGAATCTCTGTCCCTTTTTAACTTGTGTTGCATTTCACACACATAAAAAAGGATAGGTTATTCACAATGATCTCCTCTATGGGTATCCCCTGAGGGGCAGATGACTGTCAGATAATCTTCTTCAAGATTATGTGAATGCCATGTGAAATGGTTAAATATTTACTAACAAAGAACAAAGTACAAATTCAGTAAAAAAAAAAAAAAGTAATGGTTTTAACTACGTTTGAGTATTCCACTTTTTTGCCATATTCTATTATTATATGCGTGAGTCCTAATGTTTTTCGGCAGTCTGTATTTTTTTTCCTCAGGTCAAAGATTTTTCATAATCAAAAAGATCCCTTCAAAAATATCGCTGTTAATTTCAGTAGTGATACTACAGCAATAGTATTTATTATTACTGAAATTATGTAGTAGTGAGAATATTTCCTCAGCCCTGCACTCAAAAGCAACAATTTCGCTTTCCACTATGCTACAGAGCTTGCAAATTTCTCCTATTGCCTGTCTGTGGGTATTGTCTGAAATGTATCAGCCGCTGCCAATATGCTATTTTCTCACCATCACAGGGGCTGAAGAATGCAGCAGAGAAAGGATGGCATGCTGTTCACAGCAATCCCTTAGGAACTATTCACATTTTCTGAAAAACAGTGAAATGCAAATAGCATATCCTGAAAATATAGATAGAAGTGGACCAAGAATGTTTATTGCTTTTTTTTTTCGTGGACAGACTGGCATCACTGACTGAACAACAATCTCTGCAGCTTCCTACTGGTCAGCTGATTGGTTAATGGCTGATTCCTGCATATTTGCATCATTCCAAGGTTGACAAAAATGCAGAAGTCACAAATCAACATTGGACTGTTTTGAAGGGATTGGGAAGTGGATATAATGGTAAAGGGGCAGCAACTGGCAGAAAAACAGGAGTTCTTAACTATTATCTGGAGACAGTAATGTGTTTATGAATATAAACTTATGTAAGATCCACCGCATTTGTAAAAAATAGACAGACACAGTCCAGTTACTGCTTGGCTGTTGTTTTTTGATGTGCAGAAAATGGTCCATTTCAGTAATTTCCATTTTTTCTTCTTTTTTTGTTTATATGTTTTGACTATATTAAGATGTTTTCTTCTTTTTGTTGATTTGTTGGCTGTAGTTTTTCTTACTATTTCTGATATCTGAAGAGATACATATTTTTATGAATAAGATCTACTGTATATGCACTTAAACAATTTTGGAGATTGTGGTTATAATTTTATTTTCTGCCTTAAAAGGAAACAAACCTGATCTCAACCTCTTTGACTAAAGCATGGATTAGGATATAGATTTTGCAATTTTGCTGAATGTTGCTATGGTTTGCTTTCATTCTAAAGTATATGCAAAAATACACGCTTTGTAGTAAAGCACATTTTGAAATGAGAAAAATGTATTTCTACGTGTGATTATTTTAGGAAAAAAATAGTACATGTGCATGTTTTTCAAAAACTGCCACAAAATTATATGGCATCCAGACTTATAAACTTCTAGCAATGAAAGTATGCATCTTCCCCATATAAAGCCATTTTTAACCCACAATCCTACTCACGTTTAAAAAGCCTACCCTACAAACTTCAAATGTGCAGCAGGACCGTTGTTTGTGGAAAAAAACCCACAGAATGCATTTTGCTGCTGCAAAGCTGTGAGCAGCTTTAAGTAACGGATGGAGAAGAACCAACCACTTTATTTTCCAGATATACTTTCTCACAATGCTCCTTCTCAAGCCCATTTCCACACCTTGATAGCTGCTTATGTAGATAGGCAGCCTCCTTAACCCGTTGAAGGTTTAAGGTTTTTTATGAGGAGATTCAGTCCACTTCTTCAGGATGGAAATGCTGCCCTCAAGCTGCCGCTGCTCCTTGAAATCAGGATGTTTTGCTCCATTAGAAAAGATCCAGAGGTGGGGAAGGGGTGGGGAACAGCTCCTATCCCTATTTATCATCTTCAGCAGACAAACACATGTTTCCAATCAAAGGCAAAGCTGACCGTATCCAAACATCTGATATTTAAAAGGATGCCAGGTTAACCCAGTATTAAGATTAAACTACTAGGAAGGAAAAATGATTCCCCCCAGCAGATCCTAAAGTGAGAGAGCCAAGATCTCACTGCGATGGGGTGTTGACATATTCTAACTCCCTTTTTTCCTGTCCTTTCCGATATTATGATTGTGGAGCGTAGGGATCTCTGTTACAGATATCTTTGGTGCAATTATTATTGCCATTGCTGCTTCTGTATCTTTTTCCTGCACCCAGCTTTAAAACCTGCACCATTTTTTTTAAAAAAAGAAAAAAGTTTAAAAAGTCACTTTAGGTTAGTACAGAACTACCCTTGTCAAATATTACCCTCTTTAAAAACCAATGAAAGGACTTAGCAGTGGTGGGATTCAAATTTTTTTACTACCAGTTCAGGGGGCGTGACATGGCTTGGTGGGCATGGCAGGGGAAGGCTATTGTAAAATCTCCATTCCGTCCCCAACCCAGGGGAAGGTTACTGCAAAATCCCCATTTCCTCCCAATCAGCTGGGACTCGGGAGGCAGAGAATAGATGGGGGCGGGGCCAGTCAGAGTTCTCCGAACTACTCAAAATTTCCACTATAGGTTCTCCAGAATTGGTCAGAACCTACTGAATACCATATCTGAGGACTAGTATGATGAAAGGCCTGCCTATTAGGCCTTTCAATGCCCTTACTGAGGCTGCACTCAAACATGGTGTATAGCTGTAGTCTCAACAGGATGGAGCCAAGGAATTTTCTATAAGTGATGGAGGCAATAAACATGGCTTCTACAGTTTTTGCTTGCCTCAGATAACCAGACAGCAAGGCTCTAGATCTGCACCATGTTTTTTTGTTCTAGCAGGGCCTCTGAAGCCTCCTGTCGCTGCCTCTCTATATTATTGCTGAGTAGGGAATACTTTGGCTCCTAAAGTAAAGAAATGAAAAAAGGGAGTTAACAGATAATATTTTAAAAAATTCAAACATCTTCGATGAGTTGGCCAGTTTCTTTCTTTTCCCTGTTGTCATCCCTCCCCTGACTAGAGGCTTTATTTAGCAACTAACTGTTCCTACCTTGCAAATGATCTTACAATTATCTCACTATTCTGTAGTGAGACTATGATTCACTGATCAACCTAGTTCAAAGATCACATGGAAACTCTAAAAGAATGATAAACTCAGCTTTTACCACCATTTGCCAGTTTATGAAGCAAAGCCATGTGCATATAGGACTGTAATATATTAGAGACTGTAAACTTGTGGAGGCAATCTGTGGCTCATGAGACCTGTGACTCAGACACCTCCCACTGCAATTCCTCACAATAATCCCACTTACCTGAATTTCAGTTTTCCCATTCTTGTATGCTGATATGAGGGGAAGTGTATATCAGTGTGGCTTAGGGATGGAGTTATGGTATCTGTGTCTGTAGACTTGGCATGCACGTGCATGGATGTGCATATGTAGAAGGCTAGGAGCACAGCCCAACATCCTAACCTCTCCTGATTGCAAGCATGTAATACATACATCATTTTATGCAAATAGTTTAGAATTGTAGGTTCATTTGTCCTTACATTCAGAACTTAATGAGATACATGGATACAAAGCAAACCTGGAGATGTCTTAAGGGGCCAAGAGGCTGCCTCTTTCATAGTTTTCTTCCATGTGGCTTGGGCACCAGTTTCTCCATAAATCTTTCCAGTACCTTCCTCCTGCTTACTGTTTTACCCTCTTCACCATCCCACACCCATCCAATGGAGTTATCCTATTTCTCTGCAGTCACATGCTTTTCTTCTCTGCCATCGCACCTACTCTATCTCTCCACGCTTATGGGTCTTCCCTACCACTCTTGCCCTGCACTCTCCTGCCACAACCATCCTATTTTCTCACAGTCCCATAGCACTGACCTTCTTTTTCCCTGCTATCTCTGCCCTTCCCTGTTTTCCTGCTCCAGGTCAATGTAAGGAAAAGTTTATGTGTTTTAAATCCATGCACCAACCAAATTCTAAAAAATAACCTTTACATCTTAAAATTATTTTATGAGGCAGAAGTCAAAATATACCCTGATAAACCTGTAAACATTGGGAAAGTTAAACCCTCATTATTTTATGAAATTAGTATTTTCATAAAGAGAATCTGGTCTTTCCAAAATTTAGTTTATCAATTTAACATACCTTAAAGATATAATGAAGGAATCTAAGTATGTATTTTAATTTAGAAATGATACTGTTCTTTTACATCATTTATTTTGTTTCCTATAAATACATTGGATTTTTAACCATAGTTTAAATACCCTGTTTCCCCGAAAATAAGACATTCCCTGATAATAAGCCCAATTGGGCTTTTGAGCACATGTGCTAAAATAAGCCCCCCCCTGAAAATAAGCCCTCCCTGAAAATATTTAAATGCAGAGCTGGAAATCAGGTAAGATGGCAAGAGAAACCCCATCTTGCTCCACGCGCCCCAAAATAATAAGACCTCCCTGAAAATAAGGCCAAGCGCTTATTTCGGGGCTCAAAAAAATATAAGACAGGATTTTATTTTCGGGGGGAAACAGTAGTTCCATCAGTATTAATCTGAGCTACAAAAAAGTGAAATGTTTACAACAAAGAACAAAGACTTTTTTCTTGGAGTAATTTTTCTACTTAGTTCTACTTACTTTGTCTCCATAACTGATACACATGACCAACCTATCCCAGCACAGGCATTGGCCACCAACCATTTTTTAGGGGGAGGCAGGAATTCATGTTGGCATCCTTTGTCCATGCCCAGCCCACCAGCAAAACAACCTCTACTCTTCTTTACCTGCTACAGATAAAAAGTAATGTTTTCTGATTCGTGCCAGCCCAATCGGTGTTGTCTGGTATAATATCTGTTACATTTTTTTTATTGTAAGTAAATACCTCCTTCAAGTTGAATGCAATGCACTGTGACAGGAAGTCCCATCCCCTCCAGTTATTGGCCTACAAGTTTACAAACTTCTTCTTTTTTTCTCTTACCAAGTTCACCGATGTATGTAATGTGACCACAAAAGAACGTACCCAACTTACATTATTATTACTTATTTTTCCACAAGATTTTGCCATTTTCCTCTCCCAGTCCGAGTGACTAGAAAAATGGTCAAACTCTCGTCTGAAGGGGGAAGAGGGATAATGAAGCAGGAGAATCCATTAATCATGGGGGCAATGGTAACCCAACATAGTAGCCAAAATGGAAATAGCAATAGTATTTCACATTTCACAGTGCTTTACAGCCCTCTCTGAGTGGTTTACAGAGTCAGCATATTGCCCCAAACAATCTGGTTCCTCATTTTACCGACCTCGGAAGGATGGAAGGCTGAGTCAACCTTGAGCCACTCAGAATTGAACTCCAGGAGTGAGCAGTGAGTTAGCCCTGCAGTACTGCATTCTAACCACTGTGCTACCACAGAAAAGAGGTTGAACTCGCATGCCTATTTATGCTATAAGGGAACAAAAATACAGGGGTATTTTAGAAGACATCATATACGTGAGGCCTTATTACTGAATTGGGAGATTAAAAAACAACATTATTTGAAAATTCCAGTCTGGGTCTCAATGATTGAAGCTTTTTCATATTCAGTAATATTTAGAAGAGAACAAATTGTTAGATATAGTTAATTAAGGTGTGAAAAGGGTGAACTTAAGTCGAAGCAGGAACTGGAAGAATAAGGTTTTAAGATGGATTGGTTTTCGTATTGGCAAATACGTTCTAGATATGAAGAAGATGCTAAAAACAAGAAGGTTTTTACAATGTTTTGACTAATTTAGATAAGATATTAACAGGGTCTGATGATTATGTAATTAAAAAATTGTACGGTTATTTATTAGAGGTAAAATTGAAAGAGGAACAAGTTAAAGAGGCAATGATAGCACGGGGGAAACATTTTGGTTATGGGATTGATTTAGAAAAATGGCACAAATTATGGTTGCAAAACTATAAAATGACAATGTCTACAGCATATAAGGAAAATTTGTATAAGATGTTTTACAGGTGGCACCTACCCCCGACGAGAATAGCCAGAATGTTCAAGAATAAATCAGAGAAATGTTGGAAATGTCATCAGACCCCAGGATCATATTACCATATGTGGTGGACATGTGCAGAAGCTAAAAGATATTGGATTAAAATCCACACATGGTTGGAAAAAATGACAAAAATACACATTAACTTTAAACCAGAGATATTTTTATTAGGGATTTTACCAGAAATGTATAATAAAGAGCTGAGATATTTAATTGTGAATGTCGTAACAGAGGCTAGAATTGTCTTTGCTAAAAATTGGAAAGGTGAGAAGATACCTACTGAAGATGAAGTTATTAAGAAAATTATGGATTGTGCTGAAATGAGTTAATTGACACTTGAAATTAGAGAACAGGAAGATAAACAATATTATTTAATTTGGGACTTGTTTTATCAATGGTTAGATAACAAAGTATGGAGATGAAATATGAAATAGGAATTAATGTAATGATAAAATATATGAAATGGATTTTTTTTTGCTTTTTCTTTCTTGTCTTTTTGTTCAACAATGGCTAAGTGAGTATAATATATAAAACTGTTAAACAAGAGAAATTAAATAATTGGTAATTTGGGATAAGGGATTGAGCACAAAAGAATTTTAACCAATCGACACACTGTTTGTAATTGTATTTGAATAATGGTGATTTTATGTTTTGTTTTTTGTTATAAATAAAAAAATCTTTCAAAAAAAAAAAGAAAAGAAAAGAGGTTGAACTCTGGAAATAGAGATCTGAAGATGACTTACACATAGGAGACCAGTAGCTTAGGGCTGGAAAAAATTTCAGCTCAAAAAGGTTCTTTTTTTGTGGGGAAAATAGGAAAAGGGAATGTTATATATCCCACTGTGATTTCCCTAGTGAAAAGACAGAGTATATACATTCAACAAATCAATAAATGTTGTAACTCTACTTCTTATTAGCATGGTTGGGCTCTAACATAACAAGAAATTACCCCAATGCAATGTGGATTTTCGACCAGAGTTGGGTTGCTCAAACATGCTTGGGAGGACATAAAACAGTTCCCTGGGCAATTTCTGGAACTCAGGAGCTTCAGAGAGAGACAAAAGAGCAACAAAGCCTTAGGAGTCTGCCACTCTAGAAGCTAGTTCACAAAGTCTTGACTCCCGAACAGGGTGAGCAGGGTGTATCCATTTTGTAAATGCTTGGTGGAGCTTATGAGAACCTACTGTGTGGTCTTCCTTAAGGGACAGAGGAGAATGACTAGAGGGAAGCTTGTTTCACTATGCTGGTACTTTTGGAATAAGGCCATAAAGCAAAGCTAGCAGTATCATCAGGAAGAGAGGCAGTGATGCCTTGTCCAAAGCTGTTCACACATAAGAGAAAAGCCATTATGCCAAATAAATTAAAATGAAGCAAGTAAATACATTAATAAGATGAAGTCAAAAATACATATATTCTAGAATGATCAGGGAACAAATGTACTATCGCTATGGCGATCAATAGCACTATAACAATAGCACTTAGACTTATATACTGCTTTACAGTTGCTTTTACAGCCGTCTCTAAGCGGTTTACAGAGCCAGAATATTGCCCCCCCCCCCAACAATTTGGGTCCTCATTTCCCACTTCAGAAGGATGGAAGGCTGAGTCAACCTTGAGCCTGGTGAGATTCGATCTGCCAAATTGCAGGTAGCTGGCAGTCAGCAGAAGCAGCCTGCAGTACTGCACTCTAACCACTGCACCATCGCGGCTCTTGATCAAGAATAAATTCAGAATGGGGTTCACTATGAAAGCCAAAAGCTTCAGCTAGAATCTGATCAACAGGGACATAGACCATCACTTCCTTTCCCCCTCCCCTTAACTTCTGGCTTGAGTAGTCCCACCATATAACTTATTCAGGAAGCCCCTACACAGCTGCCTTTGAGTACAGCGTCCACTCTGCCTATGTCTCATTATCATACTGACGAACTTTTGCATTACTGGACCATGCCTAAAACCGAGTCCCTGGTGAACTATCAGAAGTCAATAGGACCTATTTGTCAATTAGAACTCTGTAATGGCAGGTTTTATGTTACTTTCACCACATTTAACACATGCAAATGTTCTGAACATAATAAAATCCTTAGTCGACATTTGCTTGTAAATCATTAATGGCCTAGGAGTTTCCTTTAAAATCGATTTGGCAGCATTAGTTTAAAAGGAAAGAAGTACAGATGTTTTAAAAAGTCTAATGAGAATGAGATTACCAGTAAATCTTACATCTCAATTATATGTTATTCCCATAAGGGTTTTTGCAATATTTTAAAAATGGTTTGACCTTTTTTGGTTTTTAATTTTGTATAGATCTCTAAATGCTATGTAAAAGAAACTATTAATAAATATTAAGTTGAGAGCAACAGAGAGATTTTCAGATAACATAGGAATGTTTTACATAATTTTTGTCACATGCAACATGACAATGGCTTACAATTGGCCTTCTAAAACACAAGCTTCTGCTTACAAATCACTGATTTAATCCGGGTTTGTTAATTATTTTCTGCTGTTTAAATAAAAGGAAATGCAGGCTTGGCTTAAAAATCATGACAACAACCAGAATACCAATTATTTTAAATTTCAAGCATTTAAAGATCAGCTGAAAGGTGTGTTAATTTTCTGATAATCTGTTTTTTAATCTGTTTTTTTTTTTAGCTATCTTCGAGACCGCCTGCTGCTACCGATGACCTCCCATCGACCCCTGCGCTCCCACAGAGAGGGCCTCCTCGGGGTGCCATCAGCCAAACAGTGCTGGCTGGTGACCCCCAGGGGGAGAGCCTTCTCTGTGGGGGCACCTACCCTCTGGAATCAGCTGCCCCCAGAGATAAGGAGAATCCAAGACCTCAGTGCCTTCCGCCGTGCCCTTAAAAACCTTCCTTTTCCAGCAAGCCAGGCTGGCCTAATTTTTTAAGTGTTTTTAATTGTTTTGTTTATCATTTTTTAATAAATGGGGCCAAATTTATATATATATTTTAATTGTATTTTAATATTTGTACTTGATGTTTTTACTTGGCTGTTCACCGCCCTGAGTCCTCAGGGAGAAGGGCAGTATACAAATTCAAAATAAAATAAAATAAAAAATAAAAATAATATTTTTTTAAAAAAAAATACTCAATGTTTGCTTAATTGTCTAATTAGTTTGTTGAGTTTAGTCTAGAGCAGGGATGTCAAACTTGCGGCTCATGGACCAGATGCATCACGCATTGGCCATGCCCACACCTGGTTTAGCGAAGGGGGGGAAAGTTGTGATACGTCACGTGATGCTGCCGTGACGACGCAAGTTTTATACTCCTAGTCTAGAGCATGGGTGTCCAACCTTGGCAACCTTAAGATTTGTGGACTTCAACTCCCAGAATTCCCCCGCCAGCATGGAAAGTCTTAAAGTTGCAAGGTTGGGCAACCTAGTTTAGAGCTTAATTATGATGAATTAGATTCAGCACCCCATATACCACCCATAGGGGTGAAATCCAGCAGGTTCTGACAGGTTCTGGAGAACCAGTAGCAGAAATTTTGAGTAGTTCAGAGAACCGGCAAATACCACCTCTGGCCAGCCCCAGAGTGGGGTGGGAATGGGGATTTTGCAGTATCATTCCCCCAGGAGTGGGGTGGAAATGGAGATTTTGCAGTATCCTTACCCTGCCATGCCCACCAAGCCATGCCCACAGAACTGGTAGTTAAAAAAAGTTGAATTTCACCACTGCATATACCTGCCATTTACTATGTAAGATTTTTCATGTATTAAACAGATAATTAGTTTATGATAACCATACAACTCTTAGCAACATAGGCTGCACCTCAGTGGGAAAGCCCGTGTTTTTTATTAAATGTCAATTTCCAGTTACTCCAACTTTAAAAACCATGAAGAACTGCTGACATGCAATGTGACTATTACGCTAAAAGAAAAGATAATCTGTTTTAATGTAAGGATGGATTTAATAGACTGAATCAGAATTGTTTAATAACATTGATCTTGTGAACTCTGAATAAATAACCTCTGTTTTCTGGAATGAATGAACAAATGAATATCCCTATCTCTGTATCTATCTTTGTATCTGAATGGAAGCCACTTAAACAATGCTTGGTACATCCAAATGAGATTGTTGACTTATCTTAGCATGCACCCACAAGTTCATTGTAAATATCTTACCCATGGTGATTACTCTACAGTTGTCATATTGGCTGACAGTATCTCAGCCCAACAACATTTTCTCAAGACTGTTCAGGTGACAATGTGGAAGCTCTCCAAGCAATGAAAATGACTCAGATGGTATATTTTTCTATACTGTATTCTCATTCCTCTGTGCATATGGTTTTCTAAAAGACCTCTCTGGCTGCCATTTGGAAAATGAGCCATAAATTCCTCATCCTGTTCCTGTGTTTGTCCTAGTCATATCATTAGTCTCTTATTCATTTATGTAGAGCAGGGCTGTCAAACTCCCAGCCCCTGGGCCAGATGCATCACACGCCTGCCCTGCCCACACCAGAGGTGGGTTTCAGCAGGTTCTGACCAGTTCTGGGGAACCGGTAGCGGAAATTTTGAGTAGTTCGGAGAACCAGTAGTAAAAATTCTGACTGGCCCTGCCCCTATCTATTCTATGCCTCCCAAGTCCCAGCTGATCAGGAGGAAATGGGGATTTTGCAGCAACCTTCCCCTGAATTGGGGAGGGAATGGAGATTTTACAGTATCCTGCCCCTGGAGTGGGGTGAGAATGGAGATTTTACAGTATCCTTTCCCTGCCACACCCACCAAGCCACGCCACGCCCACCAAGCCACACCCACAGAACCGGTAGTAAAAAAAATTGAAACCCACCACTGGCCCACACCCATTGTAGCGAAGGGGGGGAAAGTCCTGACATGTCATGTGACACCGCCATGCCATGAGTTTGACACCCCTGATGTAGAGATAAGAAACCCATGGTCCTCCATCATGGCACCTACTTCAAAGGCTCACACGGTATCTTTGTGGGGAGCCATACAATTGCATTGCAAAAGCAATGATCAGGGCAGACGGTTGCCTCATACTCTGCATAAGGAATGAAACGTCCCCCTATTCCCATTGAAGGATATCATGCCTATAATGGAGTCATAGATATACACCCCAAGTCTTATAAAAGATAGTTGTACCTATGCACAGCTGTGTGTGTGGTACTGGAAGAGTTCAGCCAACCACACTTGGATAAACCCTGGTTCTGATTCCTCTTCTGTTTCAAGGGAGCAGGCAGAGCAATTTCATATATCAAGACACACACAAGCCACTCTATAAGCTATATTGAATGGCTGTTGGTTTTATAATTGTCATTTGATTACCAAAGAGAAAAACATTGTCTAAGGGCAAAAGAGGGCTCTTCTAACTTTTCTCGATGTGAAGCACACTTTTGTTATAGGCATTCGGCTAATTTCCTTTGCCTGTCAGCAGATGATGAATACGTGTGGCAGACATTATTTAATACCACCAGACACCAGGGAAGAAGATTTAGGTGAGTAGTGGCAGAGCTGTTCCATTTATTTTTATTACCATGCATTAAAAATTACATTTACAGATAATTGTTTTTTTCTGTCTCTAATAAACTGAAGTTTAAAAAACAGACAAACAAGCAGGAATTTAATAAAATGAGACCACCAGGGAGGAACTTCAAAAGTGTAAGATTTTTTTTTCCTTTTAAGTACTAACAAAGTAGATTTTACTTCAACATTTCTGATTATTTTTAACTGCAGTTTGTGGAGAGATCATCTTAAAGTAGTCTGACATGAGAGGTTTCATCTGAGGGAGTTTTCACACAGATTAAGTTGCTCCTTTACAAGGGTAATTAGCTAATCAAATTATCCCTCAACACCAGGAGTTTTATAACACCTGTATAGCTGCCCACATGTCTAATAATGTTTTTCAGATGTCCATCCCTCTGGGTTTAGCCATACTGTTTTTCATCATTCTGCAATGATATAAATCTGCCCCCACTGAAAACAAATTAAGACTTTTAATGAGAGTTAGACTGAGCTTTCTCTTCATTAATTTTCAGTATTACTAAGTTTCCGTTATGTTTCTTACTCCTTGTAGAGAAGTTTTGTGCTTTCCTTTTTAAGGGTTTTTTAAAAAATTAAAATCACACATAAATGGGCCCGTCTTAATAATGGTAAAAATATCAAAAGAAAAAACAATTTAAGTTTTCCAACATACAAAATTCAACTGCAATGTATCCTCCCTGCACACGCTGCTCAAAGAAAGTACTTAGTATGAACATGGAAAACAAGGCAATCTGATACATGTTTACTTAGAAAAAAAGCCTGCTGAGTTCTATTTAAATTATTCTTGAGTAGTATTCTGAGCCATGGTGGTGCAGTGCAGTGGTGAAATCCAATTTTTTTTACTACCGGTTCTGTGGGCGTGGCTTGGTGGGCGTGGTGTGCTTTGTGGCCGTGGCTTGGTGTCCATGGCATGGGAAGAATACTGCAAAATCTCCATTCCCACCCCACTCCAGGGGATGGATATTGCAAAATCCCCATTCCCTCCCCACTCTGGGGCCAGCCAGAAGTGGTATTTGCCGGTTCTCCGAACTACTCAAAATTTCCGCTACCGGTTCTCCAGAACCTGTCAGAACCTGCTGGATTTCACCCCTGGTGCATTGGTTAACGTGCAGTGGTTAGAATGCAGTATTGCAGGTTGACTCTGCTCACTGCCAAGAATTTGATCCTGACCGGCTCAAGATTGACTCAGCTTTTCATCCTTCTGAGGTTGGTAAAATGAGGACCCAGATTGTTGGGGACAATACGCTGACATTTGTAAATCGCTCAAAGAGTGCTGTAAAAGCATTATGAAGCAGAATATAAGTCAAAGTCAGTGGTGGGTTTCTACCGGTTCAGGTGAACCGTTAGCTCCGACTTTCAGCCGTGAGCTAACCGGTTCTGTCATTCTTTGAAGTGGGCCTGCGCACCCACCCCTGCGTTATACTCACCTATATTTCTGCTTCCAAAGCCCAGCTGATCAGGGCGGCAGAGTGGATTGCCGCTCCTCAGCTGTTTTCCTTGGTGTCAGCTTTGGAAGCCACATTAGGTTGGAAGCTTCCATGATGCCACCTTCTCATGTGTGGGAAAGAAGGAGGGGGGATTTAGTAGAGGGGTTGTCTTTAGACATAATAGCATTCTTCCTGTCGGTCAAAGTCAGGCCGATCCTGCATCTGGAGAAGGAGTGGTCGGAGTGAGGTCTCGAGATGGGATGGATGGTGATTGGAGCATGTGATCAACTGAGGACTGAGGGATGGTTTGGCGGGTTTGATTTACTGAGGGAAAACCTGGACCTCTCAGATTCAGGTTTTCCCAGATGTGCCAGTTTACCTATTCTAGTAAATAGAACTTTGAAAAATGCTTGCTTCAGAGTCTTTTTGGAGTTGGGTTTTTTCTGGAATGCTGACACTTGCTCTCAGCAACGTGGAAGTTCAATTTTTTGCAAACTGCGCCCGCTCAGTGAACCAGTTGTTAAACTGGTAGGATCCCACCCCTGGTCTAAGTGCTATTGCTATTCTCAGAAAACTGGGTGTAACATGTAACATCTTGCCCATCATGTTGGAGTTTTTGGTGTTTCTTTTCCTTGACTGAATAAACCAAGGACAGACAGTGGGAGGAGGGTAAGGCTGGCCAGCAAGAAGGGATTACCAACTACTGGACAGACAGCAGTTGCGAAGACATGTGCATGGTGGTACAATTGGTTTGCAGGGGTGAAACCAACAGCTGTGCGAATGGGCTTCTATGTAGAGAAGTGCTGAAAAACTGGAATATTTATATATGATGTTCCTAGATCTAAATCCTCAGCCAGCTCTACTACATTTCAGCGCTATTATCTCTTTTTTTTTTTTAATTTTTATTAATAATAAAAAGAAAAAACAAAACCAACATAAATACATAAAATGACATACAAAACTAACAAACATCGATTCAGTCCAATGACTGACTCTTAGAAGTTACTAACGGTGGGGTATTTTCCATTTTTCTATTTGTATCAATGTCTATAATCATCTGTTTACATGGTTATATATATATATATATATATAATTGATTCCTTATTTACTACTATACATTTCTATTGATTAGTCATAAATTATCTTTGTATTCCTATTTTTGCCTCCAGCCAGCCGTACCATCTTTGCCATACTAAATAGTAATCAGTATCATCTTTCTCTTGTATTTCTTTTGTAAGCTTATCCAATTCTGCGCATTCTGTAATTTTAGCTATTATTTTGTCTTCTGTAGGTAACTGTTCAGATTTCCAATGTTGGGCAAAGAGTATACGTGCTGCTGTGAGGATATGAATGATTAGATATTTTATTTCTTTGGTATAATTTGCTGTGATGATTCCCAATAAAAAGGTTTCTGGTCTCATTTCAAGTTTTTGTTTCGTAATTTCTTCAATCATTGTTTTGATTTGTTGCCAATATTGTTTTGCCCTTCGGCATAGCCACCAGAGATGGTAATATGTCCCTTTCTGTGATTTACATTTCCAGCACATCGGAGATGTATTTGGGAACATCTTGGCTAGACGCGCCGGTGGGAGGTGCCATCAGTAGAACATTTTGTAAAGGTTTTCTTTGTAGGGTATGGACAATGTCATCTTATAATTTATCTTCCACAAATTCTCCCACTTATCCAATTCAATAGTATATCCTATGTTTTTGGCCCATGTTATCATGCTTTCTTTGACAACCTCCTCTTCCAATTTGTATTGTAATAGGTACTTATAAATTTTGGTAATCATTTTCTCATCTGCACTTTGTAATATTTTATCCAATTCATTTGGTTCATTTTGGAATCCGAATTGTGCCCGATCAGTTTTGTATCTTGATTCTATTTGCATGTATGGCCACCAATCAATGTCTATACCCTGATTTTGTAATTCTTGTCTTGTTTGTAATTCTCCTTCACTGTTCAGTAGTTCTTTATAAGTCCTCATTTTCGCTATGTCCATGGCATTGGGGTATATTTGTGCTTCCATTGTCGATAGCCATCGTGGGATCTTGGTGTAGTGTTTCCTAACCTCTTGCCATGATTTGTACAATGCTTCTCTAATGATATGTTGCTGAAAATACCCATGGTGCTTATCCTTTCCCTCCCAGAGAAAGGCATGCCATCCGCGTTGTAGATCAAAGCCTTCTAGTGATAACATTCTTTTATTCTTAAGATCTATCCAGTCCCTTATCCAGTTTAGCGACGCTGCTTTATAATATAGCTCCCAGTCCGGTAGGCCTAGGCCTCCTTTTTCCCGGGTATCTTGCATACATTTTATTTTAATTCTGGCCCTTTTCCCATTCCAAATAAATTTTGTTGTTATTTTAGTAAGGTCCTTAAAGAAATTCTTTCCTGGCCAGATTGGGGCTACTTGAAAAAGGTAGAGTAATCTAGGGAGTATATTCATTTTTATGGATGCAATTTTCCCTAGGAATGACAGTTGTAATTTATTCCACGTTTCCAGGTCTTTTCTAATTTGTTTCATTAATTTATTGTAATTGTCTTCTCTGATTGTTATTGCTTTGGCAGTAAGCCAGATTCCTAAATACTTTATTCTCTTTACAATTTGTATTCCTAATTTGTCTTCTAGTTGTATCTCTTGTACCTTTGTCAAGTTCTTTGTTAACACTTTAGTTTTTTGTTTGTTAATTTTAAGCCCTGCGACTCTTCCATATTCCTCTATCCTCGCTAAAAGTTTGGCTCCTGTTGTTTCCGGTTGCTCCATTATAAACACCACGTCATCAGCAAAGGCTTGCAATTTGTACTCCTCTTTCCGTGTTCTCAAACCTTTTATTTCGGGGTCTTTCCTGACTTCATTTAATAATATTTCCAAAGAGATTATGAACAATAGTGGGGATAAGGGGCAGCCTTGTCTCACTCCTTTTTGTATATCTAAGTTTTCAGTCATATCTCCATTGATCATAATTTTGGCCGTTTGGAGAGAATATACTCTTCTAATCATTTGTAAAAATTTAGCACCAAAGTCCATAATTTCTAATTGCGATATGAGGAAGTTCCAGTTTAAATTATCAAAGGCCTTTTGTGCGTCTAAGAAGAGTAAGGCTGCTTGTTTATCGTTTCTTTTCTCGTAATATTCCAGGACATTAATAATTGTTCTTATGTTATTTTTGATCTGTCTTCTTGGAACAAAACCGTTCTGATCCGTATGTATGTATTTTTGAATAATTGTTTTCAGTCTTTGCGTTATGACCAACATGAAGAGTTTATAATCTACATTAAGCAGTGAAATCGGCCTATAATTTTTAATTTGTGTGGGGTCTGTGTCTTCTTTAGGGATAAGTGTAATGATGGTTTCAGTCCAGGATTTGGGAATTTCTGCCTCTAATAATGCATCGTTGAGAACCAGGAGTAACAGTTCATCCATTGCATTTTGACAGTTCTTATAAAACTCCGTTGATATACCGTCCGGGCCTGGAACTTTGTTGTTTTCTTGCTTTTTCCTTGCTTCCACCAGCTCAGACATCGTAATTGGTCTATTTAATGCTTCTCTGTGGGACTTCTCTAATTTTGTGATGTTTATTTTACATAGGTATTCCTTAATGTCTTCCTCCCGAATCTCTTCTCCCTTGTAGAGACTTTGAAAGAAATCTTTAACTATACGTTTTTTGTCTAGGTTGGTATGGTATATTTGTCCTGTTTCGTCTTGCAATTGAAATATTGTTCTCCTTTCTTTTTCTTTTTTCAATTTATACGCTAACCAGCGCCCCGTTTTGTTTGCATGCTCAAAGTGTTTCTGCTTTGCTAATTTAATTTTCTGTGCGATTTCTGTCTGGGTAGTCAGATTGATTCTGTGTTTAGTAAGGTTTAATTTTGCTTTTATTGTTTTGTTTTGGGGGTCCTTCTGCAATTCTAATTCATATGTTCTGAGTTCTTCTAACAACTTATTCCTTGACTGTTGTTTCTCTTTATTTTTTTTTGCCATATACGCGATTGTAAGACCTCTTATATATGCTTTAATTGTGTCCCAAAGATTTTGAAGTGATGTCTGTTCTTTAGTGTTTATTTGTAGGAACATTTTAACCTCTTTCTCGATCATCTGTATATATTCCTTATCCTTTATTATTCCCGTGTCCATCATCCACCTCCTTTGCTTTCGATGTCCCTTCCATATTATTCTAATGGGGTTATGGTCTGCCCAGGTGTTCACTGCTATTTCGATATCTTTTACCTCCTCTCTGAGGTCTGAAGTCATCCAGGCCATGTCGATCCTAGACCATGACTGATGTGGGTTTGAATAATATGTATATTGTTTCGTTTACATGTTTGCCTCTCTCCATACGTCATGTAGGTGTAGTTCATTGATCATATCCTTGAAGGGTTCCGGTAGAGTTTTCTTTCTGGTTTTACTTTGTTTGGTACTCCGGTAATCTTTTTCTATGTCCGTGATTGCGTTGAAGTCTCCTACCATACAGATAGCTTCGTACTCCAGGTCTTTAATTATATTGTGTAGCTTTTTGAAAAAATCATTTTGATTTGCGTTGGGTGCATATATAGATATTAATAGTATTGTTTTGGATTCTGTTTGTATTTCTATTATTAAGAAACGTCCTTCTGTGTCTGCATATATTTGTTTTGTTTTTAGGTATTTCTTCACATATATTACGACTCCTCTCTTTTTTTGGTCTCCAAGCGCTGCATATAGTCTTCCTAATCTTTGATTATCCAATAGTTTTTGATGCTGTCTTTTAATATGTACCTCTTAGAGTGTTATAATATCCATTTCTAGTTTTAGAAGTTTTGTAAATGTGTGTTTTCTTTTTGCTGGTGAATTAAGTCCGTTTATGTTGATTGAAATGAGTTTTAGCTCTTTTTCCATCTCTCTTTATTTATTTATCCGTTGATTGCAGTCTTTTGTTGTTTCTGAGTATCATTTGCGTCTTTTCCCTCGCTTCCCTCAGCGCTATTATCTCTTGATCCAACCTATTTCACAGAATTTTCTGGCAATAAGCATGGGACTCAAAAATAATTGAAAATACTGTACAGGGAAGCTTCACTTTGGCAAACCCCACTGAATGAGCTTGGAGTAACAAAAGAGTAAATGTGCGTTTGGACTTTATTGCCAAAGTCTGTAGTTTCCAAAGCCTGCCCTGATTATTGATGCGGTAGATATCATTGGCATCATTTCATGTCAACATAAATAGAAACATCCATTTTGTAATAGTAGACATTAATTACAACAATTGTATGAATGTGCATTTTATGATAATATTTCCACCACTCTCACTGGTCTGTTAAATTAAGGTTTTTCCTAAATCATATCACTCATATTCTGGATTCCATTGTGCTGAATCTGGGCCTGTGCAGAATTCCTGATGATTCTAACAAATCAAGATGGAAGATGCTGAAAGTAGAGAAGGACTGTCAACTGAATTATTTATCTAACCAATGCTTCATGATGCCCAAGTCAGCCATGGTCATAGCAAGTTCAATAGCCTGTGAAGCAGCCCACTGAAAATGCAGATGTACATATTTGAAGTATTAGATGCTAAGAGCGTTTCTGATTGGCTGAGGTTTCCCACTCATGTGCATGAGCAAGCAAACATTTGCTCTTACAGTGCTAATCATTCCTTTGGAACCCCTTTGCTCATAACCATGATACAAAACATTCTCCATACCATTTTAAAACAGCACTAATGTTCAAAAAAGGAAATCAGTTGATTTCTGCAATTTGTTGAAAAGACAGATCTGCTATATAACTACTACTACTACTGTGTCTAAAGGTAAAGGTAAAAGTTTCCCTGTCCAGTTGTGTCCGACTCTAGGGCATGGTGCTCATCCCTGCCTAGGCAATTACTATTGGCAAATTAATCATAAGGCAAATACAGCTCTACAGCTCTTTTTGCTATTTGGAAAAATGAGTTTTTTAATGGTCTAAACTTTTCTATGAGCGTATCATTCTTCCTAATTTTGTATTGTTACAATAAAGATCACAACAAAAATACATCAATTCAAACTAGAAATGAAGGACATTAAAAAAAAAAAACCAAAAACAATATATTTTAAGTATACAATAAAAGCATAAAAGCAATTCAGTTTCTTGGCAGAGGGAGCCAGCTTTAGCCGAATACATTTTTTGTGATCATGTGGTCAGCATGACTATATGCCAAAGGCACATAGAACACTGTTATCTTCCCACCAAAGTGGTACCTATTTATCTACTCGCATTTGCATGCTTTCGAACTGCAAGGTGGGTAGGAACTAGGGCAAGAAACGGGAGCTCACCTCATTGCGTGGTGCTCAAGTCTCAAACCCAGGCTGTCACTCTCCAGCTGATAAATTCAGTATCTCTAATCACCGAGCCATCGCGCCACATATTACTACTTCTACTACAGGGCACTTAAGAGTTAGGATTAGAGTCAGTTATATACAGCAAACGTATCCTTTCTAAGAACTCTTCTGGCAAATACTTTTCACACTGTATAACAAACTTAGACAAAAGAGCTCTAGAGCGGGGGAAGAAACATATGGCTTGAATCACTGAGGCAGGAGCAGATTTTTATTTTATTATTTTATTTATTTGTCAAGCATATATAAGATAACAGATAAAAAGCGTAAGCATAGTTTGAATACATGAAAAGGATATGAGTAAAAAGAGATATTAGGACAGGGACGATAGGCACGCTGGTGCGTTTATGCACACCCCTTATTTTCCAGATGTGTAACTGCTTCTTTCTTTCTCTGAGAACAAATTCTTGTACATTAACTTGCCACTGATGTTCTAAAGCAAGATGTGTTTGTATATGTGTGTACTTGGGCACACTGGTATCTGTAAGAACAAATACATGTTCCTCTCTGTGTGTCTCCTGCTGAAATAGAAAATATGTCTATGATTCTCTGAGTAAGGTTTATTGTGTAAACATCTTGCCTTATTCATGGTATTTTAATCAGGGTCAGAGTAAGGCAATAAATGTGTTAGGCTCACAGACTAATCACAGATTAGAATCCATCTAATTCCCATTGCACAAATCAATAGACAAATTAAAATACAGATACACTTTGATAATTTGCAACTTTCCAAATTTCTCAGGGAATTTTCCCAACTGAACGTGTAGAAGAATGGACACAGAAACACGTGCAGGTAGTTCTCAACTTACACCAAATGGGACCAGAATTTCTGTTGCTAAGCGAGGTGGTTGTTAAGTGAATCAATGCAGTTAAGTGAATCACATGGTAATTAAACGAATCTGGCTTCCCCCATTGATTTTGCTTGTCAGAAACCAGCTGGGAAAGTTGCAAATGGTGATCCTGTGACCATTGGATGCTCTCATAAATACACGTTGGTTGCCAAGCACCTGAATTCTGATCATGTGCCCATGGGGATGCTATGATGGTTGCAGGTGAGAGGACTGTATATTAATAGAAATGGTACACAAATGAATATAATTAATATTAAAATGAAGTGCTTGTAAAAAAAAACCACTCTATTCTGCTGGGAAAAGTGACAGATAGGATATGCATATTAAAATGATTAAATCTGAAGAAATATAAACAAAAATGCATGCCAACATTTCTGCGGTTCTTCACATTGTAATATTAAAGAAATAAGCTATCGGAGGAAAACGAACTTAATAGTGTCTTCCATTTATCTATTTGAAGTTTTCCTGTAATAGCTCATCACTCCTTCACACTTTTTTTTTTTTTAACACAAAATCCATTCAGGAAAGAAAGACAGAATCATTGCATAACATCTTTTGACTAGTAGCGCTGGCAGCCATCTGTCTCAAAGCAACAATTGTGTGGGAGGCTGTGCACTTATGTGTGACAGAAAGAAATAAGAAAGGAGATGGAGAAAGAAAGAGTGCGAGTGAAAAATGCACTTGCCTGCACAGCCATTTCCTATCAAAACATTTGATTTGCCATAACATACGAAACACAAATGTTTTCACGGAGTGAATATAGATGACAAGCAATTACAGAGTGTAAAAGTTTGCATTTCTGCCTAGGCAATTACTATTGGCAAATTAATCATAAGGCAAATACAGTTCTATAGCTCTTTTTGCTATTTGGAAAAATGAGGTTTTTTAATGGTCGTTATTGGACTAAACTTTTCTATGTGCGTATCATTCTTCCTAATTTTTTATTGTTGCAATAAAGATCACAACAAAAATACATCAACTCAAAATAGAAACGAAGGACATTAAAAAAAAACCCCAAAAGCAAAATATTTAAGTATACTTACAATAAAAACAAAAACAATTCAGTTTTTAAATAAATTGAAAGCTGACCTATATGTTTCCAATTTTATATTGTAAGTTCATTGTAATTTTATTCTATTATAAAGAATAACTTTATTCTATTATAAAGAATAAATTCAATGGCAAAAGTGATTTTTTTATTTTATTGTTTTAATGAGGTTGGTGGTTGTTCTCTTGTGTATTGCTATAATGTATGGAAAAAGATATTCTATATAGCAGCTTTAAGTATAAAGCAGAATGGAAAGGGAAGTATAAAGGGAATAAATAATAACAAACTTAAGATCCTCATTGGACAGAGAAGCGATTCATAAATTCTTTGAATAAATACATATAGAGCCCAGTTAAACAGTCTACCACTGCAACCCCTCCCTCCCCAAATCTTAAACAAACAGAAAAGTTGGCTGGCATATTTGCTACTGTGATTGCCGCTATTTGGTTTCAGGCCAGTGAATGGTGCTGTCCTTCCAGTTTCCCTTTTTTATAAAATTGTTCCCCTAGAAAAAGTCTATCTGCAATTTTCAATTTAGGATTACTCCAAAATATTAATTGTTTGTGTAAACAAGCATCAGATTTGTCTTGCAGTACTCCACAAAAACATTTTTTAAAATAGTGTCAAGTAAGTTTATTTTTGTAGGGTTTTTTTTTTTTACATTAAGTGCCTGATCAGAAGCAGTTTGTGGTTGCTATGGATCTTGATATTTTGTAGTAAGAATTTGGTTGGAACTGCTAAACGAATTCTACTAAATTCAAATAAAACATCTTTTGACCTCTCAAGTTTGATTTGATGAGGCTTCTGAATCCCTAGGTTATTTGTAAATTTCTAGTTATAGTCATAATGATTGAAAGAAATCATTTGGGTTCCTCAAAGAAACAAAGTCAAAATATACATTTTTAAAATCAGAAAAACTAAAACCCTTATCTTTAAGTGGAACTAAAGTTTAATTTAAAAAAAAAACATATGGATCTATATGCGCACCCAAAAATTTACTCAATATTTTATCAATCCTTTAAAATAATCCCTCTTTTACAATATGCATTATTTCACATAATACATATTGTTACATTTTCAGTCTATTTATACTAACATTAATCTGAATTAAATGGCTTAAAATAATACAATTGTATCAATTATTTTCCACAGGAATAATTATCTTAAGCCAAATAAAGAACTCCAACAGTAAACAAAACCCAGTTTTAATCAATTTTCATACATACATTAGCCCAATTGAAACTATATTGGACTTATTCCAGTTAATTGAATAAGTTGAAATATTATCAAGCAGTTTTGTAATGTTCATATATTATTGCACAGAATTTTTGATAAAGAAGTTTATCAAATTTATCAAGATGTCCCAACATTTTATCTGCTTAAAATACAAATTTGCTATACAACCATTTTAATACACAAAATATATATTTTATTGGTAATAAAATAGGCCAGTACTTCCAACATCAAATTAAATAAAAGAAGAAATAAAGAATATTCCTGTCAAGTTCCAAAAATATCATAACAGATGGAGATATAATTCCATTCCTAGTAACTGATTAAAATATCACATTTACTCCAATTGATGAAAGCATAAGAGAATCCATTTTTTACCAAACATGTTCCAGAAATTTAACCAGCACATTATAAAATTAAGCTTAATTAATCCCATTGATTTAAATTCCAATACTCAATCCTGTTATATTTGATGGACCATTGTGAACTCAATGGAAGTCATTTGGCAGCAAAGCTTTCAGATTAGTCCCTTCGGCATGTATCTTCTCTCAGACTCTTTGTTTCATCTTAGAGCAGTCTGGAAAGAGAAATTAAATTGCTTGCCAAATCTTCTAGCTGCATGAAACGTTGCCACCACATTTGTTAACATTTTTGTGGCTTCACAGAACTTGGCTCACCAATCCTTGAAAGTTAAGCCAAGATTTAGTGGTGTTTCTCCATGACTAGAAGCACCAGGCAATTAGGAACACTGACAAATTTCACACCACCACACATTTTTCTTTCTTTAGAGCAGGGATGAGCAACCTGCAGACCAAGCACCCCCCATGGGACTTTGGTTAACTCTTAGAAGCCCTTTTCAAGCAATTATGTCAGATCCATTCCTTGTGCAAGAACAGTCTGCCCACACTGGACTAGGAGACAAAAACACAGATCTAGAGGGAGGTAAGGAGATAAATGAGCTGGCCTTGCTCCCATAGATTACTGTAACCCAAACAAACACGTGAAAGCCCAAAATAACTATTCCTTGTTTCCAGAAATAATAGAAGGAGTGTGTGATTCCTACCTTCAAGAAAGATACAAGGTGATCTTTACCTTCATTGGAAAGTATTTTTAGCCAGCAGTTGTGAAGCTATTTTTTTTTTAATTTGATTTATATGCCGCCCTTCTCCGGAGACTCAGGGCGGCTTACAATGCGTTAAGCAATAGCCTTCATACTTTTGTATATTTATACAAAGTCAGCTCATTGCCCCCACAAACTGGGTCCTCAATTTACCTACCTTGGAAAGGATGGAAGGCTGAGTCAACCTTGAGCCTGGTGAGATTCGAACTTACAGTAATTGCAGACAGCTGGTGTTAATCACAATGCTATCAGTCTGCTGAGCCACCAGGCCCTCATAATAGGGAGCTACATTTTACTGAGCCCATAGAAGGAATGAAGTGTGGCCAACAATTCAGAAGGGACCCACCCAAGTTGCTGGGATTGCAAAGTCAATTGGGGAGAAACGTACTTTCAGACTTCCAAGATTCTGTTAATTTGAAAGTAGTAATACATCTGGGTGTACAGCTTGCTTATTGCTTGTTTGTTTGTTTGTTTGTTTGTTCGTTTGTTCACTCACTCACTCACTCACTCATTTCTATTTCATGTATCTAGACTGCCTTTTCCCTGAAGGAGGGACTCTGGGCAGTGTCTTCTTGTCTGCAAAGCTGACAGTATCTGGATTTATTTATTTAGTATTTCAGCTAAACTATGGCTGCAGTTCTGGGCTCATTTTGTATTTGGGTCTATATGTGTTACAGGCCTGGAAGTGGGTACTGACTTTCATCCTTTATCTTTCAGACTTTCTACCATGAATTTTGTAAGACTGTTCATTGAAAAACCTATTGAAAATATCTCTCAGGCAACCAGAAAAAGAAACCTGATGGCGTCCCAATGACTGCACACTCTTTACAGAGAACTTCACTTGGTGCTTGTTTATTTGATTGCCCTTCCATAATTAAAGAAAAGAGTTTAGTGCTGAAAGGTTAGGTGAAACTATTTTAATTTTCTTGACTCTCTTGTGCTACTTTTGTGACTTGGTATCATTATGTTCTGTTTTCATCCCTGATTCCTTATTTCCCCTTCTCTACAACACTACAAAAAGTATTAAGGTGCTTTATTTAAAAATACAATATAATGTCTGGAAAATAATAGGAAGAAGTTATAGGTATAAGGCTATAGCTGCACATTTTAAAGGACATTCCATTGAAACAAGTGGGATTTGCTATCAAATATTCTGATTATCTTTCAGCTCTAACAGTGAAAAAAGATAGCACAGCAGAAACCTCAGTCTTCCAGAAATTTATTAGACCTCAAATGTATGTATGGTAAGGTAAAGAGCAGTGGTGAAATTCAATTTTTTTTATTACCAGTTCTGTGGGCGTGGCTTGGTGGGCGGGGCTTGGGGGTTTGGCAGGGGAAAGATACTGCAAAATCCCTATTCCCACCCCACTGTGGGACCAGCCAGAGGTGGCATTTGCCGGTTCTCCGAACTACTCAAAATTTCCACTACCGGTTCTCCAGAACCTGTCAGAACCTGCTGGATTTCACCCCTGGTAAAGAGTCTCTCAAGTCTAGCTCAGTTGCTGATGGTTTGCTCATGTAGGTTTTTTTGCTAAGAGTACATTTGGCTTTCTATTGACTGCTTTCCATATTTTTTTTTTCAGCTTCTCCAACTAACCTACAATGTTGGGACTACCTAATGATCACTCATATATCAATCTATATATTGATATCTACAAGACTGCCTTCTGCCACCAATAGCCTCCCACCGGCCAGTACGCTCAGACAGAGAGGGCCTCCTCAGGGTGCCGTCCGCCAGACAATGTCGGCTGGCGACCCCCAGGGAGAGAGCCTTCTTTGTTGCGGCGCCCACCCTCTGGAACAACCTCCCCACAGAGATACACACAATACCAGACCTCCAGACTTTTCGTCAGGCCCTGAAATCTTATTTATTTCACCTAGCTGGGCTGGCTTGATCCCACTGTTTTCGGTTAAATTGAATTGATTTTAATTGGGTTGTTTTAAATTGTGGCCAAAAATATTTAATTATTTTTTAAACTGTTTTTAAATTTTGTATGTTCTGTTTTATTTTGGCTGTTCACCACCCTGAGTCCTGTCAGAGAAGGGCGGTATACAAATTAAAACAAACAAATAAATAAATAAATAAATCAAGAATCACTCAGCTTAATTAGAAAAGAAAGCAGGTAAATAAATAGAACTTTACTTTCAAACAATAGTAATATTCTTTGGGGGCTATAAAGTACAATTTCCTGGCCAGTTAAACTAGAATAATAGAATTGGAAGGGACCTTGGCGGTCTTATAGCCCAACCTTAAGCAGGAGACCCTAGACCATTTCAAACAAATGGTTGTCCAATCATTTCTTAAAAAGTGTTAGTTCATCCACAACTTCTGAAGGCAAGCTGTTCTATTGTTTAATTGTCAGAGAATTTCTCCTTAGTTCTAGGTTGCTTCTCTCCTTAATTAGTTTCCATTCATTGCTTCTTGTCCTGCCTTCAAGTGCTTTGGAGAATAGGTTAAACCCCCCCCCCTCTTCTTTTTGGCAGCCCCTTAGATATTAGACAACCACTTTCATGTCACTCCTAGTCCTTCTTTTCATTAAATTAGACATACCCAATTCCTGCAACTGTTCTTCATATGTTTTAGCCTCCAGTCCCCTAATCATCTTTGTTACTCTTCTCTGCACTCTTTTAGAGTTTCAACATCTTTTTTATATTGTGGAGTTCAAAACTAGATGCAATATTCCAAATGTGGTGTGGAACCAGGCTTAAGTAAATTCCAGCTAACCAAAAGGGTGCCATCTGTTTCTTCTTCCCAGTTTTCCATATGAAAATAAATGAATGGGACTGTGACAAGCCTACTTGGTTGCAGCTTTCTGTTTATTGCCCATTATTGCTCTTGATTCTGAGACAAGCTTTGGGACTCCTTTGGTGATTCTTTCCATGCCACATGCATCAAAGAGTTGGATATGCACATAATACATGCAGCTAGCCAAGGCAGCCAGCACACAAAGGGGACCATATTTGGTCAATTCTGATTGTTCCCTTCCTCTCTCCTTGCACCAAATTCTAAAATTATAATGGCCAGGAACAGCTGGAGAGACTGCCAATTGCCTTCCTAACACTAACAGACTGTCAGTAGACAACACATCTTCTAAATTTGTTTTTAATTTAGAAGCAGACTAGATCAGGGATACTCCAGCTGTTAACACTAGCAGCTTGGTGAAGCCAACAATAGACATAAAGCAGACATTAGGAAACACTTAAAACAAAAAAACAAAACTTGTAGCTTCTAATGATTTAACAGCAGAGATTTCTGGCTGGGAGTGAACCCTGAAATAACTCTGTAGAGCAAGATAAATTATAGCCTACTACTATTAATTTTAGACTATAATGCCCAAAACGCTGTTTCAAAAATACATGCAGTATTTCTACTTGATTTTGTCAGGTAAATACTTTTTTTTGTCATAATAACTTTACAACGCTATGTTTCACCTTGTCTTTTTTGCTTGCCAAAAGTAATAGGCCTTGTTTTATTATGCCCATAAATTGACTCAACAAACTTATTCTGTTTCTTTAACTTAACAAGAAATTCTGCATTTATTAAAGGTAACTCGTTATCTATACTAGAATCAAAACTTTTCACATTTTAGATTTAGAATAAACACAACATGTTTCACAATAACTGGTTTCTAACTATCCTGCATTTATATTAGATGTTCATGTCGAGCCCCAAAAAGCCCCTCTTTTGTGTAATTCCTAGAATGCACAACATACTTTTGCATAAGCTTGTCAGGGAGGCAATGCATCATATATATTTCAGAGCTATAAATATTTATTCAGAGCTGCAAATATTTAAAAGAATCTAAAAAGATGGGAAGTCCAGGCCAATCTAAAAAAAGGGAGAGAATGCTGTTTTCAGTTGTATTGCCCAGAGCAGAAGACCATTTTAGGAGCAAGAAACATTTTTATGGCACACTCAAGCAAGACAGAGTCATGGCTTTAATGCTGCATGAAGAAGGTTCAGGCAGGAAGATGGAGAGATGCCTGCTCACCATACAATAACTTCACTGTCCAGACTCACATGGCATATTGGATAGCCCTCAACTTAAAACCACTGCAAAAATACCAGAGCCCCCACTCTGCTGCTGTTCAGAGGGGTGAAGACATGGCTTCATTTCATCGGGTCTGTTATGCTTGTCGTCTTTTATGTTTTATTGGTTTTATTGTAATTTCTTTAATTGTTGTGAGCTACTCAGTCATTGAGAGTTGGGTGCCATACAAGTTTAATAAAACTGTTGAATATTATGTATGGTATGGTATTGTATGGTATGGTATGGTATTGTATTGTATTGTATTGTATTAATTATATTGTATTAATTATATTATGTTTGTTATTTTGTGTTATATTTTGCATTGCATTGCATTGCATATTATAAATTCCTGATGGCATTACTTCTAACATGGTTCCACTGCATACCAGACCACCCTAGGAGGGAAAGCAAAAAACTAGAAGAAATCAAAGTTAGAATACAAGTTATGGCTTATCCATTTATGTAGCATTTGTCATGCATGAGCAGAGTAAGTCTGCTCAATTCTATGCCTGTCATGCGCCCAATCAGACAACATGTGAGTTTGCCCTATTTCACCTGTTCAGTTTATTAGCAGCTGTCCTTTCACTATCACCACTTACATCATCACCAGCTTTCTTCTAAAGTGGGAGCTATGTGTACAAGGAAACAACCAGGGAAGAAAATCTTAAATGCTAAACCTTGCTTCAGCAGTGTGCCAAACATACATAAATCAAGTTCTTCTTTTTCCCAAAGACTAAGCTTATTTTATTATCCTTTCACCCATCTTTTTTAACCCTTAAAATATATTTAAAGGAAGTTGAGATGAGGGAAGGAGAAAAACCTTTGCATTTGTGACAGCAGTTAAAAACATTTAAAATTGTGAAAGAGTCCAGTATGTGCAATTGAACCATTTTAACTTGTCACATTAATATTCTAGTTATCCAAGTGTGCTGTAATACCATCAACATGGTTTTAATAGTTTTACGAATAGTTAGAAAAACAGATCACAATATCTGTATTTTTTTCTTCCTTTTCCATCCAAGCCATTGTTTATCTCTCAGCAAATAAGGATCTCACTCTGTTTTAGATGGATAAAAATTTCTTTTCAGTTCCTTTCAAAGGATTATTGAAGGGTTCAAACTATTTTATAAATGAGCTTGAAATTAATAACATTTAAATGTGGGGGGGAAGAAAAAGATTCATCCCTAGCTTTCTTGCACCCAAATATAATAATTTTATTTCTATTCCATACCTGTTGACACTTTATTTTTATTTGAGTAAACCTATCAAGTTACTTCTGACATAGTTCATGATTAAATCAAGACTGTACAAATTAGTCATTTCATCCCACACTTGCTAGTTTTCCTAATGTCACGCTCAAGAATTTGAAGAGTAAAATATATGGCCCCTCTCTAAATGTGTGTGTGGAGTGTTTGTAAATTTTTCTAATTTCTTATCTAGTACATCTGCTATAAATTTTAAAAATAAATCACCATCTTTTAATGACCCCATAATCCCTTGCAGGGTGGAGTCTGGGCAACTGAATGGAACTAGCAGAATATTTTAATGGCCAGATGCCCTTCCTGTCACCAATGCAGAGTTTTGTTCAGCAGATATATTCTCAGTGTGCCCAGAGACAGAAATATCTGCCTCTACCTAGGATCGAACTCACAGCCTCCTGATTATGAGGCAAGAGCTCCACCTCTAAAAATTTTAAAAATAAATATTAATAAATAAAACAATTTTGTCCAATTACAAGCTCAGAATTTATTCTTTATTTAGCGCTTGATTCTCTGGCATTACCTTTAATTTTTATCTAATACTGTATCCTGCCAATTTTCTGAGCCAAGTCCTCCTTTAAAATTCTAAAGCTGGTTTTAACTGCTCAACTATCATCCCAGTTATCATTCCTTAATTAGTTTGCTGAGCTGTTGTACATGTGAGACCTGAAACTCCAGGGTTTTCAGATGAGAAGATCAGTATTCACTAGCAAATTCTGAGATCTTATTGATGCACTGTTAGTACTGAAGACAGTATGGACATCCCATTAGCAATTAGGGAACACCACTTTGCAATCATGTAAGAAATAAAAACTTGTATCAAGGATTGATGAGCTTCTGTGGCTCAGATTAAAAATAGAAGGGGGGGATGTGTTTCACCTTCTCTTTGACAATAATTAAATCCAAAAATGACAGGCTTTCTGAAAAAAAGCCTTCTGGGATGTCTACAGGCCACATAGAGTTGTCAAAGATAGACAAGGATCATGGAATTTTACAAGCCTGCGGTAATATCAAGGTCCTGTAAATCAGGATTTTTGAAATGGTCTTCCATGGAACCTATGATTTCTATGAGATCTTGATGAGGTTGCATAAGAGATTAAATGGTGGGGGGGAAGAGTTCACACAGACCCACTCATGGGCAATCTTTCTAAGCTGCAGGTGAGATATTCAGACACTCACACATTCAGGAGATGTTTGTGCTCGTGGCAACTTATCACTCAGAGAAGCAATTAGCAAAGATTCCGGGAATGCTTTAAAAAAAGAAAAACTAACCATTTCTTTTCCTGACTAAATTTAAATTTCATTACTAAAAAGCAGAGACATCATCCTGCCAACAAAAATGCATATAGTAAAGGTTATGGTTTTCCCAGTTGCAATGTATGGCTGTGAATGGACCATAAGAAAGGCTGAGCGCTAAAGAATTGAGGCCTTTGAACTATGGTGCTGGAGAAGACTCCTGCGAGTCCCTTGGACTGTAAGACGATCAAACCGGTCAGTCCTAGAGGAGATCAATCCTGACTGCTCTTTAGAAGGCCAGATCCTGCAGATGAAATTCAAATGCTTTGGCCACTTAATGAGAAGAAAGGACTTACTGGAGTCCGTTCTCACTGCTGGGAACAATTGAGGGCAAAAGAAGAATGGGATGACACAGATGGAGATGGCTGGATGGAGTCACTGAAGCAGTAGGTGTGATCTTAAATAGACTCCAGAGAATGGTAGAGGACAGGAAGGCCTGGAGGAACGTTGTCCACAGGGTCGCGATAGGTCGGACACAACTTTGCAACTAACAACAACCAAAAAAAAAACTATTTCTAGGGTCTGAAAAAGTTTGAAACCCCTTGCCTTAGACAGCTACATCTGCAAAATGGTGGGGGAGAGCAGACAGCCTTTATGGCACTGTGGGAATCAGCCTTTCTTTGAATCAGCAGTTTCCCCAGATGGAGATTCTTTTACTCTCTCCGCGACCATCCAATCCAGCCGTTCTGTTCTTTTAAATCCAGGAAGAAAGAACATTTCAATTAGGGAAGAACAAGGCAGAAAAGGAAATGTTGAATTGTTACATGTATATTTGAATGCGGCAAACCTCTATAGTACATTTTGTTTGCTGCTATTATTTACTCAAGAATTACTGTTTCTTGCTTCTTGAAATATATATTGAAATTTGTCTTTTTCACACTATGGGGCCAGCCAGACTGAACAGCCAGTACCGGAAACAGGAGAACATTCATAATAAATTAGTTCCTGCTTCATATACATTTTTTATTTACTAGCTCTTTTTTATTGAAAAGTTTGTTTAAAATGTTTTTAGTTACATTTGCTTTTTTGTCTTTCATCAGTCATTTGTAAAACTCAGAAGAGACGGGACTGATTTAGATGTGTTTTGGTTCCTAGATGTGATAAATGCCTGACAGCTGGCTATTTTGGCCGGATTTACAGAACCACCATTGGCAGTATTCATGGAACCCCTGTTTGGAGGAGAGGAAAGAGTTCAGAGTTCAGCTGGTTGTTATTCCAGAATGTTTCAATTAGATTTTTCTAATTCCTGTCTTCTAAAGACAGTCTAGCAGCCAAATGGATTTTATGACCATTAAGGCCTTTTAGTTGGAATTCACATGAAGAAAAGCAAACAGTTTAGGCAGTATGCTGTAAGAATTAGCTAGAAACAGGCTATTTTCTTCACTTTTAAGCCACAAAATCAATTCAAGATTTTGTAAATGAACAGGGGCATAGTATGCACAGAGTATATATATATGTATATTAAAGCAGATATCTAATCTTTTTTGCATAGATTCTACCTTAGTTATTCTGCTTAGAAAACAATATACTTCAATCACTACTCTACTGATATATATTCTATACCAGCCTGAAAAATGTCCACTTGTTTAAAACAGGTCCAGCTATACCAAACCTGGCATACCTTTTCTCAAATCCATTAAAAATTTTCAGTTTACTTAATAACCCAGCAGAAAAATTGCAGTTTTTTTTAAAAAAATAAATAAAAATAAAAGTAATCTGTAGTGTGCATTAGCTGTTTCTTTCTCCTATGGATGTCATTAAGCTCATTATTGGAGGAAATGAAATTGAAGCAAAAGCTCTCTAAAATTTCCCAGTGTGGCTTTATATCTTCAGGCAATCTCAACATCTGCATTTTTCAAAGGATTGGGTAGTAGCTGTGGAATGATTATTAGTGAGATTCAAGACTATATTGTTATACATAACTTTTGGCCCAAATAAATTACCCTAAGTGTTGAAATGTGGAAGGCAAACTTTCAGAAACAAGGATAGCTGTCTCTTATTTCTATTTTTTGTCATTATAAAACTATTCAACAAGACATTATAAATTCTGTAACCCTGGAATAAATCCTGGCCTCTCCAGTTACTATATTTTCATATCCTTTCACTAACACTGTATATCTCAATCTGAGCTTATTTTTCAGATCATCAATTTTAATTGAGCTGTGTCCATCAAGTTACATCCAAGTTCTTTTGCCCTGTCTCCACACACAAAGTCTTGCAGATTTGAGCCAAAAATTTCTAAGCTTTGATCCTCTGCAGCCATTCTAGTTTGAATTCGGTCCAACCTTTACTAACATCTGCCAAGTTCATATTTGTAGTGCTCAACTAAGCAGGCTAGAAAATAATAACAGACGGCAGTGGATTAACTCTTAAAAGTCCCTTATCTAACAGCAGATATTACAGATTTCACAATTATATTTGCAGTGTATGTACTGTGTTTCCCCGAAAATATCTGTACCCTATGATTATCATTAAGTGTTGTATCCTATGATTCTTTACAAATGTATCTTGTCTTGTTATGTACATATGCACCAAAGAGCATATGCACCAAAGACACATTCCTTGTGTGTCCAATTACACTTGGCCAATAAAGAATTCTATTCTATTCTAAAAAATAAGACCCTGCCTTATATTTTTTTAAACCCCAAAATAAGTGCTTGGCCTTATTTTCGGAAAGGTCTTATTATTTTGGAGCGTGTGTAGCAAGACGGGGCTCCTCTTGCCATTTTACCTGATTTCCAGCTCTGTCTTCCTAACTCTAACTAGAAGAAATGGCGGGGACCAGCTGCACATGCGTTTAAATATTTTCAGGGGGGGCTTTTTTCGAGGAGGGCTTATTTTCAGGGGGCTTGTTTTGGGGGGGCATTTTAGTGCATGCACTCAAAAGCTTGATTGGGCTTATTATCCGGAGAGGTCTTATTTTCAGGAAAATATGGTATGTACATAGATAGTGTTACAAGAATTGTTTATTATCATTTGTGAATACATCAAAATGTCTTATTCATAGTAAATTTGTTCCTCGAATTTGCTTGACAATTTCCCCCATGTACAGTAGGTGGGTAACTCAAAAATGAAGACATGATTCTCTCTTCTACGATGCAATGGTGAGGACATGGAAACTCCTGATATAATATGTATCTAAGAAGAATTTTGAAAAGGGGAGGTTTTCTAGATGTTTATGTTATTTTATGTTATTGGCAAAAGAAAAAAGGAGAATTTACATTAATGTATGTTACCAACAGACTATTCATTTAGTCTGAAATATATGCTCATATCATATATAATTGGGGGGAAAGGGTATCTCAATACACTTAACTTCTTTAAAAATGAAGTCGGGCAGTAAACATATAAGGCAGAATATGTAAAACAAATTTGAAGTAGGTCTCCAGTCTCAAGATTCCTAATTACAGAATTCTCATTCAAGTGCAGAAAGAGGAATAGGTTGTTCAGACAACTGTGTGTGTGTCATGAAATGGATTTCCTTTCATTCTCACAATATTAACTAAGAATTTGCAATATCCATTTCTTTTTTGTCCTTTTGTTAGGTTCCCACAAGGCAGATTTGTACTTCTTGCTTGGTCCATTGCCATTTTCTAAATGCAGGAACAGATTACAAGGGTATCCTTCCATTCCCAGGCCACTGTACCTGTGAATTCCTTAGATTCAGACATTTTCTTCCTGAGCTGTCCTTCAGGTGGTCTCCAGTATTTCCTTCTCATCTCATGGCAGGCTCAGCTACGGTGCCTGGCACAATCCCTTCCCTCCAGCAGCTGGTCACTGGCCTGTGCAGCTCTTTCATTCCGCTCTGTTCTCTGAAGGTCAGCAGCTGCAAGTTGCCTTGTTAAGTTGGTTGATTATGCACAAGCTTAGAAGCTCATTCTTCAGTCAACCTTCACCTAGTGGGCATCCTTTGGGCTTCTGCCCAGGCTCTCCCTTCTCCTGCCCACAGTACTACAAAGCTTCCCTTCCCTTCTACCCCATTTTAAGCTGTACCTTGTTTCTATGAAATTGAACTCTCAGTTCTTCCTTGCTTCCAAGTTTCCTTGGACCTGCAAAGGAATATAGGAGCAAAAAAATCAACCTGTTCCCTATAGTTCTGATTCCTGCAGCATCAGTGCTATAATGATACTATAAGGGAAAAAGAAAAGAAAGATTCTAGGTTAGTATAAATGTGGGAAAGGATTTTAAAATTTTCATGTGTGCAAACAATTGGGGGGAAAAAACTAGCTAGGAGGGAACAGTGTCTAAAAGGAAAAGACAGTTACTGATGCACTATTCCAGGGGTGTCAATCTCACGGCCCAGATGTGTCACGTACTGACCACCCCCACCCCATTTTAGCGAAGGGGGGAAAGTTACGATACGTCACATGATGACGTGATGTCCTGAGTTTGATAGCCCTGCACTATTCCATAGTAGAGCCAGCCAACAAGGGTTTGCCTTTCCTGTAAGAAGCAGAGGAATGACCATTCAGGTCTGAATTAAGACCAACTCATCCTTGTTGCCAAACACTCTGGTCTGAACTAGAATTTCTGAAATTGGATTAAGAAACAGTAAGAAACCACATGGAAGACCAGGCCTGGTAGCTCAGCAGACTAAAAGCATTGTGATTAACACCAGCTGTCTGCAATTACTGTAAGTTCGAATCTCACCAGGCTCAAGGTTGACTCAGCCTTCCATCCTTTCTAAGGTAGGTTAAATGAGGACCCAGTTTGTGGGGGCAATAAGCTGACTTTGTATAAATATACAAAAGTATGAAGGCTATTGCTTAACGCATTGTAAGCCGCCCTGAGTCGCCGGAGAAGGGCGGCATATAAATCAAATTTTTTAAAAAAAAAAGACAAGCAGCTGAAGTGGCAGCATGGAATCACCTGCAGCTCATATCTCAAAATAGCACGAGAACCTTGAAAAAAAACCAAAAAAAATTGACTTCTACAACAAAGCTAACGTGTAAAGCAATTTCTAGCTAAAAAGATCCACTGTGGCATAAGACAGCACCTTTGTTCTGAAATTTTGATCAGGACCAGTTCTCTCATTAGACAAAAGCGAAGCGGTTACTCTGGTGAGCAGGAGAGAAAGGCAGTGATGCTCGCACCTGACTATGGCTCATAACTTTCTCATTGTGCTCTTCCACTTGTTCCAGACTGCCTGAAGTAGCAGCTGCTTCAGGTCTGGTGCTAAAGGGGTTTCAGATGCTAGTTTACTTGACGTATTTTTGTTATGTCATGTAGAGAACAGAGAGGGGAAATGTGGGCTTGTTGTCAAAATGCACCCTTCTCTTCACTACTTTTCATTTGTCTGTTCTTCCTCCATTTGTTTTCCTTTCACTTCATGCTTCATTTTTTTTCCCATTTGAGATTCCCTGCTTGTCTTGTTCAAGTTCCCATGTCTTCATTTCTTCACAGATTATTCCCTGTTGCGATAATTTCTTCCTTCAAATCCCCCCCCCTTTTTTTTACTTTCTCCACAGCTGCATTGTGTCTCCTCTTGTATAATTCCTTCAGCCAAACCACTCTTCCCATCTCTATTTTAGAACGTTTCTATATTGCTTTGTAACCATAATGGTTCTTAAAGTCATTCGGAAGAATTGAAACCAGATTTATGAAAGGATGAAATGGTTCCCAGTATGACAGATTGCATGAACTGCATCCTATATTCTAGAAGACACTTTCTGAATATTGCTATCCTGCAGCCAGGGAGAATTCATGTGGCAAGAGAAACAAATGCTTGTTAATAGTCAAAGATGCCAGGAAAAAAGACTGTAATTTTGGAGGAATCTTTCCCGTGTGAGGAGTTTGAAATGTTTTCTTGGTGGTTCAGCATCTCCAATTCTAAACTGGCCTATTGTGGCTCTCCAATTGCTTTAACCCTTGGATCTGTTCTTCTTCAAAAAGAGGAACAGCAAAAACAGGACACGGGGGACAGAAATCGTTCAGAGCACTTTCCTAATCCATGAGGTGTTGATTATTTTTGCTATTTTATTTCTAGTCCGGCAACTAAATTAAACTTTTCGGAGCAGATTATAAAGTTGGTTACAACATGAAAAGTTTTTTAAACATTAAAAAAGAAAAAAGTGAAACAAACCACAAAATGCAAATCGATATAAAATATTTTTTTACTATTCACTATTGCAGCAAGGGTGGTTGCTGAACATCAAACTGAGTTCAGAATTATAAAACTGCCTGAGAAAAAAAGGAGTATTTTTGCCAGATACCAACAATATGGGCACCAACCGTAACCATATGTAATCGTTTCTCTTTTCAGAAAGACTATTGAATTCACATACTTCCAAGACAGAAAAGGCTCACTGATGACTGTCTACAGGCACTGGCTGTGTTGCCTTTTCTTTATTCCACACGTGGCTTTGAGCATTCATTATAATTTGGAATAGATATAGGTTTCTCAGGAACCTATTCAATTTAGACCTTAATACCATAGATGTCCGTGCCTGTAATTATTTGCCATGTGTTGTCAAAACAATTCCAAACTTTGGATGACTAATGCTTCATCATTCTCTGAACAGCATTTTTAAAATATTTTTTATTTTCAGAGCTGAGCATTTTGCCAAGAAACTACTCTGTCTCTTCTCGTGCTGGTCCTCAGAAGTTCTCTAAACGGAGAGGCAACCAGGCCAAAGGAATACAAGGAAACTGTAATATTTATGAACTTCTCTATGTGAAAGCATAACTTCAGGGGCTGGGTTCCACAGAAGTGATCTGGCGGATAGTTTATAAAAAACCATAAAAAGCAATGAAAACAAAGCTAAAGAATGTAGCACATGCTTACATAGTTCATGTCTCAGTTTATTTATTGGAACAAGTCTGGGTACAGCTGCATTTCTTTGGGGAACAGACTTTCCCCTTGCCTCTGAACATTAGAACCACAATGGGGCTTCCAATCACAAGTCTATGCAAAAGTAACATAAATAACTAAACAGTACAATTGTTATTGAACCAATGGTTTCTGGGGTAGAGTATTATTATTAGGTTCTGTATTGTCTCCCGGCTGAGCTTAACTATGCCCTTAGCAGCCGTTCTCTGGGCTCTTGGACAGGAATTTATTTTTCTCACTTGCTCCTAAAATATAAACCAAAAATACAGCTATCGTTTTCCAGAAATTCATCCAAATATCTTTTGTTTGCTTTCAGTTGATGCCTGTACTTGCAAAGTATTAGAATATCAGTTGTGTGGGGAAGTAACTCTTTCATGCACAGAAGGATTTCCAGAGAGCTCACTGATATCTCTTCTATCTCCGCTCCTTCTCTTCCAGAAGGGATATATAATGCACTGGTCAACATCTCCTTCAGTAACTGGATTGCACTAATTGTCTTGATATTAATATTGTCTTAATATTGTCAATATATGTTGTCGGAAACCAGGGAAGCCAGAAACATGTTGTTCTTCTTGTATAGAGTCAGTTTGGTCTAGTGGTTAAGGCACCAGGAGACTGTGAGTTCAAATCCTGCCTGTTCTGTCCCCATCTCACACACACACACAAACAGTCAGCCAGGAGTTAAAATAAATTTGCAGACAATAATTTCCTTCGATAACAGAATTGGCAGCAACCCAGTAGCTGCTTGCCAAAAACTTTACTCACAAAGGGAGGTGTTCCTCCTCCGTCAGATAAACCAAAATAAATTCACAAAGCCAAAGAATTGTCAAGTCCAGTCCATAATAAATCCAAGGAAGGCAGATAACGAAGTTCCAGAGACACAGTATGACTTGCTAGCTGTTTAGTTTTGTCCGTCACAGAGCCTGAATGGCCACCACACCCCCTTTTATCCCCTGTGGGGTGTGGTCCAGTGACTCAGCTTAATCTCTGGCACCCTCCTTCTCTGCTGCGTGCGCTTGTCTTTCCAACGCTGGCAGGGATCCAGCCAAGACTTATCTCCGTCGCTGTCTAACTGCGGCTGCTCAGAGATGCCTATCTCCTGGCCTATCTCTTCTCCTTTGGGAGACACCTGAGGCATTGCCAGAGAGGAGGGTCCTGGAGAGGGAGGCCTTGCCAACTCCTCTCCTTCACTTTCTGAGTCTTCTCCCTCCGATAAGACGGGCTCGGGGATCGGAATCACAACACTGCCTTAGCCATGAAACCAACTTGGGTCACTTTGGGCCAGTCACCTTTTCTTAGCCCAATTCATCTTGCAGAATTATTGTTGTGGGAAAAATGGGAGGAGGAAGGGGTATTGGATATGTTCGCCATCTTGAGTTATTTGTAAAAATAAATAAAGGCAGGATATAAAGGAAATTAATAAATGTAGCAAGCCAGAGCTGGCAGCTCTGCCCTTTTCCATCACCTATTTAGTTACTTATTTTGTTTGTGCTCCCAAATCCATATTTGTAGAGTCTTATTCAAAGCAAATTATCTGACAGAATGACTTTTCCTAACTTCCATGATGGCTTTTGCAGACATTTTTGATCAATAAGGTTCTATATTTCCTTCTTTGTAAAGAGGTTATTTTTTCAAGAAACAGATTTTTGTATATCTCTTGTTCTCTTTAGGATAGTTCACTTATTGATTACTAAAAAGAAATAAGCAGCAACACTATTGTAAAAGTCCTTTGATCATCATCCCCAAACCCCCATAAATTTAACCTTAGATTGTCTACTGTCGACCTCACCCCATTCCTAAGAGGTTTGTAAGGGGCGTGCATAAGAGTACCAACGTGCCTACCGTCCCTGTCCTACTGTTCCCATTTATTCGTATCCATTTCCTCTATTCATAATCATGTTTATACTTATATCTGTTATCTTATACATAAATAAAAATCATGGTAAAAACAAATTTTACTATCATTTTATGGCTTATTTCTTTCTGGTATGTCAGACAAAACATGATTTCTCTCCTAGGGAATGAATGCTGGCTTGAAGTGCATTTTCAAGCACTTTTTACTTGGTTCCAAGTAAAGTTTCTTCCTTATTTGAATATGTTTCTGTTAGATTTCTGCTTAGCAATGAAGTCATCTGAGTTTTTCACTTATATCACCACTAACACCTATAAGCTTGGATTATTCCCAGAACCAATGATTTTATGTCTTGATGCATTACATTGTACCCCCATTCCTTTATCTCTCTTCTGTAAACAAATCACAAAAGGTTTATTGTAAAGGCCAGCACCCCCCAGAATGCAATCCTGGCAAAACTTCTATAACACAAATCATTTGCTTTTTCTCCACCTTCCTTTTTGTTTTGTTCTTTCACCAAATTGTATAAAAAGTATTTTTTATATGGGGTGCTCATATACGGTTTGCTTTTTTTTTTCCTTCAAAAATTTAACAGCTTGGTATGAACTATATTATATAATCTAATGTTAAAGCATATTTGCCAATTATACTCTGCTAGTGGCTAATTCATATTGTGAGTGTTTTTCTCACCTTTAGGGAAAAAATAGCTGCTGCTAAGCTTCTGTATTTTTGTGGGTGCCTCTCATTCAAGCTGTAAGGATGAAAAATGTGGACAAAGGCTAACATTTCCTGCTGTGCTCCCCTATTGTCATTGGCCTTTCAGGTTTTTTCCCAATGCTTGGTTTATTACGACTACAGAAAATCTCTTAATTGGAAAAGCCAGATATTATCTTTCCTTTGGTAAGGGCCATCTGTCTGGAAACACTGCTGTTCTCATGGTCGGTGGTTAATGTCTTTGGCATCTAGTTCACTAAATTTGATTATATTCCTTGTTTCTACATGATACTTTTCACTGTAAAAAGAATTTAATGCTATTGTACTTTTGGAACACACGTGATTGAATCTGGGGATAATCATATCCCAAGAAAATCTTGAAATGAGAGCATAAGGGAAGCAATACAAGAGGTAAGTTCATGCTCATTTGCTCTTCATTTAATGGACTAAGTGTTCGCTTTGTCTGGTAGATAATTTTCTGCACACCCAGATAAGCTGATTAAAAGGCATATATTATTTCAGATAACATGTGATCCAAATCCTAATTTAGCAGAATTGTGAATATGAAGGAGGAGAGAAAGCTAGAAGAATCAAAAGTTTAAGACTGTTTATGTCTTCTTGTACCCACTGAGCATCATGTGCAAATGCTACCTGGGGCTCAATTATACAAAGAATTAAATATCTGTACATTCACCATACACTCTATCCTTTAAATTTAACTTTCTCCATTAACATGTACAAAAAACACAAGGTTGGAAACCCTCAGTTTCCTTTGTAACATCAGAGCTATTAAAGGTTTAAATCCAGCTGAGCTGCTAATCATAGTAAAGTTGGAAAATAATAGGATTGTCTAATCCAGTATTTCTTAAACCTTTATTTTCATGACTCTTTCCCACTTTTAAAAATTATGAGGACCCCAAGGATCTCTATTTGCAGGGTTATATTCATCAATAGTTACAGTATTAAAAACTAAAATTGACACATTTGCTGCAACTACCACTTCTCACAATTTTTATGGGAGTTTAATATTGGATTTAATATGATATTAACATAGGCTGGCAAATAATTTTGGTTTCAGAGACCTCTGAGGCGGTCTTGGGGAACCTCCCCCAGAGGTCCACAGTTTGAGAAAAACTGATATAATCCAACCAGGGGTGAAATCCAAATTTTTTCCCTACTGGTTCTGTGGGCGTGGCTTGGTGGGCATGGCAGGGGAAGGATATTGCAAAATCTCCATTCCCACCCCACTCCAAGGGAAGGATACTGCAAAATCTCCATTCCCTCCCCTCCTGGGGGAAGAATATTGCAAAATCTCCATTCCCACCCCACTCTGGGGCCAGCCAGAGGTGGTATTTGCCGGTTCTCCAAACTACTCAAAATTTCTGCTACTGGTTCTCCAGAACCTGTTAGAACCTGCTGGATTTCACCCTTGAATCCCACTCTCTGCGATATTAAGGAAAGTCAATTAAACCATCCATGAGAGATGGCTTCCAGCAAGCAAATTTGGGCAGTTTAACCTAGTCTTACAGCTTGAGTTTTGAGACCACATGTGTTAAATAAAGCATAGAAACAATTATAAAGTAAAATTAAAGAAGAAAGATCACAGGGTTACGAAAATGTATTATGTGAAGTAACTTATTTTGTCAATGGGATGGCAATAAGGAAAATCGTGTTTCTTAGAAATACAGCCTATGGTCCTCATATAGATCAAAAGCAGATAGAAAATCCATCCTAATGTAGTTGGGTCTAATTGAATAGAGGTTAATAAATTAGAATACGTTAAAAATTCAGCTTGCGCTATTCTCTAGCTCAATCTCATCTTGCTTTTGCTACTATTCAAAAATAAAAAAAAGAGACCCTACCAAATTACAAAAACCTGCATGCCTTCAGGTATCCAGATTCAGACATTTCTGAAAGAAAATGTGTTAATGTGTTCTCACATCCAATTGAACAGACATTGATTAGATGAATGGTTTTAAGTGTATATGTAGTCTGGTTTAATGACTACAACCAGCTACTTAACTCCATGAGCTATCAATTTCCAGTTAGCATTTATGGGAAAGTCTTATCTAAGAGCAGGATGGATATACAAGGTCCATAGAAGGAAAAAGTATGATTTTCAGTGTGTAAAAGTGTGATTTTCAGTGTGTAAATGTGATGTAAATCACATTTACACCAGAGCATTCCTAATCTTTTTAGGCTAGCGGACACATATGGAATTTTCAGTGGCATGCAATTGGGACATTTTAATGGATATAGGTGCACAAAAAACACTTTTTGGCAATTTGAATTATACAGCACCTGAATCAGAAATGAATCCCCTCAGATGCCACATCTGCCATCTCCTCCTCTTTCTCTGCCTTTTCCTTAATACATGACTGAGTGGGGATGACCTTAGAATCAGTACATTACTGTGGGTGCCGTGAAGCCTATAGACATCTCCTATAATAGTTTTCAGTTGTGGGCTGCAAGTTTTGCCTCATTCAGATTGAATGTTTGGTTTTTCTAATTGTCTTCACTGTGCATTAATCATCATCATCATCATCATCGTTGCACAGTCAGTCAGATGTTCAGACTGGGTTTGGCATTTTTGTCTACCTATCGAGTTCTTACCCAGGACCTGAGATAGGCAGATGTGGCTGTTTGATGGTGTTAGAGATATTGTCGCAGGATGGAAACTGTTCCAAGTAAAGACACCTTCTGCAAGTGACTGATGGCAAATTTGTCAATGCCTACAGTGCTCCAGTTGTTTTGGGATTGCACCCAAGGTGCCTATTACTATTGATATTACCCTTGCTTGCCTTTGCCATAGTCATTCTATTTCTGTGTGTAGGTCTTTGTATTTTGTTATCTTCTCGTTCTTTCTCTTCTCTTCTGCTGTCTCCAGGCACTACCACATCCACTATCCAGACTTTTTTGTATTTCTTGTCAAGAACTGCTAAGTCCAGGGTGTTATGTGGCAGGTTCCTGTCTGTCTGAATTCTAAAGTTCCAGAGCAATTTAACTTCTTCATTTTCTATGACTTTCTCTATTTTATGATCCCATCAGTTCTTGCTTGCAGGCAAATGATATTTCTTGCAGATCTTCCAATGGACTGTTGTTGCTACTTTGTCATGCTGCTGCTTGTAGTCAATCTGTGTCATCTTCTTGCAGCAGCTTACCAAGTGGTCCACTGTTTCAACAACAACAACAATAATAATAATAATAATAGTTTGTTGGACCTTCCACTGTATGGTCATTTCACAATAGTCTGTAAGAAAGGTGATGATAGATGTCTATACATCTTAATCTGCATTTTTGTATTTCACCATCTACTATAATTTATTCATTGCATCTCCGCCTGATGAAACAATCACATAGGGAGACTCCCGGTATACACTGTAAATACTACACTTTCTTAATGTAATATTGTAGAAAACATTAAGTCTGCAGTTGTCATTGGATCACGGATAGCCAGAGCCATTTTTAAGCAAGCACCAAAACATTGTAACAGAAATGCCCCGAGAAAAGGCAAGACAAGAAATAATAGATGGAAACTAATCAAGGATAGAGGCAACCTAGAAAATTCCTAACAGTGAGAACAATTAACCAGTGGAACGGCATGCCTTCAGAAGTTGTGGGTGCTCCATCACTGGAGGCTTTTAAGAAGAGACTGGACAGCCATTTTTCTGGAATGGTATAGGGTCTCCTGCTTGTGCACAGGGTTGGACTGGAAGACCTCAAAGGTCCCTTCCAACTCCGTTATTCTGTTAACATAAATATATTTATCTATCACCCAGCACTCAGGACTCTGGACTATTTATAATAATCACAGAAATAGAATTCCACCACTCATCAACCTACTGGCCATGAATTCAAGCTCTTACCTACTGATTTTCATTTGCTGCTTTGAAAAGCTGTCCAAGGGGTTGACTGGATCAAGGCTGAAACCAGTGATGAAATGTAAAATTTGTTACTACTGGTTCTGTGGGCGTGGCTTGGTGGGGGTTAATATGACTGAGTGGGTGTGGCCAACTTTTTTTTTTTTACTTTTAAAACCATTTTTTCTACAACCTCTTCAACTGAAGAGGTTATAAAAAAATGATTTTAAAAGCCTCTGACGATCCCAGCTGACTTGCCTGATTGGCAGAGGCTTTTCTTTCTTTTTTTTAAAGCCTCTGACGATCCCAACTGACTTACCTGATCGGCAGAGGCTTTTCTTTTTTTCTAAAGCCTCTGACAATCCCAGCTGACTTTGTCAGGGCATTTATTAATCCCATGTTTGGCTCTGGGACTAATTACCCTGGTTTAGAGTAGATGAATCGAGGCTTATTCCTTGTTGCAACATTCTGAAAAGAAACGCGAGAAAGGTTTCTAATAAAACTCATTTATTTGATATAAAGAAAATAAAACACCTCACTAACTAAGAAAAGTTAATTGTTACATTTTTGAAAGTAATTCTTGCCGGCTATCTGAGCCGGACCTTTCTGGAAAGAGAACAAAGAAAAGAGTGTGTGAAGGAATGTGGGTGGATACGGAAACACGTAGCTTACTGATAAGAAGTTGGCAAAGCTACGGAGAGTCTGACAGTCCAGAAATAATGAGCTCAGCTGGTAAATAAAATAACGCAGTGACAGACTTGCCTGATCAGCAGAGGCTTTTCTTTTTTTTTTTAAAGCCTCTGACAATCCCAACTGACTTACCTGATCGGCAGAGGCTTTTCTTTTTTTCTAAAGCCTCTGACGATCCCAGCTGACTTGCCTGATCAGCAGAGGCTTTGTTTTTACTTTTAAAAGCATTTTTTTGGCCGAAGAGGTTGTAGAAAAAATGTCTTTAAAAATAAAATAAAAAGCCTCTGATGATTGTGCGGTTCAGTGCCATCGCTACCGGATTGGGCAATCCGGTCCGAACCAGGAGCATTTCACCCCTGGCTGAAAACCTTTGGCTGAGAATGGGTCCAAAGAAAATACTGCCTTCTGATGCCTGAGCATCATCCAGAGTGGCAGAGGCAATGGAGATGCCATTGCCCTAATCTTCACCATTCTGGGTAACCCACATTTTCCCCTGGCACAACATGAATACTTTAGGATTGTGTCCTGAGTTCTGTGAGCCACACAAGAAAGCTTCAATGAGCATTTTAGCAAGCAAGATGCTTAATTGGTGAAGAGGTAATGGAAGGTACGGGCTTTCACCATCCATAACTAAAATTGATCTGGAGCTGATCTAAAATCATACTGTGCTGATTGTTGAAGAAAAGATAAGACAGATTTCTTCAACTTTTTCACTGGACTGGGGATTCTTATCTCTCAGCCTAATCATCCAAGGGGAATGAAGGTATGCCAGTAATTAACTTTCAAATCCCATTTTTTTCTGAAAGACAGACTTTCCTATAACCCGCTCAAAGTTAATGGCTTGTGTTACATGGAAGGTCAAAGAATATAACCATTAGGATCCTTTCTGCCTTAAAAGGTGAACGGGCTTTTTTTTATGTGACCATTACAAACCAGAGAAATTTAACAGTCACAAATTAAAGGATGTTGAAGGGAAACATTGTAGTCATTTTATTTCTGTTTCTTTTATCTCTAATAGCTGTAAAAGTCTGAAATGAAGTCTAATTCATACCAAAAAAGGAGTTCAATTATATGAACTCATCAAGCATTAGATTTCTTATCTGGTTTCTAAAGTGCTTCATACATCGTTCTTTATTGCGCTGCAAATTGGCACTCTTAAATTATATTTGGGTTTCTGCACTGTGGATGCAAATTTTAACTCCTGTCTTGAAGTAGGGACATCTTTGTAAATTTGGAAAAGAAAAAGTTACAACTAATATTTTTCTGTGTCATTAAAATGAGAAGTCTTTTTTACTTAGTATTTGGAGACTGAATTCCTAGAGATGTGGGAGCCCCTGTGCACCTATAGGGAGCTTTGCCTGAGATTGCCTGAGATTGCCCAATTTCATAGGCAAACTTTTGGCTGTTCTGTAAGGAACAGAACTAACAAATGTGTTTAACATATGAATGTAAAATATTAGAAGTAACCACTGATTCCATTCAGTTACTAGTTTGCTGCATATACTGTGTACTGACAACACTGAAATCTACAAATTACTATTTAGACAAATCAAATTGGGGTGTCCCATCTTGGCAACTTTAAGACTTGTAAACTTTATTTCCCAGAATTCTCCACCTGGCCACTCTGGCAGTTGAAGTCCACAAGTCTTAAAGTTGCCAAGGTTGGACATCCCTGAATCAAACCACCCTTGTGATACACATACATTTATTGTTCTAAGCCACTATGAGCATGGGAATAAAGGCAGTTTACAAATTCAAGTAAGCAAACAACCAAACATGAAACCACTCTAAGTACTTTTCCACATTGCAACTACAGTGTGTTAAATTGCCAGGAAAGAATGCCAATTTAAGAAATCCCTTTCCAGATTGCAACTTTTTCTTCAGTCAAGTCTGGGCTACCTTCACTCTGATTCTCATAATCTCTAAATAGCAGGGTAAACAGTTATGGGAGTCAAAATCCACTATACTGGAATAGCACCTGGTATGATTTGAGTGCCATTGCTCCCCTTCCTCAAATCTTGGGTACATAACAAACTAAACTATTGATAGTGTGAGCAAAGTATATGAAAAAAGACATGCACAACTCATCTGTGACAGATATAGAAAATGATCATCAAATATTTTTCTTTCCTTATGTTTTTTGAAAAAGCATCATGACTGGTCAATTTTGAGCATTTGTTTCATGATGAGCCCAATTGCACAGAAAACTATATTCAGAAGAGTATTTTCTTATTGCCAGTTAGCTTCATTGGATTAATCATATCTTTTTCTTTTATTTCTTTTTTTTAAAATCCCTTTAGTCCCTGCAGTTTTCTTGGCAAGATTTCAGAAATGGTTTCCATTGCCTGGTTTCTTACCTTTTATTTATCCTTGTCCTTATCCTTTATTTTATATTTTAGTATTGTGTACTTTCCTGGATGGATTGTAACACATTAATTTCATGTTCATGTTTTGTTGTTTTGGATTCTTGACTATCTTCTTATCCTTTTGCAAATTCAATTCCCTCTAAAAAAAAATCTGATGTGATAACAAAATATACCAAAATCAAAAATTCACATGCATTGGAATGCATATTTTTCTTTGTAGGTCAATTTTTGTTTAGTTCGCACCTTTCCTAGAGCAGTCTAAAGCAAACACTTTTGTCTTGGTGCATTGTTCCCCCAAATATATGCAATTTTATGCGGCTTCCTTAATTTGTGCAAGTTTATTATTTTCAGCTGTGTACCAAATTTCAAACTCCTGTAAGATATATTTATTGCTGTCTGCCACAAGGTGGGAATTTCATTGCTTTCTTATCCTCAAGCCCATAAGCAGAAGTAGGATGGTTATGAACTTGGTCTGAGGTTCTGTTGACAATCAAGATTTTTGACTATACAGCAGTGCTTACAAAAAGAGATGACTCTTGTCCTATTTGAATGGCATGGCTCTTAAAATAAGATGTATTTATTTAGTTTGATCTATAAGCCAAAAGAGTTAATAATTAAGTGGCTCATCATAAACCCAACAACCCTATAAATGGTCTGTAGAGGGGAAAAAATTACAATTGCTATATTGTTCTTATATAAAGATCTTATTATAAACAATAATTTTCTTGAGAAAAATATATGATGATGAGATTAAGCAGACATAGGGTTGAAGTAAACCTGGTGAAAACAAATACATTACCCACTCAAGTTATTATCTCTATTGAGAAGAAAGTTTCCTTTACTATTAATAATCTTACATTGCTTATTAATATTCATATTTTTAATCATTTTAGTCATCTATTTCAGCCCAATCAGCCAGGTGTAATTCAGTGATCAGAGAAAATTGTCTTCTGTCGTGTGAAATAAGCTAAGCGTCAATGAGCAACTGTTCACATCAGCAGACAAACAATCTATTTCCCTTAATAAGAAATCTCCACTTCGGAGTTTCTCTTCCTGTATGACTTCACTGGCTTAATGGTGATTCAATCTATTAGGAGCTGGAAGCTACTTCTCTAAACAGCAGATTTGAATGAAAAATGGGCAGCCCACACTGCCAAATCTCCTGTGGCCAAATGATGCCATTTTAATCATGTTATTGTTTATATCTAGACAGAGGCTTTTAATCTGTGGTTCTATCTTCTAATTCTAATGAAAGAATAAGAAATGATGGACAGAGAGGGAGTATAAGTGTAACTGCTGAGTCAGTTTTTATCCAGTATCTATGGTATCTATCCAACTGAATAAGCCAAAGAGCCAGCAACAACAGTTTCAGCCCCCAAATTGGCTCAGATTTTCCACAAGGTTTCTCTTATGGGAACAAAGCAAATTCTGTTCCAGAATTCTGAAGAAAAACTTTGCTTCCTTGCTGTATTCATGTATGTAGATATATGTATTATCCTCCTGATTACTGTTAGATTCATAATTATTCTGACTTTAGGCCACATTAAACTTTTTAAAGATCAAAAATTACACATTACTCGACCTGTTATTAAGATATCAATAAGCCAACTTCAGAATCATATATTTGGGGTTACAATCCTATATATTGGCCTCTGAATTTCTTGATACTTAACGTGCATCAAAGAATTATTTTATCATCCATTGTTGCAAAAAAAATCATAATATAATTAGAGAGTAATAGTATGGCTACCAGAAGTAGTGGGCCTGTGGAAGAGGAAACCCTACTTTCTATGTCAAGCCTGGTGTACACAATCTGAGGTAAATACCAGAGCTTTCTCTCTCTTCCCATACAATTTTTTTTGGGGGGGGGTATTTGGTCATAGTTTTTAATTTTCCCTCCCATTAGTTTCATTGAGTAGGAAAATAAAAGTGTCCATTCCAGGACTGGTATAATTTTCCCCCACTCAGATGGTACATTGATGGGACAGGAAGATCCAATGGCTCTCCCTGGATAGTCCTAACTTGGCTCCATAAATTTCCAGCCATAGCAAAAATACTGGAAGAATAATAGCAGTAAATGTAATAGACTGAAGGAGATTACCCCCCCCTTACCCACATTGACCTAGATTTTCCTTTTGCTTCGTCACCTTTCATAAAGCCTAAATTCACCATCACTGCCAATAGGCAGAGCACAATCCTACCTAGAGGAAAGAATGGATGCTTAGCTCACTCCTTCTGAGTTTAGTCCAAGGGCAGCTTAACAAAAAAAGAGTAACCCAGTACAGTAATTAGGTAAGAAACCATTGTTAATTGAGGACTTGCATCTGATTACCTCACAGTTCCTGTTCCCTAACAAAGGATTCCCCTCCACTTGAAAGCAAAGCTTTTACCTGCTGACAGAAACGAACTGCATCTATATGAACCCACCTAACCTCTTCAAATCTGCCCAGCAAATCAAATCTCTAGGATTTCCCACCTTGTAGTTAGTCTTCAACTTCTATTTTTTTAAAAAAAATGCTTTTCCATTGTTAAGGCTTTTCTTTTTTGCAAAGCAGGCAGCCAATGATTGTTGCAATAAAGGTGGTTCTTTCTCTTTAGAATTATGTTTCCTCCTTAGTGGTACCCACTACAGGAAAACTTTCTACCACCTCAATGAGGAGATCTCTAGAGAAGAGGTCCCCAACATATCAAAGTTCTAAGCATCTTAGTTGTGCTTTCCATGAATCAATAATTGTTTCTAATGTTGTTGGTTGCTCAGGAACAATATGCCTCTGGCTGTTGCTGACTGCCTCTGCATTCATGACATATCTAAAGAAAATGTCAACATGTGATCTACTTTAGCTGTTGCTCTATCTTATTCATAATCTTTCATAGTTTGTTGATAAAGACTTTCACAAAGACACTGAGTGGGAAAACGTCTCTGTCAAAATGTTGGGACTGGAAGCAGCCCATTAAAAAAGGCTGCTGTGCAAATAAGATAACCTGAGAGAGGATATCAATTACAGAGAGTGATGCCTTTATTTTCTACTTAATTACATTAAGTAATTAAACAATATTTATTGTTTAATAAATTTAACTATTCTGGGCGGTAGAGAAAAAATCTCAACCCTGAAATCACCCAGTGTCATAAAAAAGTTACCTAACAGCTACGGTAGCACAGTGGTTAGAGTGCAGTACTACAGGCTACTTCTGCTGACTGCCAGCAGTTTGGCAGATTGAATCTCGCCAGGCTCAAGGTTGACTCAGCCTTCCATCCTTCCAAGATGGGTAAAATGAGGACCCAGATTGTTGGGGGCAATATGCCGACTCTGTAAATTGCTTAGAGAGTAAAGTACCGTGAAGCAGTATATAAGTCTAAGTGCTATTGCTATTGCTAAAAGGAAAGTGGAGTCAAGTGTATTTGCAGAGGCAGAGCATTCCATTTTCCATCATGAAAGAGCTCCTATGGAGAAACCTGTCTTCTGGCCATTTCTGTCACTTCAGGTGGGGACAGGACCTTATTCATGTTATCACTTTATGAACTGATTGGACAAAGTAATCCTATATAATCCAGTACCAGCACTTGAATTGGGCGACCAAATATTACTCTGTAGTAATATCTTTATTAGAGTTACTAATCAGCTTTTATTTATATTAATTTATTTACATATATCAGTGGTTCAGGAGAACTGGTAGTGGTGGGAAGCTCTGCCCACCCGCCCAGACATCATCAAAAACACTCTGCACATGCACAGAAGCTTCTGCGCAGAGCGCCGCACACTCACAAAACAAGCGTGCAAGCGCTATTGAGAGAAAAACGGGAGCGCCGGGATTTGAATCCTGGGATTTGACATATATATCCCATATCTCTCTCTCTCTCTCTCTCTCTCTCTCTCTCTCTCTCTCTCACACACACACACACACACACACACACACACAGAGAGAGAGAGAGAGAGAGAGGGAGGGAGGGAGGGAGGGAGGGAGGGAGGGAGGGAGATTCAACAAAAATAAAATGCAAAACAAAGGAAACAGAAAATATATATCCAATAGTAACAAAAACAAAAAAAATCTGTATAAACAAGAGGGAAAAAAAATAGCCCAAATATCAAATAAATCTAATATTAAAGATTTTTTAAAAAATCCATCCTGAGCTGGATGCTGGAAAAAAAATCCAATAAATTCTTCTCCCCTTACCTAATGGGTCTACATATAATTATAAACGTTCTCATCCTTATTTAATGTATAAATAAATATAACCAGCTTTTTATATTATTTTTGTGAAAAGGAACACAATGCTCAATTTAAGATATGCAAACATTTGGTCCTATACTTCTTTTGAGAATTTCTGTCCAAGAGATCCCACACCTAGTCCTTTCTAAGCTTACTACAAAGGGATTTCCAGAAATATAATATGCATGTGATGTTCCAATTTCCCTTTTTGTGGTGCAATACTATGAATTCAGGATGAGATGATCCCTTCCTCCCCCTCCCCAAGTTCCCCTTGCTTTTATCTTTTCACCTAACTTTTCACTATTGGTTAGAATCAGATCCAGGACAGCCAAATTCCAAGCCTGTTCTCCAGGCTTCCAGACACTGAAAACAGTCAGGAAATCCACTGAGATTGTGTTGAGACTTCACAATCTTAGCCAAATTAAATACTTTCTGCATTGAGGAAACTAGTTCTGTTGTTCCAACTATTTTATTCATTTGCATAAATATTATTTACCCAACAATTGTTACATTTTCTCTCATTGCCATTTTGCACTGACTTGCTTTTATTGTGTTTTTTTCTTAATAAAACCCAATACCTTAGTCTGAGGCATGAGTTGTTATATTTTTGAGGTTTCTATCAAATACAATTGTGTATGACAAATTTGTAACAAAAGGTCTTATTTATAAAAAGCAGTCCTTACTGGATGGTACCTGGGCTACGTATATGGCATACTCTCCAAGCTAGCTTGCCATTAATCTATGTATCCTCTGCTAGTCTTCCTACTAGTTATGTCCAAATCACCAAGCTTTTAACTTCTTCCAAATAAGGTTAGGATGAGTCACCTAACAACTAGGAGTCATCTACAATCAAGGACACTGAACAAGACTCATCAACTCCCAAGCTTATACTCCTGGAGAGATAGTAATTTTGTATAACTTAAAAGCTGACTGCAATGATATCATTAGAATGAGTTTGTAAATTAAATACATAAAGCTATCTGATGTCTCTTTTTCTAGTAGCTAGGTATCATATAGAAACACAGGTAGGAATGATGAATATAAACATATGGAGAAGTTCATCTGATACCAATGACAGGTTTTAGAACAGAGAAGGCTAGGGAAAATGAGAAAATACAAGACAATGCTCAACCCTATTAATAAACATGGCACATGTCAAATGAAAGAAAGTGCATAGGGTTTCTTTTAATATAGTGTACAAAAACATACCCAATCAGCTCAATATATACAATCTAGCTGCTGCAAAGTTGGTGATACACATCACTAATCTTGCATGCTCCATCTGTTGTTTTAAAAGGGAGGGGGATGGGGAGAGAAGGAGAGGGAATATATACATTAGAACTGCAACAGATACATGTGTTTTCCTTCCCTTTGCACCTTTGAGAAGTTAGTAGGTGACCCCCTTTTCAGTCTGAAGCGTCAAATTATGTTAAGAACAAGAAAGCACTTTATGGTGACTAAAAACACACAAAGAGGATCATACTTGATAGAAAGAAGGGAGGAATGCATAATTCTGTGGGTTTTTTCTCCTTTTTTTCTTTATTCTTTTTTTTCTTACTTTCTATTTTTTTTTCATTTTTATTGCATTGAAAAATGAGAGGAGAGGGAGGGAGGGAGGGAGGGAGGGAGGGAGGGAGAGAGATATCCAGACGCCTGCATTTCTTTACATCCAGACACATTAATATTAGCAACAAGAAGGTTTAGGTAAATATGAACTCTATCATGGAATCATGTCAGTTGCTCAATAATTATATGCTTAATCATTAGCACATCCTATAATGTCACTGCAACCCTTCTCCGGGTGAAGGTGGGAAAAATTAGCATCCTAACAGATAAGAGGACAATGCCAGGCCAGGCCAGAGCTCTGAGGTCAGGTCATATTGGATTTAAGCAGGAGTTGTTTGGCAATGAAAGTGCAGTGATCTCAAGAGAGCAGCCTTCAACGGGAAATGAAATTTTTCCCTGTTTATAAATATGCATTGCTTGACTCCCCACCACTAGCCTCAAAGTTATTATGTTTTGACAGCGGTCTTGGTTCCCAGGAGTCACTGGAGTTATTTAAAAAGACAGATTTCCTCTTGAAAATGTTTGCAGTTGCATGGTTTTCCCGCTTTGTAACATTTACAATTAAAAATTAAAACCTCAACTTTTCATGGGGATGATTTAAATATTTAATTCTAAACTATCAAGGCTCTCAAATTACTGGCTGTTAGGTTTTTCTTAACAAATATAATAATATTATTGCTGGATAATTGGGTGCTAATTGAAAGGAGGCAGCCAATTTTCTTTTCAACGGTGTTGACAATTTGCATCTTCAGAATAAAGCAAAATTGCTGGTTGCTCCAGAATTTCTTTTGAAGTCTTTCTTTCCCTTTTGAAGTTAATATTTCTGGATTTCAGAAATCAGGATTGGTTGAAAATATGCAAGTGAGTTGAAACATGAAAATGGAAACAGATGCTGCCTGTGGAAACTGTGGTCTTTGGCTAAATTCTACAAAGGAAAAACGCTGATGTACCAGTCTATTGGCTTTTTTCATAATCTTTACAAGAAAGGTAAAAAAAAAAAGTCATGGACTATGGATCACGTTTAGCCTTTAGAACATACAAGTGAGGCTAACCAACAGTCCATCCCTTCCTGAGCAATCTCAAAGAGTCTGCCCATCAATTGATCTGTAGGCTACAGGGAATTACTGTTACAGTGCTTTTCTCTAAAACAAAAGGAAAAACTAGAGACTTTCCTCTTTCTGTCAGCAAAAAATCTAAAAATGCTAAATTTCTGTTGATGATGGCAGTGAAAAAAATAATTGTTTTCATGCTCCTTTTCCAAGAAGGAAATGGTTTTCTTCATGGTTTTCTTCTTCCTCCTAATGAAAAACCTGAAGATGACTGGATGTAAGAGTCTGACAGAACTATGAGAGAAAGGAAGAGAGGGCATTGTGTTTACATGTGTTCGCTTAATTAAATATTGACATTCGTACACTATAGTAGATTCAATACCACACCAGTTGTAGGATTCAAATTTTTTTACTACTAGTTCTGTGGGTGTGGCTTGGTGGGCGTGGCGTGGCTTGGTGGGTGTGGCTTGGTGGCCATGACAGGGGAAGGATACTGTAAAATCTCCATTCCCTCCCCAATCCAGGGGAAGGTTACTGCAAAATCCCCATTTCCTCCCAATCACCTGGGACTTAGGAGGCAGAGAATAGATGGAGGAGGAGCCAGTCAGAGGTGGTACTTACCAGTTCTCCAAACTACTCAAAATTTCTGCTACCAGTTCTCCAGAACTGGTCAGAACCTGCTAAATACCACCTCTGTACCACACCAGGCATAATCCTCAAGGTCAAAGTACTTGTTTACCTCTACTTTAGATCATGAAATCAACGCAATTTACCTAATTTCATGGTTTATAATATTGGGCTGTGCCATGGAGAAAATCAGGAGAAAAGTACAGTCATACTATGGTAACTCAACTGCTATAAACTCATCAAATTTAGTACCTGATGCACTTTGACACAAACATTTTGTCCCAGTATTTGTTGTTTCTTTGATACTGACATACAAGCTAGTATTGTCCAACTAGCCTCCAACTTGGTGCCCTCAAATGTGTTGAGATTGCAATCCAAGAATTCTTAGAATTCCAAACCAAAGGGCCTCCTTAAACTTTGAGGAATACAGGTTGAGGGAAACTAATTGGATTTGACAGATATAAAAACTAATTGCACAATTCTGTAAACCATGTGAAACTCCTGGTATAGGAAAAGAGATTAAGGAATTAAAGAAAGGTAACAGACATAATAGCAAGGGAAGGATGTTGCCTCCCAGGTGGAAAGAACCAGAATATGATAGAGAGGTTGACCAAGCTAATTAAACCTAACTATTATTCTTTTCTTGGTTTCAAATGCCAGAAAGAATATTGAAGGACCATGAGGAGAAAGACTGGAGCACGATTGATATTCTTGTTCATACTTAATTAAATTGCTTAATTGAAAGCCAGGGAAGGATGAATGGATCAGAAGTGAACCACTAGCTCAATGGATGGAATTGTCAAGAAAACTTTGGATTCCTAGACTCCTGGATAAGGAGCTGTGGTGGTGCAGTGGTTAGAATGCAGTATTGCAGGCTAACTCTGCCCATTGCCAGGAGTTTGATCCTGACTGGCTCAAGGTTGACTCAGCCTTCCATTCTCCCAAGATTGGTAAAATGAAGATCCAGATTTTTTGGGGGGTGATATGCTGATTCTGTAAACAACATAGAAAGTGCTATAAAGTCTAAATCTATTGCTATTGTTACAGGGAGGCCTTCTGGTGAGAGATGGGCTACACCTCACAAATATTGGAAAAGATGTGTTTGGAATACCTTTGCTCAAGTCATCTGGTGATAGGCATTAAATCAAACCTGAAAGGAAAAAAGATCAGTAGTACTCAAAGACAGCACAACAAGAAAAGAAGTGATATGAAGAACCACTGAGGAGAATCACCAGGAGATATAGTACACAAGTCTAAGAAGGACACTATTATAGGGCTCAGGCTTGTGCAGCAGTGCTCACATATGAGGAACCAACATGGAGAACTTGAAGTTCCAATATGAGGTGACACTAATGGCATTGTTACATTAATTAAACCTCTTGAGATTGTACTCATGATTAAAATATAGTACAGATCTGACAAAAATGGAGAAGGTACATTATACATAAAGAATGACTACCGCTATGTAGAAAATTCATGATACCAAAGAGAAAAATGGTGATGAAAGTGTCCACTGGAATATTAAGGAAAAAAGAAATAATACTGTGTTTCCCCGAAAATAAGACAGGGTCTTATTTTCATTTGAACCCCGAAATAAGGGCTTGGCCTTATTATTGGGGGTCTTATTATTTTGGGGGTGCTCATGATTGCTGCTATGTTGTGCTACTGCGGCAGCGCAACACAGCTGCTCGTCAGCTGTTCACCCGAGGCCATGCCTGTGTCCTGGCTCTCCGGGAGCCTGCTTGCAAAAGAGCAGCTGCCCAGCACCTCTTGCCACTTGGTGCCCACCCAGAGGACACCCCTCTCTCTGGCCAGGCAGAGTGCCACTCACCGATCAAGCGGTATCCCAGGACCACGATGGGTGAAGCCGGTGAGCACCAGGTCCTTGAGGAGTCTGCACTGCTGTCATCCCAGCACTGAGGCTGGCTTCCTCTGCAGCTTCCAAACCCCGGCTGGAAGCCGCTGGATGCGGAGAAGAGGCCAGTCGGGCCAGCCACCTGCTGCTGAGTCTTTGGGAGCCAGGGCAGAGAGTCTTCCGGCAGCCGGGGCAGAGAGTCTTCCGGCAGCCGGGGCAGAGAGGTGGCGAAGGGTGAAGGGAGCCGCAGCTCCGCATGGGTAGCCCATGCCACCGTCATCCCAGCACTGTGGATGGCTTCCTCTGTGGCTTCCAAACTCTGGCTGGAAGTGGAGAAGAGACGGTCAACCAGCCACCTGCTGCCAAGTCTTCTGGGAGCTGGGGCAGCCTCATGCACCTGGAAACATAGAGCAGGAAGTCCGGTCTTCCTGGTCAGAGGGGGGGTGTCCGCTGGGTGGGCACCGAGTGGCAAGAGGTGCCAGGAGGTTGCTCTCTTGCGAGTGGGGAGTGAGTTTTCAGGTGAGGAGGATGGATGGATGGGAGACGGGCAAGCGCCAAGAACACTGGGGCAGCTTCCGATCAGCTCAGCTGATCCGCAGGTTGCCATTAAGAAGTCCAGCTGCCATTAGCTAACCAAAGAAGGGAAGGGCTGCCTTCTGTGCTACCCTCACCCAACCCTTCACTAGGGCTTATTTTGGGGGAGGGCGTATATTTACAACCACCCCAAAAATCAGGCTTTGCCTTATTTTCAGGACATGTCATATTTTCGGGAAAACATAGTAATGACACTATTATCTTATATACCATAAAGCATTTAGCTATACAGAAGATACATTATTGATGGTCAAGTTATCCAGAAAACATACATTATCATTTCAAATACCTTATAATAAACTGAGAATCACAACTGATCCAACAAGGGGTAGGAAAGAAATGTTTATTAATTAATAAACTTCATATCAGTTAATAGGAACTCTTGCATTTCCTTTTAGTATAATACCTGAATGTTGTTGCCCAATCTTCTTTCTGATATATTTATCAAACATTTCATAGCTCTCATCACTGAAATATTTTATTTCTGTCAACTAATATCAACTATACTGACAAATCTCATTTATCAACTATAGTGAAACCAAGTGAAGCCTACAGATTTTTTTCCAAGAATTGGAGCATGGTTAGGAAAAAAGAGTAAGAAAAAAAAATAAAGAAAAAAAAGATTCTTTAAATAAAACTATTACTCCCACCACCATCATCATCACTGCCTTAAAATTAAATCAATACAGCCTATCAATGTCATTTCTAAATGAGTAATAATATAAAAGTGCTAAACCACATGTCCTTGAGATATGGGTGTGCAACATGATCAAGACAAGTATATAGGATTCATTTTCTCCAGATAATACTGTGTATTTAAGACAGCCACTAAGATGTCAATGCTAATTTAGTACATCTGATCCATTACATGCAGTAAACTTTCCCTTCTTGACAACCTCCTCTATTATGTTTGCAGAGTTTGTTCAAAATCTGATTTGCAAAAATTTCTTAACTCCTTTCTTATATAAAATTAAAAATCAAACTGCATCCAAGATACCTGATATTTTAGATGTATGTTATAGAAACACATGTGTGTATACATACAATATACCCTTACATATCCTATGGTTTAATAATAAATACTTCTGTTCAGAGATTCACTGAGTGATATGATTTTTCCTGAAAATAAATTAAGAATAATAAGAATCAATTTACTTCCTACAATGCAAGACTTGTGCATAGTTCTACAGTCCTATGCATGAATTCTTGGATGGAAGAATCAGTTTATTTCTGGTTTAAATTAATTTTCCATATACACTGTCTACCTTTAACTACATCCTATTACATTAATGTGACTTTTAAAAAAAAATTACAAACACATTTGGGTGTAAATAATGCCTTAAATATCATTCCTGTCGCACCATCCCTTACAATCAACAACAACTAGAGGAGTAAAATCCACAGGACCTCCTTTACCTTTATCCAAGTATACTTTTTAAATATATTTATTGGAATGCTCTTTCCCCAGCATTCTTGCACCAACAAAAATGACAGCTTTTCTTTAGCTACCAATCACAACAACATCAACATGGTTGCTTTAGAATATTTTTTAATGTCAGAGGCAGTAAAAGAAACATTGAAATGCTGTGATCAATTAAATGAACAGCTTTCATTGCTATCTGTCATTTTCTGCTTTAAAAAGTTTGATTAGAATGAAGTATGTTATACAAAAAAGGCAGTTGGGTATATTATTAAGGCATCAGGTTGAAAACCAAGAGACCATGAATTCTAGTCCCACCTTAGGTCAAAGCCAACTGGATGACTTCGAGCCAGTCACTCTCTCTCAGTCCTAGGAAGAAGACAATGGCAAACCACTTCTGAAAAATACTATCAAGAAAACTGCAGGGGCTAATCCAGATAGCCGTCAAGTGTCACAACTGATTTGAAGGGAACCACAATCAAAAAAATATACAAAATTCAGTATATTGAAGAGAAGACTAAAGCTAAATCGCATTTAAGTAAAAAGTCAATAAAACAAGTTGTGTGAACCTTGTCTAGGAAAAAATCCTGCTGGGGTATGCTTTTGCACAGAAGACAGTCTATCCAGGGAAAGTCAAACATTTCTGGAATCAGATTAAACTGCTCTGCCTATTCCTGGTCACATCCCTCACCTCCAAGTCGGCTTTGGATTATCTTTTCAGGCAAAAGATTAGCTGTCATTTACTTCATAAAAACAGATCTACTAAATCAGATCGATCCCATCCTAGTCCAGGATTTTGTTTCTCACAATAACCAATAATACGCCTTTGGGCTGCTCACAAATGAGAGATGTTGACATACTTCTCTCCTGATGTGATTTTCTCTACACCTAGTACTTAAAGAAGTGCTGCCCCCCCCCCAAAAAAAACTGGCCAGACTTCAGAGATTTTGTTGTTCTGTTGTTCTGCCAACAGATAACTAAAACTCTTCACCTTCTCACAACTGACTTGCTGAAAACATGGCTAGACTTGACTAATATCAGTTGCATATCTTTACACAAAAACATCTTGGAGTCCATAATTCAAGGTAGCTCCGTCAAAAAAATTCTAATTATAGTATGGTTGGTTAACTAACTACAGATATCATGCTGAATTAAATATGCTGCCTCAGGACAGTGTGAAAGTTTTTGCTTTGTTTTATTTATCTGAATTTACCTGAATTTCAACTGTGGACTCATTACAATGTGAATTTCAGATTATTCAGCAAATAATAGCTCTTATAGCCATAAAATCCTGAAGCAATGCAGAGTATATATCGGTCCTGTAAGGTTCCACTGATGTGTCAAGGCTTCAAAAGCCAGGACACAAAACAATAAGAAAATAAATAAAAAAGAAAACAAATAAAACAAACTTTATCATAATTTTGGCATACTACGAGAATGAAATTGATTTTGCACAAAAGAAGCCCAATTATTGACCCATGTAACACCGCTGCCCCGCAAGATGCAGGTGTGTTTCCGGGTGCAATTCAAGATGTTGGAGTTTGTATTGGAATACATTGTTGGAATGTATGTTTTGCAACAACTACAGCAGTATTCAGCCAGTAGATGGCAGAGTTTGTAAGTTTGTATCTATGGCATTGTGTCTGGTCTGAGGAGAATTTCCTGTGTAAGCAGTAAAGGCAAATGGTGAAATTGTGCATGTTTGTTCTTTAGTGCTATATAAACAATTTGGTTTTTTGTATTAACTTATTTATGTTTTTATTTTATATAGTTTTTAATCTTTAATTATTCTAAGCTTACCCTGAGATAAGATAAATGGCCTATAAATTTTTATAAATAAATAAACTGTAAAGAAAAAAAAATGCTGTTCTTTGAAGAAGACAAAAATGGGTCAACTAAAACCACATCAACAATAGATCAGTAAAAGAACCCACTGAACTCAACTGCCATTCTTGGGGATTTTACCAGGAAAGTAGCTTGGGGTTTTTTCTCTGCCAGGATAGTGGCTCTGTGGCAATTCTGTGTCCTGTGGTCCACAGCTAGGTCAGCCTTCTCCAAACTGATACTCTTCAGATATATTAGATTACAGCATTAGACAGCCAAAATGGCTGGGAATTATAGAAGCTGTCATCCACCATCTCCTGAGGACATTTTATAGAAGACTTTTTAAGGGATAGTTAAGGGATCACATGCTGATTAGGTCTGTCTTCTATGGTTCCTGAACCAGGCCTCTGAATCAGAGACGGGTTTCAGCAGTTCTGGAACTAGTTCTGGAGAACCAGTAGCAGAAATTTTGAATAGTTCGAAGAATCAGTAAATACCACCTCTGACTGGCCCCGCCCCATCTGTTCTCTGCCTCCCAAGTCCAAACTCATCGGGAGGAAATGGGGTTTTTGCAGTAACATTCCCCAAGTGGGGAGGGAATGGAGATTTTACAGTATCCTTTCCCTGCCACGCCCACCAAGGCACGCCTACAAAGCCATACCATGCCTACAAAACCATGCCCACAAAGCCACGCCCACAGAACCGATAGTAAAAAAATTTGAATCCCACCACTGCTCTGAATGATCTTTTCTGAAGAGGAGACTACATGAGATTAAGCTAATGTTATCTGAATTTCCATATAATGGCAGACTTGTCATTCCACAATCTGAAGTTCGCACTCCCAAGAAAAATTAACTTTCCAATTCTTATGGAATTCTGCCCAGTTCAAGCCAGATAAAAGGGAGTAGAGATCTGAAGCTAAATTACCACACATTTTTACCAGATGTCATGTCTAGAGAAAGGAAAGGCCATTTCTGAGCAAAAAGAATTTAGGAGGCATTTTGGACAGTTGTTGTCATTCACCAAGAAATATGACAGATTCAATTGCACACACTCTTATCTCCATGATTAGTAATAAGTCTTAAATCAACTTTGCTCTGAATTCTTTTTAATGCAAATATAAAACCTAGAATGGTTTGCATGTTCATATTTTTTTCTGAACTCTCTCCTGTATTAACCAAAATCATCATGCCAAAAGCACAAATGATTTAAGCATACTTTGTAGCATCCATCTCTATGATTATTCCGATATAACTGCCCACAATTCAAATATACATTGTAAAAATCCCATGTAGCACATTCCTCTACATATCTGTATAGAAGCATATCTTTGTTTAATGGGTGCTGTTAAACCCTTTTCTAAAGCTCTTCACAACAGAGGTTGGCAGGAGGATCTGTAAACAGTGGCATTTGTAGAGGTGAAAACTACTCATATTTATTTTACGTACCTAAAAAGAGTACCGTATTTCTCGGAGTATAAGACGCATCTTTTTCCCTCCTAAAAGAGGGTGAAAATTTGGGTACGTCTTATATACCAAATGTAGCCCCGCCCACTCTAACCACTGCGCCACCGTGGCTCTTGTAGATAACTCTGAGTTCTAACAGGGGAAACATTTTTGGCCCACAAATCTGCAAAATGTTGGCAAACTGAAATCAATAAAATTAAGGAGGCTTCATGATGTATTGGATTGCATCTTTTATCCTATAAAAAAAAGAGATGAGAATCCTCTTCCATTTACCCATTAGTTCTAGATCAAAGCTGCTGGGTATTGAATTATTATTGTTGCTGGTTGCTTAAGTCTGCCTATGATCTAGTATTGCTGCTCGATTAGCATGGGCTACTTGAATATGTTGCAATTCTTACAGATTTGCTGAAGTTACTTGTAGAAGTTGTCCTAAAGCAGCGGTTCTCAACCTGGGGGTCGCGACCCCTTTGGGGGTCGAATGGCCATTTCACAGGGGTCGCCAAAGCCCTCTCTCACCCCCACCCCACGCCTTCACTCACCCTCACTCTCTGCTCTGTTGGATCGCTGGCCATTCGCTTACCCCACCCACTCCCAATCTATTGCTGCCTCCTGAGTCACAGCTGATGGCTAGAGGGAAAAAAAACTGTTTAAATTCTTGCCGCGGGGCTTTGTTAAATTGCTGGCTCGCCCCGCCCCTCCGCACCACTATTTATTGCCAATAAATAGTGGTGGGCGAGGGGCGGGCGAGCCAGCAATTTAACAAATGGTTCGGTGTTTTTTTGTAATTTTATTGGCCCGCGGAGCTTCAGCATAGGCTAATTAGCCCTTGATTAGATCGGCTCCTGACTCTCAGCTGATTTGCTCTCAGCTGTTTTGCTCAGGGCTCTGCCGCTTGCTAAATTGCTGCAGCAGATTTTTTTTTTCTCCTTGTGCAAACCAAGCTCAAAACGAAACGGAAAGTAAAACAGGCTGTTGGCTTTGCTGTTTGCTGCAATGTTGGAAAATCAGGCAGCAGATTTCTTTTTTCTCACCAAAAAAGGTAGGTGCAAACAATGGGAAATTTAGGGCAAAAGAGGAGAGTTCAAGATTTTAAAACACAAAAGAAAAAAAGCTCTATTTAACTAGGGAATTGTAATAATTGAGATACTATTAATTGTATTATGTTGAAAGCAGAAATTGTTAAGTTGTGGTTTGGAGGAATATATGGGGGAAATTATTTGGTTTATTATTGTTGGTAAATATAATTAATTGATTTGTAAGAAATTGGATTGCATGGAAATAATTGGAATATTCATGTTCATATTGATTAATATACAAAAAGGTAATTATATAACTAATTGATTTATATTAAAATGTTGAATTTATATTAAACAACTGTAATATTACATAATTAACCAATGTGAGGATGGATATAAAAGTAGATGACAATGGGAAGGGGTATAATATAGAATAGAAGGGAAAAATTGAATTTGATTAAGATTAGAGATGAGGATGAAGGGTAATATTGGTTTTTTACAAAAATAGATGAGGAATAAATATGGCAAAAAGGAAATATAGAAATTGTAAATTTAATTGAAATGACTAAACACTGTTTAAATTTGTGAACCGGCTAAATACTCTGTTCAAAGAAAATACATTGTATGTTTGTATGTGTGTTTCTAATTATTGTTATTTATTCATATTTGTTCTCTTTTATTCTTTAAAGTTTAACAATTCATTCTTTATCTTAATATCTTTATATTTGTTTGGGGTTGGCTTTCTTCCCTTTCATCTTTTTTATTGTACAGCAATCTTTCTCCTCAAACCTACCACCTCTCTCTTTTCTTTCCTTCTTACTTTCTCTTCCTCCCCCTCTTCTTCTCCTCCCTACTTCCTCTTCCTTTCTCCTTCTCCTCCTTGATTCCTCCCTCTCTTACCCTCACTCCTATTCTAATTTCCCTTCCCTTCCTTCATCCCTCTCTATTGCTGTATCCTTTTATGCATATGGACTACTCAGAGGGCTGAAAAAGTTACTTCTGACTGGTCCTCGCACTTTTGACCAGTCCTCGAACTTACGACTGTCCTCACATTTTACGTTTTTGCCCTATCTTGTCACCATCGTGAAGAGAAGCAGTTGTGAAATGAGTGACACGGTTGTTAAGAATGCTATAATGGGCATAAATGATGACCAGTCATAAGTGCGAAGACCGGTCAAAAGTGTGAGGACCTGTCAGAAATCACTTTTTTCAGCCTTCTGGGTAGTCCTTTTGTGCACATAGACTACTCAGAGGGCTGAAAAAGTTATTTTTGACTGGTCCTCGCACTTTTGACCAGATCTCGAATTTACGACTATCCTCACATTTTTTGCCCTATCTTATCACCATGGTGAAAAGAAGCAGTTGTGAAATGAGTGACATGGTTGTTAAGAATGCTGCACGGGCATAAATGTGAGGATGGTCATAAGTGTGAGGACCAGTCAAAAGTGCGAGGACCTGTCAGAAATGACTTTTTTCAGCCCTCTGAGTAGTCCCTATACACATAGCCATGGCCACCCGGTCACATGACCAGCTAGCCATGCCCACCCAGTCACATGACTTCCAAGCCACGCCCACAAAATAAGCCATGCCCACTGAACCGGTAGTAAAAAAATTTAGAACTCACCCCTGGTTGGGGGTCACCACAACATGAGGAACTGTATTAAAGGGTCACGGCATTAGGAAGGTTGAGAACCACTGTCCTAAAGCATGGGTGTCAAACTTGATCACGTCACATGATGTATTGTGATGTGCCATGACGTTTTTTGCCTTTGCAGAGCTGGGGTGGGTATGGCCTGCACATGACTCATCCGGCCATGGGCTGCCAGTTTGACAAGCCTGCTCTAAAGCGAGCAATAGAAAAATCTATTCCTGGTGTCTTTTGTTTGATTAGTAGCAAAAATACAGCAAAACTCCTTATTATGTCATCTACACATACCAAAAAAATTATTTCATATCATTATGACTCTATGAGGCAAGAGGATGGAGGGGGAGCTTCCTCACAGGCAGTTCCTCAGGAAGAAAGCAGCATGAGCAGAATTCAAATCACATTATAATGGTCACATTCTGTAGTATTTCCTGCCCCTGATGACAAACTTTGATTAATTACAAGTTAGAGATATCTACACCAGGGTAAAAATCTCTTTTAGAAGTCTTATCTCTATCCCAGGCAGGTGTGGTTTGAGTTCCTTGTGGAGAAGGTATTGTTTCTGGCTCCTATGAAATCAATGTATAGCTAAATGAGGAGAAGAGGCCTTTACCATGACTTTAACATATCCAATAACATAATCTTGGCTAGAAATAGGAAATTGGCTAGAAAGGCTCTCATATCCCACCCGGTGTCTGGAATTCAAACACAGAAGCTGAACTGTGAACCAGTTTTAGCCAATACACAACTATGTCATGCCCTAGTGCCGTGATGGCGAACCTATGGCACGCGTGCCACAGGTGGCACGTGGAGCCATATTAATGGGCACGCCAGCTTAGCTCTTGGGCGCATGCGCACGCCGGCCAGCTGATTTTCAGGCCTTCTGGGCCCACCAGAAGTAGGGAAACAGGCTGTTTCCTACCTCTGGAGGGCCTGGGGGCAGGGTGGGGAAGGCCCGTTTTTCTTTCTTACCTGGCTCCAGATCCTCTCTGTGTATCTGGGAAGGGCGAAAACAGCCTTTTCCACTCCCTTGGAGGCCCTATGGAGGCTGAAAGGGCCCATTTCCCGACTCCCGGTGGGACAGGAAGTGACGTTTTTTTCCTGTCCCCAGCCTCCAGAGACTCCTAGAGAGGCTCCTAGAGAGGTTCTGGAGGCTGGGGACAGCAAAAAATGTCACTTCCTGTCCTACCGAGAGTTGGGAAATGGGCCCTTTCAGCCTCCGTAGGGCCTCCAAGGGAGTGGAAAAGGCTGTTTTCGCCCTTCCCAGATACACAGAGAGGATCTGGAACCAGGTAAGAAAGAAAAACGGGCCTACCAGGCCATCATGTGCCAGGAGCGGAGGGGGGAGGGGGTTGCGCACGCATGCACGTGGGCACATGCACGCACGGCCCTCCCCCGCCCCCCCCTCCTGGCACACGATGGCAAAAAGGTTAGCCATCACTGCCCTAGTGACACAAGCCTTACTCAAGTCTAGGATAGGATTATTGTAATTTATATGGCCACTTGTTCAGCAACCATTCAAAGTTATGATGGTGCTGAATAAGTGTACTTATGAAAGGTTCCTTGAAGTTCTAGCTGCCGCAGCATTCCTACAGTCATGTGATCACAATCTGAGGGCTTGGCAATCAGCTTGCACTTACAATCATTGTAGCGTCCCACAATCACAGGATTGCCAGCTTACCCCAAAAGTTAATGCAAAAGTTGGCAGGGAAGGTTACATATTGCTCCAGTAAGTTGTGTGGACCCTCCCACACCCATATGCAGCCACTTGCCTGCCAGCCTACTTACAAGCAACCTGGGACTCACTTGATAAGCTGCAATCCTCCCTTAATGACAACAATGGCAAGTTGCCAAGATTGCTGTCACTAAGTGATGAGAACATGTGACATTGTGCTTTATGACTGCATTGCTTAGTTATGAAAATTGCAATTCCAATTAACTTTGTTAACTGAGGATTACCTTTATCTGCATGGGATAAAAGCTAAAACATATTCTCTCCAAAATGAACCTAATCTAAATCCCCTTGAAGCATTCTTAGTCATACAAAGACCTGTAGAGATGTCACATTAGGAAGGCTCAGTTTTCAAAGTCAAAATTCATTATTGGCTAACAAGTCTTATCTGAGACAAATTGTGTTTCTACTATTGGTGCCAAATTGGCACCAATACCCTATTTGTTTTATCTGTTCTACAGCATTTTATTCGTTATGTTTTTTATGTTTATATGGAAGGATATCTGTTTTGTAAAGTATATGATGAAATGCATATCATCTGATCCACTCCAGCCAATTGGTGATCATTTTACAATTCTCCCTTGTGGTCAGAGGTGAAGCACAACCCAATCCTTGCCTCGGATTCTTAGGTTACTTTTTCAAAACCCATAAGAAGGGACCTAGACTCAACAATCCTGCAAAATGGCTCCATGTGACAGCTGCTTCATTGCCTCCCAAGTCATTATAGGATAAATAGTGCAACTTTTGATTCCCTCCTGAATACAGCTATCTTTCTTTAAGGAAGGAAAGCTGCCAGTGATCAGACATAGTCAAAAAATGGGACAAGATTCCTTGTATGACGGCCCTCAAATCTGCTTAATCCTCCTTCAGACCATCATCTAGCAAAATAAATCCAATGCCCAAGTAAGAGAAACCAGTTACAGTATTTATCTCACCAAGAAACCTAAGTGAAGCTACAGAAAAATGTATGACTCTCCTGCATCAGTCTAAAAAAGGCACAATAAAATCAGGCTCATTGATTTTTAATTAAGAGGCTATCCCTTTGCAATTAGTAAGGCGTGTGCCTGCATTGCAATCAAAGCAAGTCTTCAAACTTGCAGTGGACTGTAGCAAATGGTTTTGGCAACCAGCAAAGGCCTTCTAGAGGTCTTTCCCATGAATCAAACCTCATCAGATGGCATGATTGTTCAAAAACACAGCTTCAAACTGTCATGATCCTTAAATTAAATTAAATATCAAAGTATTTTTCTTGTATGGCTTTGGGTGATATATGTTATTATTTTTATTTTTGAGACTCTCACTGACACCAAGATACCTACTAAGCTTGGGGCTAAGCAAGGATTCAAACACATCAGTTTCCTGTCTTAAACCAATACTAAAATAATGCATCACAATGATTGGGGTGATACATTAATAGTGTTTAACAGGCTTTAGATACCATTCAAACAGTAAATAAACCATGGTTTGTTAATGCAAAAAAAGTACTGTTTAAAACATGGTTTTGTACTTGCTTTATTGACTACCACAAAACCACTACCTCTATTGTTGCCCTGTATCACACATACAGTGTGTAAGTCACATTCAAAATGTTGCATTTTATCTTGTTAACTACCTAAGACTCTCCAGCTTTCTTAATTTAAAAAGTGCTTTATTTCTTCTTGATGTGTTTCACCTAAGGGGGTCAAATGTGAGGAATAGCCAGATTTTATATCTTCATCAATACTCATGTTGATTTGTGTCTTTCTTTATCCCAGGAGACCTGGAAAAGCATCACATACATATTGAATAATCCTAGCACTTTACAGGGTTTAATCTGAATATTTGCAGCTTTCCCCCACACTATTCCTTGGGAATATAACTAAAAGTTTCAGAATTAGAACATCATCCATTCCCATCTTATTTGTTGTATCACACAAAAGCTATCATCAAGGTTTATAGGCACCACCAGAAAGCCTGGAATGCAACAACCTAAAGTCCCATCAAATATTACCACTGAATAAAAATGGATAATGTGACAAAAGACTGAAATAGTTACGTATAAGGGAAATAACTGAATTCACCGTGTTGAGTAAATGTTAAAATCAAATGAAATCAGATTAACTTTTAATCCTGAACTTCTGGAAAAATCGTCCCCATCGTATGTTCAATGTCTGGTGTGGCCCTTTAAGCATCTGCAGTCTGATAAAGCACCCTGGAAGACTGAAAGGTTTTCAACAACAGCTGGGCTTTTATTGGCCCTAATAAAGAAAGATCCATTTCTCTAATTTGTATGGTTACAATACTGTTGTCTAGGTTGACATTTTCCTCATCAGATTTTCTTTTTATACGGGTGAAAACCTTTTATTGTTGATATTTCTAAAAGGAGTTTCTTACCATCCGATTCATAAATGATGGGGGGAAATCTTGCAATTTATTTTGAAGATATATATTTCCATATATATATATACATATACACAGTGGTGGGATTCAATTTTTTTAACAACAGGTTCTGTGGATGTGGCTTAGTTGGGGGTGTGGCTTGGCAATCATGTGACTGGGTAGGCATGGCTAGCTGGTCATGTGATGGGTGGGCGTGGCTATGTGCATAGGGACTACTCAGAGGGCTGAAAAAAAGTCATTTCTGATTGGGCCTCGCACTTTTGACTGGGCCTCACATTTATGACCATCCTCACATTTATGCCCGTGCAGCTTTCTTAACAACCATGTCACTCATTTCACAACTGCTTCTCTTCACCATGGTGACAAGATAGGGCAAAAACGTAAAATGTGAGGACAGTCGTAAGTTCAAGGACTGGTCAAAAGTGCGAGGACCAGTCAAAAATAACTTTTTCAGCCCTCTGAGTAGTCCATATGCACAAAAGGACTACCCAGAGGGCTGAAAAAAGTGATTTCTGACAGGTCCTCGCACTTTTGACCGGTCTTCGCACTTATGACTGGTCATCATTTATGCCCATTGTAGCATTCTTAATAACCGTGTCACTCATTTCACAACTTCTTCTCTTCACCATGGTGACAAGATAGGGCAAAAACGTAAAATGTGAGGACAGTCGTAAGTTCGAGGACTGGTCAAAAGTGCGAGGACCAGTCAGAAATAACTTTTTCAGCCCCCTGAGTAGTCCATATGCATAAAAGGATACAGCAATAGAGAAGGATGAAGGAAGGGAAGGGAAATTAGAGTAGGAGGGAGGGTAAGAGAGGGAGGAAGAGAGGAGGAGAAGGAGAAAGGAAGAGGAAGTAGGGAGGAGAAGAAGAGGGGGAGGAAGAGAAAGTAAGAAGGAAAGAAAAGAGAGAGGTGGTAGGTTTGAGGAGAAAGATTGCTGTACAATAAAAAAGATGAAAGGGAAGAAAGCCAACCCCAAACAAATATAAAGATATTAAGATAAAGAATGAATTGTTAAACTTTAAAGAATAAAAGAGAACAAATATGAATAAATAACAATAATTAGAAACACACATACAAACATACAATGTATTTTCTTTGAACAGAGTATTTAGCCGGTTCACAAATTTAAACAGTGTTTAGTCATTTCAATTAAATTTACAATTTCTATATTTCCTTTTTGCCATATTTATTCCTCATCTATTTTTGTAAAAAAACAATATTACCCTTCATCCTCATCTCTAATCTTAATCAAATTCAATTTTTCCCTTCTATTCTATATTATACCCCTTCCCATTGTCATCTATTTTTATATCCATCCTCACATTGGTTAATTATGTAATATTACAGTTGTTTAATATAAATTCAACATTTTAATATAAATCAATTAGTTATATAACTACCTTTTTTTGTATATTAATCAATATGAACATGAATATTCCAATTATTTCCATGCAATCCAATTTCTTACAAATCAATTAATTATATTTACCAATAATAATAAAAACCCTTTGTTAAATTGCTGGCTCGCCCGCCCCTCACCCACCACTATTTATTGGCAATAAATAGTGGTGCGGAGGGCGGGGCAAGCCAGCAATTTAACAAACAGTTCGGCTGCACCACTGGCTATAGGGCGGCCCTTTGAAGCCCCGCAGCAAGAATTTGAACAGTTTTTTTTCCTCTAGCCATCAGCTGGGACTCCGGAGGCAGCAATAGATTGGGAGTGGGCGGGGTAAGCGAACGGCCGGCGATCCAACAGAGCAGAGAGTGAGGCTGAGTGAAGGCGTGGAAGCTGCTTTCTCCATCCTGCTCTCTTGCGTCCGGAGCCGGTGGGGAACCACGTGGCAGCCCACGTGGATCCCAGGCAGCGGAACTCAGGCTAGGGAAGGGGTGGGCAATTGTGGCTCTTTTACAACCTGTGGCCTTCAACTCCCAGAATTCCTGAGACAGCCAAGCTGTCTCAGGAATTCTGGAAGTTGAAATCCACAGGTTGTAAAAGAGCCACAATTGCCTACCCCTGGCTACGGTAGGCTGGCGCCGCGCGGGTGGGAGGCGAGGGGCAGGCGAGGCAGCAATTTAACAAACAGTTCGGTGTGCTGTGGGGCCAATAAATTACAAAAAAACATATATATGTATATGCAGTGGTGGGATTCTGGGGGTTCTAGGGGGTTCGGCCAAACCATTTGTTAAATTGCTGGCTCGCTCGCCCCATTTATTGGCAATAAATAGTAGTGTGGAGGGGCGGGGCAAGGGGCGGGGTGAGCCAGCAATTTAACAAAGGGTTCGGCTGAACCCCCTAGAACCCCCAGAATCCCACCACTGCATATACATATATAAGTATAACCATTCCTAGTCACCATTCAGCAGTACAGAAGCAATGGGTGTTTTATATTGGAAATGATGACCCATCAAGTGATTTAATTGCTGAAAGATGAAATCCAAATGATTTCTAACTAACCAATGGCATAGAGCAATCCTTGTCCCAAAAATACTTACTAAAGCACCACTATTCAGATATACAGTATGTATCTTGATTTATTAGATCGCTATATGGATCAAGTGCTTCAAATTCTTAGCTCTATCATCATCCTTATCTAGTCAGGGAAACCGTGAACCAACTAAGTGCAAATCCTCCATCTAAATTCAGGCCACTCGGGACAAGTCACAATGGGACCAGTTTGCACAACAAACTAAGCCATAAAACATGGCTTATAAAAAAATTGTGCTTGGATTCATACAATTAAGCCAAATGAATCAGCCAGCCAACCACATAATGGTTTAATGTGAAATTAGGTTTAAAGTTGGAACATTTTGCTTTGCCTGATTATGTGAGAAACCAGATTCCTAGTACTGAGAAGTCTCTGACCTATTGTCCAGTGCTTCCAGTCATTTGCTTCCTTTTCAAGCTGGGGTCTAAACATGCTAAGAGCACAACCTCATGTACATCTATATGAAATGTAAGACCATCTCAGTTTATGGGGCTTGAATCCAATTTGAAAGTCCTAAGTAAAGGTGTTTAGTTTTGTTCTGCCATTTTCCTTGTACAGTAAATACGGGGAATTTAAATCTCAGCAGCAGCAAGCCAATAATAAAATGCAGAACAGAGATGAGCCATTCTGTAGCATAGAAAGTGCAACTTCTGGTGCATGTTCTTGCTAATGGTCTTCCCTTCCCTGAGGTTGTATTGTTTACATTCAGGGTATTAGTCACCCTAAATTTATTGCACATTTTTAACAGGTCTTAAGGGCGAGTATTACCCATCAACTGCATTGATCTATCGAGCTTGTTTCTTCAGCTTCCAAGGGTCAAAAGAAAGATCTTTGGCCTTTTTTTCCCCAGTCCTTAGCAAAGGCAATGTTTGCCAGAGCAAAGAAGGATGGTCGATAAGAAAACTCAATGCCACAGCGAACGGCGTCATCTTGTGGCGGCAAAATACATACAACTTCTCTCCCAAAGCCTACATCACAAATGGCTTCTGGGCTCGTGTATCAAGTTCAAGAATGAGGAAGCAAATATCTAATCATCCCTTGGTATAAAGCTTCCAAATCATCTGAAATAAGGATCCAGAAGCCATTAGGTAATTGTGCCATGTGGCTCATAAATTAAGTCCTCCTGTAAAAGATTTTTTAGTACTCACAACTAGAGGAAGGCGCATAAAAGATGCCGACATGGAAATAATATCAGGACAACATCTCTGCTTATGAACCATGAAGGCTCTTAAACAGTTTTCAATCTTTTCTTGTAATGTTACCACATCCATAAAATACTGTACTTTATTATTACAATTTATAGGCACCTTAGGCTGTTTACTGCTCCACATGTAGTTTAAGCAGTTGGGGCAATGCTCTGGATTGTATGCTTCTACTTTTTCAGATCCTTGGTTTGCCAGAAAATGTCATTGCTCAAATGATCTATCTGCTGAAATAAAACCAACTAGCTGGATGCCATGTGGAGATTGAGCAAGAAACAATGCAAGTGTTGAGTGTCATGAAATTATACAGGCTGATGAAAACCAAAGCAAACTTTGAAGAGCTCCAAAGGAATTTTTCCATAACAGGTTAATGTGCAATACAATGATAAATTCAGGGTAAGGAAATAATATGAACAGAGGAAGAAAGAAATGTATAACGTACAGTATATTGGCTGTGCGCATGCAACATCCTTATCCATGATAAATAAAATGTATTTTACTCAATCAAAAATTTTATGTTCACTTGTCATAATGAGCCATAAAGAATGGGATAGACTCTTATAACACTAGACCAAAATGTGATTCAATATATTGCTTTAACACAACCTCTCTCTAATATTGTCAAAACTGGCAGCAATTAAAAAGACATCATGATTGACATATCAATAAAGTATTAATTCAAAGTACTTCCATGTGCAGCCTGTATGGTTCACCTGAACCTATGTGATCCCAAGCTGCTATTTTGTCCAGCATCTGAATCAATTTATCTGAACTCCAAACCATCATGAACCCGGCTTTCTGGTAGAAATACTGAAGCTCAATGTCCTTCTTCCATTATCAGGAATACTTTTCTCACCTTGTGTCCCAATTCTTCAATCTCTCTTGAGGAACTTGACTGCTGTAGCTTTATCATTACAATTTTATTCATTTTTAAACTGATCAAAAAATAAAAAGGGCTCCTTGATAGTTTTTCAGCCCCCAGGCCCCCAATAACACTGTGCAGAGTTTTTATAAATCACAAATGTAGCATGATTTAAGATTATGGCAATGGCAATGCAGTGGCTAGATGTTTTAACTGTTCTATTGGTCAGCTAAATGGAGCATTAATTGCTTTGTTTTATTATAGTTGCTACATTGTTATTAATTTCTTTTATTCAGGAACTCGATCAGCTCACAAAGAAACCTCCTTTCATTTTACATCAACAATTTTGTGAGGTGAGTGGGGACAATAGGCCCAAAATCACTGAGTGAGTTTCAGTGGTTTCATATGCGGCTGGTGCAATAATGTTTTGAGAGAATCTGATTATTACCGTCTTGAGTGTCTCAGGATTTGAAGAATGAAAACAGTGGTGGCATGGAGTTTTCCTCAATATTGTATAAGGGGAGAGGAAACAAATTCCACGTTGAATCTGAGATGTGGCCTTGGAAGGAATGACCACATTAACATACCAGAAATTCTTTCCTCTGTTCTACCTCCATTCCAGGGCAGAGGCTTCCTACTACCCGTGTTTCCCCGAAAATAAGACCCTGTCTTATATTTTTTTGAACCCTGAAATAAGCGCTTGGCCTTATTGCCATGCTCTCAAAAGCCCGATTCGGCTTATTATCAGGGGATGTCTTATTTTTGGGAAAACAGGATACTATATTCTGAGATCCTTGACTCATTCTTGTTCTTTTGTCCAGTGAAACAAAAGGATGATCCATTCTCCTTTGTTCAGGAAAACTCTTCAGGCCTGCTTTGTTTGTTCTTACCCAAACTCAACTAGCATATTTAAGAGAGGGGCATGCTTACATTCATCTAGAGGCAACCAGACTAAATTTGGCTGACCACTGACTCCTACTCATGACATCCTCCTTTCATAACCACTAAGTCACAGGATGAGAGAAAATTGAGAAATCAGTCAGACAATTCACAAATTATCTTAAAACGCTTTTTAAAAGAATGATATAAAGAAAATGTGGACTAAATTCATTTGGAATGTTACTCTATGATGGCTTAAGAGGTGTTTTATAAATAGCCTAACAATATGAGAAAAAGTGTTACAATATAAAGAGAAGGCTCCCAATTCATTCCCATCTATTACAATACTCTAGATGACCACATTTTAGTGCCACAAATTTTGGATCTGACCATCAAGATTAAAAGTCCAAAAGCAAAATAAAGCACATCAAGATTGGGAAAAGCTTCTAAATCTCAGGACTATCAAGTGAGATATTTATAATTCTGACAAATTCAGAATATATAAAGGTAGTCCTCGATTTGTGACCACAATGGAGCCCAACTTTTCTGTTGCTAAGTGAGACATTAGTTAAGTGAGTTTTGCCCCATTTTATGACATTTCTTGCCACAGTTGTTAAGTGAATCGCTGCAGTTGTGAAGTTAGTAACACAGTTGTAAATGAATCTGGCTTCCCCATTGACTTTGTTTATTAGGTCATAAAAGGGGATCACATGATCACGGGACACTGCAACCATCATGAGTCAGTAGCCAAGTGTCTGAATTTTGATAATGTGACCAGGGGGATGCTGCAGTGGTCATAAGTGAGAAAAACAGCCATAGCTCACTTTTTTTAATGCTATTGTATCTTCGAACGGTCACTAAATGAATTGTTGTAAGATAAGAACTACCTATCTTTTCTGTTCCTATTCTTGGCAGAATACTAGCTGGTATGGTTTTATTAAAGTCAATGAGACTTAAACCAGGTTAAAAAGAAGCTTGATTGGGTGGTGAATTGGAGTGCTAGTTGTTTAGCATGCACTTTCTTAATTGTACATTCTATAATGTGCTGTTGTCAATCAGCCTTTTTTTCCTGGTGTCCACTTATAATTAGATTCAAAACATTGCTGTGCAGTATTCACAAATATAAAAAGCACAAGAATATCAGAAACGGTATCTCTATCTCATATTTACCTAGTAAAGCAGACTTACAATATTAATAAATCACAGTGAGATGAGCAACAAATTACACACACACACACATACACACAATTTCCTTGCCTGGTTCAGTATATAAATCAGAAACTTAGCAAATATAATTAATGTCACTTATGTGATTGCCTTAAAACAAATAACATCAATTATTTTATATCTATCTCTACATCTGCAAGTTTTATTAGAAAAGATCATGTAAATTTTACAGAGAATATGTAGTTTTTGTCATAATCCAAAATCTGTTTTAATATTCAAGTTTAACAGAAAAGGAAATAATTAAATTCTGGGAAAAAAATGCATTTAAAAAGTATTAGAATTATTTGAAAGTTTAAGAATGTAAAATCCAGTATGAAATACAATCTAGTTTATATTTTGAATCCAACAAGTAACAACTCTTCCTCATTTGTGCTATAACCGCAATTGTGAACAACCGTTAATAATGTTGAAGCATCCATTATAATAACATTGCAGAGTTACTGAACTAGTTTTATTAAGGTAAATTTATTGTAATGGTAGAAATTAATACCACTCTTATTTTTACCACAGTCTGGCTTTATTGAATGCCATGGGGCATATTAATCAGTAAAGCCAAATAGAGCATGAAATAAAAGTATAAATTAACCTGTAACATGAATGAAAAAATAGGGATTAATAAATATGAAATAAATAACACTTTAATGATAATCAACAGCCTGGTTTTACCAAGGCCAGAGTGCAATAATGCAGAAAACAACCACTGATACTTATTTCAAGTTTAGAGCCATGACCCAAATATACTATAATCAATACCATACAATTCAAAATTATACTGGAATTATTATATTAAACTTTCAAGTATAAGGCTAATTTAAATAAATAAGCTCTATAACCTGAGTAAATACAAATTCTAGAATTGTCTTGTCCTCTGCAGAATTTATTTAGGTCAATCATAGGGTTGACTAATAACATTAGAAAACTTTTTCCATGCTATTCCAAACAACATGATCTGGAGATATTATATTATATTAATTATATTATATTATATTATATTATATTATATTATATTATATTATATTATACTATACTATACTATACTATACTATACTATACTATACTATACTATACTATACTATACTATACTATACTATACTATACTATTCTCCAGATAAGAGGAAATTTTCACTGCTGATGGAGAAGACTTTGCATCATGCAGTCCTGTTAACCCATGGATACGTGTGTGGTCCTGACAACATTGCCTAGAAGTTCTCATCAGCCATAAAACCTAACAAGAGTATTGAGGTAGAGCTTGGGGACAGATTAAACCAAATTAAAACTCTTCTACTGTATGCTCCTGTTGTGGCCTATTGTCCAGTGTCTCCTTCAGGAGCCGAATCAGATGAGGAGGTGGCGTAGGAGTCAGGCCCAGCATCAAAGCAATCTGAGAGCTCCAAGGGAGAAGACAGAATGGAGTGTCAGAGATAGAGATAGAGTCAGAGCCTGGGCTGCCCATCAGCTCTCAGATGGAGAGTCAACAGCTTCCAGGTCTGGAAGTGGCTGATGAGGAAGAGGAGGAACAGCTGGGTCCAGTTCCTGATGTGCAGATGCGCGGAAGGCAGAGAAGAGGAGAGCAGTGGAGATCTATGGTCCGGTCCTTGGGATGGAAGAGCCACTGCTGCTAGCGAAGCCCCACCCTAGCTCTGGGGATAAAAGGCAGGGGACGGAGATGAATAGGTGTGGCAGACAACTATTCATCTCCCTGCCGGTCTGCCACTGATAGCCTGCACTTTCGAATCCTGCCTGGAAATTATCAGAATTCTTCCTGGAATCCACAGCGCCTTCTTAGCATGTGTGTGTGTCTCTGCTGCTGAAAGAAAGCAAACACACCTTCTAGGACTTCCTTTGCAAGTGTGGGGAGAGAGAGAGAGAGAGAGAGAGAGAGAGAGAGAGAGAGAGAGAGAGAGAGAGAGAGAGAGAGAGAGAGAGAGAGAGAGAGAGAGAGAGAGAGAGAGACTCCTGGTATGTTGGGCCAGTTCAGGAGGAAAGGGAGCGAGCGTCACTTTCCACAGGACTTAAGAGACTTTGTAGCCTGCTGTGAGAGAGCGGCTGCTAGCGCTCCTAATAAAGGGAACATTTCATTAACTACAAAGGGTGTGTTGTGTTTGGGAGTTGGGTCACAACAGCTCCCTAAATGAGATCCATTACACCAGCTGAGAGATGGTGCATCTTAAGGAAGCTACTTCATTTTTTGTTTTGTGATTACTGTCTTTGCCTGGCAGTCATTGTATAAATTAGTCAGTCATCCCTGTGGCAACCATATTATGACTATACCCATCATGTGCTTTAATTTGGTGGTCCCCAACCCCCGGGCTGCGGTCCACTACTAGGCCTTGAGCCATTCAGAACCAGGCCATGGAAGTGGCAGGTGAAGTGTGTGCCTTCGTGTGTGAGTGCTGGGCATGCAGGTTCACCGCTCACGGAAATGGAGCTGCACACAAACGCTCACCCACAGCTTGCACGGAAACATCCCCTTTCCCTCCCCTGCCAGTCTGCAAAGCTGGAAAGGTTGGGGAACTCTGCTTTAATTATTCCAAATGTGCTTTCATCTCCCAATTCCTATACCTTATAGAATCATAGGGCTGGAAGGGACTATGGAGATCTTCTAGTGCAGGGATGTCAAACTCAAAGCCCAGGGGCCGGATCCGACCCCAGGGTACTTAGATCTGGACCGCGGGGCCACCCCGGAAACAGAGAAGGACCAGCCTGCAGTGCTTCTGCCAGCAAAAACGGGCTTCCAAGCTTCGTGTTTGGCTGCCACAGCCTTCTGCAACCCTCTGCCAATGAAAAGGGAGCTCGGGAGCCTGTTTTCACTGACAGAGCACTCGTGCCACCACAGGTGCCCCTGACGTGATGTCAGGGTGATGTCAAGCTGGCCATGTCCACCCTGGCCATGCCCACCATGGTCAAACACAACTCTGATGCGGCCCTCAATGAAATCGAGTTTGACACCCCTGTTCTAGTGCAACCCTCTGCTCAAGGTAGGACTCCATATTCCATCCCAGACAAATGGTTGTCCAATCTTTTCTTGAAACTCCAGCGATGGAGCATCCACAACTCCTGGAGGGCAGTCTGTTCCACTCATTAACTGTTCTCACCTGGAACAGATGGAACACACATCTCAAGGAAAGTACAAAACGTTAGTTTAAAAATCGAACTTTCCCCATTCTTAAATAGTTGCCTGTGGCAGTGAATCAGCAGACATCAAAAAGATGGTGAAAGATTCACAAAAAATACCTCTGAGGTATTACAATAAAACCTCAATTTCACGGATCCTGCAATTAGCAGACTTTGAATGCAACAGACCAAATTTCCATTTCACCCAGTAAAATAAACAACTCTAGGTGAGACAAACCAAATTAATATAATCGTAATTTTATGACATCCTGGCAATTTAGGTCATTTTGTTTAATCATAGGTGAAACAGATAACAGGTAACACATTCAAAGTGCCATATTTAATAGACCAAGACACTTCCTCCTCTTAATTGTTAAAGAAAGGTTTTGTTGTATCACTATGCTGTAATTTCAAGCAGATCTCTCTGACATCATAGCTACAGATTCTTTCTAAGAAATGTTCATCTGAGGCCATCTTGGGTCATCTTAGCATTTGCCATTGCCTTGGGATTTGTGCTCCTGCTATTTATCTATTGCAGTGTTTCTTAACCTTGAACACTTTAAGATGGGTGGACTTCAACTCCCAATATTCCTCAGCCAACATGGCATTGAAGTCCACCCAACTTAGTGTTCAAGGTTGAGAAACACTAATCTATTGGGTTTTATCTTGTTGCAATTGCTGGTTTGAATCAGATTTTAGCTTGACTTAGTTGTTTCTTAATCCATATCATTGTTTCTTTTTACTTTGAGAGCTTTATTGTTTTTCTGAGACTGTTACGTTTTAAGTTTTGGGAGTGTCAAATGAATCTTCTTGGAAGTTTATTTTATTTCTAACATTTGCCTTAAACTTGTCCCTCTTGGTTGCAGGGTCCACTTTTTTGTAATGAGGTGTCTAGTTCATGCTGTAATGAGGGGTTTTGTTTTCCAGTCATCTTGTTACAGAACCTGATGATGTTTAAAGCTGAGGGGGAGTGAGTGGCTCAACAACACCCATCTGAGAAAAAGACTAGAAATTAGGTTTTTCTGTTCTTAGCCCAGCACCTTAATCATCATTATACTATGCTGATTCTCAACAGGAGCCTTAAAAAATCAAAGCCCTTCAATAAGACCTCAATAAATTGAAAATAAAAGAATGCCAATGCATTTGTTAAAAAAAAAAAATGCAACAGAATGTTATGATAAAAATATTTAAAAAAACAACTCAAAGATGCCAAATAAAAAAATTAAAAAGGTCTGGTACATGAATAATTACAGTAGTACCAACACCCCCCCCCCTATTCTTTACATAAACAAAGTTAAAGACTGGGACCATTTGACCCAAATTTACAGCTATAGGATAACCTATGAGCTCCCCCTTCTGGATTTCTTGAAAAAAATTAAGAGGCAAACTAGCCACTGTTGAAACATGTGCTATACTATTTCAAAATGCTTTAAATATATAACTAAAATGCTATCCCTAAACCATCTTTTAAAACTGTGTTAAACTAAACTGCAAATTTTATTCAGAACACCTCTAAAGATGCCATAACCACTCCCATTTAATGTTGATGTGTCTGCCAGTTGCACAAGCAAGGTTATGTTATGTCTGCCTTTCTAAATATACCCTAGGTGCCAGGCAGCCAGTTAAAGATCTGAGAAAATGTAATGATGCTGAACAGGAGTAAGTCTTCACATTTAGTCAAATGAAGTCCCAGTCTTCTTTGATGATGTTCCCAAGGAGTTCTGTCAGCTAATGAGCCCCACCATCTGCAGCTATTTCCTAACAGATGTGAGCAAACCACCATCCTGCGTCAGATCTTGTGATGAAAAGCTCAATAGGCAAGCTTTTGCAAAGAGAAGGAAGCAAAGGTATTGGCTTCTTTGCTGTTGGATATCTGTTGGCTTTCTTAGAAATGCTCTTCCTGCTTTGACTGAAGGTATTATTGGAACAGCAATCATCTGGAGAACTGGATGGCTCCAACCCTGTTAGGCTTTGAAGACCTGGCTATTGATGATTTTATGATTTGGATGTATCATTTACCTTGGCCATCATAGGTTACTGTTTTTAACTGTTGGGTTTTAATCTCTTTACCCTGACCAGATTTACGTGCGTGAAATGGGCAACCATATACACTGCTCAAAAAAATAAAGGGAACACAAGCAGAAGACATCCGAGATCTGAATGAATGAAATAGCCTTATTAAATACCTTGTTCGTTACATACAGTAGTTTTGTGTTCCCTTTAGTTGTTTGAGCAGTGTATAAACTACTGTATGTAAAGAACAAAGTATTTAATAAGGCTATTTCATTCATTCAGATCTCGGATGTCTTCTGTTTGTGTTCCCTTTATTTTTTTGAGCAGTATACATTATTTAAATATATTAAGAGTATTAATGAGCTATTCACTGAATCACAGAAGAATAAAAAGATGGTCACAGATTTCAGCTACACGCACTAAAAAGGCTTATTGAACCAGGTGAAAGGACAGAAGACCAGAAAGGAGACCTTCCTCAGATATAGAGTTATTTTTCTGTGAAATGTGTACAGTTCTAACAGCAAAGGGTTTTTGCAAATATAGGAACTCTATGAACTGGAGTACTCAGGGGTGGGTTCTACGTACCTCCGCTACCTGTTTGCAATGGGAGCGTTTGCGCACGTGCACATGCGCAGAAGCTTCTGCGCATGCTCAGATCATCTGTGATGACATCCAGTCAGGTGGGCGGATCCTCCTGCCGCCATTACTACCAGTTCGCAGGAACTGGACCAAATCGGGAACAACCTACCAATGGTACTTGGAGAGCAATCCCATTAATAATCAAATGTGAATTTTCTATCACATTTCAAACCTACCTCCTTAATAATGTTTTCTCAGATATGTTATCTTAAAATTGTAAGTAGCGTTAGGAAAAAATAAAAGGCTGGTGTTTTTTTTTCATTGTGAAGTGCTTACTTCCATATAAATATGTATCAAGTGTGCCATCGTAGAAATTTGGATTATGTGAATTTGGGGAATGTGAAGCTACATGATCTTTGGACTTAACCTCACATTCCATAAATGTAGTGTGAATGTACCTCATCAACCATTTTAACACCAGGTCTTCACCTTCCTCTTGTCCCCAGTCCATACTGAAGCAGCTTAAAGTCACTGTTAGTAGTTCGTTTTAAATACTGATTTCCTTCTCCTGCCACTCTTTTGTGGTATAGATGCAAGAAAGTGTGCTTCATTGGCAAAGTAATTTCAGGCCACTCTTGAGAGAGTACTAATTGTGTGTTGCACCCCAAAAAAAACCCCCCCAAAAAACCCAATATAAACCAGGAAAGAGAGCTATGTCCTGTGTGTTGTTGATGTATCACCATTAAAGACTGTTCCCTGTTTCTGGCATGTAAGGTTTTTATATAATCATACTTTTTACTATTTTCATTACTGTTGAGTGTGCACTGTTTTGCCTAGTCCAGGCAAGCCAATTTGGTGTATCACTTTAAAGCTAGAAACTTAAGAGATAATGAATTCAGTCCTGCCTTAGGCATACAGCCAGCTGGGTGACTTTGAGCCAGTCACTCTCTCTCAACCCTGAGAAGGAGGCAATAGCAAACTACTTCTGAAACCTTGCCAAGAAAACTGCAAGGACCTGTCCAGGTAGTCAGCAGGGGTCAAGATTGACTTGAAGGCATTAAATCTCGTTCCAGATTTTGTATCTGTGGGTTAATTCTGGGTGCTCTGGCCCAGAAGAACTGCCATTCCTAGGCAGAATAGGTCAAAAATGGAGCTTGATAATCATTAATCCCCTTGTGCCAATTCTCCAAATCTATGTCTTATCAGTTAGACTATTGCTGGATACAGATTGAGCACTTCCAGAAGAGTGCTAACACTTCTGTTCAGAAATAGACTAATGGATGGCCCTCAGACAGTGGTGGTCTGCTGCCAGTTGTAACAACCGGTTCGCCCAGCACCGAAAATGTGAGTGTTCAGCTTTCCGCGCATACGCACGGCTTCAAAAACATGGCGATTTAGGATCGAATAGCATCAGGCTGGGTGAGCAGGCTCACCCAAGGGTCGCAACTACCAGTTCGCCTGAATCGGTCCCAACCGGCAGCAGCCCACCTCTGGCCTCAGATGGAAAACATCTCCACACTTGCTGCCTGACACCTGTTAGTCTGGCAAATTGACTGATGGTTCTCTAACTATGCCATTCCAAATACATGTCCATACTTTCCCAGCCTGAATTAGGTTGCATGATTGGCTGTTGTATTCCTACCAGCAAGTGATGCTGGGGAAAGATAATGAAGCTGGGGGTGTCTTCAGTTTGCTTGCCCCATATTAAAACAGTAGGAAAGCATCATTGCAGGTTTGATTACTGTGATAGAATAGGACTCAACAGACAAGGCAGCAAATATTATGCCAGAATACAATACTTCCTCCTGGCTCAAGGATTGGTGGAAAACACTTTAGTACCACTTTATAAAGCTTTAGGGAGGCCACTTCTGGAATACTGCATTCAGTTTTGGTCACCACATTACAAAAAAGATGTTGAGACTTTGGAAAAAGTGCAAAGAAGAGCAACTAAGATGATAAAAGTTCTGGAGACTAAAACATATGAAGAACGGTTGCAGGATTTGGGTTTGGCTAGAGAAAAGAAGGACTGGGGGGGGGGGACATGATAGCAGTATTCCAGTATTTGAGAGGTTGCCACAAATAGGAGAGGGTCAGTTTATTTTCCAAAGCACCAGAGGGAAGGACAAAAAACAATGATTGGAAACTAATCAAGGAGAGAAGCAACCTGGAATTGAGGAGAAATTTCCTAACTGAGAACAATTAGCCAGTAGAACAGCTTGCCTTCAGAAGTTGTGAGCGCTTCATCACTGGAGGTTTTTAAGAAGAGTCTGGACAGTCACTTGTCTGAAATGGTATATAGGGTCTCTCCTGCTTGAGCAGGAGACTGGACTAGAAGACCTCCAAGGTCCCATCTAGCTCTATTCTGATTTATCCGGCTGTGCTTTTTAATTGGCATGCCAGGGATCAAGCTTAAAAAGTGAGGAGTGCAGCTCCACCCAGTGGGTGAAGCTGGAAGCATACAATTAATACAACTTGCATATAAAGGTAAATAAAATTTGGTGACTGTCACTATCCCTCATTTATCTTCACAAAATGTTATTGGAAGTGCTTCTATCTGGGGTGTCTTTATTCACAGCGGCTGACCTTCTTAGGTACATGTGACATTTAAAGAAAAGTTTTACTTTATTGCTTTCCTAATACTTTGGGCTATAAATTATTTGCAAGTATTAGTAATAACTTATTCCCACCTGTTAGTAATAGAGTATAAACAGCTCTCATATTTAACAAACAGAATGCCTTTAGTCCATAGCTTTATTTATTACTATTCTAAGATCTCTACAGCAGTTCAAAGATCAAACAAGCCTGTTCAAACTTGAAAAGATGACCCATCAATGGTTCTTTGTATATACAAAATACTTGCTTTGTTAATTTACAGATATTTCTTGCACATTTTGCTGAGGACTGAATAAACAAACATAAGATGAAGATTTTTTTTTCTTGTGAAACACAGGATCCTTATTTTTAGTCAACATAGTACCATTTTCATGCCAGTGCAGACATCTCAATTTTATTAGCCATTTTATAGCCCTCTTTATGTTCACAATTGAATCAGCTGAAGAAATAAGACAGTTACACTCTTAGTAATTTTTTAAAAGGAAAAAAATATGTTTAAAATATGTGGTTTTTTTTTAAAAAAAACCTGCAGTATGTCTAATGATGTGTTTACAGTAAGCAAATAAATAGCAAGCAAGGTCTACAGTTGTAAATACTGAAATGGAGATGGCTAATAAAAGGCCTGACATCAGCCAATCTTTCCATAAATACAGTGATAACATTACAATTCCATATAAATAATATATAATTAAATCCTATTACAGAGGAGATTGCTGCCAGATTTTACTTTGCTTTTTCTCTGTTGCCACTGCACTCTTGGTACAGTGATGGAATGAAACATAATGTAGATGCAGATAAAATTATATTATGTATCCTTACAGAAATATCAGCCCTGTGATGGAAGCAATCAATTTCATCTCTTTGCCACTAGCTGGCACCATCGCTTTAAAAATGTCATTCAAACAGCTGTCTCATTTGGCGATTCCTAATTAGGATTGAAAGCCGGCACATTTTGCAGGCGTAAGAGATTGTCAAAGCAAAATCCAGGGTCAAATAATCTGGGCACATATGTTCTTTTTGTTGACTGCAACAAAAAGAGTCAATAGAAACAGGTCCAATGGTCTCCGAGTTAGGGCTAAAGGGGAGAGAACAGATAAATATAATTTCTAAAAATAATATAAAACTAAATAAGATGTATTACTTAGCTTTGCTTGCTATTATAGATTCACACTAGACCTATGCAATTATCCAAATTCAAAGGGTATAATGCGGCCGCTCAGGTAATCTTGGGTAGCAACTGTCCTGGAAAATTCAGAGCACAACTTTGAGAAAGAATTGTGTACATTGCACATTGAGTGGCTGCTTTACAAGACAGAGGGATCCCAAAACATGGGAAAGCAAAGATCTGGGCTACAAGGCAGGAAATCCTAGGGATCTGATTGGCTGCCCAGTTTGGGGAAACTAGGCAGGTCCTTGTCCTTGTAGCTGGGATGAATTCAAGCAGCCCTTTCAGGAGGGTCAACACAGCTAGGAAAAATCCATCATAAAGGGAAAGGAATATTAAGGCAATCAGTTGACGGAGGACAGAAGGTTGGGCTTCTCAGCTTTTTACTTGGGTGCAGCTCCATGAGGGCTGCCTTGAGCTGTACTCTGAGCTGACAAGTTTGGTTAGATGGTATTGAAAGGAGAATTTTGTCCAGGGTAGGGAAGGTCAATTTGGGCCTGATTCGGTTAGGCAAAGTGAGGAGCTGGATGTGACTCTAGTGGTGTCCAAAACAGGAAGGAAAAAACTGCAGTTTCCATTTTGTTTGCTAGATTTATTTTCTCCACAATTTTTAAAACACTGTACCCGGGCCCGGTTATTTACAAGACCACCTTCTGCCACCGAGAACCTCCCACCGGCCAATACGCTCCCACAGAGAGGGTCTCTCAGGGTGCCGTCGGTCAGGCAATGTCGACTGGCGACCCCCCGGGGAAGAGCCTTCTCTGTGGGGGCACCCACCCTCTGGAATGAGCTACCCCCAGGGATACGACTGATCCCAGACCTCCGAACCTTTCGCCGGGCTCTGAAACATTTTTATTTCGGCAAGCCGGGCTGGCTTAGAATTTTTTGTATTGGTTAATTTTATGGGTAAGGGGTTTTAAATTGGGGAAAGCCATTGGATTTAATTTTGTTTTAAATGCATTTTAATGTTTGTATTGGATGTTTTTTAACCTTGGCTGTTCACCTCCCCGAGTCCTTCAGGAGAAGGGGCGGTATAAAAATTTAAAAAATAAATAAATAAAATAAATATCTTCAGTGAGTGCATTTGTCTTCAGATAAAGACAAAAATTGGAGTAAAAAATACAGTTGATTTAAAGGTGTTCCCAACAAGTGTTCTGAACATGCCTCCATGTGCTCAAAAATTCATTCTGTCACTAGAATCTGAATATCTGAAAAAATCTAACACAGGCAATGAACATTTCATTTTGCCTGGAAGTGAAAAGTTTTCCTCTTGTAGATTGTGCTTTGCTAATGGCCATCAGTCCTTTTTATACTCTAGTACTAAGGGGATAGTTATCCCAGAAGACAAGTTGGATTTATCATTGTTTATTTGACAACATATGCTGTATGAACCCATCATTGTAGTTTATGGCTTTCTAAAGACAGCTATATGTGACTAATTCAATAACCATTTATTAATCCAACCCTGATTTAGCACAAGGTGTCAGATAGGTCACTCTGTTGCTACCCTCCCCGTTCACCCTCAATACATCTAGCACTCAGTTTATATATGCTGGAATAGATCCAGTTTGCATGATTTGTATTAGCCATGCTTTGCTTAATTGTGGTGTGTTGAATAAACTATACTTGGTTGGATTTGCAAAACATGATAAACTGTAAACAGCAGCCGGATTTATAAAAATCACTAAGAAAATATCTGAAACTGGAGCTGAATGAATGATGTTGGACTTATTTTTAGCATTATCTTCTGGCAAGGACTGTTTACATAGCACCCCTGTGAGCAAGGATTATAATTCAGTTTCAGATAGCATGTATTTTACATGTAAAACATGTCCTCAAATTACCAAAAATGCTGGGGAAAAGCTGTAACTAAGACCTTAATGGGCATTCATCATTTGTACAGCTACCAGGTCTTGGGTACAAAAATAGGACACAGAAAAAAGGTAATTATGTAATGCTAATAAGAGTCATCTGGATCCTTGCAGTCCATTAGTTAGTTAGCCCTAATATTTGGAGAAAAGCAAGGATAGACAAATTTTCAAAGCTTGGTGTTTGTGAACAGGTAGTAGGTACATTCACAAAATTGTTGCCATAGAAGACTTACTGGTTCATGAAATATCTGCTACATTGGGCAGGACCAGGCCCCAATTCTTATTTACTAAATAGAAGACAAAGTAATTCCATAGGAAGGCTTTCTATCATTCTACCATTTCTATCATTAGATCCTTTGTCAAACTGAATGAAAGAATGGTGTTTTGTCCTGCAGTACACCCAGTCTCTTAATTTTACATTTATTTTTAATTAAGTGGGAGAATAACTTGGTCAGTGTCAAGAAAGTTATATAGGGATATGCTGATATCTGTGGGCCTCACGTTGCCTTATTCCTGCAGCAGAGAGAGAGAGTACTGGATTGGATAAATTCATGCACCAAACCTATCTATAATATAGGAACGGTGCTCATCTCTCTGTCATGGTTCACAGAGCCACTCATTGGACTAGACTGTAGGTTAAAACATTTTTAAGCTCACTTTTTAATTTAAAAAATAGCTTTATTTCCTGACTGCCTTTATTTATTTGCTGCTTTGAGAATGGCTGGTGCTAACTGCTGTCTGTTTATGCTTGGCTTAATTCAGATTTCAAGCAACATACCGATTTTATTTCCAATAGAAACCACTCATTTAATTGCATAGCAAGTTTTATGAGCCATGCCTCAGGCTGCATTTTTATATGAAGTACCTTGGTATTCAGGAGACAGGAACTTGCCCAAAGCACAGCCAAAATAAGTTTCCTTCCTGAGCAAATGGTGATTCCTCATAGATTTTGTATTCATTTTGCTAAATATTTATTTATATAATCTCTTAATGCTGAATAGCCTAAAGATGAGGGTTTAAAAGAAATCACTTCCATTCTATGGGTTCACTTTCCTTTTCATACTTAAAATAGATTTTAATTCTAAAGCTGATTTAATGAATAATGATCCACATCTATTTCTAGATGTATAGAGACTGGCTGATTATTATTAATCCAATTTTGAAATCAATATATGATTTAATGGGACAAGTTATGTACAAATGATCTTCCATCTCCTACTTGCAACCTTCTGAATTTCCACCTGAATGAGTTGCTGAGTAGCTTCCTAGTGTTTGGAGTTAATAATTAACCAGGTAAAGCAAAATTCAGATAAGAAAAACAAGCTCAGTTTAAAAGGGATATTTTAAACACAGAAATAGCCAGCCTTCAGTAAAAAAAAAAAAAAAAAAATTGAGGGTGTGGGGAAGGGCCAAGAAAATTTGTTGGCACAACTGAACAGACAGTAGCTTTGCTTCTTCTCAGATAATATCTTGATCATTGGCACTGAAATTTACTTTATAGCCCCTTTCTATATACCCTTAAAACCCATGGTTAGAATGTTAAGTCAGTCTCCTGTTTAACTTCAGCTTCATTAATTTCACTATCATTGACTTGATAGTGCTTGAAGCAGCTTAAGATAAAGCAAAAACTAGAATGGGCAAGGGTGGGATAGAATTGCTGTTGCTTATTTTCTAATTAAATTGAAGTGTCTAATTAAATTGAAGTGTAGTGTCTTAATTTGATCCAAAAAAGGTGCATGGTTTTTTTGGGAGGGGGGGAACCCTGTGACTTTTGATCACCATCCCAAGCAAGCAGCTGCATCTTTTTCATCCTTTGTACAGGATGTTGGCCTGGCACGCAAGGAAGCACTGACTTCTTTGCTGTTAGCCACAAGCTTCCTCTGGACACTGAAAAAGAGCAGCCAATTTTTTTCAGACTGGAGTTATGGTAAAAGGGAGGGTAAATTAGGAATAAGAGTGTCTTGTCCCCCAAATCCCAGTTTAAGCCCAGACAAAACTGAGCTATGCCATCCTATCAGGTGATGATATCAGGTAGGAACTGACACCCTAAACTAATGAAAAAGATCAAGTTTCCCCCTCCTGCATTATCTTGTTGTGTAAATCCTATTTCATTTACCAGCTTTAACAGGTGCAGGGCTACTTAGTTTTGAAATTCCATGGATTCCATATATTTCATGGAAGTAGCAAAATCACAAAAGGAAGAGGGTTGGAAATTTAAAAGCTGGGAAAGGACAAAAACATGACTATAATCATCACAGAGACTGCGGTTTTGTTAGTTTGCAGCATCAGTTCTTGCCAGTGGCACAATAAAGGTAAAATTAACGGCAAGGGTTGTCAAGATTGTTTACAGCAGGTAACTAGCACAACAAAAGAGGAATCTAGTACATGACCCAGATTGCTAGCTTTTATTACCCAGGGAAAACAAAAGGGAAAAGTAGTTTTAAATATCAAACATGTACTTAATAGGGAATCTAGACTAGAAATACACAATATGTCTCCTAATCTTGAATTACAATTTCCGGCCTCGCTTCTATAGGCTTCTAGGAATTAAAGCTCAGCAATATCTGGAGGGCCACAAATTATCCACCCACCTACCCACCCAACTCTTACAGGCATTCCAGATGAAAGGGAATCTCAGAATTCACTGAAAGCCATTTGCCTGATCTTTGCTGAAAGAGAAATGATTTTTACTGAAAGCAAACAAAAAATCAACCTAGTGAAAACAGCTCTTACAGTTTTAACTAACATGGCAGCACAGGCAGAAAAGCCAGTTGTGAACAAAAGAATGAGGGTGACAATAATGCTGAGTATATCCAGGTTTGTTATGCAATTTTTTGATGTATTGTTTTGTTGTTGTTGTTGTGGAAAATGCAAGTATTAGGAGAAACTGATAATTGTGCACAAAAAGGAAACTCTAACATGTTCTCAAAGCATGTTGCAGTTGAAATAGATTTCTTTCTCAGAGGAAAGGAAGACTGTTCAATGGTGATAACATTCCTATTAAAGGAGCATAAATAAATAATACATGGCTGCTTCTTTAATCATTTAATCTTGATTTTTTTTTCAAGTGCAGCTATTAGGACCTTCTGGTATTATAACTCTTTTAAAAATTATACTCAACATGATGTTACTGAAATATTTTAGCCATTTTACACCTTATATAATTGTGTCAGATAGAGATTAGATAATGACAGATCTACAGTTATTTTACTCATGAAGCTTTCTACAACTTAGGACTGGTATGAATGGGAAACTAATTCTTCTGCTTTTCACAGTTCTATAACATGCCAAAATGCAGTAACTTAAACCTTGTGGAGTGGAAAAACAGTTATGGATAAAAAAATGACATATAAATGTTCTAGCTGTCATACATCATTTTGCACATGTAATCCCTGATTCCACTCCTCCCTTTGGGAGTTAATGGCTATTTGGGGAGAACAATTACCCACAACTAAATTCTGTTCAAAGCCAAAAAAGTAATTACTAACTAGTCACATGACATAAATATATATAAATGGTGAGATGTAGTATATTTTAATTTTAATTAGTGGATTTATTTCTATTTGTTCTAGACATGTAGTATAGTATTCTATGTCATGTTTATGTTACTCTGTGCCTTTTGTGGAAATAGAGTTAGATTTACATATAATTAGCAAGTGAACAGAATCAAACCCACCAGATCAAAATGAGAAATTGAGATATTTGTTCTTTTTAAAGTAACTTCTCATATGATAGTGACATTATAAATAGGATACTACTTTGCTTTTTCTATATTACTAATATACATCTTGAGTATATGAAGGTATAATCTGGGAAATCTCTGTGAAGAAATAATTCCATAGCTACCACTGTAGAAGTCCTGCTCTGGACAGCTCATGAATCAAAAAAATAATACAATGATATATTTTTTTATTGCAAAAGTTTTACAATTACATTTTCACCCCATTTCCCCCCCCATCCCAGCCCCCACACCCCACCCTAGCCCCCCCAAACCCCCCTAACCCTCCCCCCCTGACTTCCACAAAATATAATCCCATCAAAATCCCCTTTTTATAAAACTTGAACCCCTCAAACCCCCTTAAAAAAAATTTTTTTTATCTTCACAGTTTTCATACATTTCTATTTTTATATAATACTTTCAATGAAAAACTATTTGGTACTTTCTAACTTGATATTTGTTCTGCACATAATCTATCCATTTTTTCCATTCCTATTCATAAGTCTCTTGTGAGCGATCTTTTAAATATGCTGAAATCTTCGCCATCTCGGCAAAACTGGCCATCTTCAAAGTCCATTCTTCGATAGTGGGTAAAGCTTCATTTTTCCAATATTTACCTATCAATAATCTCGCTGCAGTTATCATGTACAAAATCAACTTAATTTCATCCTGTGTAAAACCCTTTACTATACCCAATAAAAACAATTGTGGAGAAAATGGAATTTTTTTCTTCAAAATATTCTGCATAACCCACCATATTTTTATCCAAAAAGCCTTAACTTTCTTACAATTCCACCAAACATGATAATATGTAGCATCTAAACAATCACATCTCCAACATTTTGGCTGAACATTAGGATACATACAGGATAATTTCTTGGGATCTAAATGCCATCTGTAAAACATCTTATAAAAATTTTCCCTCAAATTCTGCGATTGCGTAAATTTAACATTCTGAACCCATATTTTCTCCCATGTTTCCAACATTACTGGTTCTGCAAAATTCTGTGCCCATTTAATCATGCAATCTTTAACCAGTTCAGTTTCTGAGTCCCTTTCTAACAAAACATTATATAGCCTTTTGATATGCATTGGACCTTTCTCTTTTATATGTCTAACCAACTCTTCCTCATGCAACATAATACCAGTTTTTTGGTCCTCTTTCCATCTCTGTTGAAGTTGATTATATTGTAGCCAAGTTATATTAATCCCTTCAGCCAACAGTGTCTGTAGTGTCTTCAGCTGCCATCTGCCCGCATCTGTAAAAAGAACCTCTTTATATAAAAAACCCCCGAGTGACATTATATTTGTATTCCACAAAGTATGACCAAGATCCAGCCATAGCGGTATTTTATAATCCCATTTAAATCGGTGCTTCTTCCAAACTCTCATCAGCGAATCTCTAAGTATATGACTTTTGAACACTTTATCCACTTTATTTTCATAAAATAAGTAAGCGTGCCAACCAAAATACAATGATATTTTCAGAAGATCTCAGTAAGTAAAGAGAATTCATGAGAGGAAAAATACAAAGGTAATTCAAAATCAAGTTCTATATAAGAGAATCTTCAAAAGATATGCCTGCTCACAGATGCATTTTACGTGCTCACTTTTCCACATTAGCTTTTCAACAAAACAGGTGAAGGAAAAAAGTAATAGAAATTCTACCAGATGAGCAGCAGAGCTGCCTCCTCATTCAGTTCGTAAAAACAGAGAGGAGACAAGTAGTAGTAGTAGCCTTTAGTTTCTAAAAAGTGGAGAAATTTTAATGATGGGATGCAGGGCAAGCTTTGAATGCTCACCATTACAAAGCTACCCTATATTTCCCTCCAAAGGTAATGGGGATCTGCAAACGTCTTGACTCTTGTTACAATATTTCCTCTGGATTGAAAATTGAGCTAATTAATTTCTGCTGTTAATTAATTTAGCTCCCAAAGCACAAGGGTAATGTTTAAATGAACATTATTTACATAATGGTTGCCATTTTAAACAAGGAACTCTGAGAACCTAGCAAATAATAAAAAACAGTATTAAAAACAATATAAAATTTAAAAAGTGCAATAATATAATAATCACATCACCACACAAATAACTTACAGTCTCTGATCAGCAATGCCCTTGGGTGTGGAAACACTGATTCCTTCAGTCGGCCCAGGAGTTCAAGGTGTAGAGCTTTCAGGACTGGTATTATAATGCTCCATTTAACCATCCATTTGCACCAAATGCAGCTTCCACCTGTTCTGCAAGGCTGTATATAGCAGCATGTGAATATCATTTGCCCCATTCAAGGGTGCATTGCCATTGCAATCACATAGCACTTTGATTGCAATGGTTCACTGTTAAACTGCTATTTATAACAAATAAAACCTAAAACGCCAATGCTTTAGTTTTATCTATTAATTTCCAAATTAATCTATTCATTTGGTTAGTTTTGGTTAGATCAATGATAGGCCTTCTACTATTCTTTACTTATGCTTCAGCCCAAACCATTTGGAGAGCATTGGATTGTCTATGTAGACAATCTATGTAGATTTATTTAAAGATATGCAATTGTAAAGATATTTTAGAATGTAAAACTCTTTATTGCTATCTGACTGCTGAATTATAAGTATATTTTAACTGAAATATACTTTAACAAAGAATAGAAAATTACTGATACAAAAGAAACACTTCTATTCTTTTTTATCCATGCACATTAATATATGCTTTTATCTCAAAAGGTGACTGTTACCTCTGTATTTCTGAAGGGTATTTGTTTCATGAAATCATATGTATAAGAATTAATCACAGATATTCCATTTTATGCATTGTACATTTGACCTTAACTTAATTTTTGTTTGTGTTTATATTGCTTATATTACTCTTCTTTTTGTTAGCATAACAGTATAATTAATCATATATTCTATGAAAACAAGAGACTTCAAATCATGAGTGTCCTAAAGGCAAGAAATGTCATCAAGTTATATATTGCCAGAAATATCCATAGTATTCAGCACTTTTCTATAGTGCCTGTTGCAATGTGACCTATGATTAAGCATTTGGATGTACATTACTGTACTGAAAAGAAACACAAATGTATCGGTGATAAACCAATGAATTTATCCCTTAATATGTTCATCAGTACTTGGACTGTTATCAGTTCTGTATTTAATGAATTTAGTTTTGGCAAATGATCATGTTCATTAATCCTGCCAAGATATTTTGTTTTATGCTTAAAATGTGCTTATCACACTCTCAAAAAGTCAACTCATTTATGGGAAGCCATGTCACACATTAAAGGCAATCAGTCAACAAGAGAAAACTGTTGCATCTGCATGAAGTGAAAACAGATTGCTACACAGATCATGTTAGACAGAGTGTTAGCTTCCAAATCCACTAGCATTAAGAACTGATTCTTGAGATCTTATATCTTATGTTCTGAGGGAGAGAGTTATAGCCATTATATAAAAACATTATCATATAGAAGCAGGATGTTAAAAAATAATAAATTTAGTCTCCTGTAAAGTTAAAAGTGCTATTAATGAGTGGTTCCAGAAGATGGGAATTAAGAAATTTGCTTGTTCTAGTTGAGGCTACAAATCCTTTCAAGAGAGTAAAAATATAATTTGGAGGTGCTTCTAGCTCCAAATACTGTTATTAGAGACCCAGATGTGACAGAATTCTGAGTTTGAGAGTGAGAATAGATGTTTTGTTAACATTGATAAAGAAGAGATGAACATTCTTTTGTATCTCCTAAAGGCTAACTAGCTACACCTTAAATGAAGTAAAAAGATCAAGGGCATCAGGCAAGACCTACTTAAATGTACTTATAAGATGAGCTAAAGTACACTCATGTCCAGTTTATCAGGTTCTGTAATCTTTTTCTTTCCAATAAACCTAACCAAAACTATTGTGCAAGAATCTAGTTTCCTTAATTAGTTAGGGGCTTAACAAATGATTTCTGAGGTCAGTTTCACTGACATACCAACTACAGCATCATCTTTTTCTGGATAACAGCTAGTAAATGTACACACGGGTGTCTCCCTGTTTAGATAATTCCAAAGCTTTATGTGAAGCTACTCTTTACTGCAGAAGCGGCATCCACAAAGAACACAGGGCCCAGGCAAGATACCTGGTTATGTTCATATTGCATTAAGGAAAGGAGTAACTGAGCTACTTTTAAATTACTTTTGGAAGACAAAACCCTAAACAATTTGAGACCAGCAAATCACCTTCCCCAATATAGATCAGAAAAGAGCCTATTTGAATCAAGAATCATAACATATTTTGAAAACACTTTGCCCAAAGCCCCTGCAAATTTAACAATCTGCATTCTCTATAATATAGTTTCTCAACCCTAGCAACTTTAAGATGTGTAGACTTCAATTCCATGGTAGTTGGGGAATCCCGGGAGTTGCTAGGGTAGAGAAACTTTCTGCAGGCTCTTACAATCAGTATTATTGCCGCTACTCAGAAAACATAGTTTCTCCAAGTCTGGAACTATGTCTCAAGTTTTGAATTAGGGCCATATCCTGGCATTGTCCTCCTATCTCAATCTATATATAAAGTTGCTTAACTATTGCTATCATTGGCACTTATATGGATCCTATTTCAGCCATTTAAGAGTATAATGGTGGTAAAGCTCAGATTTCAAGCAGGTTATTTTTGGCAGTTATGCAAAATATTCAGGCCAGGGATGCTTCGCGAGTTGACACAAAGGAGATACTTCAAAAAGTGTGCTATCACAAATGTACATTTCCTCAAAAATTAAAGCAGCCATATTCTTTGGAAGCTTATTTGAAAATCTGCAAAGCTAGTTGCCCGGGATGCGTGTAGAAGCCTTGGGAACAATCAAAACTAAGCTTGAGATGAGTTATGTACTAGCAGGCAGGACACCACCATACATGTAGTTTTTAAAATGTTTTCTTGGAGCAACACTTTTATTACTTTCTACCACGCACATATACATCAACACTTTTCACTGCAATTAAGCTTTAAAACAGTGAGCTGACATCCATACAGGTGTCAAACTCGTCGCGTCACGTTGCCATCACATAACGTTTTGTAATGTTTTCCTCATTCGCGGAGCTGAGGTGGGCATGGCCTGCATGTGACACATCCAGCCCCCAGGCCACCAGTTTGACACCTCTGCAGAGGAAATCAATGTTTCAAAGGGAAGCCAAACAAAACAAGCTAGTTTTTTCCTCATTAGCAATAACTCTTATATCAAGTCCTCTTTCCTCAATTAGTTATTAAAATTATCTTGTAAACAGTGACAATTTCTTGATAAAAAATGTGGAGGAATCTGGATGGAGAAGTCTGTGAGAGCCTGAGGTTAAGCATGCCATTTATAAATTCTATGGAGACTGCTGTTAAGTTCATATTTTCTCTGCAAGCATTACCATTTTCTTCTGTTTGGCAATTCTGAATATATAGACTTTTGGCTAAGCAGGCCATAAGCTAGCAGTCCTTTAGGCTGTCTGGTTCATCCCACTGGACTACCTATCATAAATCACATTCTCCCACTAAAAGGTTATGATTTCAGGTCTAATTTGCTTCTGCTAAATTCTAAGAATTAAATTGTCTTTTATCATGATTCCTTATTTATTGTTTAATAAATATGCTGAGGAAATTGCTTGTCTTAAAGGGAAAAAAGTGATTTTTTTCTGCGTTTAGAAGCCTTTGAAAAAGAAAATTCAGATCAATAACACATAATCAAATCCAGCCGCAGAGAGCTGACTATTATTGGTTGAAACACAGGCTAGGGCTTTTGCAGGGAGCCACTCCCCCATACAGACCTGCATTGCAGTCATGGATTTTTTTAAAAATCCTGCTCATCAGTGGAGACAGTCAGAAAGGACACATACATATCTCCTAAATTTTGATGTTTAAAATCAGGTATTATCAAAAGTTTACATCTTATTTGTAAGTATGATGACATCTATTTTCCCACTGTAAATCTCTTCATGGAAATTAAAGGGATTACAAAGGGACATACTTAAGTGAAATTAGCAGTCACTAACTAGACTAAAATACAACAAATGAAATTTGTTATCCTTAAATAAACTATGAACAATCTCCCTTCCATTTCAAGTATTTCCTCTGATAGACATATATTTTATGGACCAGCCTAGACATTTACAGGAGTTGGAATAAAAAAATGTTACCAGTCACAAGACAAAAACATAAATTCCTGCATTATATAATATTGCTGATATGCGAGTAGGGACAAGAAAAATTATTGAAACATTAATCTCTTCTGACCTTCCCCTTTTTATTTACATCTTTTTAAAAATCTAAATATTTATATAAAAAAGGAAGAGGTTGCTCTGTATACAGTAATTCTGTATATTATTAAAGCCCCCTGCAAATGCATTCTTTTATAGGGATCCTTGCGAACGAATATACAGACAGACACATTATCCATTCAGCAGTAATTATTGCATGGGATAGAATCCATGCTAGTAAATGAATCGTACAGATATAAAACCTAAGATACAAAAACAAAAATCTAATCACCATAGTTCTAAGCACACAGCAGATATTCATAAATATATTCATAAATATTGACATATTTAAATGCTTGTGCTGGATTATCTAATAAAATATATAGTATATTCAAAAATAACAATTTTGTTAAAAAAATATTAAAGATCTGAATTGTTACCATACATGGAGTTACAAGTAAAATAATATAGTTCTGAAAAACTAACACCTGCTCATTTGAATACATTCTTTTAAGGCAGCATTAAAATGTCAAATAACAGTTTTAGATAAATTGGGCTTTTCTAGATTTTTCTCTTAAGATTTAATAAAAATATTTTTCATGTTCAAGAGATGGATTCTTAAAAATCAATTCTTTATAATTAAAATTTTGAGAAAACTGAAATAACTCCTGAGCAGTTGGCCATCTTGGCATCACTAGGAAATATCTCCACATACACCCCTTAGGTTTTATTCCTGAAATTAGCAATTTGATGTTATACATTTAAGAACATTTTAGAAAGACAAATGCAGGATATCATACTGATATAATTTTTCAATATACATTTTAATAAAGCTTATTTTCAAGAATAAACTTTTCCAGTCTTGAGATTTCTAGATAAAACAAATAAGTACATATATATGGATGAAGGTAAAGCAAAGATATACCAGTACTATCTTCATTTTTCACCATGTAATTAATTTGATTTTAAAAATTCTTGCTTGCCCAGCTAAGTGGGAAATCAACCGGGAAATCAAAAATAATTTTGAAAGAAAGAGATGGCAAACCACCTGTGTATTGATTCCAAACTATGTCTATGAAATCACCAGAAATCAGGTCTGTCTCAAAGGGAACTTTTTTTCCATGCTTTAACTATGTTATTAAACTGCAACTCTGAACATGTTATCAACGTTATTTTGAGCAGTTTTTTATAAACCAGTAAGTGCATGTATTTAATGTCTCATCAAAGCATATATTACCTGCCTCTTTACTTTTGTGAAATCTTATGAGAAATCTAATTGTACTACAAACCACTAATAGTGAGGAATTCAAGATAAGAATTTTTTTTTGAAAATGGTTCCATTTCAACTAAAACGTGAAACAGTGTTGTAAATTTGTTTGCACGAATACAATTTGTTTACAAGATTTGGTTAGTATTAATATAAATAATTCGACCGTAGATCAGAAAAACCAAAACTATAATCCTAAAATCAAATTATCATCTCTCCTCTGGAGCGTTTTTCAACTAAGTAAAATATAATGTTTGTTTTGAATTTCACTGAGCATATGCAACTGTGCATAACTGTGCATAAACGAACTGAGGAACCCAATCCACCGCCCTATGCCTCTGAAGAAGAAGATTTCTGGCATGGTCTTAGCCGTTGTTCCTGAGAGATTTTGCTCTTCTAGGGAGGTGGGGAGGGCGCCTTTCTTTATGCTAGGGACAATGTTGCCTCTTCGCCTCGGCTTTTAAAAGAGCGCAGCCCAGAAGAAATGGCGCCCTTTCTCGTGCAGCCCAGCAACAACAGAAGCAGGCGAAAGGGTCAGCCGAAGAGTGCCGCTTGGCAGAAAACTAACATTTATTTATTTAGCCTACGAAACCCCAATCGAAGCTGATTTATCAGCTCAAGAGGGTGCTACTGTATTTCCTCTTGAAGGTCTCTTCTGTGGAAGGATGGTGGGGAAAACACGGAGGTTGGGTATCTGACCCGAACGTTTATTTCGAATTCGGTCGTGGGGGGTGGGGTGTCGACCGATTTGCACGGTTAACGGCTTCTTCTGGGAGCGTCCCCGCGTGTGGGGGGAAAAAAGCAACACGCGCCATCGAAGCGCCTCCTTTCACCCTGCAAGACAAAACGCAATTCGGCTCCGTGCGGCGGAGCCCAAGATGGAGACTGTGAGCGAGCAACAATGAAAGGACCGTTTTTGCCTCAGAAAGGGTGCCGTCCTTCGCCCGGTACTTTCTTTCTAGGACGGCGAAAGCACAACCCAGAAAGGACAAATGAACAAACCAGTCCAGAAAGGGGCAAGCGAAAAACCAAGCTGCGTTTACTTTAGACAAAGCAGCCGGGTTCCCATTCACTTATCCCCTCCCTTCCTTGGCGTCCTTTTTCACCCGGCGCTGCCCGGATGCATTGGACTGGCTACAGTAACTCCGAAGAACCCTCGAGAGCGGCAAGATCAAATGGGGCGTATACTCCAATATACCAGAAAAAAGCGTGCACCAGTTCGGGAAAAGCCACCCAATACTGATACACGCTTTCTCGGCAAGCGCAGATGAGCCGGTTAGAGGAGAAAGAAACACGGCTACGCTATTCAGCCCCCTCTCGAGCCCAGCGTTCTTCGGTCCGAGACCGAGCACGAGCCGAGCGAGAGGAAGCGCGCGCGCGCCTGCACGCACATATACAAGCCTCCTCCAAGCGGCCGATCTCGCGCTGGCGGCTCGGGCCGTTCTTTACCACTACCCACTTCGCCTCGATGGTTTAAGGCGGGGCAACGAGGTGACGGACAGCCGCGCGCACCAAGCGCGTGGTCTGGAATTTTCCTCCCAGGTTCTACCGTTGCTCTCCTTCGTGGCGGTCCCCTCCTCTTTTTTTCCAGGTACTTAATGACACGCGGACCACCTCATCCTTCCCCTTCCCCCTCCAGCCGGCACAACTTGTGAAATACCGTACTGTACAGTAGCTCGTATCAAAAACATAAATTTGAAACAATTTCTCCCCCCTCCTCTTCCTCGCCCCCGTTTCCTTGCCGCCGAGCCCGCCTTCCTCTCTCACGTGGCCTAGTTTCCTCTGACCCGCTCCTCCCACCCCCTTCCTCTCGACTCCATATTGAGGCTGAAGGAGGCTCACAAAATCCAGTCACAAAATGGAGGTAACGATGCTCGGCGTCGCGCGGGAACAGCGGCGGGCAATGGGCTTTAGCAGCAGCGGACCCCGGAGATAGCTAGGCGCGGCAGACGAAGCAACGGGGCCAGGCGGGAGGGGGAGCGGGCTCTTGACCGGCTTTCGAGCTGGCCCGGTTCTTTGCTTTCCCCACCACCACCACCACCACCAGCGATGTCTCCGAAATGGCGCAACGGGGTGGATGGGGGGGGGGGAGAGTGGAGCGGGAAAGGCGGCTGCTTCGGCCGCCATTGTGACTCCCGCGCGGAGGAGAGAGGCTGAACTCCATTGAGAGCGGCCGCAGTAGAGCCGGGGGTGGTGGTAGTGGTAGTGGTCAGCGTGGCCCGTTAGGTAAATCCCAGGCAGCCGGCCCTGTTTTCCTTGGAAGGGACGAGAAGGTTAACGGAGGATACAGCGCGCGCAATAGAGACACGTGCACACGCGGATACCGCCGCCGACTCGTAATTGTGCAGGGTTTGGTTTAAACCCTTAGGAAAACGCTCCCTTTTTTTCTCTCTCTCTCAACGGTGTGTGTTGTGTTTTGCAATCCCTGAGCAAAATGCCATTAAGTAGGATCCCCAAATATGAATTGTCGAACGCTGCTTCTGTGAACCTGGTCGTTGAGAAATAGTACTAAATATTGCACAGTTAAGGTTTCTTGTCTGTAACGTCTGCCACCCCACCCCCCGCCAGAGTGATATCGTATGTACGCCGCCACCTCACCGCAAAAAGATATAGCATAAGTGCTACGGTTAATTTTCTTTTTTGAGCAGTCCTCTGGCAGGATTTGAATGATTTCGATATAAAAGCTATTGGGAGTTTTGATCGTTCTTAAAAGTAGTGCTGGATCACTTAATGTTTTTTGGAATCAGTATCTTTTTTTCTTCTTGAAACTACGAGTATGAATTTGGCTGGTTCAGATAACCACCGTATTTTCTATCTCAGGTGTAATGAATCTTTAGATTCTTGAATGACTAGTATCCAAACCTAAGTTTTGTAATTACATTAAAGTGAACAATCCTGTTATGTCTTTGAGTGCTCTTCACACTTGTAAGTATCACAGGATTAGTACTGTAATTAAATCCTCTTTTTGAATCCAGGTGTGACATAAAAGTCAGTAAACTGTGTATATAAGAAGATTGCACAGTGTGGAATAGATTAACTTTCTGGACCCTTTATTTCTGAATTGTTTAATTTATCCTCATACCATAGCCACAATTTTAAAAGTTTTTTTTTTTGCCTCTGCCACATAAATTGCCAAACTATATTCAATTTTTAGGAAATCATTAACCTATGCACATCTAAGTTGCAGAAGAAACAGACACCTATGGTTGTATGTACCAATTTATTTGGAAAAATATGCCACTCAGTTGAGTTCCAAGTAGCCTGAAGTATAAGTAACTGAACCTAAAACACTTCATTGGGGGGGATCATAATTTGGGGCATAAAATATAGAAATTATGTTTTGATTGTCAAATGATTCAACTAGAGAATAGTCTTGTTCAACAGGAATTCAAGGTCATAAAATGACATTAGTATTATATTTTTAACACTAAAGATCAGTGATCCTAAGGTTCTACCTGCTTCTTTCTTGCTGAAATCAGCTCTGCTGGGGCTTGCTATTGTGTGTGGTTTCTAGGCTTGCATTCTCTATCTTTGCTTTTCCAAACTATAATTTGGGAACATGTGTCAGCAGCTGATGCTTCTGTGTCACCTATAGTTTTGAAAGAAAAAGCAGAAAGGGCCTTTCTTGTATTTCTTGTTTGGTTTTTCTTTTTTCTGGCCTTGTAGAAGGGAGAGTAGAAAAGCCTACAGTTTTAAAATTCCATCTACCCATTTTTAAGTGGGCAGGTATAATGTGAAGGCAAAACAAATGCAAAGATTGTCAAGTTATGTCCCATTTTAAACTTTTTATTTCAAGAAAAGTTTTATATGCATATCAGAATCTTAGCAAGAAAAGATGTCAAAGAAAGTATACAAAAGTATATTGAAACCCAAGAATATTTTTAATTGGAGAGGATGGGATTTTTTGTGATAATCTATACCAGCCTCAATTCTACTTGTAATTCAATTACTTCAGGATTGTAAGCAATTCTTTTAGCTGAATGCAATTTTATCAATTTTAGATTCAGCTCTCTCAAATCTATAGCCTTGGGATGATGGGTTTATTGTACAGTTTTATAACCCTTCCCAGTAAATAGAGATATCTCTGATGGACATCAGAAACATTCAGACTTGGTTAAAAGAATGATATGAGGTAGAACAACTCTACGAAATATCAGAAAAAATGCTCAAACCTCTGAAGACACGGAGTTCCAAAGGACAGAGATTGTAACAAAGAGGACTTGCCATCTTGTCTTTATCTCAGTGGTGATGCAGTGGTTAGAAAGCAGTATTGCAGGCTAATTCTGCTGATTGCCCACTGCCAGTAGTTCAAGTCTAACGGGCTCAAGGTTGACTCAGCCTTCCATCCTTCCGAGGTCGATAAAATAAGAACCCAGATTGTTGGGGGCATATTGTGTAAACAACTATGAGAGGGCTGTAAAGCACTGTGAAGTGGTATACAAGTCTTATTGCTATTGCTATCACTTCACATCATAGAGTGAAGGCTTTTTTTTTTTTTTTTGAGATACTCTTATCCAACAGTTAGGTTCACCTCTCTCAAGGCAGTACCTAATAACTTGGTGCAGTGGAAGTGCTGTTTTTAAATGTGAAACATGTTTAATAATTTGTTAACTACTTAATAATTTTAGCCATAGGGAAATACTAGTGCCCAGTTACAGCTGCATTTAAATATGGTGCATTTTTAATTAATATATATCTGAGCAAGGTCTTGAGTACTTATATGCACAAGCTTGATTTAAGACATTGAGAAGCTGTTTTCCAAATGCTCAAGCTAGTAGCTTTTGCTATAGCAAAATCCTTAAATATTAATAACCCCTCCCAGATCTAAAGATCTAGAATAGCACAGTCAAGAGGAGTATCCAGGGAATAGGCTGTTTATAAACTGAGTGCATTGGAGATGGTCTTGATTCTCTCTCCCCTGCTGGGATTTGCTTCTTTAGTCCATATGATGAATGCAAATAAATATCTTATCTATTCAGAAACAATTTTAATCTATTCTTACTGCATAGTTTTGAATACAGTTTAATTGGCTAGCAGTTCATTTTGCTATCCTTATAGCATATCATGATGAACATGCTTGTTTTTTCAATTGATACTCTGTGTTTTTATTTTAAAAATACATTACATGAGTTGATAATAGAAACCCATCCTTTTTTACTTATTTACTTATTCTCTCATACAGTAACATTACTTAAGCTAAAGTGGCTCCAATATATTGTCCATTGAAAATTAGGGCCCCTTTATTTGGTATGAGAGTAAGGAGAAAACTCACAGGAACTCCTACTACTTGTTACCTAGGTTAAAAGGAGCAACTGAGTCAGAACACACTCCCAAAATGGCGTGTAAAGAGGAGAGAGAGGATGAAGATTACAAGAGAAGGGGAAGAAGATCCTCACAGGTGGAATATTTTTATGATTTTAGCGCTTTTACTTGAGTTAACGAGTCAGTTTTTGCTTGCTGCTGCTTTAATCGGTCTATGTGGCTCAGATTTCACATTGCACTTACTCTGTTCTGCTTCGCTTTTGAAAATACATTCTTTCCTTTTCCCAGTATAAAGATTTACAGAAAGTGCACTATTATATGCATAATTTTATAAATTTATGTTACTGTGAAGGGAATAATTTGAAAACTAATATCTAAATAAATCTTAAAATTGTAGTTAAATTATTAAAGTCCAGAAACAGGCAATTATTGGTGGCTCTGTCTGCTTGAATGGGCATGTCTAGTTGACTAAAATCCATGTTGCATTGAGGAGGTAACTACAGGTAGTTCCCAATTTACAATAGTTCATTTAGTGAACATTCAAAGCTACAAAGATACTGATAAAAGTAACTTATGACCACTTTCACAGTTATGATTGTTGCAGCATCCCATGGTCATGTGATCAAAATTCAGCTGCTTGGCAAATTGACTCATATTTATGATGGCTGCAGTGGTCTGGGGTCTGCTGTTGCATCAGTATTGTTCCATAAAAACTAGAACATTGAGAATTGAAAATTAACATTCTTTTAAAAAGAACATTGTATCTGTTTCATATAGTAAAAAACTGAATTCAGACTCAGTTGCATCATTCAAAACTAGGTCAAATACAGCTATGAATTGATAGATCAGCTTACTTGAATAAATACCTGAATCTTTGGGTTATGTAATATTTACATATGTTCAGCAATTAAGCTGTTTTTGAGAACTATGGCCATCTGTTGAAAATTAACTATAGAAATTGTAATTATTAACAGTATTCAAGCAAATAACCTTCAACATATTAGAAATTATCAATATATGCTTTAAATAATATAACTTTAAACTCCTATAATTGAAAATTCCTCCTTGTATTCATTACAATTTCTAACTTATAATATATTTATACGGAACTGCAAGAGCTTGCTACTGTCCACAAACAGATGGCTTGTGTAACCTGCATAAATGTATCTTAAGGAATTAGGGAGAATTAGAATGATAACAGTGGTAGTTCTTGAAAAAATTGTAACAGTCCACACTTACTTTTAGTTTATTTAGTTTATTTCCTCTGTAATGTTGAATTGAATAAAGATTATAGAAACATAGAAAACTGATGGCAGAAAAAGTCCTAGTGGTCCATGGCCTTTTCCATCTAAGAAAGAGATTGTTGGGGCTAGTAATTTGGTAAGGAGAGGCTTTAGAATTAAGAGTTATGGAGACTTTACTGTTTACAATAGGTGATATGTTCTTTCGTCAGGGAAAGATTAAAGTGTACAAGCAGTGTTCCATCCATTAGAAATACAACTATTCAAAGGGAAAGAAAGTGTAAGCTAACTCTTTTGTCAGTATGGCCATTTCCATTTGAAAACATCATAGGAGATCAGAATAAACATTTCAGCTAGTTATTAAGGCCAATCACCATTTGATGTTTAGTTTTCATTATTCAGATAGTAACCAAAACGCCCTTAAAGTCAGCTGTTGCTATAAATTCAAATAGTTTTACAACTCAGATGCAGATTGTTGGGTTTTTTTCCTATTCTGTGTGCCTTTATCATTATTAGACACACCCTATTTGATTCACTGACAAAATGACTGTCAGTTAAATAACTTCCTCCTTCCTTTACAATCTTGGAATTTGAGGTAATCACTTTAAAACATGTTGTTACTGAGGCAGAAAGAAATGGTGATGTGTTTGTTCTGAGAATCACCAATTAATCTGATTAATTCAAAAAATGTATAACTTCTAATAAATGCAAATTAAACTTGATACTAAATTTATGTTCCTCTTGGTGAATTGTTTCAAATGAAGAGTTGGTAAACAGACTGTTAATCTGAAAAATTGAGATTTTTTTAGTCACTCCATTTCCTGGATTTTTCAGTTTGTAACTCGGGATATGTTTGGAAAGAAAATGTATTGAACTCTGCACACATTCTCCTCAAGTTTTGTTGTTCCATTCTGCCCACATGAGACTGTTTTCAAAGAGAAAGATACATTTTGAGCAGATCCGGAAATTCTGGATAGAGGAAATATGATTTTCAGTTTGAGAGACTGGACTAGGAAATTACTGAACAGCAGCAAGGAGAGAGAATAATTTTGACTCTTTACTGTTTTCTAGTGCTATTTAGAAAGGAAGACCAGATTCTTTAAACACTCAACCTAGTGTTTAAAGAAGTGTGGTCCCCTTTCTTTCTGCAGGCTGGCACTGGCTAGTTGCCCTCAAATAAAAGGATGTGCAGCTTCTATCTCTTTTAGACTCCAGCCTCAGATATATATTTTTTAAAAACTTACCTCTATCGCTGGCTGGTTGCCATCCATCTATCTTAATTAATACGGAAGATCTAAGTCAGTGATGGTGAAGCTTTTGGGCTTGGCATGTCAAAAATTCAGAAAGCATCTCTCTGCACAAAAGAAACAATTCTGTATCTCTCCCTTATCTAGGCTGCCCTGAACAGCAGCACTTGGCAGCACTGAGACTAGGCCTGAAGTAGAAGCCCAGGTCTCATCCTCAACCCTTGCACCACAGCTGCCACTTAAAAAAGCAGCCTTGCTCCATTCCCTAAGGAGCACAAGCCTTGGAGAACTGTGTGATTGCCCCATGGCCCAGCACTCTTCAGGAATTGCCATGCACCATTTACTTTCAGGCGTTCTTTCTCTCTTTTGACAGGCCCTTGCAGCCTATCCAAGGCTGTTCCAGGTTGCATAACACCTTGATTTCTGAAGCAGCTTCATAGAATGTTCTTCCACTGCCTCCAAAAACCATTTAAAAATTGTTTTTGCACAATTTTTAGAGGCTTTGGTGGCTGCACAAGAGCACACTTCATTTTCACATGTCCTCGGCGGTCTCTGAAAATAGTGTGACAATAGGTTATGCTTTCAAGAATAGTTGTTCTCATCTGTTGGTGAACACTAATGTGTCACCCAAAACAATTCGGCATGTCACCTTTGACATGTATGTCATAGGTGTCATATGTTCTCCATCTCTGATCTAAGTACTGTAGTTTGTTTTTTTCAGTCCAGGGCATTGCATCCAAAGTTGGTATCAATCATTCAATTCTAGATCAAGCAAAGCATGTAGAGCACAAATATTTCACTCTGCGCATGGGTTGTCTGGAAGCTCAAAATCATATAGCAATTGTGACATTTTCTTTCGAACTATTTTTCCTGTGTTTCCCTTTCATCTTGCTTTCTGTCCTATCAACCTATCTGGCAGTTCCAGTTTTGGTTCTTCATGTCATCAGCAGGCAGATTACTAAGTGACTTGGGGAGAAGCAGAAAGTGAACAAGTGGGTGATGTGGGGAATAAGTGAAGGCATGGATGACACTTTTTTCCTACTTTTTTCTCCCTTGCAGAGTAGGCAAATACCACCTCCACCACAGCATGGCTTGTGCAAAGCTGTCTTTGCTTTTCCCCACAATACCACTTTGTTCAACATTGGTTTCTCTGCAGTAGCACCAGCTACTTGGGACAAGTGAGCTCTGCAGAAGAGAAGACCAGTGGGGAGGGAATGCCTGTGACTCAAAAATCTGGGACAAATGCATACATTGGGACAGGAATAAAAGCTAAAACAGAATCTGATGTGTGAGCCATCATGAGCCTTACAGAAGAACTCTGCAGGCCACAAATTTGAGATCTCTGGATTAGTATGACTAGAACCCAATAGCTTTTAATTTTGTTAGAATATTTTGAACAAAATAATATGAACTTTGAAAAGAAAGAAAGAAAAACTGGAATCATGCTAAATTTTGTTTAAAAGATCAATAAAATTTTCTAAATATGGCCCTTTAATTATATCTAGAGAAAATGTAATGAAATTCTAACAGTAATACCCTTTGCAGGGATGTGTGTGTGTGTGTGTGTGTTTACTTTTCATAAGTCATATAGATTTCAATTGGACAAATCTTAGAGCAGTTGTGAATAGAATTGCAGCCTCAGATTATAGCTGTATGCTTACATGTTAGAAAGTACATTTCTTTCATACTGAAGCATATAGCTATAAATGTGGTAAGTTATTTAATAATTGCAAATTCTGTGGACAAACAGCTTAAGTGAATTTCTTAGCAGCAGTATGAATCTAGTGCAGATATTGAAACTTTTCTTCTTTCAGGGTCATGATCCTAAAGAACCAGAACAATTGAGAAAGCTGTTTATTGGTGGCTTGAGCTTTGAAACAACAGATGATAGCCTAAGAGACCACTTCGAAAAATGGGGCACACTCACAGATTGTGTGGTGAGAAATTATATTTCTATGTCTGTGTATTTCAAATAAACTTCTATTCCGCTCAATAGGACTAGAGCATTAGATTTAAACAAAAAATGTTTCAATCAGCATTCTCTGTACTATATATCTCTTGAAGGTGATGAGAGACCCACAGACAAAGCGCTCTCGAGGCTTTGGTTTTGTGACCTATTCTTGTGTGGAAGAAGTAGATGCTGCAATGGCAGCTCGACCACATAAAGTTGATGGCCGTGTGGTAGAGCCAAAGAGGGCTGTTTCTAGAGAAGTAAGTAATTGTTTAAAATGTTATATCTTGATTACACAAATGCTTACTTCTAAATGTGTTTTTCAAACATTGAACTAATTTAAAAGTTTGAAATACTAAATTTAACTTAAATTTTCACAGGATTCTGTGAAACCTGGTGCTCATTTAACAGTAAAGAAAATATTTGTTGGTGGAATTAAAGAAGACACAGAAGAATATAATTTAAGAGATTATTTTGGAAAATATGGCAAAATTGAAACCATTGAAGTAATGGAAGACAGGCAGAGTGGAAAGAAAAGAGGTTTTGCCTTTGTGACATTTGATGATCATGATACAGTAGACAAAATTGTTGGTATGTAGTATTTTGTCTTTGTGATAACGTCTGTTTGATAAATATTGATTTATATTATGTTTTAATAAACAAAGAACTTTTATCATAGGAATAATTAATATAAGATAGTTCGATGTTTTAAAAGATTATACTTTGTAGCCCCAAATTCAATTCTCGACTTTTTTGCCTCCTGTGTATTTACGTCAGTTCCTACAATTTCAAATATCTGATGGTTGTTTATTCACAAGCACATGTTTGACTCCATCATTTCCATTACTTAGAGCTTTCTTGAATTTTTCCACTATGCTTAAATGCCTGCCTGGGAGGCAGTATGATAACCAACATTTCTCATAAAGTACAGTATTTTCAATTTGCTTGTTTGCTGCTATTGGTGCACAGGAGTCCAGTAGCCACCTTTGTAGCTGGTTGAATTTCACAAACGAATTGAACAGCCTAACTAATAACTTTAGCAGAATGTCAAAATCTCAAAAGAAACCTCACTCCAAAGGAAATACATACTTCCAGCAGGAGAAATAAGTAGAGGAATGGATTTGAGAGATTCAAGCTCAAATGGTGATTATTGATTACATAAAGGCAGGTTCAAGTCAAAGCTCTAATTGCAGTTTCAATTCATTTTTAAAAAATATATTAAATAACAATAAAATACAAACAAATGTGAAGAAAAAAGGAAGAGGATAAAAGGGTAAAGTTTAAAAGTAACAAAAAGCAAACATTAATTGACCAGAAAGATCATAGCCTCCTCACTATAATTTAATATAATTGGGTCATTACTGAGGAAAGCACCAAAAGAAACTTGATAGAAAAATTGTTTGACAAACCAGCTATTCCCTAAGGCCAAGAACTTTTAGCTCTGTTGCAACAAGGCTTCCCAATCTAATAGCTTCTTACTTGTACAAGCAGAATTTTACCTGTATTCTACACTCATTCAATTGAGTTGGACTGATTGGAAAACATCAGCCTCTGGTACCTCATTGTCATGTTTTGCTTGCTTGCTACTTCAGTCATTTGACTAAGAAGCTCTTTTACTTTTCTTTAAAATTCTCTGGATCTACATACTCTAGAAGAAAAAAGGAGGAGGCAAGTTGATTGGAAACCAGAATTCTGCTTTTTTCTACTCAGGATTGAAAGGCAAACCAAGCCAGAATAGAGGTCAAAAGAATTTTAACTCAATTTAAAGTTAGAGACGAAAGTCTAAATAAATTATTTTGCAAGTGTTTGTGGATTCCCTTGAAAATGAAGAGGTTTCATCATACTTTTAATTACATGTGGATAAGAGAATCGGTATAGGTTCTTTATGTTCCTGTTTGTCTTTTGTTTGTTTTTTATTTTGGTATATTTTACAAAATTTTGCATAAATCATTGAGCAGAATGCATATTTTCATAGTAGTAATTTGTTTCAAAATTTATTTTAGTTCAGAAATATCACACTATAAATGGACATAACTGTGAAGTGAAGAAAGCTCTCTCCAAGCAAGAAATGCAGACTGCAACCGCACAAAGAAGTGAGTCTTAGTCAGTAGGAGTCCAAAATACAGCAGTTATGCTACCTATCGAACACCATTAGACATGCACTATGTTGTTTTTATTTAAGGTCGTGGGAGTAGTTCAAGCAACTTCATGGGTCGTGGGAACTTTGGAGGCAGTGGTGGAAGTTACAACAGAGGTGGAAGTTTTGGTAGTAGAGGTACATGTTAGTTCTTCCCAGTGTCCTTCCAAGGTATTATTTTACACCATTGGTTGTTAACTTGTTCATAATGTAATACTTTTGTTCTGCTTTAGGAAGCTACGGTAGTGGAGGTGGCAGCAGCAGTAGAGGAAGCTTTGGCAGTGGCGATGGATATAATGGTTTTGGTGATGGTAAGCGTGGAAGTGCAAATACAACTTGCATAATCATCTTCTTCTTCTTGTGCCATATCCATCATCAGATGTTGGCAATCCTATTTTTGTCAACAGCCGCATGAAAAAGTGCTGCTGAGTTTTGTCCAAACCAGTCCCTTAGGTTTTGAAGCCATTATGTTTTTCTTCTGCCTGGACCTCGTTTGCCTTCAGTCTTTCCCTGGAAGATTATGTGAAGGATGCCATATTTTTTGGGGTGTCGCATCACATGTCCAAAATATTCTAACTTTCGCTTTTTAATGGCTTTGATGATTTCCCTTTGCTTTTCCAGGTGGCTTATCACCTCCTCGTTTGTGTTTTTGTTAGCCCAGTTTATACGTAACAGCTGTCTGTAAATCCACATTTCAAATGCTTCTAGTTCCTTCAAGTGGTTTTCTTGTCAGAGACCAACTCTCTACTCCGTAGAGCAGGATAGAAAAGATGTAACATCTGACAAGCCTGATTTTCAGTCTTGGGTTTATGTTGTGACTGCAGAAGACCTTTTTCATTTTGAAAATGAAATGAAAGAAATGAAACTTGCATAATAATACCTGAGCTGTATTACTTTCAGTAGCTTGACAGCGACACCTGGTTGCACTGGTGTCAAAAAGATTTCAGTTCTAAAGTAGGCTTGGTGAGGACCAGATTGGGAAAGGTTTTTAAGGGATAACATTTTTCTTTATATTTCCTTTATAAAACCACTCCTGTCCCTGGTATGAAAAGGGGTAAGAAGTTATATTTATCATTAAAGAAAACAAAAGTATAATAGGACACAGCTTTTAGTGACTATAGAATATCTTGATATAGGAAATGTTAAGTTGAGGTATACAGAAAATCTGTGTACTGAATAATTAGATAATTTAAATCGGTCATTATTAGCTTAACCCATTAATTTCAATGGAGCACAGTGCCATTGCTTTCAAAGCAAGTACTAAAATATGACCTAATGTGACTTCCTATGGAATATTGCTTATGTTCTTCAAACTAGGTACCTCCATTTGTTTGGAAAAACAGTTCTGATCAGCCAAAGGCATATGTGGTTAATAATCAGGAATGATACATGCTGCAAACCAAAACATCTGAAATAAAGAGGCATTGGCAGAAGGTTGATTGATTTTATTTCTCAAGTTCCACTCTCTTTTTATTTATAACAAATTTTTGTTACATTTAATTCAAGGTGGAAATTATGGTGGTAGCCCTGGATATGGTAGCCGAGGTGGTTATGGTGGTAGCCCAAGCTATGGAAATCCAGGTGGTGGATATGGTACAGGAGGTGGAGGCTATGATGGTTATAATGAAGGAGGAAGCTTTGGAGGTGAGACACCTTGAATTGCATTAGAATTATAAATATAGATATAAATTTAATAAATAAAATATTAGCGTGATCGTTAAAAAGTTCTATAAAATTAATTTTTTTACCTGTCACTTTAAAACATGTAGGTTTCATTAAATAAAATGTTATGCAGTGTAAACATGCTCTCAAAGTACACTTCCAATGTTGTGAAATCACATTGAAATTTTTTTTGAAGGATTCAGGGGCATGTGTCAGTGCATGCTGTCATCTATGTTAGATTGGAAGCTTAATTTTCAAGAGCTCCAATGCTAACTGCTAGGGATATGACATTGATTTTTCTAACCTGTATCTGTTTTATAAGGAGTTTGTTCTGTTAATTTTTCTGTAGCATTCTATAATTATTATTTTTAAAGGAGATGTAGAGGGCATAGGGATTAGCCTTAAAGGACAGAAGGAAGAGCCACTATTAGGCAACGGTCAGATAAGCACCAGGGCCAGAAAACTAATTTGAGGAAACATTTCACACGAGCCCCTCCCCAGCTCAGATAAAGTAAAGGAGTGGGAAGCATATTCAGACATGCAAAATTCTCTTGCTGTAGCTTTACAATAAAGGTAGTATTGACCTTCATGGCATTGGTTTCTTAGTCTGGTCTACATGTAGGACTAACACTAGGTAAATGTCACATTCTTTGTGAAACTTTCCCCAGTACCATTTATATAGCGATAGCACTTTGACTTATATACCACCCCATAGTTCTTTACAGCACTCTTTGGGTGGTTTACAATGTCATCATATTGCTTCCAACAAACGGTTCTCATTTTACCAACCTTGGAAGGATGGCTGAGTCAACCTCGAGCCTCATCAGGATTGAACTTCAATCTGTAGGCAGAGTTTGCCTGTAGTGCTACATTCTAACTACTGCACCAGATATGAAATATTTGGGTTGATTGGTAGCCCACAGTTTCAAGGATAAATATTCCGATCAGCATGTATTTCTAGAAAGAGCAAACTGAATCTATTGATTTAAATCAGTGTTTCTCAACCTTGGCCGCTGGATGATGTGTGGACTTCAACTCCCAGAATTCCGGCTGGGGAATTCTGGGAGTTGAAGTCCACACATCGTCCAGCGGCCAAGGTTGAGAAACACTGATTTAAAAGATGATGAACAAATGAGATTATCAAATATATGCATCAGTATGAGAACTAAAACTTGGAACTAGTTTAAACTTCCTTTACCTAGAAGAAAGATGACTATATTTAAAGAATATTGGGAACTACAGGGCATCATGAAAAAATTATGGGACACTAGGGGCACTTTGAACTTAGAAAGTTTGGCTATCTGCCAGCCAGTTTATGGAGAGGCTGCTATGTCACTTGCTTACAGATTGCTTTTTTTTCCTTATTGAAAAACATTTTTGGTACACTTAAATTGAAGCAGAAGGAGACACATGGCTTTTCTTCCTCCCAGTGTTCCTAAGGCTTGTTTCTCAGGTCATCGTACCAAAGTTACTAGCTGGAATCAAGTATTGTTTGTTTCTTACCAGTGGAGAAAAGAACAGAAACAATGAGTTCATGACTTCCATTTTTGTAGCTAAAAACTGCATATGTTTTTATGTTTTACAAATCACATTGTTCATCGAAATTTCATAAAGTGCCTTCAGTAAGTCCATAAAATGCATATGTTGCATATTAAATTGTATGCAGTAGTGCTTCATTTATTTAATCTAATGAAGTACTTTTCTAAATTACTTCAAATTATATAACAGACTTGATGAACATAAAATTAAATTTCTGTTTTAGGCAACTATGGTGGCAGTGGAAGCTACAATGATTTTGGCAACTACAGTGGACAGCAGGCTTCAAGTTATGGACCCATGAAAGGAAGTGGCAGTTTCAGTGGCAGAAGTTCAGGCAGTCCCTATGGTGGTAAATGCAACATTAAAATATATGCAGCTGGCTAGTATCTTTCAACAAGAACTTCAATATAAACAGTTATACTCCATTTGTAGGTAGCTATGGATCAGGTGGAGGAAGTGGTGGCTATGGTGGAAGAAGATTCTAAAAACTAGTGGGATAATGGTATGTATACTACAAATAAGTGTTTTTAATTAAGCTTACAACATTTCTTTGAGAGTAATCTTTTTTTTTTTATCCTGTATTCAACAGGCTACAGTTCTTAGCAGGAGAAAGCGAGGAGTTGTCAGGAAAGCTGCAGGTTACTTTGAGACAGTCGTCCCAAATGAATTAGAGGAACTGTAAAATCTGCCACAGAAGGAGCGATGAACCATAGTCAGAAAAGTTACTGCAGCTTAAACAGGAAACCCTTCTTAAGGACTGTTAATAGCCACAGTTTGCAAAGAGTGCAGCTATTGATTTAATGCAATGTAGTGTTTAGATGTACATTCCTGACTTTTTTTAATTTGTTGTTGTAGCTTTGTCTTTTCTTTATAAAATCAGGTATATTGCCCTGTAAATTTGTGGTAGTGGTACCAGGAATTAAAAATAATTAAGGAACATTTAATTTTTTTTCAATACTTGTGTAGTTCAGTTTTTTCTTACCGAAACTTCTTTAAACAAAGAAATGTAGTTTTAGGGTATATTCTTGCTAGGAAAAAAAATCAGTGCATTATAATCTGTATTAATTTAAAACAATAGAAATGCTGAACCGTTTTAAGTACTTCTAATTTTTTTCTGCATATGTAACCAAATGACATGAGTTGCACATGCATAGGGAGAGGAAAGATGTTTGCATTAAAGCTTGTTTAGCTGTATAATTAGGACTGAGTCATTTAAACCAATGCTTGTGAATGATAAAAGCTTTACTTTCAAATGAGAATTCCAGATATTTCTGGGTTGTGCATATCATAATTTGTAGCACTTGTTTTTAGTTTAAACCTTCTAAGTAAATAAGCATTGACGAGATCTAAGTTTATTCAGTTTGCCTCCCACTTCGCTGATATATAAAGGAGCTACAAGAAACATTGGCAGGACAGGTTTCTGCCTTTTATAATTGTTGAGATTCAATTTCCCTCAAATTGCAAACAGATTAAATGCACACATATAATTAAATTAAAACTTTGAATCTAATAGCGTGGGTCTGTTACTTAGCTTACAGTTCTACAGTTTCATATGTATATATATCTGCCCTAAAAATATAGGTTCATCTATAAAGGTGCCTAAATTCTACTGTGTATAATTCTGTATGCCCCTTTCTATCTGATGCTAATTTGCAGCACAGAAACAATCCCTCTGAATTCGTTGGACTAAGTATAACTCTTCTGAGCATGAATGCATCAAGATGTTTCACACACTTTCTAATGCCCTGATAATGGGTCATGAAGATAAAGTGAAAATAGGAGCAAATTTGGTAGAACCTGTTGTTGCTAATGAGGGTCCTATGGCTATAGTTAAATAAAGACTGTTCATTGGAATGATTTGATAAAAATTATTAAAGTCACAATCATGACTGAGTTGTTTACTCCTTCACTTACCTAGGTTTATTTACAGCCATGTTCCCTAATAATTTGCTATCCTTAATTTGATCAGACTTCTTTTTGAACTATTGCCAGAGCAGTGCTTTCTGTCAGTACACATCCAGAAGAGTAGGGCACAGTGAGTAGAAGAAATTCAGACACTTTTCACCTCTTATTTCTGTAGGTCAATGAGTTTAAGATAAACTTAATTCCAGTGTAGGAATTGATGGAACAAATTGCTCAAGAATCAGACATGAAGTCGTCATTGGGTATAGAATGCAATGGTTAATATTTACTTTAAAACTATAAAGTATATAAGGAAATGTGATGGCACGGTGGTTAGAATGCAGTATTGCAGGCTAACTGCCGACTGCCAGCAGTTCGATCCTGACTGGCTCAAAGTTGACTTAGCTTTCCATCCTTCCAAGGTCGGTAAAATGAGGACCCAGATTGTTGGGGGTAATATGCTGACATTTGTAAACTGTTCAAAGAGCGTTGTAAAGCAGTGGTCACCAACTTTTCCAGCTTGGCAGCCCGGCCGAGGAAGGGGGCGTGTGAATAGCAGGCGCATGCATGCACAACTCCATTTGTGCAAGCGGCAGGTGCACATGCCCACCAGTCGGCAAATGGAGCTTCATGCACAAGCTGTGGGGTGCTTGCACACAAAGCTCCACGCATGCGAGTAGCAGGCACTTGTGCTCACTCACAAAGCTCCACTCGCACAAGTAGGGTGGTTGTGCTTGTGCGCAAAACTTCACTTACACAAGCAAAGGGCACTTGCAAGTGAAGCTCAATTTGTGCGGATGAGCACAAGTGCCCTCCGCTTGCATGAGTGGAGCTTCGCATGCAAGTGCATCCTTGCTCAACACCTATGAATGGAGCTCTATGTGCTTGCACTTGCCCATCTCCCGTGGCCCAGTTTCGAACAGGCTGCGGCCCGCTACTGGGGGTTGGGGACCTCTGCTATAAAGCACTATGGGGTGGTATATAAGTCTAAGTGCTACTGCTATAAGTGAACCCAACTCAAGAGTATCAGTCTCCCAAAGATCTGCAGTGTCATATGACTAAATGTGGGAATGAGGTGTTCATTTCTTGATATGTATCTTTTATCTCCAAGAAAGTGTATGCATACCAATAGTCAAAGCTTGTTGAAAGGGATTCAGCTGTTACTGTAGTGTTCTCATGTACATTTCTTATTTTTTAAATTTATATGCTACCCATCTCCCCAGTAGGGTGACTGGGGCTTACATTAGTACACACATGCGCATTTCCTGTAAAGGTAGATCAGATATAACTCATCCCTTCTAAGTCTGTCACTGAATTCAGCAGCAAAACGAGTAATTGGTTAAGACATTCAATCTGTTTTTAATGGAGATGGAATGACTTGATGTTAGAGAAAACAATACCAGTGTGTTAATCTTTTGTAAAAATGTGAAACCTGTAAGGTAATCAGACTTAGACCTAGATCTCTGAATTCTGACAAGTAAAAGGAGTGGACAGTGAATAACCGGCATTAAAGATGTCTTAGTCGAAATGAGGATCAAACGAGATTCAGACAGGACTGCAGCGCCCAAGTCAGCAAATTAAAGGAGGACAAGGCAGCAACAGCTTCAACTTCCAAACAAGAGAAGGCATAAATATACTATGCTGATAGTGAGCAGCTTCCCCAAAATAGTTAAATCTGCCTGTCAGTGATGAAATAACGAAGAAAGTCTAGGAAGAGTTCTTCACCAATTGGAAGCTCCCCAGGTCATAGCTATTTTGAGTCTAGCATTTAGACCTGAAAGGGGAATAAGACTAGGTAAGGTTTGTCTCTAACACTTTTCATGAATTAAAAAATAATTCCTCTCTGAACATGGTAAGAAAGATCTGTTTGACTTGCAGATTGTTGAAGAAACCTCTGTGACCAGAGGTGGATATCTTATTGGAAAACTTTTGCTTGGTAAGAATGTACAACACTAATGTTTCTTTTATTGTATTCTGAGCTCTGAAAATTTGTCTTGGAGAGAACAACAAACTGGGTAAATGTGAAATATATTGAATATTTATTATTGTATTGAAATCAATGTGGATGGGCATATTAAATCAACTAACTGGCATTTAGATCTAAAATTCTACCATTCACAGTACTTCAGACAGCTGTTATAGAGGTGGGTGATTAACAATTGGACCTTTCTGGGGATGAGGCTTAATTTAGGATTTGGAAGTTTTAGAGACCATATCTATGTGAGGGTGGGGGGAGATCAAATATCCACCAATTAATAAGAAGTAACATTTTTTTAAAATCCTTTGCTTTAGCTAAATTCGTGACTTGTGAATGGCTCAAAAAATTATAGTGGTTTCCAGTAGGGTTCATCATCTTCTATACAGTAGGCGTTGGTTATAATAGGCAATTTGCACGCAACATCATGTATCGGCATGAATGGAATGGGAGGGGAAGTGAGCTTGAAACGAAACATTTTCAATATGTAGAGATTTTTTCCCCTGATGAAACAACGTACCTTTGCTTTAGCATAGGAAAAATGGGTACTCCTTGAAACAAGCTTTATTACCCTGCTTACCAAGAACAAAAAGTTGACTCTAGCTGAATATGTAAAGCAATGGAACAAATTATTTTGTTTTACTTTTGAGAACTCTAAGAACAGTGGTTGGTTGCTTTTTGCATGCTCCTGGCATATAGCTTCTTAATGCTGTTACCAGAATTTGTTAGGAATCATTGTATTGTGGAGGGATAATTTCCCAGTGATTTTGGTAAGAAAGGTATATGATGCATCACAGATTGTTGAACATACCTAATTACATACATCAGGCAAGTAAGACGGAAAAAAGCACATAACCTTTCATACAACCTGAAAATCCTGATTTTATTACTTGTGTGATTTTTCAGTTAGAAAAGTAGCCAATAATAAAGTTAGCATTGCTGGATTCCTATTGGTAATGTTTCTAATTGCCAAATTGCAGGCAAGAAAATCAGTAACATTCTCACCTGGAATACTTGATGTGCCCTCTAAATTAATTTTCAGGTAACAAATCTTTAAAACGAGTTTCTGGGGGTTTTAAAGGATTTTTAAAAAACTCATTCTGTAAACCTTAATTGTGTAATCTAATACTGAAATTCATTTGCCTTATTCTGTTGTTATTCTGCATGTAAAAGAGTAGGATTGTGATTCCAGATTGTCTGCATTTTTTGGCTTGTCAGCATCTCAGTTTAACTCACAAGTTATGAATTTATGAGCAGTTTATAATTTCTGTACCTATCTACAGTAGCATCAAATGTACAAATTGTTATGTTATAGTAAATAGGAACTGTGGCTAATTGCAACTGAATATTAGAGAATATTTATGGATTGTGTCTTGCTATTCTAGGACTGAATGGCAAAGAGCACCTATGCTCCCTTTTTGTCTTATGAAAACAGGGTTGAGGCTAAAATGGGTACAGTAATCTCAGCAATCCCCAGCAAGATGGAAATGGGGTGAGTGCATGTGTTTCTCTGTGCCTCACATTTTACTAAAAGAGTATCTGAATCTTGTATGCGCTCAGCTAAATATTTTCCCAAACAAGACGGAGATCAACCGTGTTTGGTGATGGGCTTTAGATACATTATGGTACTAGAACAGTGCCAGCATTAGGGATCTTGTGGTCCTCAGTCAACTATTAGCAAAATTAAGATATTCAGTAGGTTACCATTCTTAATGTGCTAAATTGTTTGCTTTTATCTTCTGCTCTGCAGGATGACTAATCCTGAAGAAACAATCGTCTGTTTCCATAAATTGAAATTTTTGATTCTTCAATGGAACATGCATACAACTGATAGCTATGAGAGCAAAAATTGAAGCATGTAATAATCAAATGCTTATAATAAAATACAGTTAACCATGATAGTGAATCTCAATTCTAGTACTGGACCATTTATTTCTGCATTAAGCAACCGAGTTGCATGATTTCTTCTAAATTGTTATGACACAAACTTGAAATATTTGAAGCCACTTAGAGGTGTTGGATTCACATTGCTCATTTAGTTCCACATGAAACAACAGGTTCTGTGCAACTGTTCGGTTCTAGCCTAGGGGATATTTCTCAGAGCTTAAGGACACATCCTGCTAGAACAAAACTTCAGGGCATGCTTACATGAACAAGCACTCTAACAATTTCTGGCTGACGTGGATTAGTAATTTGTGTTGATATGTCAGTGTCCCATGAATTAGCTGAGAATGAAAAATACTAAGATTTGTATCATATTACTACTTTCCAATGTTCCTGTTTAATTCTGAAGCATAGGATGAGTAATTTTACAATGGCATATTTGCAATTTCATTTTAAAACAGTAATTGGATGCTTTGTAGGCAAGGGAACAAAACTACCCTACCCGGGTATGCTTTTTTTCTTTCGTGAGTCTAAAAAGAATTAAGCATGAGATATAAAAAGCTGAAGACCCTGAACCACATCACTGACTTCCTTAAAACTAAAGTGAAAACCCATAACCTAAAAAAGTGGTATCTTGTTCAATAAACTCTTCACACAAATGCTAATTTTTCTTAATGGTAGAAATGTCAAACAGTACTAGTTTTAAGATGTAAAAAAAGAAAAGCCAACAAAAGTAAAAAGTGGTGGGAAAACAGGAACACTCATGAATGGGCGGATTAGAAGTTACTGTATAACAAGGAGAGGGAGGCCTTCAGTGCTGTGGATCTCATTCTAAAGCCCTGGTTCTGTTCCAGTTCAGTTGCAGAAGTCACTGTGGAACCTAAACCGGCAACAACAAACTTTGCTATGGAACAGCTCTCATCTTGATGCCACCTCCAATGCTAAAATCAAAGTAACATGGTCTCTCCACTATTGATTGAAGATGAAATCTCAAGTTCAAATCTTTCAAGCACAAAACCTATTGGATGACCAATGCTCCCTATCCCCTGTACATTACAGAAAAACGGGGGTGAAATCTATTTTCAGTAAATCTGGCAAAGGGGTTTGAGGTGGTTTTTTAACCTGATGCAATTTTAGATAGTCTTGAAATAAGAGTTGTTTTGGCTGCAATCCCAGATGCTGATTATTCCCTTCAAGCCCTTTGTGGTCATGCGCCTGCTCAGCTGAAAGGGGTTGTTTCAAGTTCCCACACAACAGGATGTAAAAAGAGGAAGGGTCTAGAAATGAACTGCTTAGCTTCCCCCCAGTCTGCTCCTAAAAGTCAGAATGGCTCCCATCCTTATTAATATTTAGGAGGGCTATTAAAATGCTTGGAAAGAAAAGGAGAAAGGGGTGACCAGCAGCAAGGATGAAGGACACAGTGGCCATAGGTCGCTACTAGAAGACCTGAAAAAGTGGGCTAGGGGCAGATCGTCATGGAAATCTATGTGGTCGCTGAATTGACACCAACTTGATGGCACATACGTAGATTCTTTGGAGATAAATGTTACATATCAAACTAAAGTACTGTCCAGTGCTCTTTTCAAAAGACAACTGATCATTTCTTTTAAAAAAAAGTTTCCTGAAAACTACTTCCTAGTTTTTCTTCTGAAATATAGAATAAATGGCTGCACTCTTAAACTTTAAATTGCAAACCTGCTTAATAGAATTGAATAATCCTATTAGTTATATAAAGTCTAACTTTGTATGGGTACTGGACTTAAATCTAATTGTGCAATTATTTGTCTAGTCTAGTGCATCCAAGCTACAAAATTATGAATATGACCAAGGGGTTATTTAACGGAACAATGAAAGGCACATTGGAAGTTTTCCAGTCCAACCCCTTGCTCAAACAGGACACCCTATACCAGGGGTGTCAAATTCAAGGCCTGTGGGCCAGATGCAGCCCACAGGGCCGCCCTGGAAACAATGAAGGACTGGCCTACAGTGCCTCTGCCAGTGAAAATGGAGATTGGGAGGGCCGCACATGGCCCACCCATGCTCCGTTTTCAGCCGCAACGGCCTCCTGCAGCCCTCTGCAACCACAACAGACTCCATATTTAGGGCCCCCTCCCCAGCTCTGTTTTAGTTGGCAGAGGACTGCAGGAGGCCGTCACAGCCGAAAACGGAGCCTCAAGAGTGATGTCGATCTGGTCATACCCCTGGCCACACACACCCAGCCCTGCCCCCCCCAGGTCAAACACAAACCTGAAACAGCCCTCAATCAAATCAAGTTTGACACCCCTGCCCTATTACCATTTCAGACAAGTGGTTGTCCAATCTCTTCTTAAAAACCTAAAATTTAGAATGCCAAAGATCCCCCACTCACCAATAAAGCCTTGTTCAACTACCCAATCTGACTTCAGAAACTTTTAATACATTTCAAGTCAAATATATGAAAATATAAGAGCTAGGAAAACAGGATAATAAAAACTTAGATTCACAAGAAGCTGTATTCTTCATCCAATAGAATCACTCCCCATTCAACCACATTGTCACGTGGTTGTACAGCTTTGGCAGAAACAAAATCATAATACTTCACATAACAATTTATTATCAAAGAAAAAATTTTTTAACCACTTTAAAAGTATAAAACTCTATCATCTAAACAATCTTCCAATGAACAGGTTCCTGAAGCCTCATTAATTTTAATGAAAGAATGTTAAGCATGTGCTTAATGTTCCTACTCTAAGCTATTCTTCAAAGTGCTTGTCTTTGGTTGGATTGTGTCCTATTGCTGCATTATGCATATCAGTTTACACTACATTCAAGCTGCTATATTAAAGTAAATACACTTGTAAACTAAAAAAATCATTTGTATTTATAAAACAATGTACCTTAAGACATAAAATAAATTCTGTAAATATGTAGAATTAGCAGTTAAATCACGCTTGGTACTTATTTGAATAAAGCCAACTATAGAAATTGTATATAAATAAGACATCTTGAAATATTTACACAAAACACAAAAACTACTGAAGTGGCTGTTATATAATAGGAAGAACTAGTGTATTGTGGAAATATTACCCATGGGTATACATTTTGTTTTACGCTAATGATTTAGTGCGTTGGTACATTTGACTCTAAAGAAATGTGTAGTCACTTGAGAAAGGACAATGTTGGGTTACATGATACTTATCAATAGAAAATAGCAATGTAAAAATATTCATAGAAATTTTTTTTTTGTCTCCCTGATCTTCAGAACTTAGTCTCTAGCTTCTTGCTCTTAGGCACAAGGAAAATGCTCCCATCTCTGGTTTGCTGCAGTGAGTAATCATTAGGGGAGTATGGCTTGCCATCTTCATCCCGAAGCATGCTGAAGACTTCAAAGTACAGGGTGCTCAGCTGCTTTTTCAGCAACTGCAAGCTTTTGTCATTCTCTACCTTCTCTTTCAGGAGCTTCTCTTTCTCATCCTTCAGGTAATCCAAATCGTGCTCCAACTCAGTAATATTTTCCAGTTTCCTTTTACGGCAGTTCTGAGCAGCTACTTTGTTCTTGCCTCGCCTTCGTATGTCACGAATCAGACTGAGCTGAGCCTCGTTGAACTGCTGCTTGGACATCATTTCATTGAAGTCATCCACAGGGAGGTTGATGATTTTCTCAACAGGAAAAGGGATCTTCAGAGCTTTTGCTCTCAGCTCATCTCTAGTGAGATAAGCTTCTTGTTGGTTGAAGAACTTATCTTTCATAAATGGAGCTTCAACGTGGCCAGGATTGGCAGGCAATTCTCTTTGAGGTGTACTAGTAAGCGATAAGTCAGGCTTTGGAGTGCCTTGCTCCAGAGATGGAGAGGCAGGAGCCTGCAGGTGAAATGAATGAATCTGGGCATTGCTCGGTGACACAATTCCAGGGGCGCAATCAATCTCCTCCATTTCTGAATCACTGCATCCAAAGCCTGTATCCTGACAGACCGACGATGACTCAACAGAATGAGCTGGGGAGGTTATATTGGGACTTGCATTCAGTGAAATACCAGAGTCAGAATCATTATACTCTGGGGCATTTCCTACAAGGTCCTGGTTAAAAGCTTTGCACTGTGCAAAATCCGAAAGATCAATCGGTTCACTTAAAAAGCCAGCAACTGCCTGATCCACAAAATGAGATGGTGGGGTAGCCACTCTGCTGTTCATCTTCACATCGATAAAGGAATAGAAATCCTCACAGAAATCAGTGCTACGTTGACTAGAATCTTCTGGCAACCCCATGCTGGAATAGGGATCTTCCAACGGTTTCAGGAAGTCTTCACTGCAGTTAAGAACTTCTTTCTCCATGGCAGATAATGAATTATAGAAGGTAAAGTTATCACCTGCCTCTGAAGTGGTATTTACGGCAAATGGGTTTGATGTCACATCGGCGAGGCTGTCATTTTGTATATTAAGACACTGTAGAAAGAAAGGTTAAAAAATGTTCAGCAATAAAACTTACATGACAATCTTATTATGTATTTCCATTTTAGAATTGTACTGGGGGGTTTTCTGGTCTGAAAGCCACACTAGAATTTTTAGTGGCATGCTTGTATGCAGCGTAGCAACTAAACTTTGGTTTAATTCAATTTAAATGTAATTCAGACTAATCACATGATTCCTTTCCATCCGTTTTAGCATTTCTTCCCTTCTGTCACATGAAAAATGACAACTAGGAGAGGACCTCTGAGGAGGACGATCTCCCTAACCGTGTTTTACATATTAGCAGTTTCTGAGCAGGTGAAGCATCTCTGGAGCTAGGGAGGCAGCATTTATGGATAATCTTGTGCCACACACACATGGAAACTCTGGTTTTTACTGTCACCTTTTTACATACGGTACTATGAGACTAGAAAACCTGGTAAGACAAACATCATGCAAGAGAAATGAGGAGGGGAGAGAGATGCAAGTAATTAATAGGGCCCCCCTTTCACCACTGACAATTTCAAAAAGGAAATGTGAATACTGAGAAGAAAGGGATGAAATGCATCAGAACCTTGAAACTACAACTATCAACATTTCAGTCATTCAACTCATATTTGAACCAGTTGCCTAACTCAACAAATTTACTTAAATGTAAGAGTTTGCAAAAATGTATGCTCTTCCTCATAACTGGAACCGAACGATTCCCTTTGTGGGACTGAGTGGACTTTGAAAAGTGATGTGACTTTTCAGTACAAATAACTGTAGACATACTAAGTTTCTTTCCTCAAGAATGAACTTCGGTTTGAGAAATTTCTCTGCATTCAGGGTAAAGTAATTTGCCTTTTGCTTATAAATTCCTGCTCCTGTGACTATTGTTACTCTAGACTTACAAAGTGTCATTTTCTCATAAAACAGTATCCATGATATACCGAGTTTCCCCGAAAATAAGATCCTGTCTTATATTTTTTGAACGCTGAAATAAGCGCTTGGCCTTATTGCCATGCGCTCAAAAGCCTGATTGGGTTTATCATCAGGGGATATCTTATTTTGGGGGAAACAGGGTATGAAAAATTTTAGGCATTTAATGTCTCTGATGAGCCTGTAAGTAATTGGATTTCTGGACTACCAAGTTTAACCAACTATTTTGTTTATTTTTAAGAAAAAGCAGGCTTACTCTTCCTGTGCATTTATCCATAATGCAATTATGGATAAAACTGATGTGGGCAAGATTTTTTCAAAAAACTCCCTAATTATCAAAGAAATATTAAATAGCAAGATTTCTGGCAATCTCTCAATATCAAGGTTGACTCAGCCTTCCATCCTTCCAAGGTTGGTAAAATGAGGCCCCAGATTATTGAGGGCAATATGCTGACTGTAAACCACTTAAGGAGAGCTGTAAAGCACTGTGAAGCAGTATTTACGTCTAGGTGCTATTGCTATTACTATACTGTAAGTGGTAGATCCAAAAGAATAACCAAATAGCCTTTCAATACATTTTCAAGCAAACTAGCTATAGGATTATAATGCACGTTAGGGCTTGATACTACTTGAAAATTGCAAATGCAATTACTGTACAGTTCATAGTCCAAATTCTCTCTAGAAAATAGATGCTATTTCATTCACACTACAATTACATCTTCTTGGTTGTAAGTTAAGTATTTCACAGCTATTAGATCAGTGCTAAAAAGTTTCTAACTTTTTTTCTTCCACTGAATTATCCTACGCAGAGCGATGTGGGAGAGAATTGACAGAGAAGACAAAAATGCTAACATTGATTTTTCCTTTTACTAAAATATCTGTCCAAAATACATAGTCGAACACTGACAGCAAATATTACCTGAAGTTCTGGAATAGACAGGAGTTCTTCCCACACTTGTTCTATATCTTGTGTGTTTTCCACTTTTGTATCTAATAACTCTGGAATCGTAGACTGAAGTACAGATGAGTCAAGCCGTTGCATATGGTTAGATTCAACAAAGACCTGGTTGGCAGCCATTTCCAAAGGTGCCACTTGTTGAAATTCAGCTGGGGAAATCTAGAATATATGAAATAGATCTTTGATATACCTGTGCTTGGAACCTTAAGCATTAGCATGAAAAGATGTATATCATAAAATCTGTGGCTTATAATATTAAGAGGAACGTAGGAAGTAGCAAGAGATGCAGTTAAGTCCATAAAGATTGTCAAAGTGGTGAATATTTACCTCACTCTCGTCTACAAATGAAAATGTTTCTGCTAAAATCTGTATGTAGTCATCGAACAGATTATCTGCATCTTGTTTGGAAATATGTACACTCTGTGTAAAAAAAGACAGAAGGTTACGATTGTGTTAAATGCAGATTCATTGAAGATACCACAGCAACTACAGTAAAAGAAACAAGAAAGAGGGAATACAAGGTTCCAATCAATAAAAAGAAAAGGGATGATATGTTTACAGTTATACCTGTGAATAATTGTTGGATATGGCAGAATTTCCAGATTCAACAGCTTGAGCTGGTTGGATAGGAATAAATTCCCCGGTTTCCTCATCCAGCTGCAACTGGGCAAAAAAGGCCTTTTCTTGCTCTTTCCGAAGCTGTTCTTGTCTCTCACTTTCAAGCTTTTTCTGCTTCTCAAGTTCATATTCTTTCTTTCTTTGGCTGAAATCAAAAACTTCACGCCTTGCTCCAAGATCTACGTCTTGTCTCCAGAGAATGTCAATCAGAGTCACATCCTATATGCAAGAGAGACAGAAAATAAAGGACATCAGGGCATTTGAAACGTACTATTCAAAAAGAGTGGCCATTACACCTAAACAGTCGCAAATAGAACCAAAGCCTGAAGTTTATGAATTGATATTAACATCAATGTTATATCCCATAATAAAAAATTCAGTAGGTATTTGATTACAAAACATGGAAATGTACCAATAAGAATAGTCAGTTGTTAAAAGAAAACATTACTTGCACTGTAATTCTGAGCACATTTGAAGTTAATGCAAAATATATGTACTGTAAACACTTAGCCGAAAACAATCCTATCAATTATTTGTGAATAAACATGCAATGGATTTGACTGCATGCCTGTAGTCTTAAATGTGTTTGTTGCTTATTAGTAAATGTGAATAAGACTGAATTGTCTATGTCAGGGGTGTCAAACTCAAGGCCCATGGGCCGGATTTGGCCCGCAGGGTGCTTAGATCTGGCCCATTTCAACATTTTCACAACATACATCTCTTTCATTTCATCCATTTCTTTCCTGGACATTTATGGCATTTGTATCAATTCTACTTTGCATATCAATATAATTCCCATACAAATCTCTAAAATACTCATTTTCAAATAATTTTCATCATTTTTATTTTTAATTCCATTCATTCTGATGACTCCTTATTTTATCTACTTCGTCCACTTCTCTCATATTTAAAAATTTCCATCTTAATTGCCATGCAGTTTCTCGGCATTTTTTTTAGTCTTAATTATTCCTTGCTTTCTCTGACTACATTCCTTGCAATTCTATTTCTCCCATACTACCTTATACTCATTGCAAGTTCCCACCACCTTTCATCATAAGAAATGAAATCAATCATGCTTTTAAATTTCTATTCATTCTTTGCCATGTCAATATATGATAGACTTCTGCTTATATCATACATCTTTAAAAAAAAGAGACATTTTCAAAGCAGATACTGACCACTTGACATAACCTCATAATTGTCATTCATTCTTGCTCATCTAGTTGTCCAATCACTTTTCCTGCTATCTGTCATTACGTTCTCACCCATCTGTTCATGTTCACCTAACAGAATAATTTATTTTCTGGGATCAAGCTCAATCATAATGTTGTGTATTTTTTTCTCACGCTCATCTCTGATTTTTCCATTATCACCATTACTGGAGCACAAGATACAACTAACAATCTATACATTCCTGCTTTCATATACCCCAACAATCTAGATCAGTGTTGGCGAACCTTTTCGCCACTGAGTTCCGAAAAGGGAGCTTGCGCACACAGGATAGCACCGGAAATTGGAAGACCAGGTGACCAGCGCACATGTTGACTAGGTTACCAGCCTTAGACCCACATGCAAAATTCCCTGATAATTATAAGAACAATGGCTGGTATAGCACCTTTGGGTCAGTATACCAACCACTCCTATAAAGTTGTTTTCCCTTTCAAAATAATTAATGTGTCATTCTAAATATATTATTTATTACAAGTATAAATTCATTAAATGATTTTAAAAACCTAAACACGTTAGCTGCAAGTTGATATTAATGCTAAAATAAGGAGCAAAGTGTTCATGATAATGGTATACTGTGCCACATGTCTTACCCCCCCCCCCCAGATAATGACTTATTACATCCTTAAAACAGTTCAGTGGGCTACCATGTGATTTGTTCTTCAAAAAGTCTTTTATTCTGTTTTTAGTTTTTTAAGTTCTCATATTGCATCAGAGCATATAACTGCTTGGGCAAATCCAAGAAAAGGAAATATCCAAAGAAATAACTTAAAAAAGGATTCCAAATCTATGAAACATATTGTGAAACTAAGGGTACCCTAAACATTTTTTTTTCTGTTAACTCAGGTGCACTGTAGATATTCCAATCATCTGACCAGTACAATCATATTGCATTAATACTGACAAGAACCCCTACAGTTGTTCTGTTAAATAACTATAAAGTTATATATTGTGAACTGAATCGAGAGCCTGAAATCATCCTTACAATCTGAGTACAAGTGGCTCTGGACTCATGAATTTTCTTTTCTTTTCTATGATTTTACTCTTTTCCAAAAATAAGTCAACATAATACACAATACCCCAGTTTACATATTAACAACAGCCTTGTGAGGACACTTTGAAGAAAAATGATTAGATCTCAATTTTACTGTCTTCCAAACTATAATCTAATTTTAACCAGAAATCTATACAGGAGGAGGAGGAGGAGTATAGAAAAATGAAGCCATTTTTTTCTGACATCAGTGCTTTATTTATCTTGGTATTAAGTGCTACATCCTGTCCTTAACTTCAGGACTAAGTCTTGAATCAACAAGGATCATGTCTAGGCTTGTCCTATTGCAAACCAAAAAACTCCTTCAATTTTGGAAGAGATTTGGATCTATTGGACGTTTCCAGCAATGCTGGAGGTAGCAAAAAAGGGGGGAAGGGTAATGCTATCTCCTTCCCTCCTTTTTCAGAAGATTGCCTAATCTTCCACAGCACCTTTAATGGTACAGCAGGCTTCAAGGAAAACGAATAATTATAGGGAATAAGCATGCTGCATTCTTCTTTCATTGTGAATAATTTCTACTCACAGCTAGCTAGTATTCAACTCAAATAATATTGTTGACATAATTCTTGATATAAAATGCCTTTGCTCCAGCAGGAAATAATCACTGCTTCTTCATTTCCATTAATGAGAAGAAGCGCCTACGGAGATTTTCAGTCATCCAAGTGGTAGTTGTCTCAAAGGTGCTTTTTCAAAAGGCAACTGGACTGTTATTTTCCTTGTCACAACTGAAGAAGCTTCTTGGATAAGAAGTGAAAAGTTTTCTTCTTCCTCAAGGAAAAAACAGTTCAGTTGCCTTCTGAAAATGCACCTTTGGGATAGTGAGGAGAAGCCTTCCCCAACAGGCTCAGCTGTAAACAGCTCTCTTTATAGAAATTAAATACTGACTGGCATTTGTCATTAAATCAATTCTTACATGCTTTCTCTGACTCTGTTCCAAACCACATTAATAGCTTGATTTGAATTTATAAAAGGCAATTTTAATAAGATAAATGTAACTGTTAAACAATTCACATTGAGTTATCATCTGGGCCTTAATGGCATTATTTGTCTTTTAGATTTATGTATTAATATGTGGCACTGAAGTAGACAATTACCTATTTTATGTGAAAGTCTTGTGGGTGTATTGTAAAGTCTTACTATAGCTTTTTAGCAAACACATTTGTACTAGATAAACAAACCCACATTTAGAATTGTGTATTAGCTACATGAGAAATACTTCCTGTCGTATATATATTTGCAACAGGCTTTAAAAATAAATGAACTATAGGTTAGGCAATCAGTACAAAATAATATGTAGTGAAATTTGTGAATGGGGAAAAAAGACTTTTCAATGCCCTGCCATTGATCCTAACTCATATACTTTTACTGACTGTGACTCTTAAAAACCACCCAGTCAGCTTGAGAAATTAATTTTAGAAGAAAAATAAAATAAGGCAGGCCTACTTCTCCCAAATCTACAAAGAACGGTTGCAGGAATCAGGTATGTCTAATTTAATGAAAAGAAAGACTAGGGGTGACATTATAGCATTGTTCCAATATCTCAGGGGCTGCCACAAAGAAGAGGGAGTCAAGCTATTCTCCAAAGAACCTGAGGGCAGGACCAGAAGCAATGGGTGAAAACTAATCAAGGAGAGAAGCAACATAGAACTAAGGATAAATTTCCTGACAGTCAGAACAATTAATCAATGGAACAACTTGCCTCCAGAAGTTGTGGTTGCTCCAACATTGGAGGTTTTTAAGAAGAGATTGGAAAACTATTTATTTGAAATGGTATAGAGTTTCGTGCTTGAGCAGGGGGTTGGACTAGAAGACCTCCAAGGTCCCTTCCAACTCTGTTATTCTGTTAAATCTAAAGGAAACTATTATGGAATTAAGCTTGAGTTATGACTCTTTCTAGATTGACTATTAGCTGATAAGCAGGGTAGGTTATTACCTCACTACTGTGGAGAAAGTCAAATCTGAAAGCTATGCATATACTATTTTAGGTCTTTAGACTGGGAGCTTTTTTTGTTGTTGTCGTTGTTGCTATTGTTGCCCAACACTGATACCACCTGAAGCATGTGGCTATGACATCTTAAAATGACACAGGCAAAAGACTTTAGGAAATTGGATCATTACATCTGCTGAAAACAAAAAAAAAATATTTAATTTTATAGAAACCATTGAGACAGCTTCAAGTCTAAATATTATAGCTTTCGGGACTATTGTGGTAGCTGTTACCTTATTATTTCTACTACAATTCAGCAGATTCAAGTCATGGAGAAAAAAATTCTCCTGACTAATTTGTCAAGCAATAAAGGACATTTCCAATTAAATTATCTCTGTTTAAGAACTACATTTTACTCTGTCCATATTTAAAAATCATTTTGCACATGGTAGCCATTATATGTGGAAAAGACATCTGCTGCCAGGCAAATCATTCAAGTTACTATTTTATCATGTTTATATATGTTTAGGAATCTAATTTACACTAAGAAAAATGTCTGGTGAGACTGACTTTATTTTTTCTGCCAAGAGAATTGCCATTATTATGTATAAGAATTGAGAATGATAGTCAATGATAGTCTTGTGACATCCATCACATTTAAGTGCCAGATCCATAAATGCCTAGACCAGGAGAACACAAAATAAATGGTTTGGTTAGAATAGCCAGAACATCATATTTCTACAGTGTGTTATTAAAGTACACCTTACAGCTGAATTCTAGAAGTTGTGATGAACCTCCAGGAACAATTCATGTATCCATGCATCCTTGAAAGTAAGACACATTTTGGCTACTGTATGTTTCACATTCCATTTGCTTATCAAAACGGAAGCAAAATACACCCATATTCATATGACTTAAACATATGGAAAGTCCCTTCCTTGTACACACACAAAATCCCTAAACCAGTAACACCTTCTCTTCTTCTGTTTATTTTTCATCCATTCAAGCTGAAATATCTATGTTTATCTTTCATAGCACACTGCCCATGGATCTCTCGGAGTACATCTTTGGATAAAAACAGCTATCTTCAAAGAAGCAGCTTCTGCACAAATAAGTAATCAAAGCTATCTTATTCAATTATGCAACTGTATTTACAACAAAGTTCTTTTCCACTATTTTCATTCTTTTCTTTTTAAATTGTCAACCAAGTTGTAATTTGAGGGAAGGTGGGATACCATGTACAACTATTATATATCTCATATATCTCCGCTAGAAAAAAATTACTTAAGTGCTGCTTTCGTGTTCATTTAAGTACATGCTAAGAAAATAAACACTAGTGTTTTGATATGATCTTCAGGAGGCAAGGTACAGGGGTGATGCTGGGAGACCCAATTATATTCAGTATTGTGGGATCCTTGATGCTCTCTGAGCATAGTAGTCTTCTTGCAGATGTTTTATTATCTAACTAGGTAACACCGTTAGTGCATATATTCAGTATTGTCAGCTTCATTAAGATCATTATTCAATGCATTTAATTGATTTAATAATAACAAACTATTGATTCAATAAAAGCTGGATTCAGGAAGTGCTCTAAGCAGAGAAAGAAATTATCTATCTATAACCCTCCCTATGCAGCTGTGTACGGAGTATGAATTACAGTTCAAAACTACAAGTTAGTTTTGGTTGGTTAAAAAGTTTATAACTATCCTTAATTATAATTTTTACAAAATATTAGATATTGAAGCAAATCCATAGAATCTTACCAACATCAGAAGCAAAAGGGCCAACAAAAATATTATTAGTGGGGGATCCAATCTAGCCCTTTCCCCATATTTATATCTAGCTTTCCATTTCCTTGTTCAGCTCTTCAAAAATCTGCAGAACCAGAATGACCAGAGGCAACAGTTGGACAAAAAAAAGTTATGATCTACATGTCCTGCTTATCTCTCTCTGTGACTACAGGCAGTGACAAGTTCTACAAGGCACTTCCCATCAATTCTTGTGGTTGTCTACTAACAAGTAGGACCTCAGGGAAGAAGCACTGGATTGCACAATCCACAGTCATTCTTGGAAAAGGCTACTACCCACAATCAACTCTGCTCAACTCTAGCTTCTCACATGGGTTAACAGCAATCAACCACAGGGATTGAGTAACCTGCCAATGTCAGCCGGTCTTAATCTGGGGAAAACCCTGTTACAACTAACAAAGAAAAACCAGAGGAACTTGAGAAAGTGGGCTTCCTCTTATTTAAATTAACAGGGGGAAACGATTCCAAGTCAGGCAAGTCAGTTTCTCACCTCCAAAAGGCAGAAGATAGAGCAAAAATGTCCTACTTCAACTAGAATTTTTTTTAAAATCCATTAATTTGTAATAAACTTTCTTTTCAATGAACTTTGTTTCCAACAGGGTGGGAAGCACAAATGTCTGTTGTCTGACTATTCTTTCTTGTTAAACTGGTCAACTGCATACACAATATAGGCGTTATTTCCAGAAATAATTAAGTCTGATTTTAATGCTCCTAACCAACATATATATGAAAACTTTTCCCAATCAGGTACATTCTGATCATGCAAGTGTTTGTACATGTGTGAAATCATTTCAAGCTTCTAACTATTCTAAAGTGTTTTTTTTTAAAAAAATCACACACGTTAAATTAAGATTCCTTTGGAATGGAATGTGGCCCAAAATAAAGTTTAACTAGGATATTAATCTATATCTACTTTTCACTTGGACTGCTGTTCTAACCCAACCTAAAAAAAGTTAATAATTGTAGCAACCAATTTTTTTTTTGCAAAAAAAAAAAAATATTTTTATTTTTCTCAACACACAAATTACATCTTTTTGGAACAGAGCCCTGATCTGGTCATCAATTTATACAATTTTTTATCATCTTTAACAAGATTTTATATATTCTACTTTGCCATAATACTTATTTCTTAATCTTAAATCACCTACTTCAACTAATACCATCTTTAAAAGATTTACTCAAATTTACTTAATCAAAACAATTACCCTTCTATTAAACCCCCTTAAATCTTAATTCAATTAGTACCTCATAGTACATTTCACAATTCTTACCCTAAATCCTCACTAGTAACAATACTTAATCTTAAATCACCTATCTCCCCTATTACCATCTTATAAAAAGTTTACTCTTATTTATTTAATCAAAACAATTACCCTTCTATTAACCCACTTTAAATCTCAATTCAATTAATAACTCACAATTCTTAGCCTAAATCTTCACAATTAACAATACAGGTCACACATGTTTATATTTCAAAATCTTATTTCCCTTTCTAAAACTCCATATTTATTATTACTTCATATAATGCTCATTAAATCTTTATTTCCTTATTACTTCACCAAATTTAGATCCTATTTCTAATCCCAAAAATATAGCAATTTAACAATGAAACATAGTTCTTAATTCAAATAAAACTACAATACAATTTCAATCATTTCCCACAATTCTATCTCTTTAACCATATCATTTATATCAAAACCAGTTTAAGTAATTCTTATTTGTAATTCATAGTCCTATATTATTTCAATCTTCTTTTCTTTTTTACTTAGATATATTATCAAAAACACTGAAAGTATTAAAATATTAAAGTTATTGAAAATATTCAAATTATTGCAATTGTTATAGGTATTTAAACAATATGTGAGATCATCCGTGGTTTTGGGGTGGAGTTCCATCAGTACGCTGATGATACTCAGCTGTACATTTCCACTCCAGACCATCCCAACGATGCCTTGGAAGTGATGTCCCAGTGCCTGGAGGCCGTGCGGGTCTGGATGGGGAGAAACAGGCTTCGACTCAACCCTTCCAAGACCAAGTGGCTGTGGCTGCCGGCGTCCCGGTATAGCCAGCTGACGCCATCGCTGGTTATTGGGGGCGAATCATTGGCCCCCACGAAAGGGGCCCACAACTTGGATGTCCTCCTGGACGCACGGCTGTCTTTAGAAGGGCATATGACGGCCGTGGCCAGGGGGGCTTTTTATCAGGTTCGCCTGATACACCAGTTGCGCCCCTTTCTGGACCGGGACTCCCTACGCACGGTCACTCAAGCACTCGTCACCTCTCGTCTGGACTATTGTAACGCTCTCTACATGGGGCTCCCCTTGGGGTACACCCGGAGGCTCCAACTGGTGCAGAATGCGGCCGCGCGGGGGATTATGGGAGCTCCCATGTGACTCCTCTGTATTGGCTTCCGGTGGACTTCCGGGTGCGCTTCAAGATGTTGGTGATCACCTTTAAAGCGCTCCATGGCTTAGGGCCAGGGTACTTACGGGACCGCCTTCTGCCACGAATAGCCTCCCACCGGCCAGTTCGCTCCCACAGAGAGGGCCTCCTCAGGGTGCCGTCGGCCAGACAATGCCGGCTGGCGACCCCCAGGAGGAGCGCCTTCTCTGTGGTGGCACCTACCCTTTGGAACAATCTACCCCCAGAGATCAAGTGATCTCTGACCTCCGGACTTTTCGTCGGGCCCTAAAAACTTATTTTTTTCAGTTAGCTGGTCTGTCTTGATTTTATGGTTGGTTTTAAAATTTGATACGGATTTTAAATTGATAAGTTTTAAATTACGGGCCAAATTTATTTAATTATTTTAAATCTATTTTTTAACTGTAACTTATATATAAATGCTTTTATTTTGGCTGTTCACCGCCCTGAGTCCGAAAGGAGAAGGGCGGTATAGAAGTTTGAATAATAAATAAATAAATAAATATCCCAGTTTTTAGTCATCAATTATTCTCAAATAATACCATGTATCATCTTAATAGACATTGATTCATTATGTCCATTGATATATTTTCTTTTAACATAGTCTATTTCTCATTTATTATAGCTTCCATCCATATTTCAATTTTAAGTATCTGTAACATATTCTTCTCATATTTCTATTAACCATTATTAATCTTAGTTATTTTGTAAATCAAAGTCCTGGACTTTTCTATTTTACCCCATATTCCCCAATTCTTTCACTGTTAATCCCAGTGTAATCATCTTTATAACTTTTGTTATTCACAATATCGTCTCTAAAAACCTCTTTATTATTACTATCCACCTGTACATTACTTATTCATATTTAATCACGTTGTCTTTGTCTTCTCTATTTCCAGCCGTTGTGTCGTTTCTTCATTTTCTTGTCTGCTTGCGTATACTTCATTTCAACTTCAATGTCCTCAAATTTTGTCCTCCATGTATCATTTTAGTTATTTTTCTTATTTCCATTCCAAGTCAAATACATCAATTTGTTTCTTCTCTAATTCCTGCGCCATCTTATTCTTTTTAAATTGATGTTATCCCAATTATAAGAGTTCCGTTGTGGTTCCCCTTTTCTTCCCCCCCCAAAGTTAAGCCGCCTGCAAACAAAGAAATCATCCTCCACAAATTCTCACGGTTGTTATCTGTAAAGTTCACAATTTTCCAAAACAAAAAACCAAGTTACAATGTTCCTTTTTACTCCAGACGGTGTCTCTCTGCAATCCACAATTTCCAATTGTTTAAAAAGTATCCATTTTGTTTGTTACATAACAGTCTTACTTGGCTTCTCTTTTTCTTTTTTATTTTAAAAGTATCAAATCTTTTTTTAAAGTTCAATCCAAATTTAAACTCTTTCCAATCCTTTGACCATGTCTCAATGTTTAACGTTTCCAATTAGTTTTACTCAAAACTCAATTTTCTATCAGGTCTTTGTCTCTTTAAAGTTATGTTTCAAAATCTTCTTTGCCCCCATACTCCTTAGCCACTATTTTATCGCTAGGGGTCTTGTAGTTAAAAGATGTTTTCCTTTATGGTATTACAACCCTGGGTTGGCTGTCACTCACCCGGCTTCGAAAAACTCCGTTCCATTCCACTTTCCTCCTGCTCATTACTTGATCCGGTTGTCCCAGCTTCGTGGAAGCTGCCATGGCTGCTGCCCCCCACTGCCAAGTCACAGAGAATTCCCTCCGACCTTCAAGGAACTTGCCTGTTCCTCTTGGTCGTCCGAGGTGCCTCTCTTTCTTCCCCATCCCTGCAGGACGGTTCTGGTCCGAAGACTCATCGGCGGCGGTTCGTCAGCCGGGGTTTTCGCAGGGTTCATCAGAGCCCGCTAATTCCCCTACTGTCTCGCCGGGACGCCAAACCAGAAGTTCCTCACCATAGCAACCAATTTCTGCTTAGAACTGTGCAACACTAAGGCCTTATCTGTACACTGTCCTCATATACTTTCTGGACCAAATACTAACCCAACATGAAAGCAATCCTGAATAAGATAATCTCTCACAAAACATCAGGAAAAAAGGTTATATAACTATACCTTGCAATTGAGCCCAAAATTTTTGTTGCTAAGCGAAACATTTGTTAAGTGAACTTTGTCCCATTTTACGACCTTTCTTGCCACAGTTGTTAAGTGAATCACTGCATTTGTTAAGCTAATAACACAGTTGTTAAGTGAATCTGGCTTCCCCACTAACATTGCTTATCAGAAGGTTGACAAAGGTGACCATTTGTCGGTTCCGGGACACTGCAACCATCATAAATATGAGCCAGTTGCCAAACGCCTGAATTTTGATCACACGACCATGGGGATGCGGCAATTAAATGTGAAAAATGGTCAAAAGTCACTTCTTTCCAGTGCTGTTGTAACTTCGTACGGTCACTAAATGAACTGATGTAAAGCAAGGACTATGTATAAAGGCACATACAAAACATGTCCAAGCTTCTCTACTTTGTCATTTGGCTACCTTGCTCTTCAAGAACCAGTCTCACAAATGTAACCCCTTTCTCAACAAATGAGTGTGTGTGACAACTTTGCCTGTTTCCTTATACCTGCATTAGTCTACAAACACTTATAAAACAAGGGCAAGACCCAGTCAAAGAAAACTGTCTTAATGTCTATTGATTAAAAATAATTATCTGTGAAATTAGGCAGCCTATTTGTAAAACTAATTGACTTCCCGATCTGCACTATTGTGCAGGTCATACCCTCTCCCCACAAAAACACCAAGAAAAGGGCAAAAGAAAAATCTGGATTCCACAATTCTAATCCCAAACATGCTTATTGTTTGCTAAGTAGCACTGAGGTTCTTCCTTTCATTTAAGTAAGTTAGATCTTCTAGTCCTGTTCTACAAGCGTGCTAATTCTCCTCTCATTCCCATCCGGATCTAGAGCAGAGTTCCCCAGCCTTTCCGAGTTGGCGGCCCGGAGTGGGGAAGGGGGGAAATAGGGGATGGTTTTGTGGGAGGGACAGGCGCGTGCACATGCGCGAATACCCATGGCTTGCTCAAGCAGGGCCACGAGCGCCCGCACGAATGGGCTGCAAGTGCTCGCGTGAGTGGGGCTGCAAGTGCCGTGCATCCGAGTGCCACACATATACCAGCCACCTACTGACACGGCCCAGTGGCCAATAGGCCACGGTCCAGCAATAGGCTGCAGCCCACAGTTTGGGGACCCCTGGTCTAGAGGGCAAGCGATTTTTAATGAGCACCTCCAAGTCTCCACAAGTAAAGCAGCAATTTCAGGAACTCACCCTCTCCAAGTAGAGACTGGTAAAAACAAAAACAAAAAAAACGGAAGGACCAGCACATTCAACCTCTTTCTCCTCTGTAAGTACAACAGCAGCATCTCTGCTTTCTTTCCAGACACTTGTTTACATGATTGGACCTCCCAACCACTCCCTAACTTTCAACACCAACTTCCCTGCCTTGGTGGGTAATTACTTGACTAGAAACCTTCTTGCTTCTGGGTAAATATTAAACCTTCTGGGTTCACACATGCTACCTAGCCATAGTTTTTGACATAGTTTAACCCACCTTTGAAGTTTATGGACTAATGTGCTCTGTGAACCAAGCAAGGCAGCAGAGTTAAACAAGCAAGCCATAGTCCAATGTGCAAACGGAAGACAGGAGGGAAGGTTGCATAATAGGAAATTGCCAAGGGAAAATTTCTCCACTCATTCCTCTCGAGTGGCTTCTTCCACTCTTGCAAGCCTGTATCTGAAAGCCAGTGGGTGGAGAACAAATTAGGCTGGGAATCTGTGGGGCGGAAAGGAGTTAAGAAGTTCCTTATTACTGCTGCTGCTGCCTCATTCCAAATCACCCAGTCTTCACAATGGTTGAGGGTTTACTTGCAAAAGTTCATTCCGAGGACTTCTTTGTGTGGGTTTATAATACAGCATTTTTTGTTTATCTCCAATCTCATCCATCTTGCCTTCATTTTCATTCCCCACATTAAGACTAGCCCACATTGGCCTTCCAACAGATAAATTGAAAATGCAGAGAACTCACCCACTGGAAACCTCAAAAAAACTGAATGTGCAACCATTCTGTTATTTTCCTTTTGTAACAGAATGGGACATTATCTGCAATAACCGGCATTGTACAGATAGTCCTCTTTAAACAACTACAGTTAGGACCAGCAACACAGTTATTAAGGGAAACAGTTGCCAAGTGAAACCACAGCTGTGTATACAATCTTTCTTCAGCTTTCCTTCGATTTAGTGTTTTATGCGGAGATCATATATGCAAGAAATGGTAACAAGGTTACTTTTTGTCACTGCTGTAAAAGCGAATAGTTTCTGTACGAGGCAGTCATTATATGAGGATTACCTGTAAATTTGAAGTTGCAATTGAGACCTTTCTGATGGAAAATGGAATAATTTTCTCCATAATCTGACATGTGAATAAACAGGAAATATATGTTCTCAATCTTTTTCTTTTCTTTCTTTCTTTCCTCTCTCTCCTCTCCACTCCTCTTCCTCCTTCACCTCTCATTCATTTTCTCTCTGTTTTCCCTCCCTATCCTTTCTGTATTTTGTCTATGAATAAGAGAGCCACCATTAAGAGCAAGAGGGGTGCTCCCAATATTTTGAGAACTGACACATGACGAGAACGTTCAGTTTCTGCCCTCCAACAATAATTACTTTGTGACTGGAGTCATTGTCTTACGTTACCTAAATTTGATCCAATCATCTTTTGCTAAATAAAAAGCAAATCTAAGTGATTGATCATAGAAGTGATTGATAATTGAATATTTTATGTTATATATTTTATATGGAAAAAATCTTTTAATTATATAAAAACTCATTTTTTTTAAAAAAAATCTATTTGTTTAATTAACAAGAAAAATTTTCATTTCCACCATTCTGTTTGTTTTCTGATAACAAAAGTTGCTGTATTAGGCAAACTAATATCTTCAATGTAAAAGTCATTTCAAAATAGCCTGTTTCCCCCCAAAATAAGACATCCCCTGATAAGAAGCCCAATCAGGCTTTTGAGCGCATGGCAATAAGGCCAAGTGCTTATTTCAGGGTTCAAAAAAATATAAGACAGGGTCTTATTTTCAGGGAAACACGGTACTTATAGGTTACAATTGCAATCTTTTACTCTTGGTAACCAGCATACCTCTCTTCTAGAGCTGTATTTGAAAAGGCACATTCCAAAAACAAAGCTGCCTTGGGGAAAAAGAAAAGATTGCACAACTCTCAATATTGTTCTGGTATTCAGAACACAAAGTTTGCACGCTAAAGAACAAAGAAGGGCCATTTTAGGGAATCCACGACTAACAATGGTCACTTTTAAAATCCAGAATTATGCTATTATAAAAACTTCTGTGCCATTCATCAAATCATACCCACAGAATCAAGGGATGTAGGTGTTGGAAGGGATTTATAGGTCATCCGGTCAAGTTACTGCTCAGGGGAGGAACACACTACAGTAATATTCACTTACAGACCACAATTGGGACAGCAACTTGGTCACTAAGTGACACAATAGGGTATTGAAACATAAGAAGTCCATGCTTAAGTTCTCTATGGTCATAACCCTATTTTTCAGCAGTCTTTACTTCAAATGGTCACTGAACGAACAATCTGTAAGTGAGGATATCTACGTTTTCTTAGAGAGGTAGACATCCCAATCTACTTTGGAAACCTCCAGCTTTTTCTCATCTAAGTGTTCTAACCTGTTATATAGCCACCCAAAATTATTTCTTGTGAGATGGGCAGCTTTATAATTTTCAAAAATAAAATAAAGCAAAATAAACTTCCACTGCTTACCATTCTTATCATTAAGAAATTCCTCCTAATATTCAATTGGACTCTCTTTTCTCCTAAATTTAATCTGTTAATCCATATTTTGCTCTTACTTTCAACAAAGAACAGGTTAATCTCTTCTTGCATCTAGCAGCTTTTTAGTTAGAATATAGAATAACAGAGTTGGAAGGTACCTTAGAGGTCTTCTAGTCCAACCCCCTGCTCAGGCAGAAAACCCTATACCATTTCAGTCAAATGGCTGTCCAATCTCTTCTTAAAAACATCCAATGTTGGAGCACCTACAACTTCTGGAGGCAAGTTGTTCCACTGATTAATTGTTCTAACAGTCAGGAAATTTCTTCTTAGTTCTCGGTTGCTTCTCTCCTTGATTATTTTCCATCCATTGCTTCTTGTCCTGTCCTCGGGTGCTTTGGAGAATAGCTTGACTTCCTCTTTGTGGCAATTCCTGAGATATTGAAACACTGTTATCATGTCACCTCTAGTACTTCTTTTCATTAAGCTAGACATACCCAATTCCAGCAACCATTCTCTCTGTTTTAGCCTCCAGTCCCCTAATCATCGTTGCTCTTTTCCACACTCTAGTTTCTAGAGTCTCGACATCTTTTATACATCGTGGAGACCAAAACTGGATGCAATATTCCAAGTATGGTCTTTCCAAGGCATTATAAAATGGTAATGACACTTCACATGATCTTAATTCTATCCCTGTGTTAATGCAGCCAAGAACTGTGTTGGCTTTTTTAGCAGCTACAGCATACTGCTGGCTCATATTTAAGTGATTGTCCACTAGGACTCCAAAAACCCTCTCACAGTTACTACTACCAGTATTGAACCAGGTACCACCTATACTATACCTGTGAATACCTGTGTTAATTGTACACTCCAGCGTTTCCCCTATGCCTTATGTGAGCTCCTTTAGCTATTTCTCATAGAGTTGGTTTCCAAACCACTTTCGAACCAGTCTCTCTCTTTCAAAGTGCAATGCCTTGAACTACAGTATTTCAAGAGTGTTTTAACCCGAGTTCTTTGCAACACTTACATTCTGCAATCTGGGCACAATGCTTCTATTACTAAAGCTCAATTTTGTAGCTGCTATATCCTACTGCTTGCTCAAATTCAGCTAATCTGTAAGCTCCTTCTCATACATATGACCCAACAAGCCACAATTCCCAAGCCCTATAGCTATGCATTTAGTTTTTCTTATCTTACCTTTCTCACAGCTAACATCTTCCATTGGCTTTTAGCCCAAAGTTCAAATTTCTGAGGTAATTTCAAATAGTGATTTTTGTCCTCTATTAGCCAATACCTAGTTTATCCTCTAAAGTATTAGCTAATAACCAGTTTATTGTAATCAGTCCATTTGATAAGTTTCATTTCTATTCCATCATCTGGATCATTTCTAAATATGTCAACTCACAATTCAATATTTTAGCTCCTAGATGATGTACAGTATATCTGTGTATAAAGTCTCTTTGGGGTAGTTATCCAACCAGATGAAAATTCATCAGATCAAAACATGGTTTGCTTCACATTTATCCATTATACCCACAAAGGTTATCAGGGAAAAATCTGTCACATGTTTTACTATGATCAAGTTATACTACCTCCATTGCATTCCCTTTGTCTACCAAATTAGCCATTCCGTCATAAGAGATTAGTTTTAACAGGTGGCATTTTCTCCCTAAGTGTTCATAGACATGCTGATTGACCATCTGTTCTAGCACCTTACTCAGTATAGATTTTAAATAATTTGTAGGTCTAGATCCCCCCACTTTCTTTTTTTGGTATTGGGATTGTGTTTACTATTCTCCAATCTTCTGACACCTCACTAGTTCTCCAGATCTGTTCACATATGGTGGGAAAAGCGGAACAAGAGACAATGCCAGTTGGGAGAACATTTTGCATCCTTTTTTTCAAATTGTAGCGCTCTACCTTAGCCACAATTTTATTTCAGGTTTGGATATTATGTTGGGCCTAAGCCCACAATGATTTTGCTGTTTGCAAATGTAATTATTGTCAAAAGTTAATGAGCAACTCCCTCTTTCAACAAACCACGGTTGATACAATTTAGTATAATGTATCTGATAAATTCTAACCTTCTCAGTGGACATGTTCAGCCAAAACCAAACAAATCTTTTTTGATTCAGCATAACATGTGAATGTAGCTACTATAGTTTGAAGTCATAGTAGTAGTAATATTCTGCTCACCCAGTATATAGTCCTGTTTTCAGGGCCAAAATTCATGCCATTTGTTTTCTCTATACAGGAAATTTTCCTCAATTTTATTTAGCCTACCAGACCAATGTAACATTGTGATGCAATCAAATAGTTTTTCAGTCTTAAGTTTATTTTTGTTCTGCACAAAGCATCTACACCACCCTATACAAACTGGGCATAACTTAACTTTTTTATGCCTTCAAGTCAATGTTGACTCCTGGCAACTGCCTAACTTTCATAAGAGTCCAAAAATGAGCATATAAGCCCACATATTTCAGCTTGTCTTGGTCTAGAGCCATGATGCCAGAGGTGGCACACAGAGTCCTCTCTGCTGGCACGTGTGCCGTCACCCCAAATCAGATCTCCGTGGCGTTTCTTTCATGAGCTTCCATTTCCCTACAAACGACAAAACAGAAGCTCATGAAAGAAAAAGATCTTACCTTTCAGTTTGGGCGCTCGGTGTCTAAAAGGTTCGCCATCACTTGCCTAGAAGATCAACTTCATGTCAGAATCTTCTGTTTTGTAAAATTGCCACACAAAGAAAAGCCTCTCCTTTTGTATTTGTTACTTTTCTGAATGTCATAACAAATATCCACAGCATGGATAAAATAATGACTCTCAAAACTGCAAGGGCCACATCACAAATTAATCAGGCAAGTTATTTGCTTTGTGCAGTTACAACAAGTACAAGCTTAAAAAGATGTGTTATTTCCCACAAAGTTGATTTTTGGTGACTTCATGGACACACATCTAAGGTGGGATTGGTAGCAATGCAGAAATGGTTTTCGGTTTTTCCAATTTCCCCATCCAACATGCAAAGTTGTGGTGTAGGTTCTACTTTCGGGCAAGACCAAAATTCTGAGTTACACAAGTCTGCTCAAGAGTTGCTGGAACAAAAAGGACAACCTGTAAACAGCCCCGGTGGGTACTATTCCTGAATTGAGGCAGGCGGGAGCAACTACTGAGATCTTAAATTTCATTGAAAACCTTGATATGCCTCAGAAAAGCTGACCACTTTTGCTACATGTCAATCCAATATTGCAACCATTCCGTAGCCAGGACCATATTCACCTAAATACATCATGGCTATTCTCTTACCCAGTAGACATTGTTACGTTTCTCTGTAAATGTTTCTCTCATAAAATCAATACGTTAAGTGTTCTTGTGAAATAGCAAAGCTACATTACAAATGTCTTATGAAATTGTAAATTATCTCTCCTTATTTATCACCATACTTGGCTTCCCATTGAACAACTGAGAGTAGCAATCTTTGTACTTAACAGATAAGTAGATAATTAACAATACCATAGAACTGAAGGTCCAGAAGGCCAAGTCTTAACGAGACCAGATGCACAATGGGGTGGTGAGGGAGAAACACCAAGGGAATTTTATTACAATCTGTTTTTCCCATACTACTCTTTAATGTGTAAATCAGTGATAGACCAAATTCTCTTTTATAGATTGTAAAAGTACAGAATTACAGAATAACAGAGTTGAAAGTGACTTTGGAGGTCTTCTAGCCCAACCCCCTGCTCAGGCAGGAAAACCTGCACCATTTACATGTACATTGGCCTTGTATTCAAGCTTTTTCCTGTTTTATGGTAATTTCACACACATGGTACTCTGGATCCTCCAAATTAAATTCATTATAATTTAATACACCACCAGCATTCATATAGAAAACCTCCTTTAATCATGCACATACATAACCCAGGACAAAAAAAAAACTCACCAGGATTCTCTCTCCCACTTTCTACTCTTTGAAGGACTTTGAAATTGCAAATTGTCTAAAGATATTTAGTCCAAGCTTTTTGCTAAATCTTAATATAGCATTGCTTGCTCCCATACTTGAGAATACAGGAGATAGAAAACACTACCCTATCCTTTTAAAAAGACCTCAATCTAGGGAAATAAGAATGATGTTTAAAAAAAACTCTTCTGTTCTTTCCTGAGCATCATATACCTATTTGCAGTTAGTTTGATTGTGGAAACATGGGATATATTCAGTTTTAGACCTAATAATATAGAGTATTCTTTAAGCATAGGTTTAGCAGTTGCATGTTCCACATTGCATGCAAACTTGTAAGAAACTTTTAAAAGAATCTCAGAATTTAAGGCAAAATTTCTCAAGGCTTATGGGGAGTTGTTTTTTTTTAATGATAGTTCCACTTATTTGTATGTTTGATGTTTGACAACTGGCATGAAACACATTAAAATTCTTTAAAGGTTTAGAAGTTAGATCTGTGGTGATTTAAGGGAAGTTCATTTTCATTGGGGCACCTGTGTTTATAAAATATCTTCCCTAGGCAAGTAAGTTAGCAACACTTTGATGAGAAAGTACAGGTAGTCCTCGACTTATAACAGTTCATTTCCTGACTGTTCAAACAGAACTGAAAAAAGTGACTTATGACCGTTTTTCAGTTGCAATCTATGTAGCATCCCCATGGTCATGTGATCAAAATTCAGGTGCTCGGCAACAGGTTCATACTTATTACCATAACTGCGTCCCAAAGTCACATGATCTCCTTTTGTGACCTTCTAACAAGCAAAATCAATGGGAAAATCAGATTCACTTAACAACCATGGTACTGCAACCCAACAAGACAGACACAGATTTCAGAGGATAATTAGAACTGCCGAAAAAACAATTGCTACCAACCTGCCTTCCATTGAGGACCTGTATACTGCACGAGTCAAAGAGGGCTGTGAAAATATTTACAGACCCCTCACACCCTGGACATAAACTGTTTCAACTCCTACCCTCAAATGACGCTATAGAGCACTGCACACCAGAACAACTAGACACAAGAAGAGTTTTTTCCCAAATGCCATCACTCTGCTAAACAAATAATTCCCTCAACACTGTCAAACTATTTACTAAGTCTGCATTACTATTAATCTTCTCATCGTTCCTATCACCCATCCCCTCCCACTTATGACTGTATGACTGTAACCTTGTTGCTTGTATCCTTACAATTTATATTGATATTGTTTCCTGATTGCTTATTTGTACCCTATGACTATCATTAAGTGTTGTACTTTATGATTCTTGATGAACGTATCTTTTCTTTTATGTACACTGAGAGCATATGCACCAAGACAAATTCCTTGTGTGTCCAATCACTCTTGGCCAATAAAAAATTCTATTCTATTCTATTCTATTCTATTCTATTCTATTCTATTCTATTCTATTCTATTCTATTCTAACTTATCAACTGCAGTGATTCACTTAACAACTGTGGCAAGAAAGGTCGTACAATGGGGCAAAGCTCACTTAAATGTCTCACTAAACAACAAAAATTTTGGGCTCAATTGTGATCGTCAGTCGAGGACTACCTGTGATACCATTCACTTCACCAAGATTTAGTATTTGATGTTGCAGCATTTCTATGGTTGACTTCAGATTCTGTGGCTAGAAAAAAAGGGGGGCAGATGACTTTTGCCAATTCTTCAACCTCATTGTTGCAGGTTTCCAAAATATTGAAAACAGCAAAATCAGCCTGCAGTGGGAGGTGGTAACATAAGGAATTTGGTGGCAACAGCAACAACCAACTTTTCTTGTGAGCTTCCTCTGATGAAGAAACTCTCATGGATCTCAATGAACAGAAGACACCCCTTTGCAAGAAATACATGTCTGGAGCCTGTGAATTTTTTAACTAAAATTTTAGAATATTTGGATTGAATTTTGAAGTATGTTTTTGCTTTTTCATAAGGCTCATCTATACTGATTTTATTTTAAATTAGTTTATCAGAAATCATTTAGATAAACTCTTTTATATTAAATGCCCAAAACCTTTACTTCTCCTTATTTCTGACAGTAGCATTAATGTTCCTCTTTGGGGAGACAAGTTACATAATAGGACTTATATCTGAGTAAACATGTAAAGGGTTATAATAATTTAAAACTTATTTTATTGGGGGGGAGGAAGCAGAGTATTTTTTATTATGTTATTTTAGTATTTGGAATAAATGTTTTGGGTGTTTGTACACATAGGGCAAAGCAGCACATCTATATTTCAAGTAAATTCTAACGTGAGAAAATGCAACTTTAAATCCTTTTCTAGCCTTTAGTGTCTACAGACAGTATATATCTGGTTCCTGACCCATTTCATAATGGAAAAATAAACTTCTATGTAGTATTTACAAAATGCCCGCTTTTTTCCTGATTTATGGTAATTTCATACATAGGATCCTCCAAATTAAATTCATTATCATTTAATACACCATAATCATTCATATGGAAAACACCCAAAACAAAGAAAAGTCACCAGGATTTGGGCCACAACAAACTATCTTTCTTTTTCTTTCTTCTTTCTTTCTATCTCCCTCCCACCCTCCCTTTCTTTCTGCTCTTTGAAGGACTTTGACATTGCAAATTGCCTAAAGATATTTAGGCCAAGCCCTGTTTTTATCATCTTTTACCAGAAAGTTCCAGATCTGGGGAAAAAAACAAAACCCCCAGGGCTGAAACTAGGAAGAGCTCTGCTAGATCTAGTTAAAGTTCCCCCTAGTCCAGCAATTTGTCACGAGTTGGTTATCAGAAGCTTCAACATGTTCATTAGGTAACACGGAAGAGGAGTTTACAATAAGACTTTCCCCACTGTATTAATCCAGGAGTTGGGACTCTAAGGTGCAAAGGGCCAGCGATGTAGAAGGGTAGCCGTCCGTAGCCCAGCCTTCCACGAGCGCGCCTAAAGTCACCATACAACAAGCCCTGACTTGATGCCCATCGCAACACGGAAGACGCCGCATTTCCATAAATTGTATAAACTCTCTTGCTTCCTAGAACCGCAGCCAACCTTGTTCTCAACCTTCACCTCTGCACTGCAGTTCTTTGGAAGCGGGGCGGGCGAGTGGGTGGCAAGCGCGGCGCACACGACATCTTAAAAATCCCAATTGCAGCTATCACTACAAATGAAGGACTGGACGAGGGACAAAAAACGTATTAAAACAACTTTCCGTCGGGGACCCGCTCGCTGCTTCCTCCGCAGAAATTGTGGGTGCTTCACCACTGGAGGTTTTTAAGCGTCGGACGACCACTTGTCTAAAACTGTATGTAGGGTCTCCTGCTTTGAGCAGAGGGCTGGACTAGAAGACCTCCAAGGTCCCTTTCAGCTCTATTCTATTCTACAGTCATCGTCCCCTCTACGCAGTCCCAAGCCTTTCCCACCCCTTCAACTCGCCCTTCCCCCCGCTCCCCGACGAAGACCGGCAGAGGCGCCGATGAGTCAGCGCGGTGCAACGTGATTGTTACATCACGACAGGAGGGCGGGGCTAGGCTGTAGCCAGATAGACTCCAGCGTTACTTGCCTGCCTGTGGGCGAGCGGGCGGGGGAGGGAAAGTGTGGGCGGCACCTCTTCTGCTTAACGCGACCCAGTCTGCGTCCAACTCAAGAGAAGTAAATTCTCTCCTAAACCATCTCACGCACATCCCCACATCCCAAACTCCCGCTCTTTGGAATGCTCCGCTGGGGAAATGCCTGGCTCTCCTTTGCCGCTATAGAGGCGTCCCCTGCCCGCGGGGGTGCTGGATCTCACCTGCGGCATCTCGACTTCCATGGGGAACCGGCGCCGGCCACGGCAGCCAGCAGCAGCAGCAGCGGCGTCTTTAAACTCCCCGTTCCCAGAAGACTGAGCTAGCTGTGGGGCGCGGCGAGGAAGGCTCCGGATCGACGGCCGCCGCCCACTGAACTTCTCCGCGCCCAGCCAGCCAGCCAGCCGCTTTCTCGGCCCTCCGTTCTTCCTACGTCCCAGACTGCCGGGAAACCGCCGGCTGCCCCGCCCCGCTCCGCTCCTCCTGAGCCACTGGCTGGCCTCGAAAGGAGGAAGGCAGTTTAGGAAGGAGCCCCTCCTCCTTGGCGGAGCCCGAGATCGCCGGAGCTGGCTTGCGGGGAGCAGGGAAGCTCCGCCGATTCGCCCTCTGGAGGGTTATGCAGCCGGAGCCCCTCAGGTCCTTGTGGCCAACGTGGACACCCACCCACGCACCCACGAGGAGGCGTGACAGGCGCGCGGCACCGGCAGGAGCTGCAAGGCAAAGCTAATCTAGGTCTCAAGAAACAGCTTGGAAAAGTGTGATGGGTGGGATTGAGACCGTCCAGAAGGTACAGGGATAAATAGGCGGTTGCTGTTTGCAGCTGCTTTTCCTGGTTCCTCTCCTAAACAGGCAGACGGGCAACTCCTTTTTTTGCTCTGGCTCTTTTTTAGGCTTCCAGACACCAGTGAAGGAGGCAGCTGGGTCTCGTCCACATGTCTTGCTTCTCTGCTCAAGCAGATTGTCACTGGGACCCCAGTGGACCGCTGAGGTGAAGAAAGGCAGTTATGAAGAGAAATGAGTTCTTTCTCTGAGCTAACATTAACTTGGCTGCTTCACGCTGAAGGGAATGGAGGCCTGAAAGAAGCACCACTGCAAGGGCAAGTGAGTTGTCCACAAGAAAAGACCAGCCCAGGATCTGCTGGTGGCCTCTCTTGGACAGCTGACAGGACTTTGCCTGGATGAACCACTTGAGCTTCTGAAAGAGTCAGTGGATTCCGATATTTGCTTCTCAAGCAGGTGCCGGTATCCCATCCCATATAAATTGTACCTCCACATTCCTTAAAGCTGAAAAAAGCTTTTTTTTTTTAAAAAAAAAAAAACCTTTTGAAATGATGAGTTTCAAAAGTAAAGTGAACTGAAACAATGGTGTTCAATTTCCAGCCCTTCATAGGCATATTCTTTGTAAAGAGGTGGATGGGGTGGATGAGAGCCAGTTTGGTGCAAGTACCAGTCTAGAAACTAGAGAATTATAGTTCCACCTTAGGTATGAAGCCTGCTGGGTAGCCTTGGCCCACTCACTCGCTCTCAGCCCTAGAAAGCAAACGATGGCAAACACTCCTGAAACCTTACCAAGAAAATAGCAGGGATTAGCCAGGCAGTCACCAGGGGTCCACACTAGAAGATACCCAAAAAAGAGCCGGGTGGGTGGGTGGGAATAAACCTATGCTCAAGGAGATGTCAATAAATCTGTCAGGTCTTTTCATATTGTTTTAATGTGCCCAGAGTCAGTTGAAAGATGGGCAGTTATATAAATGTTATAAATAATACACAAATATTGCTTTAAATGCTTTTATGGTTTTTAGATTGTGCTTTTATGATAGTGTAAGCTGCCCAGAGTCTCATGGCAGTGAGATAAATGACATATAAATTTAATAGATATTCCATATTAAGACATAACCAGTCTGCAAATCACTTTTAACAAGTTTCCCTCAACACAGTAAACCCAAACCAAACAAGCCATTTATACAAGATACGAGAGCCCCAGTCATAGTCCGTCTCATAAGGACATGAACCATCATAATATAGCAATTCAGAATGCTAGTCTAGGACACTGGAGACTGAAGTTCAAAACTGAAATCAGTCCTGAAGCTCAATGATTAATCCCAGCACGATTCTTAGCTTTCAAGGCTATAACGCACAGTTCCAGTGCTGGTGGTGAGCAGAAGAGGAAAGGGATGGGGTTAATGTACCCTGCCTTCCTCAGTGGAAAATAGGGATAAAATGTTATAAATAGATAAAATAATTTCCTGATTTCCATAAGATCTTACCACAACTTGTAGAAACAGAAAAATTTCAGGAATATTGCAGTATGCAAGCAAGCTTTGTAATCTTTATTGCCATGGCAGCGATGTGTATAAAACATGAATCACTTGCAGGAGGGAAAAACAGAACATTTGTGGGATTGTTTAATGTAATGTCAAACCATTCTGAGGCCTCCAGACTGCCTGCCAGCCACAGTATACAAACATCAGTAAATTAATATGCAATACAAGGTGTACTAAAAGTCAGGCCCCACAGACCGTTTGTCACATAAATCACATCAAATGCTCAAGTTGCTTTTCATTCTCTTCTAAACACTTCCTTACTCGTCTGACCCGTGTCTTTTGAACATTCTTAAGGATCAGAATATTTTCTCCAATGTTTACAAATTCTAATGTGATGGTATCCTTTAGATCTAAATGTCTATGGAGATTCTCAGTCATCCAGGTCATGGTTGTCTCAAAGGTGCTTTTTCAAGAGGCAACTGGACTTTCTGGTTTTTCTTTGAAATCATGTAGTTTCTCAATCCAAGAAGCTTTTTCAGCTCTGACCGGATGGTGGGGAATGGAAGGATTTATATTCCTTGCAGACGGCTGGTCATTTGCATTTTTTTAGAGAGGCCACTTGGAGGTTTGTCTGTGTTCTCAGCGTCATCTGAGTAGTGCAAATAGGTGTGGAGCCTTCTTGGAACTGCTGAAAGGACTGTTGTGGAACTGTGCTTTCTGCAGGATGTTTTCTGCCCTGTGTCCCTTCACTGTTGAACATAGGTGGGGGCTCTTGGGAATGAATCTGTGGTCTCCTTTAGATCATCTATTTACAGGTGAACGTTTCCTTTCTATGGTGTATGTTATAAGTTACACATTAGATGACAATGCTACTTAAACAGTAAACATCTTGGTGTGAAGTAATGTTTAGGATACTTCACAAATCAAATAGATTTTAATGGGGCAAAAGACAACAGTAGAAACGTAAAAGCCAATCTACTTGGCATTTTAGGCCACTCAATTGCCATTATATCAAAGCTTTGGGTACATTTATTTTTTTATTTTATTTTACTTCGAATTTATATACCGCCCTTCTTCCTGGGAACTCAGGGCGGTGTACAGCCAGTTAAAAACACATAATATAAACATTAAGAACACAGTATCCACACTGATAATATGTTGGTGATACGTTATCATTCCCTAATCACCCACAGGTTTAAGGAATAATATGGCTTTATGCAAGAGGGAACTCTGCATTGGAATCCATGGGAACAGGGAGAAGTTAGTTTGATAACAGCAATTGGTAGTGGGATAAATTGTGGGTGGGAACACATGCACTATTTTTCTAGTCTCCTATGTTGCAGCTTTTTCAAAACCAATATTTACTTATAGCAAGAGAGACCGCCTAATGCAGGCCTTTTAATTTTGTTTGCTTTTTTGATTAAATGTCCTGAAAATTTAGACTGAGTGAACCCAGAGAGGTCTGCACATGGTGAAATACCACATAACAATTCACCTAATTGGATTGTTGACAATATCTTTGCAGTGCTGCCAGAGGTTGGTGGAGTAACAGCACAATAAATGTGGATTGAATTGCAAATTGGTTACCGTACATAATGACCATAGCCAACAGCCACCTGCCCAAACAAAATCCAGATCCTCTCAAGAGGTGTTATCAGCTTGCTAATGGAGATTAAATTAGCCCAGAGGCTCGGAGAGAGGAGGTATGGAGCAACACCTATCTGATAAACAGTTTAGGAACAACATGGAAAGCTTTTGGCATATCAAGGCCTTCCTTTGTGTGTGGATACTGTGTTTTGACCAAGTATAAGCTTACTAACATTCTTTAAAAGATTAAGAATTGGTCAGATCACCTATCGGGGATGGAGAATCTATGGCCGTCTGATATTACTTGAATACAATTCCTACCAGTCCGAGGCAGTGTGACCCAAACTAGCAGGTGCTCAGAAATCTAGTTCAGCAATATCTGGAGGGCCATGGGGGGTTCTATTCTTATGCATAATTAGCATTATTTATTTATTTATTTATTTATTTATTTATTTATTTGGACTTATATGCCGCCCTATCTCCGAAAGGACTCAGGGCAGCTCACAACAATAAAACACACAAAGTTCAATTTTTTTAAAAAAAATACCCAATAAAACTATAAAAACCATTAGAATCCCCTCTAAAACCCCTTCAGTCCAAGCCAGCCAGGCAAAATAGCCATGTTTTAAGACCATGGCAGAAAGAGCAAAGGTCAGGGGTCACCCGGAGCCCCAGGGGGAGCTGATTCCACAGGGTAGGTGCGCCCACAGAGAAGGCCCGCTCCCTAGGGGTCGCCAGCCGACATTGGCCAACGGCACCTCAAGGAGGCCCTCCCTGTGGGAACGCACTGGGCGATGGGGAACTGTCGCTGGCCGCAGATGGTCCGCCAGCCATGTAGGGCTTTATAGGTGATTACCAGCACCTTGAATCTCACCCGGAGGGCAACTGGTAGCCAATGCAGGTCCCACAGGAGGGGTGTAACATGAAAGTGTCGGGACACTCCCATCACTACCCGCGCGGCCGCATTCTGCACCATCTGAAGCCTCCAAGTAGTCTTCAGGGGCAGCCCCATGTAGAGAGCATTGCAGTAGTCGATCCGGGAGGTGACAAGCGCATGAGTGACTGTGCGTAGGGCATCACAGTCCAGGTAGGGGCGCAACTGGCTAATGCTAATCACTATGCATAATTAGCACAAAGCTAATGCCCAAGAAACAAGTTTGTTTGTTTTTCATTTAAGACATTTGATAACTTGCATTATCCTTTCATCTGTAACTGGAGGAAGTGACTGCTGTATGATTCATTGCTCCATTGTTCTATTCTCATAGAGGCAAGAAAAGAAACAGCTGTTTGTTGTTCAGATAGCTTCTGGAAGCCTCCTAAGCTTATCCAACTTATTTTAATAAGCAGTTAGATCCTGGTTAGAATGGCAACTCTCATTTGCCTTTTACATGAAAACCGAAGTAGAATAACTTGGGAGTCTTGCACTCCAGGAATTCCATATGTAAGGTGTAAGCCTATTTTACCTGTTCAGTAGCCCCTCCAAACTCTGTGGCAATAACCTTGATTTCAGATATACAGTTGTTTGTCTTCAGGTTATGCTGCTGAATATTGAAAAACAAATTCTGGATTCAGTAGAAGATTGGACAAACAGGAAAGGCCTAGATGAATTCGCTGCAACTGGGTGGAAAGGGAGATTTTCAGGAAGCAGGATTCAGGAGCCAACCATTTCTCCAGAACATTATCTTTTGATAATGATTTTCCTGAAGTGTGTAGTTAATAGTTGAGTCCATAGGATCCTTATAGTAATTCTTCATTTATCTATTCAGATACTAATACCCTATTTATGTCACTATATTTTCTTATCAACTTAAGCATTTTTGTTATCAGGTTTCCAGTAGAAACATCATCTGCCATCCTTTGATCTGGCCTAATACTATATACAGTACCAGTATCTGGTCTAGATGCAGACATATTGAGGTACAAATAGACTTTTGCACAATGACTTCTGAGCAAACAGTTTCATGTTTATATGGTTGCCTTCAATACTTATCATAAGTGCCATACTGTTACTAGGAATATGCAATACTGTTCCAGGGATGGGACATTCCAGAATATTCCATTTTTTCCCCACAGATTCTCCTGGTCCAGCTTTTTCCATGGATAAATAACTAGAAACTACCAGATCACTAATGGAGCAGCCAAATCACTACGGTTCAGAAGAAAATTGATCTAGTTTTCTCCCAAATTAGAATCATGAGTATTTCAAAGAAATATTTGACAAACGGGGCCCAATATAATCCTATGATCTATCATGACATGTCATCCGTGTCTTGCTGGGTGCCAGAATGGGGCATGGATGGCTAGATTCAGAAGATGGTTAGTGTTCTTTTGGAGAGATGGTCATCCTTTCCTGAAGAGGCTACCTTTTGATCCAGCTATGTTTAATAACTTTCAGTGTGGTGCTGGGATATATAGGGATTACTTTACAAAACATTATCTTCATCCTGTCTGATCATCAAAAAAAGCCCTACTCCTAGGTTCCTGGCCCCTAGGAATGTGGCATGACAATGCTTTCTGTAATATTTTGGGCTTGATTCTTTTGTTTAAAAAGACCTGGAAAACTCCTTCAGGCCTTAGCCTATAATACAGTGGTGAAATTCAATTTTTTTTACTACCGGTTCTGTGGGCGTGGCTTGATGGACGTGGTATGGCTTGGTGGATGGGGCAGGGAAAGGATACTGCAAAATCCCCATTCCCTCCCTACTCCTGGGGGAAGGATATTGCAAAATCTCCATCCCCACCCCACTTTGGGGCCAGCCAGAGGTGGTATTTGCCGGTTCTCTGAACTGCTCAAAATTTCCGCTATCGGTTCTCCAGAACCTGTCAGAACCTGCTGGATTTCACCCCTGCTGTAATATGATTGTTGGGAGACCACTATTTCTTACTTTAATGAATACTGTATGTTCTTTGTGTTACAGTATTTCTTTTTCTGTTTTTGTTTTGGACCACCAAAGGCCTGGGAATTGGAACAATACATACTAAAAAAGAATAAATACAGGTAGAATAAATACATTTAGTGTCCATTCAAAGTTATAACAGTCCTGAAAAAAGTGACTTAAGACCATTTTTCACACTTACGATCATTTCCCCCTGGTCACTTGATCAAAATTCAGACACTTGGCAACTGATTCATATTTATGATGGTCACAGCATCCTAGGATCAGGTGATCGGATCACCTTTTGTAAATTTCTGGCAAGCGAAGTCAATGAGGAAGCCAGATTCATGGTTAGTAACCATGATTCACTTAACTGTGGCAAGAAAGGTGTAAAATGGGGCAAAACTCATTTAACAAACGTTTCACTTAACTGAAATTTTGGGCTCAATTGCGGTCATAAGTTGAGGACTACCTGTATTGCTAGGGGAAGCAATTACAATTATATCCACAGGTGGTATTCAGCTGGTTTAGACTGGTTCTCGTGAACCGATAGCGAACATTTTGAGTAGTTCGGAGAACTGGCAAATATCACCTCTGGCTGGCCCCGGCCCCGCCCCTTCCAGGAGTCCCCACATGCCCAGCTGATTGGTGTGGTCAGATAATTACTGCCTCCCAGCCTCCCAGGTGATTGGTTAGGTCTTCTTTTGTTGCCCTGCATAGGAGAACAGAGCTGAAAAGCAGGTTAGTGGGGTATGGGGGGAATGGGGATTTTGCAGTATCCTTCCCCCAGGAGTGGGGAGGAAATGAGGATTTTGCAGTATCCTTCCCCCAGGAGTAGATAGGAAATGGGGATTTTGCAGTATTCTTCCCCCAGGAGTGGGTAGGAAATGGGGATTTTGCAGTATCCTTCCCCCAGGAGTGGGTAGGAAATGGGGATTTTGCAGTATCCTTCCCCTAGGAGTGGGTAGGAAATGGGGATTTTGCAGTATCCTTCCCCTAGGAGTGGGTAGGAAGTGAGGATTTTGCAGTATCCTTCCCCCATGAGTGGGTAGGAAATGGGGATTTTGCAGTATCCTTCCCCTAGGAATGGGTAGGAAATGGGGATTTTGCAGTATCCTTCCCCCAGGAGTGGGTAGGAAATGGGGATTTTGCAGTATCCTTCCCCCAGAAGTGGGGAGGAAATGAGGATTTTGCAGTATCCTTCCTCTGCCACGCCCACCAAGCTACGCCCACAGAACCGGTAGTAAAAAAAAATTGAATCGCACCACTGATTATATCCCTACTTCATGAGCAGACTGCTGTGTGAACCATCCTCTATCTTGATTTGGAAATCATTTTCAGAGTAGTGTGTTCCCTGATGCTCAAATTCATTACTCCTCTGGCCAAAGCTTGATTGTAGATCCCACCTGGCAGCAGAGCCCATGGTCAGTGGCAATAAACATCATAGTTCAAGGACATCCACAGAGTGAGATATTTTAAAATATACGTAATACTTGTTTTTCAAGTTATTGAACTGCAAGGAATGTAATATTTCTTCATTTTTCCTGCTTAGGAGAAACAGGCATGAAAAAGTTAACATTGAAAACAGAAGAGATGAATTTCCGCATTGTACTAAAGCAAAGTTAGATATTCCGGATCTACTGCAAAAAAAATTTCAAGGGGAAAACCAAGAGGAACCAAGACTCAGAATCCATATTTTGACACAAAGTATTGTTTAAGTAGTTTCAGTTTCTGATGTTAAAAGTATTATCCCTATCAATACTGTCATCGGCATCTTTGCACATAGTGGGGGATTGAGGAAATATCACTATGCAAACTCTGCACTATGTACTCTACATGCACAAATACAAAAGGGCAGAGCTTGCATTGTGATGCCACAGCACATATATTGCCATCATCAAAGTTAGGAATGTATGCCCATGCTTCTGATCTGGTTTTTGTGTGTTTGAGTGTGTATGTATATGTATGTATGTATATATATATACACCTACAAACACACACAGACACATACACACACTTCTATTAATAATTGTGTGAATAAATGTGTATATAAATATATAACATATAAATGCGTGGCGTGGTGGCCTTGAGGTGGAACTCTCGCCTCATAATCAGGAGGGTGTGAGTTTGATCCCAGGTACCGGCAGATATTTCTCTGTCTGGGCACAAAGAGAAAATATCTGCTGGGAGCATTGTGTAGGCGTCAGGAAGGGCATCCAGCCAGTAAACACTCAGCTCCATTCAGTCAACCTGATATCATCCCAATGGATTACAGCAGTGTTTCCCAAACTTGACCCTTTGAAGATGTATGGACTTCAACTCCCAGAATTCCTCAACCAGGCATACTGGTTGAGGAATTCTGGGAGTTGAAGTTCATACATCTTCAAAGGGTCAAGTTTGGGAAACACTGGATTACAGGGTCATTAATACATACACACACACACACACACAAACACACACATATACACAAACACACTATGTGTGCGTGTATTTTGTTTGCTTATTTCTAAGCATGTTGATCTGACATGAAATAAATTGAATTTGAATATCATTTTTAATCAATTTCATGGACTACAGTAAGCAAAATATATTCCTGTACTGAGGCAAACTTATCTAATGTTCATTACCAAACATAAACTGGTTTACTTCACATTATGGCTGATAGGAGTACCAGCTAAAAGGCTGTTTTTACCATTTCCACTTCTTTTTCCCCTAAATTTTCAGCTTCTTGGTCTGCATCTCCTTTTACCTCTTGGGTACAAAATAAACTGTAGCTCAGGGGAATAAGCAGTTTAGATGGCTGCTGTGTTTAGCCAAAGCCAACTGCAGCTGTTTTTCAAGATAAGGAAAAAAAAGGCCTATGAAGCGCCAGTCAAAGCAGGAACCAGTTGAATACAACAAACAAAATAGCCTATCTCATTTGCATAGCGAAAAAACATCTATTGATGAACTGAGGCCATAAAACAAATGTTTTTGTTTGAAAGTCTCTCTAAAGAGATTCTGTTCAAAATGGAGGCGACAGTGTCTGAAGGAAACAAATAGGACCCACGACACTATTCTATCCTCAACGGGCTGTGAATTCGAACTATCAGATCTGGAATGCAAATATCTGGATGACCGCTAGATGGTAGTTAACATTTTAACATTTTCTGTATTCCTGTATCTCTAGAGATCATCCAGATATTTACAGTCGAATCAGGTAGCCTTGCATCAATGCATCTGCTGCATTTACAACCCTTTCGGAAAAGTGTCCTGAGGTTATCTGTACTTTAGCAAGATTTGAGAACCCTATTTCCAGAATCCCCATTTTTTGATTTCTACTAAACAGTGCCATCCAGTGGCTCACAAGGGCAATAATCCCTGAGTCTCTATCCTCAATACACAATCACTCAAGAACAGTGATTCAATCGGGTTAGCTTTTTCCGTTACTGAAATAATGTAAAGTTTGATCAATCAAATGGCAAAGTTTAATTTGTTTAATAACTGAATTTTATGTCTGTTCTAAATATGTGTATTCAGAGATAGATAGATAGATAGATAGATAGATAGATAGATAGATAGATAGATAGATCTGAGTTTTTCAGATATTCCTGCAACATGTGGAATGAAATGTTGCTCTGTTTGTTCTCTTCTTTATCTGATATGGTTCTGCTGGATCTTTTCCTGGATTTGATGAAGGCCCAGTTGGGATAGCCAGTTGAGGGCTTTTTGGATATGTTCCAGGGGTGAAATCCAGCAGGTTCTGACAGGTTCTGGAGAACCGGTAGCAGAAATTTTGAGTAGTTCGGAGAACCAGCAAATACCACCTCTGGCTGGTCCCAGAGTGGGGTGGGAATGGAGATTTTACAATATCCTTCTTCCAGGAGTAGGGAGGGAATGGAGAATTTGCAGTATCCTTCCCCTGCCACGCCCACCAAGCAACGCCCACAGAACTGGTAGTAAAAAAAAATTGAATTTCACCACTGATACGTTCTTTTTCTTTTCCCTCTTTGCTGGTAGGCAAACCTTGAGTAATTCACATGGAGAGAAGTGACAGACACAAGGTATATTTGCTTTGTTTCTTACCTTCACTCAGGTCTATTTGTCAACCTTATCCATTTCAGGAACAGTATTAGAAATAAGAGTAGTACAGTTGTCCCACAACCTGAAATTCTTTTTGGCTTTTAAATTTTTTTAAAAAGGGATCGTTCCATTTAGCTATTGAGATACTATCCCCTCTTCTTTGCAGGATCATTCCCAGAAATTCCTAAATTATTCACTGGGCCACTGTCACTGATTTTTCCTATCAAACTGCATGCCTCCCCCTTAGCAGTTTTCAAAGTACTTATAAACAAGCGCAGTACTATAATGAAAAAGACAATTTTGAAGTATTTACAAAGTCAAAACAGTACTCCAGTCTTCAGGGGAACAACAACAAAAGAAGCAACAAGGCAGCAAAGAGCAATTCGCTCCTCTAATCCTCCACCCAGGAGCAATGAGGAGGTGGGGGGAAAGTGAGGCCTGCTGCAAAGAGTTTGGATCTTGATTGCTCATGTGACCAGGGGCAAAAAAAAAAAAAATGCAGCAAACATATAGGCATCAGAAATTGTCTGTCATAATGGCAGGTGATAAAGGACAGTCACAGGACTAAAAATGGCCATTGCTCTAGGAGTGATTGAATTGGGTGGGCTTCAAAAATTTTAGCAAGGGGTTTGCTGGGTGGGCGTGGCCTAGTCGGCTTCTGCACCACAGAGAGGCAGGAGGCATTTTTGCCCTCCCCGTGCTCTGGGGTCTTTCCTCGAGCCTCCAGGAGGGTGAAAAGGAACTGTTTTCCAGCCTTCCCAAATTTCTGGTAGGCCCATTTTTCGCCCTCCCTCCCTGAGCCTCCACCATGCCCTGCACTTACCTGCATCCAAAATGGGCTGCATGGGGACTCCTGGGAGGGGCGGGTGGGCGGGGCCAGCCAGGAGTGGGATTGGGGGGTTCTCCAAACTGCACAGAATCTTAGCTAGAGGTTCTCCCAAAACCCTGTGAACCCCCAGCAGCCCACCCCTGGATTGAATCCAGATCACATGGCTGCAGAGACCTGTTGTTGGTCACAATTTTGAACCCTTATCATAAGTACACATTAGGGGTGCATTTATAACTTCAAACAGTTGTTAAACAGCTATTCAGGAGCTGTGGTGGCACAGTGTTTAAAATGTAGTATTGCAGGCTAACTCTGCCCACTGCCAGCAGTTCGACCCTGACCGGCTCAAGGTTGACTAGGCTTCCATCCTTCTGAGGTCGGTAAAATGAGCCAGATTGCTGGGGGCAATAGGCTGACTCTGTAAACCACTTAGAGAGGGCTGTAAAGCACTTGGAAGTGATATATATAAGTCTAAGTGCTATTGCTATTCATATCTTGAGGATTACCTGTAAACTGGCAGATGGAACATTGCAATGTACATGTAATGCAAGATTTGCATTACAATACTACTGCCATATTGCCAAGGTTTACCCTGATACCACAGAAGCCACTAGCAGTCATGAGTTAGTAATTTACTTTTCAATTGCACTGGACCAACAGGTGGTTGTTATCACAAATCCCATGTCAGATGCAAATACCGTAACGAGGAAGTATCAGATTAGAATTTCTCTGAGCAGATGCTCAGTTCAGGACCCTTACTGACACTGCCATCTGCAAAGCCATGCTGTCTTCTTAGAAGCCTAAATCAAGAAGGATACTTATTGGTTGTTACTATAAATCAGGTATAGTATCCTAATCTGGGGCTGATGGGTACATTTAGAACAGGGGTGGGTTCTACTTACCTTTACTACCAGTTCGCAACGGGGTTGCGCGCATGTGCGCGCTTCTGCGCATGTGCTGATCGTCATTTATGACATCTGGGCGGGTGGGTGGAGCCTCCTGCCAATTTTACTACTGGTTCTATAGAACTGGACAGAACCGGGAGCAACCCACCACTGATAGAGAATTTTGAAAATTCTAAATGGGTTCTTTGTGGGGCATAACCAAATACAAAATAAAATTTACCAGAATGTTCCCTGTATTTCCATCTTGTAGGACTACCAGACTTAGACTAAAAACCTTGGTTAGCACTGGAAGACAGCAAAGAACTTCAATAAAGTCTAGCTTTTTGCTCCCATCTGGTGGCCATCTGAAATTTGCAGCTATGGCAACCCTACCACTTCATCTTCCTGATGAAGATGGGTGCTCCTCTTCCCCTGCTTATCTTTAACATTCTTCAGGATAGTTAGGCATTCAGTGCTTTTATCTTCTAAGAAAGTTCATGGAGCTAATTTGGTTGGGCAACAAAGCAGTTTGGGAAATAAGATGACCACAGAGACTTTCCTGCATTTCAGCTTTACATTGTTCTTGTCTCATATTCATAAATACCCTGCTTCCCCGAAAATAAGACCCAATCAGAAAATAAGCCCTAGCATGATTTTTCAGGATGCTCTTAATATAAACCCTACCCAAAAATAAGTCCCAGTTAAGACTGTCATCCAGACAGAGGCGTTTAGTACCGTATTTCCCCCAAAATAAAACCTAACCAGAAAATAAGCCATAATGCTTCTTTCGGAGCAAAAATTAATATAAGGTCTTATTTTGGGGGGAAACACAGTAAAAAAGTGCATATGTTGGAAACTACCATATTTTCGGGCTTATAAGACGACTTTTTAATACATGAAAATCTTCTCAAAAGTCGGGAGTCGTCTTATACGCCGGGTGTCGTTCTCCTGTAACCAGGTAGACCAGCCCAAAAGGCTCTGACGAGCCTTAAATGGCTCTGGCGATCCAAGCTCTGACGATCCCAGCTTTGCCTGCTAATCAGGCAACGCAGCTGGGATCGCCAGAGCCATGTAAAAGGAAAAAAGTTTTCCCCCTCCAGCTTGCTTACCTTAGCTGCTAGTCGCAACGCTTGCCTTGCTTCGCTTGCCTGAATCCATTCCATCAGCAAGCCACTCCCTGCCTGCAATCAAGCAGGCAGGGAGTTGTGGACTTCAACTTCCAGAATTCCTCAGCCAGCAAAACAAAGCTGGCTGAGGAATTCTGGGAGTTGAAGTCTACAAAAGTTGCCAAGGTTGGAGACCGCTGTTCTATTGGGTACGTTTTTCCCCGCTTTGGGAGCTTTAAAAAAAATAGTTAATTTGGGTTTTTTTTAGTTGTTCTTTTTTAGATCTAGCCATTTAAAGTTTAGGAAGTTTTAAATTTAGTTTTCATATAAAAATTAAAATAAAATAAAATAAAATAATATTTGTGCAGCTTTCTGAGATTTAGTGTGTTTCTGTAGTGTTTCACTCTAACTACACAAACACAAAAAATCTCACAAAGCTGTATGTGGAATTTTGTGTGTGTAAAGTGTGAAAGTTGGGTTTTTTGGGGCTTTTTCTGGCTGTGTGAGGTTCCTGCTTGTTGCAGGGGCCATTTTGGGTCTAGCACAGCTGCTTTTACATTGTGGGTGAGCCAGTTGTGTTGTGTTGTGTGTGTGTAAAGTGTGAAAGTTGTTTTTTTGGGCTTTTTGTGGCTGTGTGAGGTTCCTGCTTGTTGCAGGGGCCATTTTGGGTCTAGCACAGCTGCTTTTACATTGTGGGTGAGCCAGTTGATGTTTTTTAATTTTTATTTGGTGTGCGTTGGAAGAGGGGTAGTCTTATACGGCGAGTATAGCCCAAACCCTATATTTTAACAGGAAAAGTCGGGGGTTGTCTTATACACCCAGTCGTCTTATACGCCGGAAAATACGGTAGTTAGAAATTAGCAAAATCGCAGGCACCATCCAAAAGTTGCTTGTGATATTTCCAAGAACAACTTTCAGTTAACCCCTTAAAACATTCTGACAACCTGCAGAATGACTTCAACTGAAGCCATTCTCTCTCATGCTTACTCCTGCTTCGTTTCTTGGTTGCCATTCACGGAGGGAGGGGGGAATTTAGGAATGTGGTGCCTCGGCTGCTAGTTAAAACATCTACCAACCAGTTTGTGAATCAAGGTCACGTCAACAGACATCTGTCAGAGTTGAGTAGGAAACTGTGGCTGACTTGATTGGCCCATATGACCTAAAAGACACGGGGGGTGGGGAAATCCTATTGTTTTAATTATCCCTGAGTGCGGCACTATTTAGAGCTAGCTTCACCTTTCTAAATGTTGACATGATGAAACAATAAAGGGTTTCTTGAACCTGAGCAAATTGTCAGAGTCTTGACTGCCCTGAGCTTATTAATTGGAAGGATGACACATTCCTTTGAAAAGAGCGACAGATCAGAGAGAGAGAGAGGACCTGGTTTAGACATCACACACTGCTTGAGTTCCTAAAATGACTTCTTTTCTTATTGAATAGCTGGAATCTTCTGCCATCAAGACTTGAGGATTTCTTAACAGATTCCCCCCCCCCATAAAGGAAACAGAAACTTTCTTCAAACCAAGAGTTGGTTAGGTATAGTAGTTAAGTGCTGGCCTAGAAACCAAAAGACCATGAGTTCTAGTCCCTTCTTAGGCATGAAAGTTGACTGGGTGACTGTCAGCTCCACTTCACCTGCTGCTATTCCGGTGGGGACGGAGGCAAACAGGTCGCACCGCTCCACATCACAGCTGCCCGGGAAGCCTTGCCTTGTCTCTGCCTGCTTCCTCCTGATGACAGCTGATGGATCCCTCTTCTGCCCACTGTTCCCAGGGCCATCCTCTCCATTACCGCCGGACTCGCTATCGCCCCTCAGCTGAGAGGTGGACAGGACCACGCCTGTGCAGAGGCCAAGCCAGCCGAAATTGTCAGATAAAATGTCTAATTCTTGTATTTATTCTGCACTCTATGGTTTAGCATGGGTTAAATCCCTTAAACCCATCCCATTCCCAACTCCGCCTTACCTTTGACTCCTCCCTCCAGGTATATAAGTCCTTGTCTGTAAAACTTCTCCCTCAGATTTAGATGAATACCTATGAGATACAGAAGCAAGGTTACAGATGTATATGAATGGGTTAAGTTATATTCTCAATAATAAATAAATAAGTTATTTCTGTTATTGAAATAACAGAAGTACTGAGAGTTATTGGGCTAGATCCTATAAATTTAACAGAAATAGCATTAATCGGGGCTTGCCGAGAATATCCACGGCTCGGCGGCCCCGGCGGCCCAGGACTGTTTGCGGCTTGCTAGCCCAGAAGGGATGCAGCTGGAGCCCTCCATCGGAGGCAGGGTTTGGGGGTGGAGTCGGGATGAGGCACGATTGGTTTAAAATGGTGGTGGGAGTACAAAGAGACTAGAGCTGACAACATTTCACGGAAACTGCACTGGGTGATTTTTGGAGCATGCCGGATCACGGAAGGTAAAGCTTTACAACAACTTCCACCCTGTTGTCTGGTGTTTCCTTTCCTGTCCTAATTCGGAACCTGACAGTGACTTTGGGTCACTCACTCTCTCTCTCAGCCCAATTCACTTCACTGGACTGTTGTTGTGAACAAAATAGGAGGAAGAAGGAGTATTAGATATGTTTGCCCCCATAAGTAATTATTAAAGCGCTGCACGTGAGTAAAGCGGGCGTGCACACACGTTACCGTTTCCAAACCAGTAGTGAAGGTAAGTGGAATTATATAAAGGAGTTGTATCACTGCCCGCTTTAGGCTTATCTTTCGCGCCCCTCCCCCCCGATACCGTAATAAATGAAATAAATCTGTACAGTGGAATGGTGTGATGGTCTCCAGTCCAAAATAATTTCTAAAAAGTTATTTTTAGAAGTTATTATTCTTCTACACACATGTACTGTGTAGAAGTTACTGCTACACAGTACATGAGAAATCGAAAATCAAAATCTAGCCAGATTAATTCGTCCTCAAGAATGGAAACAAACAATAGAGGTACTGATCTTTGAGGGACAATCCCTTCACATTGCATGGAATAAAAAAAGTTGCTATGGGTGTTTAAAGGGAAGCATGATATGCTGTTTAGAATATAATAGAATAGAATAGAATTCTTTATTGGCCAAGTGCAATTGGACACACAAGGAATTTGTCTTGGTGCATACGCTCTCAGTGTACATAAAAGAAAAGATACGTTCGTCAAGAATCATAAGGTACAACACTTAATGATAGTCATAGGGAACAAATAAGCAATCAAATCATATTAGGAAATAGTCAATATAAATCGTAAGGATATCAGCAACAAGGTTACAGTCATATAGTCATAAGTGGAAGGAGATGGGTGATAGGAACAATGAGACGATTAATAGTAATGCAGACTTAATAACTAGTTTGACAGTGTTGAGGGAATTATTAGTTTAGCAGAGTGATGGCGTTTGTGAAAAACTGTTCTTGTGTCTAGTTGTTCTGGTGTGCAGTGCTCTATAGCGTTGTTTTGAGGGTAGGAGTTGAAACAGTTTATGTCCGGGATGTGAGGGGTCTGTAGATATTTTCACAGCCCTCTTTTTGACTTGTGCAGTATACAGGTCCTCAATGGAAGGCAGGTTGGTAGCAATTGTTTTGTTCTGCAGTTCTAATTATCCTCTGAAGTCTGTGTCTGTCTTGTTTGGGTTTCAGAACCAAACCAGACAGTTATAGAGGTGCAGATGACAGACTCAATAATTCTTCTTTAGAACTGTATCAGCAGTTCCTTGGGCAGTTTGAGCTTTCTGAGTTGACACAGAAAGAACATTCTTTGTTGTGGTTTTTTGATGACATTTTTGATGTTGGGTGTATATTTTAGGTCGTGAGATATGGTAGAACCTAGAAATTTGAAGGTCTCTACTGTTGATACTGCATTGTCTAGTATTGTAAGAGGTGGTAATATGGGAGGGTTTTTCCTAAGTCCACCACTATTTCTACGGTTTTGAGTGTGTTTACCTATTTTCTTTACTAAAAATAGGTCCAGAGGAGGTGCTCATAAAACACACAAAACTATTCTGGGTGGTTTATACAAATGCCCCCATTTTGTCTTATGGCTTTTCTAGGACTGAGAAACACTCAAGTGTATCACCCAAGCCAACAACTCTACTTAACAAAGACCTGAATTTAAAACCCTGATTAAATACGAAATGATTAATGCCCCAATTGTTCAAATGTGCCTTTCAATGTTATCATCAAGAATAGTTTAACAGGTAGAGTTACAGAGCCTACTCTTCAGCTGAACCCCCTATTTTATATTAAATAGTATTTAGGACAAAGTTTTTAAAATTAAGCAATATGAAATATACATTATTCTATAAGCATGAATTACTAAAGATGCCATGACAAAATGCAGTGAATATGGTTTACTAAGATAACTCCCACAGGTTTTGGTATAATCCTTTATATGGGTGTACAGGTAATCCTTGATTTAGCAACCATTCATTTAGGAAGAATTTGAAGTTACATGATTGTTAAGTGAATCTTGTTTCCTCACTGACTTTGTCCATTAGAAAGTTGCAAAAGATGATCACATAACCCTGGGACACTGCAACCATTATAAATGTGAGTCAGTTGTCAAGCCTCTGAATGTAAATCATGTGACCATGGGGATGCTGGAACGGTCATAAGTGTGAAAAATGGTCATAAGTCACTTTTTTTAATGTTGCTGTAACTTCAAACAGTCACTGTTGTAAGTGAGCTGTTGTAAATTGAGGACTCTGTGTGTGTGTGTGTGTGTGTGTAATAACTGTGGCAACAAGTTCAAAATGTATGCAGCCATTTTAATGTATGAATGTTGATGCTCCAGATTTCTTGTCTTTGGTTTCTTCAGAAATGTAATAATTGATGCTCCGAATGATAACAAAATAAAGGGTTTTTTTTAAATATCTCTTGAGATTGCAGAAAGTGATACAGGGGTGAAATCCTACCAGTTTGCTTTGGTTTGGGCGAACCGGTAGTGATAAAAACTACCGGTTCGGGCAAATTGGCAGTAAAAAAAAAGCTACCAGTTCAGGTGAACCGGTATTTCTGACGATTAACCATGTGCCGCATGGTTTAGCTTTACTAGAAAGCAGGAAATCCTGCTTTCTAGCGAAGCTAAATCACGCGGGACAGCTGATCCTCCCCTCGCTGTTCTACTTACCTTCCCAAGCCTCCTTTTGGTGCACATTGCGCATGCGTGGCCAGCGAACTGGTAGCAAACTGGTTCAGATTTCACCACTGAAATGATACCTTCGTTCTTGGAGACAAAATTTGTTTTCGTGTCAATATAAAATAATTCTTCACAAATAGAAAAAAGATCAAACTGCATTTAAAAGAAATTGCACTTTCTCCTGCTTGATCTTCCTGCCATGTCTGCTGCTACTTGAGGTATTCTCTCAGCAGTTAATCTTTGGATGTCATATTACTGATATATTCCTGGATGCTTTGGGTATCATACAGGACAGTGGCTTTGATACTCCCCAGATCCTGCCAATTCTTTTTCCAACTGATATACAGTTTCTGGGTGTTGGGATAGAAACCTCAATAAGTTGTGAGGAGTTTCCAAGTAATCACATTGGCAGCCTCTGAATCCTCTTTTGGCCAGTTCATTATACTGACAGGGTATTTGATTACAATACAGGGTATAAGTGTTGATGGTACGGATCTTGTTCTTCCCATTGAGTTGCTCTTCAAAGCATGTTTTATCCTTTAGTATCCGTACTTGGATATTGCTGTCTTCTTTGCCTTCTCATGTGATTGTGGGATAGCCAGGTACTTGTGGTCGGTCTGTATGTCTGCTATGTGGCCCATTGGTAGTTCAACCCTATCAATCTTAACTACCTTCTACATGGACAAAAAAGGGACAAGGGAGACAGAGGGAGGAGGAGGGAGGGAGGGAGGGAGAGTGAGAGAGAGATCCGTTTCTTTGTTAGGTGTTCATTATATAACCCCATCCCTTCCTACCCTTATAAACCATTCTTCTTCCACCACATCCAGAGGTGAAATGGTCCCAGTTTGGACCGGTTCAGCTGAACCGATAGCAATGGTGGCCGGTCATTCGGACAACCGGTAGTGATGGTGGTGCGAGGCTCCGCCCACCCACCTGGTCGTCATTACTTCCTGGTTTTAACCGGGAAGTAACCTGTTTTTTACCCTCTGTGCATGCGCAGAAGGGTTTGCGCATGCTCAGAGGATCTGCGTACACATGTGACACATGCATGTGCGCGGCACATGCAGTTCCGAACCAGTTGGGAAGGTAAGTAGATTTCATGCCCATCCAGTCACATTACACACACACACCTCACCAAGCCACGCCCACAGAACCGGTAGTAACAAATTTTACATTTCACCACTGCTTACAATCCAAATACTTCAACATATTTCTTTGGATCTGAACACTCATTTTTGTAAACACAATAGCAAAGTACACAAATTAATCTCCTTGTTTTAGCAGAGTACATAAATTAGTCTACTTGCTATAGTATTTTGATGTAATATACAACTTACAAACTTTCATTCGATTTTCCTTGTTAAATACAATAATCTTGGTCTACATCAGACTTGGCTACATTCTATTGCCCACAGGCCACATCCAGCTTTTTGGCTATCCCTGTCTGGCTATAGCAGTAGGGGCTGGGGTGGCAGTGGGAACTGGGGTGGGGCCAGTGGAGAGAGTGGAGTAGCGGAAAGAGTGGAGCAGTGGACAGAATGGGAGTGATGGCAGCCCTATTGGTTTGGCCCTACGCAACAGTCCTAGTTTCACATGTGGTCCCTTGGGAAAATTGGCCCACCCCAGACTACATTTTAATTATTAGATATTACCCATTTATTTATTTATTTATTTTTACACGATCTTTTCTTACTTTCTTGTAGCACCCTTAATTCTTTCAGGAAACTTCAAATTCATATTTATGAATAACATTTCAAAAGGGAAGCCTATTAACTTCATATATATTTTCTTTCTCAAAATCAACCAAGGCACAGTAAACTTTTTCATGCGCATCTATTTCTCAGTGACAAAAAAATCTGGCTTGCACATGTTGTGCTGTGCCATGTCCAGCATAAAGCCACTGAGCAATTCGTTCAAGTTTACTCATTGTTACATCCGGTATCTTTTAATCAAATTCTTGCAAAATACCTTCAGGCACAGTTAACAATCTTAAATTCCCTGTGGTTTCTGTGTTCACACTTGTTACCTTTTCTTTTATATATGTAAACAATGAGGAGGGAAAATAAAAATTACCTCTCCCTCCTCTGCTTGGGAGCTTGACAAAGGTTTCATTTCCTTGGCAAACAATCCTGTGACAGCATTCTTCCAGTCCTCAGACACAGATGCAATCTTCACACACAAGTTAAACACAGGCCCATAATCCATAGTTTAACATTTATTCATTTATATCTTCTTCTATCTATTTATCTTTTTTATCTATACTTTTGTAGGAAAAAAAGATTGTAGGAAAAAAATGCCTTTAAAAGCCTCTGGCGATCCCAGCTGAGTTGCCTGATCGTCAGAGGCTTTTAAAAGCATTTTTTTCTGCAACCTCTTAAGGTTGTAGAAAAAATGCTTTTAAAAGTTAAAAAAAAAAAGTTGGCCACGGCCACCCAGTCACATTTCCCCACCACCACCAGCCACGCCCACAAAATAAGCCATGCCAACAGAACTGGTAGTAAAAAAATTTAGAACCCACCTCTGCTCCAGTCCCCTAATCATCTTTGTTGCTCTTTTCTGGACTATTTCTAGAGTCTCGACATCTTTTTTATATTGTGGTGACCAAAACAAATTAAAGTTGATACATTTAGTGATGCTACCCCTTCTCACCATTGTTTGGTGGGATTTTAATATTATATTATTTTTCAACATATGCTGGAAAATAATTTTGATTTTGCAGACTCCTGAGATAATCTTGGGGGGATTCCTGGGGTCTTCAGACCACACATTGAAAAACACGGCCCAAAGGGATTAAATAATAATTTTCACGAGTCAATTTGCCCAGATTATAATTCTTCTAAAGTTGTTCGCCAAAAGTTCTAACCTCCAAATAGCCAGTCAAAAAACCTTTAATAATCAGAAAATACATTAATTCTTCTTTCCCATACCTATTTTTTTAAGATGGCAATCTAAAAAAAAAAAAATCTACTTGTAGATTAATTAGGTCCAAGATTAGATCTTAATATTGAAGGCTTTAGTTTGGAAAGAGTCTGCCAGCAATTGTTACCAGCTGGCAGTCCCAGGTAACAATTTTTCAAAATTGAACAGCTGAATATCTTATCAGAATCTCATCAGAAATGCAGGTAGAGTTCAGGAAGACACCTCCTATTTTGTAATGAAAAAACAGCTGGATTGGGTGTATGACAGGATGAGCTGTCCTTAATAATATACAGGACCCAGGGTTAAAGGTTTTGTCTGTCTTCCAAAACTATACAAAAGTGTGAGATAGATACTTAGAAGCTTGACCTAGTCTTCACTAGGTATTCCAGAAGTGAAATATGATCTCAAAATGAATGACATTACCTAATCATTATGCCATGATCAGATAAATTCCTCGTCAAAATGCAAATCTGTCAGCCCTTTGAAAAAGTCCAGGTCAGGACAGAGAGAGCGAGACACATCACAAGGTTTACAGAAATATCAATTTATTGTGGTAAGGTATCATTTAATTTATTGTTGTGTAATAGGTATAATAAAAGAATCCTGAAAACCTGCCAACATTTCCTTCGAATCTTCTTAGGCCAAATAAAATCAAGGCTGGATTATTTGGAATGTCTTTCTCATGCTTTCCCCTTTCCTGGGATTGCCATTTTTCCTCTCTTAGTGGCTCCTACATGTGTTCATCAAGATTATTTCCACATTTCTCTAAAGAATCATAGTGCCTCTAGTCTAAACCTTTTCCTGAATTTAGATCAGGGTTCCCCAAAATTGTCAAGATCATCAACCCCCCCAAGGGTTAATGGGAGTATCCATTATTGTTGTTGTAATTATTCATAATACTGTTAGTTAACATTAATTAAATTATTTTTCATGTAATCAACGTTTGGGGGGTATTGATGAACAATCTGAAATTTCACGAAAGGGTTGATGAACTGATAGCTTAGGGACCCTTATTTTAGGTGAATTTGCCACAGCAGCTAAGAAACCAGAGGATTTCCATACGGTATTTGGAGGGTGTTTGGACAAACACAGTTTCATCTCATACCTGGTCAACCTCTGGAGCACGGAAGTGGCTAGAACACTAGATAAAGCATGGCCTCTGCAGCTCCTTGGGTTGCTGAGAAATTATAGAAGAATTTAGAGACCATCTTGGGGAAGGTATGAAATGACTGTTAAGGAGGGAATTGCGGAAACATGACACCAACCAGAGATCATAGCAAATATGACACCTTGATTTTGCTTAGTATGAGTTGGGACAGAGAAAACGTGGGCAGGCTTTCAAGACTGATTTCTATTTTGTAAACCTGGTCAAGAAACAGAAATCTCAGGGGTTTCAGTTATGCTACTTCATTCTACTTCATGCTACTTCATTGCTATACAGGTAGTCTTCAACTTACGGCCACAATTTCCATTTTAAATCCTAAATCAAATTGGACTTGATTTTATAACAATTTTAATGGCAGTGCTAAACAAATCGGTCATTAAGCAAATCAAGTGTTTGTTAAGCGAATCATGCAACCATTAAGTGAATCCAGCTTCACCATGGGTATCTTTTGCTGGAAGTCAGAAAAAAGGAAAGCAAATCATGATCATGTAACCTCAGGGTGTTCCAACCAGTTGTAAATACAAACCAAGCTCCAGTTGCGATCACGTGACCACAGAGTGGTGCGATGATCTTAACTGCAGGTACAAATCATAAATCACGTTTGCATCCATAAGAAACCATTCTTATAAAGGCCACGTAAGATTTCAGTTTATCTGCTGTATATGTGCTATGTCGCAAAATATCAATGAGAATATGCAAAGGTTGAGACATAATGTGATGTTGCAAATTGTACCAGCCCATTCCACCTATGAGATTGCATAAAATTGCATATTATTCAGACAGGTTGTTTAGATAATCTAGTAAGATTGTCTGTTAATTCACTTAAATTTGATTCCTAAAAAGCTCTTTGGAACGTGAGCCACAGAAAAACTGCAGGTGGTTTAAGAGTTGTGGACAAGTTCTATGAACACATCTTCACATATTCACAAAGCAGGCTTAATTTTTTTTGGAATTAAATCTGATGTATTACACAGCCCTTTTACATATATAATTAAAGGATCACTTGCAGGTTTTTAATGTCAAACTATAGCTATGAAATTAAGTCCCTCAATGATTTAACTAGCCTGTTGTTTCAAACATGGCAGAAGCTATATTAAACAATTCATGAGGGTACCATTTGTTCTTATACCTGTTATTGCAGTTATACCTGTTGTTGCTGCTTCCTGTTTTCTCACATTTCAAAAGATTCTTTGATCTGAACTTCATGCTTTTGAAGCTGAATATTTATTGATTGTTGGCATAATTATGACTGCATTACAAGCTGTGGTGGCACAGTGGTTAGACTGCAGTATGCAGGCTAACTCTGCTGACTACCAGGAGTTCGATCCTGACCAGCTCAAGGTTGACTCAGCCTTCCATCCTTCCGAGGTCAGTAAAATGAGAGCCCAGATTGTTGGGGGCAATATGCTGACATTTGTAAACTGCATAGAGAGGGCTGTAAAGCACTATGAAGCAGTATATAAGTCAAAGTGCTATTGCTATTGGATTAAGAACCTGTGACATAATTCATCCCTCAAAGCAATTCTGACCTCCATTCTCACATTCTATATGTTGGGAAAGACCAAAGATAATACCTTTTTCTCCTTGCCTCAAAGCAGCAGGAAGAGAAGTATTTCAACTCTTCACTCCATCACCATGGATATTGAAGTCTCTTCTGACACTTTCCTATACTCCCATTTATTTTTCTTCTGGAGCTAACAAAACCTATACAATTTCAGAGCCACCTCACCTAGTCAGGCAGTGCCTTTTGGGGCAGGGGTGGAGAGACAAGATTATTTCCTTGGTGATGATGTCGTCTTTTATTTCTTCACCTCTATCACAATGATGCCATTTTGCATTCCTCCACCTCTATCACACTGCAGAATATGTATTCTGTGGGAAAGCAGAAATATGCAATTAATCTGAGTTGACTGGTTTTTTGAGAGTATAGCAAATAAAAATAACAAAGGAGGAGATGTATATGTATATGTGTATATCATCTGCCTCCTCTCAGGAACATTCATTATCCATAGAGACTTTTCAATGAACCACATACTGAAATCTGCCCCTCTTGTGCCAGGAATACACTCCACCAGTAGTCTTCCTCCTCAAAATAAAAGGGGGTGGTAGAACTAAGTGGCACCAAGGCAAGGAATTTGTTATTTTACTAGAAGGAACAGTTGTTAAATGAACAGGCAAAATTACTCAGTGGCAGACGGAGTCATAATGAGGAATTAAATGAGCCATTGAAAAAAGATCAGCTACCATCATAATAGCAACAAGACCTTTAATATATTGGTACATCCATTGCAAAGTCCAAGGAAATTGTATCACAAAGTTTTTGTGAGGGTGGGGAGGCAGTACTGGGTTCCACATATTCCACTTACCTTCGCTACCAGTTTGGAACTGAGAGTGCGCATGTGCATGTGCTTGCTTGGCGTGTGAATGGCGCTTCTGTGCATGTGCAGTGTGTTCATGATGACATCCGGGTGAGTGGGCGGAGCCTCCTGCCGCCACCACTACTGCTTTGCCTGAATCGGGGCAAACTAGTAGAAACCCACCACTGGTGGGAGGTGATTGCACTTCCCATTTTGAGACTGGGCACAGTAGCAGATGTACATAAAGAAATGCCATGACAGTATTGCAAAACCTCCCCCTTCAAGAAAGGAAGAATATACAATCAGCCATTTTGGTACAATTCTCCATCTCTCAGGAAAAGGAGAACAAAGGAAGTAAAGTGGTTTTCTGGGTGTGATCCATTTTGACTTCCATATGGAGGTCGCCTCCTCTTCCTCTTCCTCCTCCTCCCCTCCTCCTCCAAAGAAGGTATCAGAAGAAGGTCTTCAAGGTTTCTGGGCCAAGAACTGAAGTTGAGGAGTATTGCAAGGCTAGAAATATGCTCACTCGTATGATAAAGCCTTGGCCAGGTTGTGAATAAAAGAGATTGAAAAGTCAACATGGGGAAAAAATCTGCCTATTTTCAAGAAAAGTTATCACTACTCTGTAGATGTTCTAGGCTAGGTTTTATGTTTCACTGTAACCCCTGTGATGTAAGGTGTTTCTTCCAGAAGATGGCACCAGTTCTGAATGTAAAGTTGTAAAGATCTGTTCTTGAAGGCATTATTTTTGGTGGTCACGACCCATTGGAATTATTTTACAGATTCCTTAAATATCACATTTTGTCTGCTATTTATTTATTTGCAATCTTTGGAGAGAACCTCTCAAATTTTGGCAGATGCTGGTGACACACCAACTCAAGACCACATTTAAAAGTAGTATCCTACATCAAGAAATATCTGGAAATTATTACTGTTGACAGAAAAAAATAAGCAAACTGAATTGAATTTATGGTTGGTAAGTAAAGATAGATAGCATACTAAAAAGCAGAGACATCACCCTGCCAACAAAAGTGCATATAGTCAAGGTTATGGTTTTCCCAGTTGCAATGTATGGCTGTGAAAGTTGGACTGTAAGGAAGACTGAGCACCAAAGAATTGAGGCCTTTGAACTATGGTGCTGGAGAAGATTCCTGCAAGGCTCTTGGACTGCAAGGAGATCAAACCGGTCAATCCTAGAGGAGATCAACCCTGACTGCTCTTTAGAAGGCCAGATCCTGCAGATGAAACTCAAATATTTTGGCCACTTAATGAGAAGGAAGGACTCACTGTAGAAAAGCCTAATGCTGGGAAAGATTGAGGGCAAAAGAAGAAGGGGACGACAGAGAATGAGGTGGCTGAGTGGAATCACTGAAGCAGTCGGCATGAGCTTGAATGGACTCCAGGGGATGGTAGAGGACAAGAAGGCATGGAGGAAAGTTGTCCATGGGGTCACAATGGGGGAGACATGACTTTGCAACTAACAACAACAACAAAGTAAAGATATGTAGGGCAGGATTCTTGCCTAATCATGATGAGATTATATTCCTCCCAAAAATCAAATATGATGGATCCATTTATTTAAGCTTGCTGTACTGCTTGTTGTGGGTAAATTGCTTATTACTAGCTTTAGCAAATGAACTGACTACGCCCTTAGCTTGGACAATTATCACAATTACAGTAGCAATCTCTTATTTAAACTGTTGCAAAATACTTCATATTTAGATGTGCGGACACTTTGTCCAACCTAATATTTTCCCTATATGCTGATTACATTGCAAACAAGTTATCCTCAAACAGGTAAGATGCATTTGTTAACCAATATATTTGTGGGGCATCAACAAAAGAAAGATTGATATAAAGTAGTTGTACTGTATTGCTTTTCTTTTGGGAGACCAGTCGTCCATACCATGGCCATTTAAGAATGAAATCCTGGTTCTGTGTATTCACATACAATATACGGTAACTCTCACTTGAGTCAGAGGAGTTTATTCCTGGATTTGTTTTTTCTTTCCGTTCAAATGTGTCCAATTCTCAGATATTGTGTGGACAAGTCCTTGCAATTTTCTTGATAAGGTTTTTCAAAAGTGGTTTGCTATTGCCTCCTTCCAAGGGCTGAGAGTGAGTGTCTGGCGCAAGATCACTCAGATAGATTTGTATCCAGTTGAGACTAGAATTCAGAGTCTCCCTATTTCTAGCCTGATGTCTTAACCACTACACCAAACTGGGTCTCTTATTCCAGGAGAAGTGAGTTCAAATTGCATGTTCATCTGCAAAAAATCTTGACTGCCATTGTGAGCTACTCATTTTTGTTTTGTTTTATTTTCGTACTGACAACTGTTCTTTTTTTATTATTCGTTTATTTATTATTTTTAAAAAAATATTTTCCTCCCTCAATACTCTCACAGTATTTCTGAATGACAAATACATCTTTAACTTCTGAAACTTACCTAGTATGCTTACCTAAGTGGATATTTGAATTAAGTCTTTTACTATTCTAGCTTAACAAACTAACCATACAGTACACATGTCATATTTATCTTATCTATAACCTTATGTCAATGTAAAAATAAATATTTTTAGAAACAAATCAAATAATTGCCACAGAATTCAGTTATATTGCAAAGAACACCATAGCTCCACTTTTATGACCTGTTACTGATCAGATCTACGCCGTGGGATTTTCTATATACCATATTTTTCACACTATAAGATGCACTTTTCACCCCCAAAAAGAGAGGGTGGAAATGTTTGTGCATCTTATAGAGTGAATATTGTAGCAGGGGAAAGGGGGTGGTGGAATGCTGCCGCCTGTCACTGCCACTGCTGCCTGTCACTGCTGCCGCCGTTTGCCACTGCCAGGGAACACTGGAGCCTTCGCTGCCGAGCAGCTGGTTGGATTGGCCTCCTGGAATATTGCCGATCAGCAGTTCTAGGGGACGGGGATTGCTGCTGCCACCACTGATCACCACCACTGTTTGTCACCGCCTATTGCCGCCACCAAATGGTGACAGCAATAGGCGGTGGTGACAATAGGTGATGGCAGAGAGTGGTGGCAGGCAGCGGTGGCAAACAGTGGCAGCGATCAGCAGTGGCAGCGGCAATCCCCACTGCCTAGAACAGCTGATTGGCGGTATTCTGGGAAGCCGATCCAACCGCCAATCAGCTGCTCGGCAGCTAAGGCTCCAGTGTCCCCCAGCAGTGGCAGCAGCTCAGGTCAGTTGACCGGTGGTGGGCGCAACGGAGTGGAGCCCTGACAAGCCATGTGCTGGGGCTGCAATAACATGCTGAAGCTGACCAGGCTGTTTGCCGTTTGCTGCAAGGATGCTAGCCAGATGAATACCGGATGCATCCTGGGAGGCAGAGACAGATTTTTTTTTTCTTGTTTTCCTCCTCTAAAGCTAATGTGCATCTTATAGTCCGGTGCGTCTTATAGTGCAAAAAATACGAGATGAGATTGGTTTCACCTGTCAACTCCAGCTGAATTCTAGTCTTATCTCTCGATTTTCTCTATAAGTAGACAAATATTTTTAAAAGATTTATTTTCAAAAACTTTCTAGGGTATATGTAGGGATCAGAAACAATACTGTAATCAGAGTTGAAGTTTGAGGTAGGCAATTTGTTTTATAGCCTGCTAACTTCCTTGTTTTAATTAAAACTAAATGTACAAAGAAACAAAAACACTTAAATCAAGAAGCCTCATGGGCATCAAAAGAAGTTGTCAGCAAGTTGTCAGTATTAAAATATTGTAAATCCAGGCTCTGAACTAAAGTAGGATTATGGAAGTTAAATAAATGAATAACGTTTATATAGGTTGGCTTTGATACACATATAGTTATAATTTGTTTATATGAATGTACTAAAATATAATTAAACTGGTTAGAGTCCCATAAGAAGGGGGAATATAAATTGGTTGAATAAAATGCATCAAGGGAGATATGATTTTCATGTCACAATGAATTCAATTATTTCCTTTGATAACTTCAAGGGCACCATGGAAGATTCGTGAGGAGATAGTAGTGTCACCCCTTTTTTGTTTTACACATACAAACAATACCTAAGCTGAGAATGCAGAAAAGCTGAAGGGCGGAGTTAAATACATCATCAACTTAAAGCCATTGCATTCTCACAAGGACTCCTAGTCTAATCTCCCGAGAATTCTGTTCACCTGTATCTGGGGCCAATTCAGTGTTGAATTTAGTCAGTGGTGGGTTTCTCCCGGTTTGCCCCGTTTCACGTGAACCTGTAGTGGCAGCAGTGGGAGGATCTGCTCACCCACCCGGATGTCATCACAGGTGCTCTGCGCATGCGCAGAAAGTTCTGTACATGCGCAGAAGTACTGCGGGCAAGCAAAGTGAGTGCACACGCTCCCGATTCTGAACCGGTAGCGAGGGTAAGTGGAACCCACTACTGACTTTAGTTGACCGTAGATTCTTGAATAAATCTTCTATGCTGCAACCTTCAGTTGCGCATGACAGAAAGGATTATTTAGCCAGCTGAGGCAATTTCTATGTAATTGAGCAAGCTTTTTTTGAAAATTGCTCCACACCTGTACAAAACCAATTTAGCAAACTTTGTGGGTTGCATCATTGTATGGTTCATTATTCTTGCTTGTCTTTTATGTGTCTTCTTACTTGTAGCAATTAAGATAAGCAGCACAGCACCAGTTCCCCAGTCTAGCATTTGCTAAGGGAAGGAGAACAATTGCTACATACTAAAAGGAATGTTCTCATGATATATTCTTAGCAAAAGGTTACTTACCTGGATCCTCAAGGCATTGACAAAAAAATGTCATCATACTTTCTCCAAGTGCTATTTGCTAGAACTAGTCCTCCATAAAGTATATTTGGCAGATATTCCACTGACTAAAATTACAACCAAGTCCCTGATAAGATGTACTATAAAACCATGCCCAGATGTTATTGCTTGTACTCTCTTCCTCTTCTTAATATAATAGATGACAAAAGCTGCAAGTTTCAATCTCAGCATAGTTCCCACCCTTAAAAGGGTTAAACAGAGTTGGTTGCAATGATAATGTTGCTAAGGCTAATCTTTTAAACACATTTTAGTTCAGTTTTTGTTGATAGCAATGGTTGCACTCCTGCATTTGAAAATCACATTACAAACAGTTGTAGCAAATTGCTGTAGGAAGTTAGCACCCACCCCCTCCTAGAAGAATGAAATATTCTAGGAAATATTAAAAAGGCAGAATAGTATATTTCCCTGGATGAGAAAAGGAGAAACATGTTTTTAAAGACAAAGCAGCTTCCTGCAGTTCCCTGCCCACCCTTCAGCTCCAGGGTGATGGGATTAAGACATGGTCCTAAGGACATGATAGGATTAGCTCTCTACCCATCTCACCACATGGCACCTGGGAAAATTACATTACCCAGCAAGGCTCAACCAAGTCTGGGACACAGACAGCCTACAAAGTTAGCTAAAACCCCTGCCCCATGGGAGTCTGACAACCAATCAGAATACAAGCTCAAATCCAAATCCAAATATCTCTCTCTCTCTCTACCATGTGTTTTTTTGCCCAGGACCTCAAACCATGTGGTCCTGTCCACCAGTAAACCATCTTTTCAAGCACTCTCCATATTTCCATTGCCTTTCTCGCCACTTAGAACTGAACCCAGATGGACATTTCTTCCAACAATTTGGCATCCAAAGACGGGACTCCAAGCTAACCTAACCAATGGACCTGGCCCAGGTAAGCCTCCCTTTTTGGCAGCAGACCCATTGAGTCTGTGGTGAGTTTTTCTGGGCCTTGGCCATTTGAAACAAAGGTTTTAAAGGGGTTTTGAGTGTTGAGCTCAAAGGCTGCTTGGAAAGAAGGTGGGTACCTCTAAATTTTAATTTTAGAGTTCCGAAAAGCGTGGGAAATGTGTGTATGCCTGTATGTGTGTGGGAGTGAGGGGATCCTTCTCCCAATCACAGCTGGATCTTGCTTCCTCTGGGTGTTCTACCATGAGAGCCTGGAAAGTATAGGGATCAGGCCAGAGCACAGGACCTTCTGTTAGAGAAAGTAGAGAGAGTGTGAAAATGGAATGGAAAAGTGAATGAGAGAGTTAAACTTGGACAATCAGCAAAGCCCTAAAAAGGAGGGGGGGTCTTTACCTCTGGGAAGCAAGCAGAGGTCCCCCAGGACTTTAGTGAGTCCTAAAACTGAGGCGGGAAAAGGAAAATGACCAGGGAAGCAGGTGCCCATACTTACTGTGGAGAGCATTAAAGTCCTCCAGACCCCTTTTTGGTCTGAAAACTGAGAAGGGGGCGAGGGTTTCACTAGGAAGTCCAAGATTCGCTGGGACCCAGTGAGGCCGAATTGAATCCCTACACTGGAGAGGAAACATGGGATGCTCTAGTTAGAGGGTCAGGGTCGGCTCCCTGGGAGAAGACTTGTTTGATGCCTGGGACTAAAAGAGGCAGTTGCCTTCCCAGGTGGGCATGACAAAGAAAAAAGGAAAAGAAAAAAAGGTTGTGTAAAGAGTGGACTTTGCTCAGAGATGAAGGAAAACCAATTTGGCTAAATAAAGGTACTTAAAAGAAAGGGGAAATATATAAATAGGAACGTTGGGGTTTTTGTTTTTTTGTTTGTCTCTTTCTCTGTCTTCTATGCAACCCCGTGGTATGTTTGTTAAGATTTGTGCCTTCCCTAATTTAACTGAGATTTATGGTGGGAATGGCTAGCATGTGTGTAAGCCTGAGATTTCTGTTTTCTTCTTCTTTTTAATTCCTTGTTTTTGTGTCTGTGTACTGTGTTTCTCCCAAAATAGGACATGTCCCGAAAATAAGGCCAAGCCTGATTTTTGAGGTGGGCTTATTTTTCCCCAAAAATAAGCCCTAGTGATGGGGTGGGCGTGGCCAGCGGTAAGATTAGGCCCATCTTTGCCAAACTTCCAGAAGTCCCTCAAAATTTAGTCATGGCCTGGGGCTATTTATTTATTTATTTATCACACATGTATAAGATAACAGATATAAGCATAAACATGATTATGAATATAGGATAAGGATACAAATAAATGGGAACAATAGGACAGGGACAGTAGGCACATTGGTGCACTTATGCATGCCCCTTACAGAACTCTTAGGAATAGGGTGAGTTCAACAGTAGACAGTCTAAGGTTAAAGTTATGGGGGTTTGGGGAAGAAACGACAGAGTCAGGTAGTGCATTCCAGGCATTGACCACTCTGTTGCTGAAGTCGTATTTTCTGCAATCGAGTTTGGAGCAGTTCACTTTAAGTTTATATCTATTGTGTGTTCGTGTATTGTTGTGGTTGAAGCTGAAGTAGTCACTGACAGATAGGACGTTGTAGCAGATAATTTTGTGTACTACACTTACGTCAGACCGAAGGCGGCGTAGTTCTAAATTGTCTAATCCCAAAATTTCAAGCCTGGCGGCATAAGGTATTCTGTTGTAAGCAGAGGAGTGGAATACCTCTGGACTCGCTCTTAAGGGAATGGTGATCTGACGAGGGGGATCCATTGTTTATAATATCCAATGTTCTCTTCTAGTAAGTAATATTGGTGCTTTTAATCATGGAATTCATTTTAGTATTGTTGTTTTATGTTTTTATATTGTATACCACCCAGCGTCATGTTTTTTGAGAAGGGAGGCCATATAAATATGATAAATAAACAGGGGTGCCCTTGAAGTCTCATAAATAAATGGAACTGCATCTGGAAGCTTCAGCTAGTGTAGAATGTGGTAGTGCAAACAGTTATGTGGGTCCTTAGGACAACACAGGTTAAACCTCTGCTCCACAAGTTGCACTGATTACCAGTTTGTTTCTGGGTTGAGTTCAGTGGTGGGTTGCCCTGGTTTGGACTGGCTCACAAGAACTGGTAGTAACACTGGCAGGAGGCTCCGCCCACTGACCCGGACGTCATCATAGGTAATCTGCGCACACGCAATGCGAACCAGTAATAAAGAAGAAACCACCCCTGGTTCAGTTCAATATTAAAACAAACACAAAGACAAAAAGCAGCAAACTCCATTTTATCCCTGTAATCATAATGGCGATGTGATTGAAATTATTTTCAGATGTGAAACGATACAAGCTCAGAATGTATTTGAAAAAAAACGGCTTAGGAAACTCTTCTTCTAATATACCAGAAAAGTAGAAGAGATTTTAAAATAAGGAAATGGGAGAGATGGAGATGAAGTGTGAGAAAGAAATGCATGCTTCACAACTGAGTTAATGTTTGGAAGTCTGTGAAACGCTCCTCTAAGAGCATTCCTAGCTATACCTGTTTCTTTTATTACTTCTCTTATGTCGGTATGGAACATCCTAGAATCATTTCTTAAATCTATTCTCATTCCAGGAGTTACAGTCCAGGAACAGCTCTGCATCTTATTGATTTCACAACATCATATGTTTCAGGGGAGTAAATGTATTTATTTTTGATTTTGTTCCAATTGACTGCTCTTTGTTTGAATTGCTGCAGTTCTGAAGATAATTTGGTAGCCTTTTTCTCATTGACTAGAAATTTTGCCTTCATCCGTTTCCTGACTCTTGAGCTGAAACCAGCCATTGCTATCTCCCCGATGTCAGCACTTCAACCTGCATTTACTCTAGTGCTGACATAAGAAGAAGAAGAGGGGCCAGCTGGCAAGAGGACGCTTGACACTTCACCTACTTATTTTCATTGACAATAATATCCCCTAGGAGATGAGAGAGAGGGGGGGCATTCCTGGGAACGTAGGTAGTAGATATGGGGAGAGTGATTTGGAAGAAGGCCAATGAGACGCAGAGATTTGGGGAATGGAAAGGGAGGGTCTGGGGTCAGGAAGCCAGAGCTGGCTTCGCCACGAACGGGGCCAGATTGTCATGCTTAATAAAATGAAAGATTTCTTCAAAGACTATCTGTTTGGAAATGCAATTTATTTTATTTGAAGACGATATTGAAACCTGACACCCACAACTCTTCCCCAGCCCAATACAGATAGTCCTTATTTATTTTATTTATTAATCAAATTTCTATACCGCCCTACTCCTGAAGGACTCAGGGCGGTGAACAGCCAAGATAAAATACAGATAATACAAATATTAAAAATCCCTTAAAATTATTAAATATTTTGGCCGAAACACAGATTAAAACACCCAATTTATAAAATCATGAATTAAAAATTTAAAAGAGGAGAGTTAGGCCAGGCCAGCCTGCTGAAATAGAAAAGTTTTGAGAGCACAGCGAAACATGCGCAGGTCCGGGATCCTCCGTATCTCTGGGGGGAGCTCGTTCCAGATGGTAGGTGCCCTCACAGAGAAGGCTCTCCCCCTGGGGGCCGCCAGTCGATACTGTTTGGCCGACGGTACCCTGAGGAGCCCCTCTCTATGGGAGCGTACTGGTCGGTGAGAGGCTAATGACTTACAACAGTTCACTTAGTGATCATTCAAAGTTACAACAGCATTGAAAAAGGTAACTTATGACCATTTTTCACATGTATGACTGTTGCAGCATCCCCACGGTCACATGATTTACATTTGGATGTTTGATAACTGACTCACATTTAAGACGGTTGCTGTGTCCTGGGGTTACATGATCACCTTTTGTGACCTTCTGACAAGAAAAATCAATGGGGAAGCCAGATTCACCTAATAACCATGTGACTAAGTTAACAACTGCAGCAGTTTACAAGAGACTCATATTAGAAGCAAAGATCAAAAATATTTAATAAGTGCAAGGTTAGGTATACATTTTGTTGCATCTGCTCCTGAGAAGAAGAATGGTATAGTTATATACCTAAAAAAAGACTTAATTGCCAAATTAATTGAAGCAGATGATCAAGGAAGATTTATAGCAATTGAACTTTTAATAAAACGAGAAAAAATACTTTTAATTGGAGTATATGCACCGAACCAACAACAGGAAAAATTTTATAAGCTTTTACATTCCAAGTTACTACAATGGGATTACAAATCATGTATCTTACTGGGTGATTGGAATGGAGTTTTGGACACTAAAAAAGATAAGAAGGGGCTCTTGCAAAATATCTCAACGCGTGCTAGATTGCCAAAATTGTTTTTTGAAATGATGGATGATATGGAGTTGAGAGATATCTGGCGAGAGAGGAACTCTGAAGAAAAAGACTTTACCTTTTTTTCTGATAGACATCAATCTTTCTCTAGGATTGATTTCATATTAATTACTAATGATCTTTTTTCTAGGGTGAAGAAGACGAAGATCTGCCCAAGAGTTCTAACGGATCATAGTCCAGTTTGGATGGAACTAGAGTATGGAATGGGATTTAAGAAGTCTTGGAGGTTAAATGAAAATCTTTTAGATACGAGAAAAATGTAAAAAAATGTAAAAAAATTTATGAAAGAATTTTTCATTATAAATATGCATAAGGGTACATCTATGGAAATGGTTTCGAATGCAAGTAAAGCATATATGAGAGGTATCTTGATATATTTGAATAATAAATATAGACGTAAACAGGAAAAAAAAGGAAGGACTTAGAAGAGGAAATTTAAAAAAAAGAACAAGCTTTGATATTGAACCCAGCAGACAAGAAAACAAAAGAGGCAATTAACTTATTGCGAGGGCAATTTAATATGCTAATGGCAGATCAGGTCGCAACTAATTTGCAATAGGCTAAACATAACATTTTTTGTAATGCTAATAAACCAGGGAGGTGGTTAGCATATTTGTTAAAGAAAAAACAAAAGTCACGGACCGTAGAGAAAATAGAATATAAAGGTAAAGAGGTTTATCAGCAAAATATGATTAAAAAAGCATTTTTAGAATTTTATATGAGGTTGTACACTAGTGATAAAATTCAAAGTATAGATGTAGATAGATACTTACAGAAAGAGAATATTTCTATAATTACAAGAGAGCAAAGGGGGGGGGTTAAATCAACCAATAACTTCCGAAGAGATTATGTTTGCAATTAAGCAGTTGAAAGTGGGTACAGCCCCTGGGATGAATGGTTTAATAGCTGCTTATTATAAACACTTGCAGTTAGAAATGGTGGGACCACTCAAAGAGTTATTTACCAACATACAATCTGGAGGAGATGTACCCCCATCCTGGAGGACAGCTTTTATTTCTCTGATTCCAAAGGAGGAGCAAGACCATACTCAGCCAAAAAATTATAGGCCAAATCACTTTTAAATACAGATTATAAGATTTTTGCTAAAATATTAGCAAATAGGTTAATGACAGTCATGCAACAAATGATTCATAATGATCAAACTGGTTTTATAAATGGTAGACAAATGAAGAGTAATGTAAGGCAAGTGGTTAACCTATTAGAGTATTTGGGGAAGAACAACCAAATCCCTGCGGCGCTAATATTTCTTGATGCGGAGAAAGCATTTGATCGATTGAATTGGCATTTCTTATTGAAAATAATAAAAAAGATGCAGCTTGGAGAATATTTTATACAATCTATTAAGGCAATATATCAGAAACAAACAGCGCAAATAATAATTAATGGTAGTTTAACAGATACTTTTAATATAGAAAAAGGAACAAGACAAGGATGTCTCTTGTCTCCATTATTGTTCATCTTGACTTTGGAATTTTTGTTGAGTAAGATACGTGGGTCGGACAAAATAAATGGAATTAAAATTAGGCAGTATGATTACAGAGTACGAGTATTCGCAGATGACTTGGTTGTTACTTTAACCCAACCATTACAGTCGGTTGTAGGTTTAATGGATATAATTAAGCAATATGGACAAGTATCTGGATTTAAAATAAATGCAGGAAAACGAAGATAATAACTAAAAACATGACTACAAATCAAAAAGATGAATTAGAAAGATTAACAGGATTTGAAATAGTAAAAAAAGTTAAGTATTTGGGGGTTTATATTATGACATCAAATGCAAAATTATTTACGGGTAACTATGATCCGTTGTGGCAAAAAATACAGAGAGAGATGGAAAACTGGAAAAAATTACAATTATCTTTGTTAGGAAGAATAGCAGCAGTAAAAATGAATATTTTGCCTAAGTTTTTGTTTCTTTTTCAAATGATACCAATACTTATAAAAGATGAAAATTTGAAGATATGGCAGAAGGGTATTAATAATTTTGTCTGGGCAGGGAAGAGACCGAGAATAAAACAAAAAATAATGCAGGATATATGTGAAAGAGCAGGTCTCAAAATGCCCAACTTAAGACTATATTATGAGGCAGCTGCCCTAACATCAATGACTGACTGTGTCAGGTTTCGAGGTCGTCTCAAATAAATTGCATTTCAAACAAAGTCTTTGAAGAAAAACTCCCATTTATTAAGCACGACATTCTAAATCTGACTCCATCGCAGCCAACACTGACTTCCAGATCCAAAACCCTCCCTTTCCGTTCCCCACTCCCCTGCACTCATTGGCCATCTTCCAAGTCACTCTACCCCTAATCTACTGCTCCAGCTGAAAGGAATTTCCCGCCTCCCATCCCATCTCCTAAGGGATATTATCTCCAGGGAAAATAAGTAGGTGAAAAGTCAAACATCCCTTTCCAGATGCCTCCGCTTCTCCTTCTTATGTCAGCACTAGAGTAAATGCAGCTTGAAGTGCTGACATCCGGCCCCTCCCCCTTCATTTTTCCAGGGTGGCCTGTGTAAGACAAACAACAAGTTAAGTACCGTTACCCCATCTGGGGGGGGGTGTCCCGCCCCCTCCCGCCTTGCCCGAGTGATCTGCATGGAAATTGGCTATAAGGCAGTCAGCTTGGATGTTTCTGCTTTTCACCCAGGAAGCCTCTGACAAGGGGTAACCCTTCCACTTGATTAAGTATTGGAGGTGACCCCTGTGCCACCTCGAATCGAGAATTCGCTGTACCTCATAGTGAGTGTGGCCCCCAATGACCAGGGCCCCGGGGGGGGGGTCACGTGGCACCGGCCTTAAAGTTGACCCCATCACAGGTTTCAGGAGGCTACTGTGGAAAACGGGGTGTATCCTCCCTAGTAGTCGGGGCAGTTGCAGTTGTACTGTAACCGGGTTGATTACTTTTACTATAGGGAATGGTCCTATAAATTTCGGGCCCAGTTTCCCGCTTGGGAGTCTGAGTCTCAAATACTTGGTGGAGAGGTAGACCTTCTCTCCCACTCAGAATGGTCTTTGGGGAGTTCGGTGCTTATCTGTTTGTTTCTTATAGGATTGTGCCGCCTTGGCTAATGCCTTCTTTACATTCTCCCTCCAACACTTCTGAAATGGCACTCACTAGGGCTCTGGGAAATGGGTAGAGGTGTCCATAGCGCTCGATGTAGATCTGAGCTGTGTCGAGGAATTGCTCTAGTTGGTCTGGATCGCCATCGAACTTCCCTCTGAAACGGGGTGGGTCCTCCCTCACTGCTCTCTCCTCCCAATGTGGGATTCTGCAAGCCTGCCCTCGGTGCCGCTGGTCCTCTTCCTCATCTCTCCTTCTAGGGTAGGAAGGTGATGTCCTATCTAGGCTGCTCTGCTTGCTGTGTAAGGGGGGAACCCATGGATGCATCTTTGGGCTTCTTCTCCTTCTGCTATGGGAGGGGGGAGGGCTGTGCTTCAGTCTACGGCCTCTCGGTTCAGCAGACCAAACTGGCTCCCCCTTCTCCTTTGGCCTGCACGATGGCCCCTCCTCCCAAATGATGGCACGGTCAAATTTCTCCTTCAATTCGTCTATGGGGTTCTCGAGTGGCTTCCCTGAAGCTTTTTGGTGCCTGGCTTGCTGCCAGTCCCATAGCCAGGCTGCCCTCCCCAATTCACTCAGGGGTTTCCCCTTCCTTTGCACGCAGATCTGCATCTGCGGATTTTGGCAAAGCCCACCAATACTCATCTTTTTTTTTCTTGGTTTGTGGCACGATTGTCTGACCTTGGCTGTCTTGCAGCTTCGCTGGAGGAGGGAGGGGTTGAGGCTCCGTAGCATCCAAACTGGCCGGGATCAAGATTGGCTCTTTTCCAGTTGCCTGAATTAAACTCTCTTCAGACAGTTTGCTTTCTGCCATGACGTCCGGACTTCTTCTCCACTCACTCCATACATCTGGTAGGGAGCTGGAGATCTGGAGATCAGCCAGATTGGCTTGGAAAGGAGTGTTGGATGTCTGTCAGGTTTCGAGGTCGTCTCAAATAAATTGCATTTCAAACAAAGTCTTTGAAGAAAAACTCCCATTTATTAAGCACGACATTCTAAATCCGACTCTATCGCAGCCAACACTGACTTCCAGACCCAAAACCCTCCCTTTCCGTTCCCCACTCCCCTGCACTCATTGGCCATCTTCCAAGTCACTCTACCCCTAATCTGCTCCAGCTCAAAGGAATTTCCCCCCTCCCATCTCATCTCCTAGGGGATATTATCTCCAGGGAAAATAAGTAGGTGAAAAGTCAAACATCCCTTTCCAGATGCCTCCGCTTCTCCTTCTTATGTCAGCACTAGAGTAAATGCAGCTTGAAGTGCTGACAGACTGGATGAACTCAACAGAAGAAAGAATATTGAATATTGAGGGATATGATTTGGTTTACGGGTGGCATGCTGATCTATTATATGATAAGAAAGTGGATAAGACTTTTAAAAGTCACATATTAAGGAATGCTTTATTGCGTGTCTGGAAAAAGTATAAGTATAAATTAAACGAGAAGTTACCAATGTGGGAAATACCCAGACACGCGATAGAAAATATAAGTGTAGAGCAAAAACAAGATGTGACTACATACAAAGAGCTTCTTAACAAGGAAAGAGGTATACTACAATTAAAATCTTTGAATCAACTAAGAGAAGAAAGGATAATTCAAACATGGTTTCAGTATGTACAGTTGCAAGCTAGATGGAGAGAAGATCAGAAAATTGGTATCTTGCAAAATGAGGAGAACTTGGTAAAACAAATTAGAGATCAATGTCAAATGCATATAAAAAGGTTGTATAACGCATTGGTAGAAATAGATTCAGAAACCGAGTTAGTTAAGGACTGTATGAAAAAGTGGGCACAAAATATTGAAGAACCAATAACGATGGAAACGTGGGAAAAAATATGGGTTAGAAATGTGAAGTTCACGCAAGCCCAAAATTTAAGAGAGAATTTTTATAAAATGTTTTATAGATGGCATCTAGATCCTAAAAAGCTAGCCTGTATGTATCCAAGTGTGCAACCTAAGTGTTGGAGATGTGAATGTGATGATGCCACGTATTATCATATATGGTGGACATGTAAAAAAATTAAGGCATTTTGGATAAAAATATGGTGGATTATTCAAAATATTCTCAAAAAGAAGATAAAATTTACTCCACAGTTCTTTTTGTTAGGTATAATTACAGATTGTACTGTTATAGAGACTAAGTTGATTTTAAATTTAATAACAGCAGCCAAACTTTTGGTGGCGCAGTATTGGAAGAAGGAAGACTTACCTACTATTGAAGAATGGACATTAAAAATAGTGAATTTAGCAGAGATGGCAAAAATTTCGGCATATTTGAAGGACCATTCAAATGAAAGATATATATCGGAATGGAGAAGATGGATTGACTATATTCAAAACAAATATCGGACTAAAACGCTTCAAATAGCTTATGAATGAAACTAACTTTTTCTTTTTGAATTATGTTTTGTTAGCTGAAAGGCGAGTTAAAGAGCAAGAGGGAATTAGGAGCCTACAGAAAGTTAGCATACTTTAGTTTATGTTTGTTAAATGCTATACCCTGTATTTGCTCTGGGAAGTCCGGGATGGGGAGAGGGGGGTTGGAGGGAGAGGGGGGATGGGGTGTGGGTGGAGGAGAGAAGGGGGGGAGGAGGGATGGGGGAAAAATTGTTGTAATACTTGATAAAAAAATTTAATAAAAAAAAAACCAACAACTGCAGTGATTCACTTAATAAATGTGGCAAGAAAAGTCGTAAAATGGGGCAAAACTCACTTAACAAATTTCTCTTAGCAACATAAATTTTGGGCTCAATTGTGGTCATATGTTGAGGACTACCTGTGTTGCTCCATACTCAGGAAAAAAGTCTATACTTTTTTCTGTAGTATGTTCTTTCAAGTATTTGAAGAATGCTCTCATTCCACCACCTCAGTTATCTTTTCTCAGGTTAAACATGCTCAACTCCTTTAACCCATTCATTGAATTAATTCTAGTGTTATTATCATCCTTGCTGCCATCCAGTGAACCTACTCTAGTTTCTCTGAATCCATCTTAAAGAGTGGTACCTAGAACTGGTCAGAGTAATCAAGATGAGATCTGACCAAAGCAGAATAAAGTAGAATGACTCATTTCTATCATGTAGAAACTACACTTCTCTTGATGCTGCCTTCAATTACATTTTGCAGCCCCAACCTGCTGCTGATTTATAGCAATAGCAATAACACTTAGACTTATATACCATTTCACAGTGCTTTACAGCTCTAAGCGGTTTACAGAATCAGCATATTGCCCCCAACAATCTGGGTCCTCATTTAACCCACCTCGGAAGGATGGAAGGCTGAGTCAACCCTGAGCCTGGTGAGATTTGAACTGCCAAACTGCAGTCAGCAGAAGCAGCCTGCAGTACTGCACTCTAATCACTGTGCCACCTCGGCTCTTTATATTCAATTTATAATTACCTATCACAGTTTCACAAGCTAAGTCAGGTACCTCACATCTCATACGATATCTGTACATTGGTGGGTTTTTTTTAAATTCTTGAATGAAGAACTTTACATTTGTCTCAGTTAAATTTTACTGTGGTATTTTCAGCCCCATCAAGACTGTATTGCATTTTATATCTACATTCTACAGGTATGACTTGCCCCACACGATTTTGTGTCGCATGTAAATTTCGTAAGTGTTGTGTCTACCTGTTCATTCATGTCCTTGATAAAAATGTTGGGCTAAGGCTACAACTAAAGCTTGAGGCACTATTTTGGTATCTCTTTTCACTGAATGAGAAATCACTGATAATCCTCTGTGGATATACTAGTTTATGAATTTTGGGAAATTATCAACCTCCAAGATAAAATGCATTAATTTTACATATTTTGTTTAGATGAATTAGAAAACAGGTGATAAAGGTGCTGGTTGGCTAAAGTTTTCAAGATATTTCACAATAAAGATTTATACACAGGCAAGTATATTTGCCTACAAGAGAGGGAGGTATCTAATAATCATGATGCCTCATAACTTCTCAACAAAGAATGGTAGAACAATGAAAACAGTACCACATAGAAGTGTATACATTTATCTTCACTTTCAGAACAGCAAGGCAGATGACTATGAAAAACAGGTGGGAAATTTGCTTAGGTCCTATAAAGCACTTGGTGCAAACATGTCACTGAAAATTCACTTCTTACCCTCATGTTCAGACTATTTCCCTTTGAACTGTAGGGCAATGTGTAATGAGCATGGGGAGAAATTCCACCAGGATATCACATACATGGAAAAAAGATACTAAGGGAAATGGAGTCCGTCCATGCTTGCCAATTACTGCTGGAATCTCCCCAGGGATGATCCTACTGCAGTTCACAAAAGAAAAGCCAAAAAGCGCAATTTAGATACTCAATAAAATGGAATCTTGTCATGTTAGAGCTTGCCAGTTTTTCATGCAAAAAGCATGAAAATGTTACATGAAAAACCAATAATGAATGGAAAGTTATGTTATTGGTATCAATAAAAGGATAAAATTAAAATGATTGGTATCACACCATTTTATGATTTGTCATGAGTATCTCTTTCTTTTTAAATGGGCACCTTACTATGGCAACTATTTAAGGTTATTTGTATAAAATTTTCTAAAATATTCAAAATACATCCAAATTCTAAAATTAGAAGACTACAGTCTCTAGTACTTTTTAAAAATTTGTCCTTAATTTAATGATCAGAGAGTATTTTTTTTTCAAAACTATGAAAAGTGTGTGGGTGTTCTTGTTAAAACTATGTTCTCTTGAGTAACACTTGAACATCACTCCAGAGAGAAGTGTTTTGGCATCGCCCAGTTTACTCAATCTCTTTGGTTAATTTTTTTTAAAGAAATTGGGAAGGTTACTTCCCAATTTACAATGAGGCCTATTGTATTTTTTATTTACTTGCTTTATGACCATAGATCAGGAAAAAAAAACCAAATAAATTTCATAAATCAACATGTTTATCAAAATCTATTTTTCTCTGTGCAGAGTTTAGATTCAAAGTCTTCTAACAGTGGCTGTCATAAGATGAAATTTAGCAACTTTCCCAGACATTTTGCTAAACTGTAATAAAACATACAAAGCTGTTGTTAATTTATTTTTATATTTCCTAAGGCATGTAAACTGATGCTGTTTCACATATTTCTTTAATTGCTATTGTTAGTCTAAAAACACTGAAGAAGTACAATACAAATTTTATTGGACCAGTTATATTTAAAAATGTAAGCAGATGATCTGGTTTAAAAAATTAACATAGAACAAAAAGTTTTAAAAATGTCACTGTTAGGCAAGACTATATTTCTACACACATAGGTTGACATACATATTCATATATTTACTGTACATGTATGTATGCTCCAAATACTTATTCATTTGAACTTCTGAGAGACAGAGGGGGAGGGAGGGAGGGAGGGAGAGAGATTTGTCTGCTTTTAACTTGGAAGTAAGAAAGTTCATAAGGAGAACTAGAATAAACAAGAAACATATGGAAGAACATATGACCAGAGACATACAGGATCCAATCCAGATTACTTTGGGAATTACAAGTATGTATTCCTATATTGAGATGCTAATATACAGATTGACCACATTTTTGCATTGAAAAATAAACATATTGATAATACAGTAATTTATAATATAATTATAGGGTAAGTTTGGTCTAGTGGTTAATGCTTCAGGATAGAAACCAGGAGACTTCTAGAAGTGTCATAGGCATGAAAGCCAGATAGGTAATTTTCGGCCAGTCCCATTCTCTTGGTCCAACCCACCACTTTGTTATTTATAAAAAAAACATAAAGGTGAGATATAAATAGGTTAAATTAAAAGGCCAAATTAACATAGAACTGCAAAAGAACGTTTTCTTAATGGATTCTGAATGAAAAATGCATGAAGAAACTGACAATAATAAAGTCTATCACTGTCACTTTGCTTTCCTGATCAGAAAACATTTATCTTTATGAGGCATTTAATTTTAAAAGTTTGCTGGTTATAAACGTTTGGCAAGTTTCCTTGCCGTCTTTGCAGTCAGGGAGCCTTCCCTAACCCACCAGAGAAGAAAAAAAGGGGCCATAAAATTGAGTTTAGCAACTTGGGTAAATCCTTATGTTAGCATCAAGCCTTTTTGCAGGTCCTGGAAACAATGCCTGAGCAAATCCAATAAATTCTTTTCCATGGAAATTGGTTCAAGGCTTCACCCAATTTTTGTACGTAAAAAGACTATTGAAGCATCATCACTCTGGCAACTTTTGCAAAAACAGCAGCAACCCAAACCCCGCAACAATTGGCCCAAAACTGGTTAATTAATTGGTGGCTGTGGGTGGTGAAAACCCCCAGGCAGAGTAATAAGAAGACAATCAGTGCAATTGTGTATATCTGAACCATCGAGTGAACAATTGTACAATTAAACACAGAGTACCATTGTTACAAAACTCTACTTTGCTAAACGCCAGCTCCCACAGCTCCTGCTGCTAAGGTGATCTGTGGACGTTTAAATCCGATATCATAAGAGAACTCCAAAGCAAAATCAAATACACCGACGAAGGCAAGTTCTAAGGGTCACTAAAAACCCTTTGAAGGTTGCAGAACTCATTAAACTCGCGGCGGGCGGAGCTATTCAGAAGGCGCGAGCTCCTCTCGCCCTGCCAATAGGGGCGGAGCATCCATCTCTCTCTCTCTTTTTTTTTTTTGCCCCATGCTTATAAATGGACAGAGAGAGAGAGAAAGAGAGACACAGACACGCAGGCGCGGTGCACGACGGGACCCCCTATAACTGCTATTGGACGCCGCGCGCACCTTTTTAACCCCAGCGGCGCCTGACGGCGCAACACGGAAGTGGAAATGGCGGCGGCAGCAGCGCCGGGAGATGGGGGAGGTGGCGGGTCCCAGTCCGCCGCTCACCGGAGGTTGCGAATCCTTTCGGGCCACCTGCGCAGCGCTTCGGAGGCCGACGTGTCAACTAGTCAGTGCCGAGGGCGAACAGCCGCGACGCCACCAGGATCTCAGTCGGGCACCTTCCCCAAGAGACGGTAAGCGAGGGAAAGCTGGTGGAGGGCGGCGGTTGCGGATTCTGGTCGGTGGCTGCGGGCTTCCCGAGAGGCCTGACCGTCCGCCCGATTCCTGACACCCTTCATTGAGCGGTGGTGGAGAAGAGGAAGGCAAGCGCCCTGCCCTGCCCTGCCCTGCCCTGCCCGTCGGCTTGAAATGTGCCGCCGGTCAATTCCTCGCGTCTTCCTCCCTGCCTGTTATTCAAGCAGGTGACAGACGGTTGCTTGAAATATCGTCGAAGCATTCAAAGGAAATAATTTACAACAACAACAACAACAACAACACCCTCTTCTTTGTGGGGCTGGAAGGCAGGCAATTTTTTTTTTAATAAGTCCCAGTGAATCCTAGCCGGCAAACCTGTTGGTATCTGTAGAGGAGTCGATAAATGGAGAAGGTTGATAAATTTGCTTAGCTTTTGAAAGTGCTATCGCTGAGTTCAGTAATAAAGTTTTGCTAGTTCCCATGCTTAATTCTTTCTTAAGTAGTTATACTTGCATACTTAATTCGGCAGTGAATATGCGGATCTAAGTTTGCACCTCGCTACGGTTCTTGATCACCATGGCATGATATTAATTTGGATTAATTTTAAAGTCATGCGAATTTGGGACATTGGAGAGGATGAGAAAGCTGTTGCACTTGAGATAGAGAACTACTACCGGTACATTCTACTCTCTTACTCAGTCATGAACTGCTGACAAAAGACATATTTGCAAGATTTTGTTAGAAGCAGAGTGGAAGTCACCTGGTTAGTACTCCTAAAATAGGTTACAACTCTAGTTTCATCATGCTTGTCACTTGTAGTTTTGTGTGTGTGATGAAGACTTCTGGACAATTTGGACCGTCTTGCCTGTGACTTTGGATAATATTTATCTGTAAAGATTATAGATAGATAGATATTATAATCTTTGTAATGATATGGCAATGTTATATTGTATTTTCTTTATAATGGTTGGCAATAAAGATTAAAGTGCTAGATGTGTACAATTGTAGGTATAAAACGTTATACAGTTCATAAACATTTGCTTTTAGTTCTTTAACTGACTTCTGTCTGTAATAGGTTTGTATGTGTCAGTTATTTAAAACTTTTCTATGCAGGGCAGTTAATCTTAATATTTCCTTTTTAAAATGTACTGAGATTTTATGAATAATTGTAAAAAGATCTTGAATTGTTCTGAAAGAGGGAGTATAAATTAATCTGTTCAGGTGTGTAATGAGCAAAAATTAGTAGGTTTATAAAGAGCAGTGTAATTCTGAGCCCCGGTGTTTTTATTGGGTTTATAGCTCACCTTTAATTAAGGACTTCAAAGCTCAGTCTAATAATATTAAAGTTTTGTGGATTAGTTTGCAACACACAATGTTGAAAGAAGAGCCAAAGCTTTGGATGAGCAACATCCGGAATTGGAAGCATCCAAATAGGCCTTTGGATTTTCCTTATGTTTGTCTTTTGCTAACATTTGAAGAGATAGAACATTAACTCATTCTCTTCTTTGGCCCTGAGGAATTTGTTATATTTAGCCAGGATGGCTTAGAGTTCAGTTTGCTAAAATAGTAAGGATACAGGTAGGCCTTGACTTATAACCACAATTGAGCCCAAAATTTATGTTGCTAAGTAAGAAATTTGTTAAGAGATTTTTGCCCCGTCTTACAACTTTCCTTGCCACTGTTAAGTGAATGACTGCAGTTATTAAATTAGTAACACGGTTGTTAAATGAATCTGGCTTCCCCATTGACTCTGCTTGTCAGAAGATTGCAAAATATGATCACATGACCCCAGGACCATATAACCGTCATAAATAAGAACCAGTTGTCAAGCATCTGAATGTAAATCACATGATCATGGGAATGCTGCAACGGTCATAAGTGTGAAAAATGGTTATAAGTAATTTTTCAGTGCCATAACTTTGAATGGTCACTAAATGAACTATTGTAAGTTGAGGACTACCTGTACATGTGGTGGGGGGTGGGATAGAGGAAACAAAGATGTCTTTTTGAAATGAATGCACATATTCTTTAAATAATGGGCTGTTCTGGGCAGAGCATATTGAAAAAAATGAGCTGTGGGCTTTTAGAATTCAGTCAGTGTATGACAAAAGAATAATAAGGGAAAGTTTTGAAAAGGTGTGCAAAAAATAGTGCATCATAAATGACTTCATGCCCAAAATAGAATATTTATGAACCATATTCTACTATGTATTCAGGAGCTTACTAATGAGCTTACCTGTAATAAAATATTCTTTGAGTCAAGTAAAACTCAGATGATTTCATGGACATCTCTGCATAGTGTTCTGGGTGCCAACATGGAGATAATTTCTTATTACATTCGGGGATGTTATTTTGCCTTCATAATCTAGTGCAGGGGTGTCAAACTCAATTTCATTGAGGGCTGCATCCGGGTTGTGTTTGATCTCGGGGTGGGGGCTGGGGACATGGCCAGGGTGGGCATGGCTAGCTTGACATCACTCATGTTGGGGGCGCCTGTGGCGGCCCGAGTGCTCTGCCAGCGAAAACAGAGCTTGGGAGGGCCACGCATGGCCCTCCCGAGCTCCGTTTTTGCTGGCAGTGGATTGCAGGAGGCTGTGGCAGCTGAAAACGGAGCTTGGGTGAGCCATGTGCGGCCCTCCCGAGCTCCATTTTTGCTGGCAGAGGCACCATGGGCCAGTCCTTTGCTGTTTCCAGGACAGCCCCGTGGGCCAGATCTAAGCACCCTGGGGGCTGGATCTGGCCCATGGGCCTTCAGTTTGACACCTTTGATCTAGTGTAAATGCCGTGAGATTCCATGGAGATATTCCATCCAAGTATTAAAGAGGGCCAACTTTGCTTAACTTCTGTGTCTAGATTGGTGCTGCCACTAGCTGATTTTCTTGATGTAAATTTTTAAATACCTGTGGCAAAGTTCATTTTGAAATAGGTAACGTAATTACATTCCACCAACAAGAAATGCATATTCTACAATACTTGTCAAGTAAGCTTTTCCTTATGCATATTGTCAACCCTCCCAGGTAAACCAGACAGACATTCTGTCACACACATGCAGTTAAAAGTGCAGTTTTCATTTTTTTAAAATAGTTCATTTTTTAAAAAAAATGCATACCTGTTGTGTTAGAAGAGTTGCAAAGCAACTATATAAATAACTTGAAAAGTTTTATTACGGTAAGTATTAGATTCATTAAAATAATTTATATAGGTAGTCCTCGACTTATAATCATTTGTTTGGGGACCATTTGAAGTTACGAAGGGACTTATGGCCGGTCCCCAAAGTTATGGCTGTTGCAGTGCCCCCAACAGTCGCATGGTCAAAATTTGGGCTCTTGGCAGCAACATGCACTTATGGCCCCAAGAGCACTTCAACTTCCTTATTTGCCTATCTCCCCCACATCTATGACCTTTTTGCCTTCTACAGTCTGTGGTCCCTGCTGCTCTAGCTGACCTCTTCCATCTTCTTGTTCCTACTGCTGACCAAGTTTGCCCGCTCTGTTTCTTCACAAGACAGCTACAATTGCACAAGACTTTTTTCCCCAGGTCGCATACGGTGGTTTCCTTGTGAGACCTGAGGAACATGAATTCACAGCAGGGCCAGGGCAAGCACACCTCAGCAGCAACAAGGATCAAGATGATGAAGGAGACTTTCAAGAAGAAAGTTAGCTGGGGTGCAGGGCAGCGAGGAAGTCTGGGCTGGGATACCTGAGGCTTGCTGGGGTGGTGGCTTTGTGCTACACTTCTGAGGCTTCCAGGGGCAGCTGCTTAACACTGCCCTGATGGATGAGCCGAGGTTGGGCTTTCCGCTATGCTATAGCTATACTGTGACTTCAGCTTCTTGCAGTTTCAGAGCTACAACATGGCAATCAGCCCCAGAGCCATATTGTTCTGGAGCTGCTTGCTGCCCTGCAAGGCCAGACAGATAGCACTAGCAATAGCACTTAGACTTATATACCGCTTCACAGTGCTTTACAGCCCTCTCTAAGAGATTTACAGAATCAGCATATTGCCCCCAACAATCTGGGTTCTCATTTTATCCACCTCGAAAGGATGGAAGGCTGAGTCAACCTTCAACTGGTGAGGATCAAAGGAATCGAACTCTGTAATACTGCATTCTAACCATTGCGCCATCACAACTCTTTGGTTGGATATAAGGTGATCAAAAGGATAGAGTTGATTGGGGGGTGGGTTGTAGGCTGATGGGTGGAGTTGAAAAGAAGACAGTCCCTTTCTTTACCAAGATCCTTCCCCGGGGTGGGTGGGACCAAGCTTGAAATGGCTTGGATTGGGATGATTACTCACTTAACAGTTAACAACATCAACAGCAGCAACAGGAAGTGCTGAGATTGCTGTCGCTAAGTGATGCAGTCACATGTTATCATGCTTTATGACCACATTACTTTATTTATTTATTTATTTATTTTTCATATTTGTATACCGCCCTACTCCCGAAGGACTCAGGGCGGTGAACAGCCATAATAAATACAAATACATATAGAAGTTAAAAACTAGTGATGGAAATTCCACTTCCAACTGTGGTTGTAAACTGAGGACTACCTATATGTTGTGTAATACCATAATATACAAAAGCTTTAATGATAACACAAAATATCACTACTGCATATCTTTCACATTCCAAAGTCTTAAATTTTTTCTCAAGATCTCTAGTTTCCTCACTGTTGTTTTTCCATCATGCATAGATCTTTCCAGAGGACAAATAGAATTCCCTACAGCTGACCAATAGGAGAGTGAAAAAATACAGATAGCCAGCCTCTATTCTCATTACAATTTTTTTTTATATTGAGAAAAAGAAAAGTGGTTCAATTTATGAGTGGTGAAATGGTCATTAGATACCTTGGCACTTTAGCTTCTTATTCAGTGATGAACTGGCAGTGTCTCATTGATTTCTAATGCAAGAGATGCAAGGTAAGGCAGATATTCCTGCCAAAGAGTCATTACCTACTTCTGATTCAGGAGTTAGTATTGCTGAGTTGTTCTTGAAATGTGTTTCCTTCTGAATGGAAATTTAACTTAGGTACAGAATTATAGTAAAACCATATGATGATGTGAGGATAAATGGCATAAACAATTAATGCATATAACAGAGAGAACCTTTTTAATCTTTTCGTGTAAATGTTGACTCCTGACTTAGACAAGTCCATGCAATTTACCCAGCTGCATTTTCAGAAGTGGTTTGCCGTTGTCTTCTTCCTAAGATTTGAGAGAACATTCCTGGCCCAAAGTCACCTATCTGGTTTTGGGCCTAAAGTGGGAGTAGAATTGATGGATTCCTGGTTTCTAACCCATTGCCTTTAACTGCATTAAAGTATTTTTTAATCCTAAATTAGAGGAAAGGAAACAAATGAAAGTAGGTTAAAATATGGGAAGAATGTTCAACAAAATTATGAACCAAAGATACACCGTTTGGATGTTTTTATTTCTTGTGTATTTTATGCTGCCTTCGTTGCTGGAGATTCTGACAACTACATTGTTAATATTAGAAGATTAAAAACAAAACAACAACAATACAACTAAAATCAATCAGTGTAAAGAGCCAGTTTTAAGCACAGTGTGATCTTACTTGTCCTCTTATGTCTTTCTGATGAGCCATGCTTTTCCAGTTCTCTGAAAACATAAGGAAAAAATAGCTTAAATAGTTATTCAGTAAATTGACCAAAAAGAGGACTATATTACTAAGAAGAGCCCAGAATCTTGAAAATGGCATTCCCTCAGTAGTGGGTCTCTGAGAAAGTCCTCCCTAGTACTTACTGGACAGGTAGTTCAACTCTGAGAAAGGTCTCAGAGATATCCTACTCAGTTTAGGGTTTTAAAGATGAGCACTATAAATTGCAGCCGGAAAATAATTGACAGCTAGTCCATCTCTTATGGAAATCTCAGTTCACTGATATTACAATAGGTGCTGCATATGATACTACCTGAAGCATCACTGTGTTGAACTTTCCCTGTGTTCGTGTTTGTTGTGGTCCATGTTCTTATTGTGATTCTATCTTTGCAGCTTCAGATTTTCTTTACCTATAATGGCAACATCAGCAATCAATGTCCTGAAGGCTCTTCCTCAGCTCATCCTCAGTAGTTTGTTTTCTTGGTAAAATGCAGGAATAGTTTATTATTGCCTTCTCTAACACAACATGAATTGATGTCTTTGCCATTATCACTAAAATTATTATCTGCCTAAAACATCTAGGGGCCTATTTGCTTTAGCTAGTCAGCTGAGATGACCTTCTGGGAATATATACTCTTGGCATATACTCCTGAACAACCCCACCCCATTATGATGAGACAGCACAGCAGGATATGTGGGAGAATTTGTATATAGGAATTAAAGGTTAATCTTGATTAATGATCACTCATTCAACAACTGTTCAAAGTTACAATAGCACTGAACAAACACGTAACCACCAGTGGTGGTTATGACCAGTCCTCAAAGTTCCAGCCATTCCTGCACCCTCATGGTCATGTGATTTTGATCAGGGCACTTTAAAACAGGGCTGCACTTATAATGGTTACATTGTCACAATCATCGCAATTTATAACCATCCCTGGCTGCTCCCAAAAGCAAATTCAATGGAGAAGCCTACAGGGGAAGTTTTAAGTTGTTTGGGTAAGTCTCGCCCAGTCACACACCCTCCCTGAACCTCATTGCATCACGCTATGCCTGTTGTGGCCCGTCAGCAGCCTGTGCAGTTAGTAGCTGATTCCGACAGTGAGGAGGCTGGTGTGGTGCTGCACCAGCAGCCTGTGCAGCTGGCGCTCGAGTCAGACAATGAGGAGGCTGGAGAAGATGTGGTGCCAGAGGCAGGGATTCAGCCAGGGCCTTCAGAACCTCCAGAAGCTCCCATAAGTGAAGAGGAAGAAGAGGAAGAGCCTCTTCTTGATGCACAAGCGCACAGAGCTACCAAAAGGCAGGAGTGGCTCCTCAGGAGGAGGTCTTCTCGAGAGTAAGGCTTGGGGCTAATTGGCCACTTCCCTAGCCTGTTTAAGGGAGGACGACGACTGATGCAATTTGCAGGAAACAACTTTGTTCATATTTTTTCGCGTCTTGATTCCAGAAATGTTTGATTCGGCTCTTGTTTCTCTCTTGTCAGTTTTCCTGCAAATTGCTTCTGGGCATTCTGCCAACCACAGTAAGATTACGGTTATCTGAAATCCTGTGACTCAGAATTGAATTATTATTCTTTGGATTCTTGTCGGCTGTTAATGAAGTTAAATTAACAGCCCTTGTTCAGAAAAGACTGGTTTAAACTGTACTTGTATTCAAACAACTACTAAGAAAACTCATTAGTAGTCCTTAATTAGTAAACTAAGGTTTGTATGGACTTTGTGTGTGCTGCGTTCTTTGGGGTCGGTAGCTGGGGCAGAATAGTGCCTCACCATCCAGTCACACTGTTCCCAGCCATTCACACACACTCGCCACTTGTGCACCCTCGTACTCCCTTTCCCATCCAGCAGCAGCTATCCCAAGCCCCACCCCCATGCTTGCCCTTGTGCCTCCCCAGCCATCCACATCCCATTGCTCTCTTTCTCATCCAGCAGCAGCTATTTATTTGCCTGTCAGCCTATGGTCCGCTTGGGACTTGCAACTTCCTGTCAGCTTCCCCATTTCCTTTGGCCATTGGAAACTGGCAGGAAGTTGCAAGGAGGAGGCTTAATCACCCACAATCTTGACGTAATAATGTGGGGGGACTGCAAGGATTGCGATTGCTAAGCAGTATGGTCAATTGACATTGTGCTCCATGACTGCATCACTTAGCAACAGAAATTCATTCTCAATTGCCATCATAACTCAAGGACTATTTGTACTTGTATTAAATGTAAAGGATATTGTTTTACTAATTGTATTGTATAGTTATCATCCGGGCAGGAATCTAGTCAAAAATAATAAAGCTATTAGTATTTATTGATTTCTTTTTATTTCCAGGATTTCGAGTAAAGCGTTTGGATAGTGTGAGATTTTTTTTTCTGTCTTCTTGAGATTCATTGCTTTGTGTGCTTTGGAAACAAAAGAAAATCATTCCTATATTCCCATTGGTCAGATTTCACATTATCCATGGCAGTATCCTTACATACCAGAAACAACACTGCACATAGTAACATAACAACAGTTGTTTCAGAAACTGCATAGCTAGACAATCAAATATGAGGATCAAATTCTGTACGTCAGCACTAGGGTTTTACATATTCCTCCTGTTTCTCTGAAGTAATGAATATTTATTCCATGTTTATGTAATAATTATACCTGTCCTGAGATCCATTTGTTTATGCTTTACCAGTTTCAGCCCTTACAACACTGTCTTGGGTTACTGCAGGGGTTGGGACTTTGTGTGTGTGTGTGTGTGTGTGTGTGTGTGTGTATAAATTGTGACAGTATTTCTTAAAATATTCTTGATGGTCCACAAAACCAAAATTATTTGCCAGATATTAAAGATACTTACAAACATTTGAAATGGTGTCACTCTTCTCATTATTTTTTCTTTGTTTAAAAGATGTAGGGGTTCTTTATCAAAATATGCTAATATTTAATGGTCTAATGTTATTTTTATATGATTCAATAAATAAATACTGTATGAATTTCAATATAGTAAATATCATTACTATATAGTAATATACAGTAGTAAATAATATTTAACGTAGTAAATATCAATGAATATAACCCATACAAATAAAAGCTTTTTTTTAAGGTCCTCTGTAATTTTTAAATGTAGAAGGGGATTCTCAGCGTAAAAAGTTCAAGAAACATTGCACTGTTATGCAATTGTAATGAAAATGTTTAAACAACATTATGAAATAATATTTGCTGTTTCCAAGAATTAAATTTCTTTTCACCATTTTTTGGGGGTACAAAGTTCTTAAACATATTAAATTATTTAATGTACTCAGTGATGATAAAGCACATTAACATTCGAACTGCTAGGTGAGCAGGGGCTGGGGCCAGAACAGGAGCTCACTCTGTCACGTAATACTTGGGTCTTCAACTGCCAGCCTTCCGGTTGACAAGCCCAGCGTCTTAATCCCTAAACCACTGCACACACACACACACACACACACCAAATGGCATATAGCCCTTTATTTTACTGCTTACTATAATTTTATCACCACCCTTCAAAAACAATACATTAAAAAACAATACATTAAGGAATGCCAGCCAGATGCAAACATAGCAGCCACTACATGTGGGAGTATAGAGTAGAATGAAATGAGGCACAGTAACATGATCATAAAACTTGAATAAATTAAGTAAGTTATGTTACCTTTTTAGCCTCCCACTACAGTGCTTTAACTTGATCTTTTTCACAGAAATAAATTCCTCTGAGCTGCGAATATACTAGAGCTATTGATCTGGGCCAGGAAAACTTTCCTACCCTGTTTTCCCAAAAATAAGACATCCCCTGATAATAAGCCCAATCGGGCTTTTGAGCACATGCGCTAAAATAAGCCTCCTCCTGAAAATAAGACTTCCTCGAAAATATTTAAACGCAGAGCTGGAAATCAGGTAAGATGGCAAGAGTAGCCCCATCTTGCTCCACGTGCCCCAAAATAATAAGACCTCCCCGAAAATACGGGGTTCAAAAAAAATAAAGACAGGGTCTTATTTTCGGGGGAAACATGGTAGTGGACAGTGTAGCTTTGGGTAGCAAATTGAAATCTTTATTTGGATCATTAGCTTTAAATATATACAAGAGTTTTACTTAAGATTTGGCATGACAAGCATGTTAGTACTAAAACAAACTTAGTTAACAGTATGACATGTTGTACAACCAGTAGTACAAAACTGAGCAGCTTCAGAGGATATAATCCTTGTGTGAAAGAAGTAAATAGAATTTACATTCCTTGCCTGAAAATTTCTTCAAAATTGAAGGTCTGTCTGAGTCCTAATAGAGGAACAGCAAAGTAGCATATAGCTTAAAGTTTCTATTGAGCCAGCACCAAATGGACATAACCAGAAACTCATAGGAGTACCATTAAAATATCCCGAATGGACTGCTGAAAATCTTGCAAGGTTTCCAAAATTGTGATGGATGATAAATAAGAAGCTAGAGTGAACTCTTTTTGAAGAAAGTAATAAGTAATGGGATATGATACCTTGGTTAAATTTGTTTGGAGGTGCATTTCCCAAACTTGAGGGCACTTATAGCATTGTCAAAACCAATTGAGCACAGACTTTCCATAAGTAAGTCCAATTGATGAATTTTATCTAAAGCTTTTTAAAGCCACAATGATTTGAAATTATTTCTAGTACTAATAGGGCTAAACATATAAGAAGTAGAATTAACTTTAGCCAAAAGGCCAATAAGAAGAAACTATGCTCTAGCACCATGATGGCGAATTTATGGCACGTGTGCCAGAGGTGGCACACAGAGCCTTCTCTGTGGGCACACGCACTGTCACCAGTTGCTCTTCTGGTTTCTGAAAAAAGGCCAGAAAAATTGCCAGAAAATAGCTCAAAAAACAGCCTGAAAATGACCCGAAAAACGATCTGAACATGGCCCAAAAAAGGCCCCCCCAAAGGACTGAAAACAGCCCAAAAAATGGCAAAGAAACAGGCCATTTTCCGGGCCAAAAACAGCTGAAAAACAGCCTGAAAATGGCCCAAAAAACAGCCTGAAACTGCCTGAAAATGGGCAGAAAAAAGGCCTGAAAAATGGCCCAAAAAACAGTCTGAAAATGGCCTGAAAAAGGCCCCAAAAATGGCCTGAAAATGGCCTGAAAAACGGCAAAGAAACAGGCCATTTTTCGGGCACAAAACAGCTGAAACCAGCCTGAAAATGGTCCGAAAACCAGCCTGAAAAAAGCTTGAAAAATGGCCTGAAAAAGGCCTCAAAACAGCCCAAAAAAACCAGGCTGAAAATGGCCCAAAAAACAGACATGCATACGGCAGCCAGCTGGTCTTCAGGTTTTCCGGCGCACTAGCACACGCACATGCACACACATGCACGCGGGTTCCGGTTTGGGCACTCGGTGCCAAAAAGGTTCGCCATCATTGCTCTAGCATCTAGCAAGACTATGCCTGTCTGCATGCAACATGTTTTTGATCCTTTGGGGGATCATCAATACTGTATGGTCCTAATAAACTTATTGTGACTAGTTTCAAGGATGCTGAGCTTTGTGAAAGAGCACATTTGGGAGCCATAAAGAAGCTGAGGGACTCTGTTAGTTTGACTGGCAAAATCTTATGATAGCTGTAGAGATATACTGTGCAATGGTTATCCAATAAAAAAAAAAAAGTGCACTCCAGGAGATAGAAGCATGGAAATGCATCCCAAGATATTTGTAGGTACACACACATGCTCAATTTGAGTCCCATTTATTTGCCATTTGTGAATGTTATGACATTGTACAAAACTTTAGTTTTCTGATAACTTATTGATAAACTTTTATTTTGTACAGAATAGAGATAGTGTTTTTTCTTACTGCTATCTGCAAAATGGGCATAATAACTATTCCGTCTGCATACAATAACGCAGTCTCAGTCTTTTTAGATCAAAAGTTGACTTTTGATGACAAAAGTTTCAAAAGATTCAGAGGGTGCTAAAATGATGGAGAGCCAAACAGTGACCTAATGATCGTTCTCCTCTAAACCCAGCTGTCCTTCAAGAATGATATTTCATTTTGTACTCAATCCACTAATTTTAGATACAGAATTCATTCGAACTGGCGTTGTATTAATTGTTGCACTTTAACAAACTCTACTGAACATCTCATTAAATTCTGCATATTTTTGCGTTTACACTTGATGTTTTTTTTTAATCCATGCATACATTAAAGAACATATAGAAAACAATGTTATTCCGATAATAGGATTACCCAGACAACAGGGTTAATAATGCTGCCTTATGGATGCTGTGTGTGATTCAACTTTTGCTAAGTACTGTAACATTTCCTAGTATTTTATTTATTTATTATTTATTTATTACATTTATTTGCCTCCCCTCTTGTTTTGAAGTACAGGTAGTCTTACACTTACAACAGTTCATTTAGTGACCGTTCAAAGTTACAACGGGACTGAAAAAAGTGATTTATGGCTATTTTTCACATACACTATTGTTGCAGGATCCCTATGGTCACATGATCAAAGTGCAGACACTTGGCAACTGACTCATTTATGATGGTTGCAGTGTCTCAGTCATGTAATCACCTTTTGGCAAGCAAAATCAATGGGGAAACAAGATTCACTTAATTGCAAAAAGGTTGTAAATTGGGGCAAATTCACTGAAGAACTTTCTCAATTAGCAATGGAAATGTTGGGCTCAATTATGGTCGTAAGTCGAGGACTACCTGCTTTGCAAGATTATTAATTATTATATTAATATTCCTACAGTCTTTTGTTCTAGTAGGTCTTTGGGAAATGGAGGATTGTGTCTACTGCAATTTCAGTTATACTCATGTATGGAAATGTCATCAGTTCTGCTTTAAACATTAAAAATTGCTAGTAGAACTTTAAAATTGTTTGCTTAACATCTTGTTTAATACACCTCTGCCTCCAATTAAGTTTCATATCAGATTTCTCTGGAAATATTTTCTGTATTACCTTCTGTGAGTGAACATGAGTGAGTTTGAGAAGGGCCTGCCAATCTAGGAATAGATGCAATTAGCAAAAAAGGTGAATTGGTGCAAATACCCTCTTGGCTACAGCTGCCACTTGCTCTTCAATTAGGAGGTGGGTGTTCAAAGGACCTCCAAATTGCACACCATTTTTGTCTGGACAAATGCCAGCCTATCCAGAACTAGGTTTGGAAAATCCCCAGAAACCTATGGCCCACGTGCCCATAATCTTGCTAGGATTCGCCCTAGCAAATTTGTTTTAAATGACTCCCAAGTGCTACAATAGAACTTCGACTGCATCAATTAATTGACCTGGATGTTATCAGTATTTTGATGTTAACTGATTCTGTGTCAGCAAATGACTTCATCCAGTGGTTTTATGTGAATGTTAAATTCTGTAAAAGTGGCAAGAGCATCTACCCTGAGTAACTCTACATTTCAGGAGATTTTTTTCATCATTATTTACTCAGTTATTGCAAAGTGTTTCTATGTTGCTTTGATGAAACAAATTTAGATAGCTTACAAACATCTTATAATAAGAAATTGTGCTATGCATATAACATTAAAAATAATAATTACAATTATGATAGCATTAACAGTGCTAACATACTTCGTAGGTAAATGAATCTTCCAATAGTAGACGATAGAAGACAATTCAGGGTTGAATTGTAGAGTCCTTGGTGTTCTCTGAGCTTGGTTATTTGCTTACAGATGTTTCACTGTCCATGTAGTAATATTATCGATCTGAGTCTAGTGTCACCCACTGGTTTATTTGGAATAACAAATTTGGTAGGGGTGTATTTTCCTTCTTGGTAGTTTCTTAACATGGTTAGGGTCTTAGGCAGGGGTGAAATCTAAACTTTGTTACTACCGGTTCTGTGGGCGTGGCTTGGTGGGGGGGGTAATGTGACTGGGTGGGTGTGACCAATTTTTTTTTTTTACTTTTAAAACCATTTTTTACATGTAAAACCATGAAAAAAAAAAGCTTTCAAAAGGCTCTGACGATCCCAGCTGAGTTGCCTGATAGGCAGGCAACTCAGCAGGGATCGTCAGAGCCATTTAAAAGGAAAAAAAAGGCTCTGATGATTGCACGGCTCAGCTGGGCATGGGGGGCGGGGGCAGGGATTTTTGCTACCGGTTCTCCGAACTGCCCGCTGCCATCGCTACCTACTTGCCCGAGCCGGTCTGAACAGGGAGCATTTCACCCCTGGTCTTAGGGTATTAAGGTATTTGCATTCTACCTTAAGTCAACAGATCTGCACATTATCATATGTAGTAGAATATTACATTACATATGTAATTGTTACAAACTAAATTTGTTACCTTCATATACTAAATCTAGTCACCTTTGGACTGAAATCATGGTTGCTTAGCGTATCACTAATATATATATATATATATATCTTTTGAAAAACTTTGTGAGTAAATTCCAGTTATTTATCATACCAAGATGGATGTGATTAATGTCACTGCACAAGAAGGTTTGCTTTTAATGTATAAACGACTGTCAGGAATATTCTACAATATTTAATGAACATTATTTTTAAAAAGTGCATTTTTGTTTTATAAAATCTTCTTGAGCTTGACTTTAATAACTTCATGGGCATGTCCATGTTATTTTCCTGGCTACAGTGTGAAAAATAGTTCACCTTTGTAATGTTCTGAGGCATTTCCTGGTGGTTTCCCATCTAGTAGCCCTACTTCACTTTTCAAAACCAGCAAAACTTGGTAAGGTGCTGCTATCTAACAGAACTTTTCTGTATATCTGTAAGGCCTATTCATCAATTATCAACGTAACTTTATTTTGTAGAAATAACAGTAAATGCTTGTAGTATATCACATCAGGTGGCAGCACCTAGTCAACTTGTCTGATCTTGAGAAGCAAAAGCAGAGAGCTGACTCAAAGAGAGCACATATTACAGAGCAATTATTATTTTTAGAAATTTTTTTCAAAATTGAATAATGATTTCTACTTTTTATTAATATTAAAGCAGATACATGCTTGGAATATTTTTTTTCAAGAGGTGCTATAACATATAGGCTTTTAAACTGTATTTTAAATTAAAATTTCAATGAAGTTAAAATATGGAGATTGGTATGAGAAACCTTTTCTTTCTGTTTGTGTTCCTCTTGGCTTATAGTCAGGAAAAGAAGTAAATGTTTTCCTGCTTTTTTTCCTGCCTAAATTATTTCTCAATTTAGAATAAAGTTCAAAGGAAGGTGATGTTGGGGAGAAATCCATACTTCTGAAAAAGCTAAATCAGAAACTAGTTTACCACTTTGGTGGTCTTCAAACTGAAATATTTAAGTTATAAGAACATTATTATTTCCAGTTAAAGTTTCTGGTACTTCATCCAGTGAGAGACACACAGGATTGCATGGATATCTCTTTTTTTTTTCCCCTGTTCCATTTTGAGTCCTTTTTACTGTTTCATTTAACCTATTTCTTTCTGCTGGGAGATATTTCATATTCACAAACCTCTGTTAATTGATTTGTTTTTGTCTCTGACTATAATTATAAGATTATTAGAATATATATTATTTTGGGGCTGAATTCCTTTTCATATGATGCTTTAAATACTTTAAAATGCTATTTAAATTTAATGTTTTAAATTTAATTCTTAGATTTTTCTTTAATCATGTAAAACTCAAAAGGCTTCCACAAAACGATTTTGGTATTGGTAGTCTTGTTTTGGACTATATAATGTCTCTATGGACAATATTAAGGAAAACAAAATTGCTATCTCCCGGTACCTACTTAATATTTAAGTTACTGTATGTTTATTTGCTTTCAATGTGAATGTCCCAGTGTCTGTGAAAAGAATGTGTCTCCTCCTATCAGTGTTCATGTGAACTTAAATGAGCTTTTGGCAAAAGAGCTGATGCCATTTTTTTATTCCATTTATTAGTGAATAATCTCTTATAAAAGACACTTCCTGCTTTGATCCTTGCCATCTAAAATAAATAAAAAATAGATGAGAAGGAGACATCTAACCAATTATTATGGTTAGAATCAGTGACATTGTAGGAAATGCTTTTATTAATATGCTGAGATGGGATTGGCACTGTTGGTTTGTTTCCTTTGCCTATGTCAGATTCTCCCATTGCTATTCCTAAGTAACAGAACTAGAATGACCCTTAGATTAAACATGGTCAAACTCTGACACTTACCCTCAGTTACTTGAAATTATCAGCTTTCTATAAATGGTTGAAAGTATTTTAATTAACATTGAAAAGTTATTAGCCTTCGATCTGCATATATTCTGTTAGATCTGTATTCTATTCATTCCATTCACGGGAAAACTATTTTGGTCAAAGCCATGGGCTCTGAAAAAGATCTTACAAACAGCAGCCCTGCTTCCATAGAACAAAATGACTGGCATATATGCATAATGGTAGTAGGTGTTGCTATTAATAGATTGCTGGAGAATATACCTTTTAGACTATATAGCTAAGACAATGAAGAATTTAGAGACACTTGATAAGGTCAACAAATTTATGATTGCCTATGCTTCTCAGATCAACAGTCTACTTGATCTGATATTCACAGTCAGATGAATATCTGTTGGCATTAAATTGTTCTAACAGAATTAAACAGAAGGAAGATTATTTATTTTCATAGGATGGAAAACCTATTAGGTGCTTTCCCCAGTGACATGTCTTCAAGAATGTTGAATAACAACTCCCATTTCTGCCAGAGAACAAAATAAAGATTGGAGAAAAAAAAAGTCTTATTGCAATTTAATTAACCAAACAAGTTGGAAATATTGAACTAACAGCACATTTTTTCTATCCTCATTTCTCTTTAAGGCAAGAAGTTTTAAAGTGGAATGGATGGGGATACAATGACTCAAAATTCATTTTCAATAAGAAGGGGCAAGGAGAATTCACAGGAAAAAGGTAACAGCTATGGAGACTGTAAGATAAATAATTTCTTTTCTTTTCAAAAAAATGACTACATTGAAGTTATGACATATTGTAAGAAATGAGTACTAGCATTGAAAGCCAAAAAATATCACATTATTATGCATCCATGTTGTATTCTCTGTGACACAAACAACTGTCCTCTTTTCCAGCGTGAATGAGCAATGGCAATTCTGTCATATTCTGCTTTTATCAAACATTTCAGCTGCAAGCTTCCATATACATAATCACAGACAAATATGGTTGATTTGCTGAGGCATATAGGTAATTAACTTTGGAGTAGCCTTTCTTTTGTTAGGAAGTAATTACAGTTAGAGTTTATTTACTGTTGGATTTGTTTGGGCATATGCTGTTTACCTTCCACACATTAATCTAAGCACGTCTTAAAGTTATGTGTTGTTCTTGGTGCTCTATGAGCTTAATTGTTTGCTTGCAAATGTTTCATTATCCAACTATGTAACATCATCAGTGCAGATTAATGTGGAGTTTGCTCCTGTTTATATTTCCATATATATTTGCTATTAAATTCATCTAAACCATCTTTATCAAATTCTACAGTAACAAATTATCTAAAAGTACCACACAATTATGCATTCTATAAAGAAATACTTTTTATTTGTATCTCCTGAATTTTATAGCTATTATTGTATTTGAGTGAACCAGAAATATATTGATTATATTGTTTCTGAATTATCCACTTGTTAACTTTGTTGTCTCCTGTCAGAAAATAGATAACAAAAGTCATTTATACCTTTGGCTGCTCTAAAGACATAAATATTTTTTAAAAGATTCAGATGTTCATGTTTTCAGGAAATAAAGGTGCCCTTTTTTGTGAATTTGTAACCAGCTCATTTAATAATCTGTAGTTTGGTAAAAGAATAAGGTAGTTGATAAATTTGTAACCCTGAACTATGCTCCCAGTAAGCATGTATTCTTGATTTGTTTGCAGTATTTTACATGTATTTTAATTTGGTAATATTTTATTTCAGTCCCATTCCTAACACTGAGATTACCTCTTGTCAGTTATAACAAGCAAGTATGTGGAAGCTCAAGGACCTTTTCTACATGTACAGGTAGACCTCATTTAGTAACTGCCTTGTTTAGCAACTGTTCACAGTTACAACATTGATGAAAACGTAACTTTGTGACTTATCCTTGCATTATGACTTCTGTAAAGCAAAGGAAAGCTGAAGAAAAATCATAAGCACAGTTACAGTTTCACTTCACATCCATTTTACTTAATGACTGAATTGCCATCCCAATTGTGGCCACTAAATGAGGACTACCTGTACTTGGTTTTGTCCCAGTATGCATCACTTGCATATTTGGACAATGATCTTAGGCACAAAATACATTAGGAAAAATTATTTTGTTTGCAAGCTCAGTGCGGAAATCTCATACTTTGCATTCCTGACTACTTTCAGTCTTCAATTTCTTGAATAATTTGTCATTGGGAATTAAGTGACTTAATACATGAAACAATACCAATACTAAATTCCATTACTGCTCCCCTCCATTGCAAAAACTATTAATAATCTGCTTCTATGTTTTGATTTGCTGTAATCAGCATGGGGATTTGTTTTTTAGCTTGCTTAACATGCAGTGGAATACTTCTGAACTTAAAAATTATGTAACTGTTATTTCTGTATTTGACCATGACAGAATTTTGAAAAGTTTTTGAGTTGAAGTTCTTATTAGAGAAATCATAGCAATATTTCTTTGCAAGGTTACTTCATGCTTAAAGTTTCAGATATTAAATTTCTTATCAGTTTATTATGACTGATATTTTAAGATCCCAAACTTCCCAGATACTCAGACTTTTGCTTCTAGAAATTATATGCCCACTGCTTGTGTATATCTCAATAAAGAAATTAGCACCAGAGTTTTACTAGATTTCATTCTGGAAGGAACTGATGAAAATGCTTTTGGATTCAGGTACCGAATAGGCGGACTGATATTCCCACTTTTGAAAGATTGGGTAGAGAAAACAGTCGGTGGAAATATGGAACATAAAACTACTCCTAAAGTAAGTGAATACATGGACCATGTGTATTTTTTAATCATTAACCTGTAGTTAATTCTTTATATATCGTTCAGTTAAAACATAAAACTGCTTATTTTGTCCATTGTCCTTCTGCCGCTCTGACATAAAGATTTTTCCAGCCTTATTGCCAGGTAGTTACCTTGTCAGTGAGGATCTGTAGTTGAAAATATAATCTGTTAATTCAAAATTTCTTAAGCACAGATTGTTTGCTTTAAAACTTCTGCTTCCGTACAGTGATAGATCACTGATTTTAATTTATTGCAGTATTTCAAGTTGTCTGCCTTAGAAAACAGTTCATTCTTCTGTCTCTGGAGGCCTGTGAATAAAAGTGTGGTATAAAAAATAGTAAGAACTGCATCACACATAAGTTTCTGTTTGTTTAGCAATAAACTTCAGTTATTCATTATTTCTCTGCACTTACCTAAGGTCCGCTCCAGAGACTCCTCCAAAGGATTTTTGTGTGTGATGAGCTCATAAAATGGGAGGAAAAGTAATTGATTTGCTAAAAGAGAGGTTGCTGGCAAGAGAATCAGAATTACTTTTCCTGTAGCATATTTGAAAATGATGCCCTTCTGAGGTGACTCATTTTTTTCTGATTAGGTACACTGGAAAATTATCTCTCTCTCTCTCTCTCCCCCTTTTATTTTATTTTGAAGACATCCTTAAATATTAGTGATGTACCTCCCTCCATTGCAAGTGAAGAATTTCTCCAAGATCTCCAAAATGCTAAAATCTCATATACACAGGAAGCGGAATCTAGACTTTTTAGAGCCCATGGTAAGCAAAATCAGCATGCACAAAATAACATCTTAATTGCTTGCTTTCAATGTTTGATGTCTTTGTGAGACTTACTTTTACCTTGTATTTCAGGTCATTGCCTACATGAGATTTTTTTGCTCAGGGAAGGAATGTTTAAGCGGGTTCCTGATGTAGTGGTATGGCCAGGTAAGCTATTCAGAAAACTTTTCTCATTCTTCCCTGTTTCATTTCCTGCTGAACTTATGTAACAGTATTTTCAATTTTGGAAAAAATGGAATTGAGAAACAATTTATAGAAACCTCAGAATACGAAGTATGTATTAGAAAAGTAGTCCAGGCTAGGATGCAGCCTAGGATTCTGCCAAGAATGTTGTTTATGTCGCATGTTGGTTGAACTGTTATAAAAAAAACAACCTCTATTTGCGGTTGACACTTGGTTTTCATTTCTTTCAAAGTAAAGGTTGATAACTCAACATTTAGAACACACAGAGTACCAAACAGTAAAAATATATACTGTAAATGTTGTGGCCCGTCAGCGGCCTGTGCGAATTGTAGCTGATTCTGACAGCGAGGAGGCTGGTGTGGTGCTGCGCCAGCAGCCTGGGCAGCTGGCACTCGAGTCAGACAATGCGGAGGCTGGAGAAGATGTGGTGCCAGAGGCAGGGATTCAGCCAGGGCCTTCAGAACTTCCAGAAGCTCCTTTAAGTGAAGAGGACGAAGAGGAGGAGCCTCTTCTCGATGCACGGGTGCACAGAGCTGCCAAAAGGCAGAAGTAGCTCCTCAGGAGGAGGTCTCCTTGAGAGTAAGGCTTGGGGCTAGTTGGCCACTCCCTTAGCCTATTTAAGGAGGAACGCCGACTGAAGCAAATTGTAGGAACAACTTTAGTTCATTCTCCTTCTGGATTCTCTGCAAATTGCTTCTGGGCTTTCTGCCAACCATAGTAAGATTGTGATTACTTTATCTTTGGTTTCTTGTAGGCTATTAAGAAAGTTTCTTAACAGCCTTTGTTTGGAAAGACTAAGTTATTTTAGTAAATTTTAGTTTTGTACAGACTTTGTGTGTGCTGTGTTCTTTGGGGTCCGTAGCTGGGGCAGAACAATAAAAAAATAAAGTGTTATAAACAAAGCTCCAATTTTTCTGAAAGTCAAACTCAAGTCTTAAAATTACTTGCTTTTGAACATTTTTAGACAATTACTACTAAACAAATGAGTTATAATACTTTCTGAAATGCATGTTTAGAGAGGATTACAGTCATTCAAGATGTGCTCCTTTTATTCACCAAGCTTCTGAGCATGGCATTTTCAGTTGTTACACAAAGCTGTCCAGATGCAGAATTGAACAAATTCCATGTGATCATGAGAATGGCATGTGTTATGTCTTTCTTTCAAAAATCATTTTAGGATAATCCTGGTTGAGTGACATTGCATTTATCAGAAATGAGCAAAATTTGTAGCAACCTATATCCAAGATTTGTGATTGTTTACTAACACTGTATGAGAATAGACAATCACCTTATCTAAGTATCACGATAATAAAATTAATTCAAGCTCCAATTGCTAGTGCTTAGTATAATACACTATTTTATTATTTTATTTTATTTTATTTGTAAAATTTATTGGCCACCCATTTTACCACAGGGTAACTCTGGGAAGCTTACAATATTACAAGGAAATCAAAAAGAAGTTAGTTTTTCTTAGCGTTTTATGTAGAACTTAATTTGCATGATTAAATGAATATCGCTCCTGACATAACTAAAATAAAATAACTAAGCCCCATTTAAGCTAATGAAATACTCTGATTTTAAAACAGAGGTTGTACCCATGAAATCAATCAGGGCTTTCCAGTGCCTAAACTTTTTGCTGACCATTGGACAGCATGATGCAAAGCTGCCATTCGACACATTTGATCATGTGCAAACTTCTAATATGGAAATTATTAGTGACCACAGTCAATTGGAATGTATTAATCAGAACAATACTAATTGCCTCAGAAAAGAAGTATTTGTGCAGGCCCAAGTAACTTAGATCACCACTTCAGCATCAGGGGTACTGTGTCTTCCCTTCCTGAAAGGGAAGGGTCTGGGTCCTAGGAGCATGGACTTTGCAGTTCAAACTTTATGGGAAGCCTTTCCTGGAAGACTAAGCATTATTAATTTAAGATATTAAAAGTCGAGTATCTTTAAAGACTCTTGGACTTGACTGTTTGACCTTTTTTTTTTTGGAAATTCTGTTGAATCTGCAACTCGATGTTTGAACTGTAACAATCAATTCTGCTTTATTATGATTGGTTAATCCAAGCTAATTTGAGGTCATGAATTTTTTTAAACAACATACACATTTTAGAATATTTATAATATGGGCTCAAATGCTTAAAAGGAGCCTAGCGTCTCATTTTCTCCCATAGTTAATGGTTATTTTGCATTAAGTATTCTTTTCAGTCTAAAAGCTGTCAGAAATATTGGTGACTTTATTCATTGAATACAATTAAGTATTTTAATTATTAGAAAACTGACTTCTAAATGTTTTGGGATTAGCTGCATTATTCAGTAATTTACGTTAAAATATAATGTTACTACTCTTACTACTTACTACTACTCTCTTCATTTTTGTAGAATGCCATGATGATGTAGTTAAAATTGTGGAAATAGCCTGCAAGCATAATATTTGTATTATACCTTATGGCGGTAAGTAATCAAACTATCAACATTTTTTAAGAAATGTTTTTAAGGCAGGCTCCAAAGCACAATAATATCTTAAGATATGTCAAATAGAATTGTTTAGTTTAAATAGCAAATACCTTTTGCCACATGGTATTTTGTTTATGGAAATCCTTATATGCATCTTTTATTTAAATCCCATAAATATTTGGGACTGGGGCTTGTTCTTCTTGGTCTCATCCTTTGCTTACATCGTAATTTCATTCACAGCATTCTCTATTCTGTCAGTGGATATTATAAATTATAATACTGAGGTAACAAATGAAATATAAATTGATCTGTTTCTCATATCTGTAGGAGGTACAAGCGTTACCAGCGCACTTGAGTGTCCTCCAGATGAAAAAAGAACAATTGTTTCACTAGACACTTCACAAATGGTATGTGTGCAAAATAGTTGCAAGTGAATTTCACAGAATGTCATTCATATAATGTTTCACTTAGTTTAAGGCAGGCCCCAAATTCATTGAGCTTAATTCATTGAGCATTTTAATCCTTCTGGAATTTATGTCATCACTTGTGATGTCTTTATACTGAGTAGCTGTGTAAACATTTTAATCTGTTTTTCACATATTTCAAATCCATTATTTCTCACAAGTTATTTGATAAGAATTAGCTTTTTAAATGACATCTCCTGATAACATGATGAGTTTATAAAATATTTTCAGTAAGTGTTCAGCAGTTTCCAGCAAGAACATTCACAATATTGGTCTTGAGAATCAGAATAACTTAAACAATTTGTATCAATCATGCTAATAGCATTTCATCAATTTATCCTAAAACTTGAAATTTAAAATTATCGGATATTATATATATTGATATTGATGTGATGAAAGTTCCCTCCAGAACCCTCCTTTTGGTTTTTAATGACAAATTCATCAGTTAATTTCAGTAGTTTCTGAAATAGCAAAAGGTCTTTATTTAATAACACATGTGAAGAAACTGTTAAATACTCTGCTTACAAGGACCACACAAGGGAGCCAATTGATTGGATGTTAGGAAGAAAATTGTGATTAAAAGACCACTTTAAAAATATGGCAGTACATTTTTTTTGTGACCAGATCTATAAGTTGAGACATCATTTCTAGTTGATAACAGTATGAAATATGGAATTAGGAGACAGCTTTATCACCTCATTTTATATACCATCAAATACATTGGATTTTGTAGAGCTTGTGATTTGAAAAAGTAAGATCCAGATTATGGTAAACCTGCTGAATCTGATTCATGATCCCGATCAGCCACATTCTTTAATAGTAATCAATGAAAATAAGGCTACAATTTAGATTTAAACTTTGTCAGTGGTAATAAATATTACAGTAAGCAATTAAATAGTTTTAAACCCAGTTTTATATTCCCAAGGTCATTTTGTTGCTGTTTACTTGCATTAGAGATAATACTATTTCAGCATTAGTTCACTTAAAAAAAACTTTCAGGGTTCACAACTGATACAGTAATTAAAGACATAAAATTCTATCAAAAATTTTTGAATGTTTTGTCAGAACTAATTAATGTGAAGCCAAGACTGGTTTTTTAAACTGATATGTGATTTCACGCATTACGGAATATTAGTTTGTCTCATTAATTTGGATGAAACCCAACATCATGGTAGTGGATTTACATCAAGGGTGTCAAACTTGCGATGGCACATTGTCGTCACATGACATATCGCAGCTTTTTCCCCCTTCGCTAAAATGGGCATGGGCGTGGCCAGCATGTGACATACCTGGCCTGCGGGCCATAAGTTTGATACCCCTGATATACATTGACAAGCAGGATTTTCTCACCCCTTTCTTCTGAAGAAGCTACAAATATATTCAGATGCAGTCTAGACAGATTAGGGGAAGGAGAAGAAAACTGATTTTACCAATAGAGTTGGAATTCCATTCTTCTGTGTAATGTAAAAATCTACTGGTAGGATTGTTCTCTTCCCCCACACATCCTTGGGTTGGTAGAAAACAATATTAGCATGAAATGTGCAGTCCCTATCGCTGATGCCTCTTCTTCATCATTGCCTCTGTTTGAAATTATTGCTAAACTGTCTGGTTTCCCTCCCAAGTTATGAGTGACAAAGCATAAACGATTTTGCAAACCGTGAAGCTGTTTTGGGATAGCTGTATGAATAAGTGGAAAATATAACTTTAAGGCTGATCCTGCTAATTACTTATCTTTTCTTTTATGTATACTGAGAACATATGCACCAAGACAAATTCCTTGTGTGTCCAATCACACTTGACCAATAAAAAATTCTATTCTATTCTATTCTATTCTATTCTATTCTATTCTATTCTATTCTATTCTATTCTAGGCTTTTTCACTCACACTCACAATGGATAAGATGAAGTTCATGTTGTAAGAGCATGGGAAAAATTCTTTCATCAAGGAATTATTGTGTGGGGATTAAGTACTAGTGGAGGAGCAGTTTTAGAAACCTACATTGTATAAAAGCAGATTAGGTCTCACCCCAGTTTAAAGTCTAGTATTTGTAATATCACTTTCATAAACAAATATCGGAGTATAAAATAAGACAAGGGACAAACTTACACCAAAGAGTTTAAAATTGGCACGAGCCTACTATTTTCTTTTTGAAAATCATGTCTCGAAGTTTTTCACTATTCTGAAAGCCTTGTCTTTGGTATATTGTCACTTTAGAATTATTTCAACATCTGTGGTTAATTGAAGTAAGATGAAATTTGATTTCAACCTCATCTCATTAATTCCTTAATTCTTAAAAGAATGTATGGATTCTGATTTCTGACTGATGTTTTTGTCTTCATATGTGCAATTTCAGCAATGCAAATAGACAAGGTCCATTCATCTTCTTGTCTCTATTGATTTATAGTCTATACAGCTATGCAAAACTCTGCCTTTGGAGAAGGAACATTCCATTCCTGGAATGGTGGTTTTTACACATAATTAATGCCTACTGCTACGCTAATCACTGACTTAAACTGTGCTTTGTTGAATAATTAAATGCCAGTATTTTTCACAAGTCCTTTGTTGTTGTTTTTTTGTAATAGAACAGGATTCACTGGATAGATGAGAAAAATTTAACTGCTCACGTTGATGCTGGCATTGTTGGCCAAGACTTGGAAAAACAGGTATCATTAACCTACGTTTTTGAGAATGCTGGTATTTTTATAGCCCCAAATATACTGCCATATATTGGCTCATAAAGTAAATATATTTGTACGGTTATGCACATTATATCCGCCTAATGGCAGTTGTTATGTTATTAATTTTTCTGTTTATTTTAATCTTAGCAGGTATAATATGTATGTTAAAAATTGGTTTTTTAATGACTGACCAGAAACAACATTATCACTATCTTTGGGAACATTTCTATCAACTTCCATTTAGATCCAGAATAAGCTATCATCTTGAAGAAAATTATGTAGTCAAATAATGAAATATGGGTATTAACTAGAATAGCTAGTTTTGTTCTTTTAGTCTTACTAAAAGAACAAAAGGCTCTTATTAAAATAAAACATTTGACGCCTTTGTAATAGTAATGAATTCTGTTTTAAATAACATGTACTTTGGGAATCTACATCCTAATTATGAATTCATTCTACATTTAGTGGTACCTTTACCCAGACTCTCTTCAAAAGATATTAAATGTTTGAAGTTTTTTTAAAAAATTCATATGAACTATGCAATGGTAGTTATGTGGATCCTCTGATTTAGAATTCTGATACCAAACAGCAGGCCTTTCCTATTTGCCAAATAGATGAAGAAATAGAAAGCAGATGACATGTCTTGTTGATCTTAATATGTAGATATATTCATACCAAGGTAGACAGTCTCTGATAATCAGGTCCAAGGATGTTTTGGGCTTTAAAGGTGAATATCAATGCCTTAAATTGTATCCGCCATCTTTACACAAAAGATCAAGTATTTCAATATACAAGTAATCCTCGTTTAGCAACCACTATTGGTATTGGCAACTTAGTTGTTAAGCAAAGTGGTCACTAAGTGAAACCATGACCGTCCTTATGACCTTATTTAAGCTTTCCTTTGTTTTAGAGACTCGCATTGGTCGAAAATGCAAGAAGCGGTTGCAAAGTTACTTTTTCATAATTGTCATTACTGTGAATGGTCACTAAACAAGGACTAACTGTAGGCATATTATACTCGGGAGTGGGCTGCTGGGGGTTCACAGGGGTTCAGGAGAACCTCTAGCTAAGATTCTGTGCAGTTCGGAAAGCCCCCAAATCCCACTCCTGACTGGCCCCTCCCCACCCCTCCCATGAGTCCCCACACAGCCCATTTTGGATGCAGGTAAATGCAGGGTGCGCATGGAGGTTCGGAGAGGGTGAAAAACGGGCCTACCAGAAGTTCAGGAAGTTTTCACCCTCCTGGAGGCTTGAGGAAAGCCTTTGTAGCCTGGGGAGGGCAAAAACGCCATGGTGCAGGAGGCCGACTAGGCCATGTCCACCATGGCCACGCTCACCCAGCAACCGGGTTAAAGGTTTGAAGCCCACTCCTGATTATACCCCTAGAATTGCCTAGTTTGCGATATTTTGGTATTTTGGAGAACTTTCAAATACTCTTCTAAGGTAATCCTAAAAAGACTACATTCCTGTGGTCTAACTAGGTTGCAATCAAGATATGAATAAGATTCAGGAAAAGCATAAAATTGCAATTTTTAACTTCCATCACCATCTGGATATCCATAAAGAGGTGGAGTTAAGGATCCTTACCAGACTACGGATTTACTCTTCCAAGTAGTGTACAACCATCAGGACAAATTGAATGTATTTTGTTTCTTCTGACTGACAGTACCACCACTTATTCACTATAATGTCACGTTCACCATCATCCAGCCATTATCAAATTTAGATAGAGTTTCTGTGTACTTGTTCCAGCATTGGAAGCAAGAAGAAGTTGATAGTGGGTCAAATACCAACATTGTTTGAACACAATCCATCAAGAAAAAGTAGAATACAGGTACTTCTCAACTGACGATGAGTAATGTCATTAAGCGAATCTGGGTTCCCCCATTGACTGTTGGAAGCTGGCTGGGTTGCTTACAAATGGTAATCAAATGACCCGAGGAGAGAGTGACTATCATTTACATGCCATTTGCCAAGTACCTGATTATGTGACTTTGCTTGTCAGAAGGTAATCACATAAGCCCAAGACAACTACAACAGTCATAAATATGAACTAGTTGTCAAGTGTCACAGTTTTGATCACATGACAATGAAGATGCTGCAATAATTGTAAGTGTAAAAAAACGGTCATAAGTTACTTTTCAGTGCTGTAACTGAAAGGTCAATAAAGGAATGGTTGTAAATCGAGGACTACTTGTATTGTCTAAGTGAAGTAGCTTTTAAAGCATTTAAAAAACTGAACTTTGCAGTGGACATTAACAGCTAAAAGTTGTTAAAGTAATGGCGTTTTTTTTTCTATTTAGCTTGGTGAAAGTGGTTATTGTACAGGCCATGAACCAGATTCGATGGAATTTAGTACTCTTGGAGGATGGGTAGCCACCCGAGCATCAGGCATGAAGAAAAATGTTTATGGAAATATTGAAGATCTGGTAAATATTTTCTATAATTCTTATTATTTTTTTCTATTTTTCTATCAATAAATAATCTAACCTCTGCATTTATATTTCTGTTACTAACAAATATTAGCTGATGTTTATTAAAATGTAGTTTAGTGGTTGACAAATATTGGATTTATTTGACACATATGAAAAGAAAACAATGTATATACTCCTTTGCGTTTTGGGGTTTGGGAGGAAAAGAATTAAGATGGCACCAACATTTTTTTACTAGATCATATTATTTAGAGTAATACAAAGTTCTGTGGTGTCATTTTCTCCCTTATTTCTATCTACAATGGCAAAATAGGATGTAGATTTAGTTTTTCCTGGGCATTTAATATACATGCATATTTTATATATTCTCAAAGGTAGTATTAAGCAGGTTCTATTTTATATAGGTGGTTCATATAAAAATGGTAACACCCAAAGGCGTAATCCAAAAAAACTGTCAAGGACCACGCATGTCAACAGGACCTGATATTCATCATTTCATTTTAGGATCTGAAGGTATATATATATATTTTTTTTAAAATTACAATACTTTAATGCTTTCTATAACGCAATATGTAATTAATTTATTTAATAATTAAATTTAATTTAATTAATACTTCTGATTTAAGGAAAAAGAATTGTACTAACTGTACAATCATGGGTACTTGCAAAGTTTTTCAACAAAATATGGAGTGCCTCAATGCACTGTTACACCACAAGCTCTTCTCTTTTTGCACATGCATGCACGTATAATAGGGAACAGGGCCAGTGTCACAATAGGGCAGTGTTGCTTTGGTCATTCTGCCCACATGTCTCTTCCTGCAAATGCCACTGTCTTCATCTGACTCATGCAATTCAACACAAAATAGCATAGCTCTGTTTTGTGAGCCTAACAACTGAACTTTTATAACATTGATACTCGTAGCTACCACGTTGCGAGGATCAGTGTTAAACTACTGAGCCTATATTCTATATTTTGAATTCTAAGTGTGGTTCCTAGGGACATTTACCTTGGTGCATAATGGGGATTGAAAAAGCAATAACATAAAAGTGAGATACTGACATGTTGCAAGATACCAGCTTCCACTGTTTTTACCTGAACTATCACATGAGCCCAAACAGCAGTCTAAAGCAATTTAAATGGTGGATGGATGCATTCATGTGCATCATTTGGCAGGGAACTTCTTCAATAGAGGCTAGAGGTAAATGGTTAAGATCAGCTTCATCATTTTTTTCCTAGTAAATGCTGTGGAGTTTTTATTGGCTGTCATACAATGGCTAGTATATTTTGGAGAGCAACTCTTCCCCATGTGGCAGCCATTTAGTTAATCATAGTGTTGGAAGGGCCCTTTTAAATCTTAAATCTAACTTTGTGCTAGATATGGGAATCCAGATAAAGCATTTTAGACTGAGAACTATCTAACTTCTATTTGAATACATCTAATAAAGTTAGGTCTACTACCTCTTTGGATAACTGCTTCCACAATCAGTCTGGCCTTACCTTAAGTAAGGTTTGCTAATTTTAAAACATTATCCTTTCTGCAGCTTAAATCCATTAGTTAATACGGCCTCATATCAGATCTATTCAGTGGAGGCAATGACAAAAGGAAGTCCTAATCATTGACAGAAAAACTAAAGGAAAAGGCAACAGAACATCATCTGACGCCACTAATTCTTTTTGTCACTTACTAAATGCAAAGCAAAACTTTGACCAGAATTTTCTTCTCAATCTTGATAGAAAATTACAAATTTGATGCATTTCATATGTCAAACAAAACACAGAAGTCTTAAATCTAACACTATATTAAGGGCACCTAATTTAAGGTTTCCATTTGAATAAGACTCAACCTGTATAATCAAGCTGAAAAAAAATGTTAAAATACACTTTAAAAAGAATATATTTTAGAAGTGTTTTATTAAACGCTACAGTTAGTCCTTGACTTAATAACCACAATTGAGCCCCAAATTTCCATTGCTAAGCAAAACAGTTGTTAAGTGAGTTTTGCCCCATTTTAGACCTTTCTTGCCACAGTTGTTAAGTGAATCACTGAAGTTAAGTTAGTAACACGGTTGTTAAGTGAATCTGGCTTCCCCATTGACTTGGTTCATTAGACGGTTGCAAAAGGGGATCAAATGACCCTGGGACACTGCGACCATCATAAATATATGCTGGTTGCCAAGCATCCAAATTTTGGTCACATGATCACAGGAATGCCGCAATGGTCATAAGTGTGAAAAAGAGTCATAAATCACTTTTTTTTAGTGTTGTAATTTCAAATGGTCACTAAATGAATAGTTGTAGGTCGAGTACCTGTACTGTTATATTTACTGATTTTATTTAATACAGATAGTGAACTCATCCTAGATATTTTGCCTAACTATGGATAGTGTTATTCATAGTTCAGAAATGCTTGTCTATACATTTCTTTATGAATAAATTCTTAACATAATGGCTTTCAGAAGCAAATCCTTATGCTAAATCCAAATCCTTTATTTGGTTTGATGAACCAAATAAATATATTGAAGAATAATTAGAACAAATTAATGACTAGTCAGATTTTCATAACTTTCACCTGAAGTGACTTGAATAAATAGCAGGGTTCAGAGATTGTGCAAAATCATGCTTTATTTAATCATGGTTTTAACAAACTATGATTGATTACACTTAGCCATAAAGTACCATTTACAAATCACAACTGCAGAGTTCACTTACTGAATTAAACCAGAATAAAATCATGATATATGTATCAGCCCACAGCCACTGTATTCATGTGGTTTCTAAGATTGATTGGATTTTGAAACAGGCAGTAATTTATTGGACGTCAATATACTTTTGTGAGCTCATTTGCATAGACCTGCAAATGTTTCTTTCTGAAATATGTCTATCTTTTTCTTTGTAGTCAGAAGTCATTTCCATTTTAAATAATTTATATTTGCAAGTAAAAACATATTTAGATGTTTTGCTTATATCAAATAGTGTGAATTATTCTCGTTTTAATGAGTGCTAGAGCAGTACTTTGTGCTGGGTCCTTCCACAAATCTACTTCACAAGTTGAGTTTTAGTTACATTTCAGAAGATTAAATAACAGCTTTAATATTGTTTTTAAAAATTTAGTCTTATAATATGCTATAGTGAGTAAATACTATTATATTTGGAAGGCTGATCCTCACAGTTTGAGAAATACTGCATTCCCTGTACATTACCATTTGGAATTTTAAGGATGGGAAACATTTAAAGAAAAGAACTACACTATTGTGTGGTTTCCATTTTTTAATGACTTTAAATAATATGTGGAATAGAATTTTGGATATTGGTATGAAATCATAAAATTCTCTATATCTTTCAGCTGCAGTAGCAAAATGATTATTTTCCTCTTTTTATAAAGGAATCCTTGGAGTGATAACAGAAGTTACAGTAAAAATTCGACCAGTCCCTGAATACCAAAAGTACGGCTCTGTAGTATTTCCAAACTTTGAGAAAGGGGTGGCTTGTTTAAGAGAAGTAGCAAAGCAGGTAAAGTAATCTTGTCTTCAAATTGTATTTAATTGCACTTTTTAAAAAGCTGCAGTATCAAGTGCTTTCACTAGATGGCATGCTTGTGCCCTACTCCACTTGCCTCTCAGGCTGAAGAATATGTTTAAAACTGCAATTCAATAACCTAATCAATTCCAAAGAGGGCATTAGTCCTGAGTATTTTAAATCCAATGTATATCAAATCAAACTAATTAAACCTAGATATAGACTATTTTCATGTAATAAAAAAATGTTATTGTTCGCATGTTTGGAGAAGAGTTATGTTACTTAAGTGTAGTGGCATCAGTTATTTTACTGTGGTTTTTCCCCCCAAATTATTAAACTTTCTATCAGTGTTAAAAGGGATTTAGAAGGTGTTTTCTTGTATTTTTCAAAAAAACAAAAACAAAAACCCAGTTAAGAATATTTTTAAAAATATTTTAATGTATTTAATTATATTTGACTAGAAACCCCCCCCCCCCCCCAAATCCCTTCAAACTCTGTTATTCTAATAAATCTAAGGAATTAAGATATAAGAAGGAAAGGGGATAAGCAGGCAAATTTTCAGAAGTAGAAAAGGCTTTCCGTTTATTTCCATTACATTAAAATCAGTATTTTTCTTATAAAAGCCTAGTTAATATAATTTTGAAATAGAGACCTAATAAAAATGTTAAACTGGAGAAACTTCAAATTTCAAGCAGCATTCTTATTTTAAAATCTAATAGTGATTCTTACTTTTTTTAAGTACCATATTATAATCTATAATGGATAGGTAGTTAATACATTGTAAACCTGTAATCTCCCAGACTTTTGTTTACTTCTTTATATTTTATTCATTTTTTCCTATCTTTTTTTTTCATTTATATTCCTTTCAGATATCTAATTAAAAAAAGGCTAATGCCCTCTCTCTTTCCCCATTTCTTAATTTTCTCTTAATGTCAGATCTTATGCTATTCCTTGAAGCCACAGGGACATTTTTGGAGAAGACAGAATACAGGACATGAAACAGTCCATTGTACAAGCACACTTCTACTTGTTTTTCTATGTGTTGATATATATATTTTGATACATGCTTTATCCTTTCTCCTCTCTACTCTTGAACGGCACTGTATTCTATAAATGCTCAAATCTTCCATTGTCTTTTCATTACTTTTATTCTTTATTTGCTCTGGTCATCTTTTGACTATTTTTAAAGTATCTGCTATGTACCTCTGATTTTACAAGTGTACCTCTTTGGGTGAAATTTAACATCTAAGCACATTTTCTCTTCCCTGCCTTCAATTGTAATTCCAGGCATCCTACCTAAAACCTGCTCAAGGGAGCCACCTAATTCTCCAGGGCAGATTTTACAGGGCAGATTACAGAGGGGAAAGCAAATTACACACAAATATACATTTTACTGTTTGGCCAAGGGAAACTGGTGGTTGAATTCATCCTTCAGATTTAAGCAACAGGGTTTTTCTTTGCTATCACATTTCTGAAGTGGTTTTTGACCTGTTACAATTAACTTATATTTATGATATGGCATTATATTTTAGAAAGTTGAGTGGTGCAGTGGCCTAGAGGTGGAGCTCTCACCTCACAATCAGGAGACTGTGAGTTCGATCCTAGATAGTGGTGGTTAGTTCTCTCTCTGGGCACAATGAGTAAATATCAGCTGCGAACTCTGCATTGGCAACAGGAAGGGCATTCGGCCAGTAAGCACTCGGCTCCATTCAGTTGCCCTGACTCCCCCCCCCCCCCCGATGCGAGGGATTACAGAGTCATTAAAAGACCAAAAAAATATATATTTTAGAAAGTATTCTCCTCAACCATGTGTAATTAAGTGTGGTTCAATACAGTGTTAAAAATCTTTTAAAGTACTGCATCTCAGATATATTTGAATATCTGCAATTTATTTAAAAGGCCCAATATAACAATATATTATGGTTCAAATTTTAAAAGCATTAATCTTGACTCCCTGTGTTGAGGAGGAATTATTGAATATCTTTTTACTGAATAATGAAAACCCTTTGCAGAAGTTCTGTGTTTAACAGTTGGTCAGACAGCAGTACTTATTCCCATGCCAGGTTTTTTTCAGGCGCATTGATATAATTTAATTTGTATGTTTCACCACTATTCTTTATTCTTTCCCCATAGCGATGTGCTCCTGCATCCATTCGCCTGATGGACAATGTACAGTTTCAGTTTGGTAAGTTTTTAACTAAACTTTTAGGAATTGTTTTGGTAACCAGACCTTCCTTAATTGTAAGTAGTGAATTGGAAGCAGCATCCAGGAATATACGGTCTATTTTTCCTGTACTTATTTCATGTGCTGCAACTTTCTACTGTCTTATCCATCTGATGTTAATCATCATAGCTCATTTTTGCAGTCAATATTCAAAGAACTATCCAGGTTATCACAAAACGACAAACATGAAGCATGTGCTCTTGTAACTGCAGTAGCTATTGATACCTACCAACTTGTTTTTTTAAGTAATTTTTTTTTGCTTTAAAAAAAATGTCAAAAACCACATACAATATGCTTGAGTTCTTAGACACATCCTAAATTGTTCTTGAGAACTTGGGTAAGCTTCCTTTGATGTTAATCTTGGTAAATTGTAACCCAACATTGCAGTCAGGAAACTAAGACATGATGTGTAAGTTATTCTCAGTTACTACCGTAAAGAGATAGCCATCACTACATTTGTTCCAGCATTTACTGTTTTCTCATCTGTTAATAACCAATAAGTGGTTTCATGAAATTCAAATGTTGCTAAAACATGCCAGGACTATAATATTGATTTGTTAGTTAGATTAATTGGATTAAAATTTCTTGAACAACTAATTGGGACAAGTACTTCATCATGCAACAAACATTTTTTTTAAAAAAGTGCAATCCCAACTTTAGTCACAAATCAATTTATAGGCTTTAAGAAAAGAAAATAAGTACTACTTGGAGCAAATGTCCTATGAGAAACATAACATGCTGCTGGACAATCCTCCACTTTTAAAAAGCTCTGTTAGCATTAGTATTCTGTTGGTAGGGTTGCAGTTGCAATATTCTATTCTATATGGCACTTGCAATATTCTAATCCCTCTTTGTATTTTGATGTATTTGGTGAGAGTTGGTGAGGCCTATCATGATTATGAAATTGGAAGAGTATAAACAGGCTGATAGAAAAATTCCCCTCTCATGAGAAAAGGCAAGGCAACAAACAGAAATTCCCCAAAGAGACGTCCCCAAGTGTAGGAGCAGCAATCATGGTAAAAGCCAGTTCATTAAGAGCCTTAAGAAAGTAATTGAATTTAGCTAAAGTTCAGTGAATAAGCACAGATTGCCCTAAAACCTTTTACCTTATGCTCAGTGCTGTTTGTGATTCCCCCCCCCCACCATCACCAAAGCCCTGAGAATTAAGTTTCACATTCTTTGTGTGCTTGAGTCTTGAAAAGGTTACCATACAATTATACCGGAGAATATAAATCCAGGAAGTAGGTCAGAGTGATGTAGTGTATAATTTACATATCATGAAATGCTAGATCAAAAAATAGTATTTTATGCAAAAATGCTTCATTTCACCCTATATCTCAAAATTTCCTGGGTTTCAAGTACATATGCATGCATCCAAATAATTAATGTATTGCATACATTCCCATTATGCATATCTGAATTTTATTCATCTTTCTGGTGTCTTACAATATCTTTTCTCTTTCTTGGCAAGGTCATGCCCTTAAACCACAGGTTGCATCTATTTTTACATCACTACTGGATGGGCTGAAAAAATTTTACATCACGAAGGTATCTAATCTTAATCTTGCAAATACACATTTTAAATATTTTTGTGTTTCACAGACAGTAGTTTTAGTATGGATGACAGTTTGATAGCGATGGTTTGCAGATGAACAAAAACGCATGTGTTTTGCAATCCAAAATGCAGTTATTTTGAATGGAAAAATGTTTTCAACATCTCATTCTAGTTTAAGTTACTCAAACTGTTTTGAGTATTCCATTTTAAGTGAGGTGATATGGTTGGAACTTAGGATGTTAGGATGGTATTTTTTTTAAAAAAAAATTGTCCTACCTGCAGCAGACCAGCAGGAAGGATGGGCTGCTTTGGCTTGGGCTGCTTAAAGGGTTTTCTGGGGTAAAGTGTGGACAAGAACAGCAGACATTTAAGGAGTGCATGGTGCCCTGAGGGAGCCATTATAGACTAGCTGCCAATGGAGACTGATTGAAGTGTGAGCTATAGAGATGGAGAGTATTACAAGGGACTGTTGAACTCAGGACTGAACTGGTGCTTTTCTTGAAGTATGATTGGGATCTAAATTATGATATCCTCTATAAACCCAAGCTTTAGTTGGGTTTGTTTTTTTAAATGCAGCATAATTTGAAATGTTCTTAAAATGATTTTCCCCCAGAACAATTTTATAACCTGTAAAAAACACATTATTAGCCTTGTAGATAATCCAATATTAAGCATACCATAACTCCCTTCCCCCAAGTATTTGGAACTGAAGTTAGCATCCTCTTTACCACTGAAACCCAAAATGGGGGAAGGAGGTAAGTTATAACATGAGATAGTGATTGATCCCTTTTGTTCTGCATTTCCATGCCAATAGAAATGAAACATCGGCATCTGCTGTCCCTGTTATTTTCTCCAGCTACCAGGCCTCTTGTTATTTCTGGATTTTACTTGAAGAAATATGATGTTTGTTGGTATTTGGCAATTGAAATTATACTTTAGTTTAATTGAGCCTGAAAAACTTCAAAAACTGAATTCTCAACTTCACTTTTTTAAAAAAAAGTCACGTCATGCTTCTTACTTTTGAAATTGATCTTATCAAAAGTAATATGAAAATGAATTTAGTGACAATAATAACGGAGATCTTGCTGTCCATATTACAATAATATAATTAATGCAGGTGCTTTCTTTCCACAGTTCAAAGGATTTGATCCCAATGTATTATGTGTTGCTACGTTGGTCTTTGAAGGTAACAGAGAGAAAGTCCTCCAGCACGAAAAGCAGGTTTATGATATTGCTGCAAAATTTGGGTATGATTTTTAAAGTTTTATTACTGCTATTTTTCATTTATTATCCTAAAACCTTTTCAGTGTTAAGTAGAACTGGCTGGACCCTTGGATGTCACGCATTTTTCAGTTATAGAAAATGAAAAAGTGAGAACAAACAAACATTGTTGTGAGTCTCTTTTTAGCTGCACATATTCAGTAATTACGTTTTTATAATAAATATTGCAAATATTATTGCTATTAGTTTGCCTCAGCGTGCATTTTGGCAAAGCCATAACTATTACAACAAAATGTAAATACTTATCTTACTCAGCTGAAGTCATGTCTGTTTATAATAGTTTTCTTTTTCTAATTTTTAAAAGCAACTTCTGATACTAAATGAGTCAATACAGGGAAGGAGAGTAATGTTTAGAGATTAAGGTATAATAATGTTCATTATTGACTTACAGCTGGAATGAACAAGTCTGTTTTAAAAAGGAAATTGTCTGTCTTTAATCAACAGAACTTGATTAATTATATATATCCCACCTCCTGTCACCTATTGCTCTGTGCTGTTGCAAGGAAACAGAAAACATTTCACTTTTATAAGCTGAGTAATGGAAGGGTAATTTGTGTCCAGCTAGTTTGATTGATTATGGGTCTGATAATGAAACTATGGTGAAGATATTTATTCAGATTACAACAACTTTATTTTCCATTTAAGAAAAAAAATAACAGCATTGCTACTGCTAAGAAGATCTTTTGTTAACTTCAGTTCTTTTACAGGTTTTGCTAATAGCATTCTACTTTTCAATGTTATTCTATAAAAGGATTATTCCAAAACATCCCCAAACATTCAGATTCAAAGAAGTACGGTGCCTTTTGAAGTATTGAAATATATATACATATACACACATGCATACATACATACATACATACATACATACATACATACATTTGTTTTCTGAGGTTTTTGTGGGTGTTTGTATGTAGGTCTTTGGTTGTTCGGGTTTTCTCCCGCGTAAAATTGGAAGTGTCTTGGCGATGTTTCGACGAAGTCTCATTCGTCATCTTCAGGCTGGTGTTTTCGGCTTCGTGCTTCTAGGAGCAATGTGTGATCGCAGCTGTTTCTTCCTTTTAACTGCCAGTGGGGGTGTGAACTGATTGGGTGGGAGCTTGGCTGTGTTCTGATTGGGTGGAGGTGTGTTCTGATTGGTTGGAGGCTTGGCTGTGCTCTGATTGGATGGGGGGTTGGCTGTGCTCTGATTGGATGGGGGTGTGTTCTGTTTGGGTGGGGGCTTGGTTGTGCTCAGGTTAGTCTGAGTTGCAGGGGGATTTGAACTGGTGAGCTGTGTTGCTGTTGTTTGGCTTCGCGTTATTAACAAATGAGTCCCTAACACAAAGAATGACACCAGACCCACACTCACGAAAACCACACAGGATGTCACCACCACACATCCACACAAAAAGCAAACCAAAACCCACACCGATGATGAGGCATGACCACAAACCAGAAGCTAGACCACAGCTGCATCATTAGCCACTTTAAACCCCTCCAATCCATACATGAAGCAAACTGACACCCACCATGAAGATGTGGCATGACCATGAACGCAAAGCCAAACAACAGCAAGACAGCTCACCAGCTCAAATCCCCCTGCAACTCAGACTAACCCGAGCACAACCAAGCCCCCACCCAAACAGAACACACCCCCAGCCAATCAGAACACACCTCCAGCCAATCAGAACACAGCCAAGCTCCCACCCAATCAGTTCACACCCCCACTGGCAGTTAAAAGGAAGAAACAGCTGCGATCACACATTGCTCCTAGAAACACGAAGCTGAAAACACCAGCCTGAAGATGACGAATGAGACTTCGTCGAAACGTCGCCAAGACACTTCCAATTTTATGCGGGAGAAAACCTGAATAACCAAAGACATATATGTATGTATGTATGTATGTATGTATGTATGTATGTATGTATGTCTTCTTAAGTTTTCGGGGGTGTGCATATGCAAAAAATTAAAATCTCGGGTGTTTTCCCGCGTCATTGTAAATAAGTTGGTTAAAATATTTAAAATTCTGGTTAAAATCCCAGCTTATTTTAACCAGAATTTTAAATATTTTAACCAACTTATTTACAATGACGCGGGAAAACACCCGAGATTTTAATTTTTTGCATACACACACACACACACACACACACACACACACAGAGAGAGAGAGAGAGAGAGAGAGAGAGAGAGAGAGAGAGAGAGAGAGAGAGAGAGAGAAATAATTTCATCATCAATTTGCAATTAAAACATGGGCTATTCTACCAATTTCTTGCTCCATATCCTATCTACTCAATTGTGCTTCGCTTTTGGCCTGAAACTACAAAATGAGGAGTAAGATAGCGCTTTTATTAGTTGTTCTAGCTACTGATTCTGTACAGAAGCCCCGTATTGGTTTTTCTTGTACACTGTCCTTTGCACACTGTGTTCTTTGTCACAATGCCAGAGAAAAAGGGAGAAAATGCAGCCAGCTATTAAAAGAGGCTGTTATACTTCCCACCAGGCAGCTGTTAACTCGTGTCTGGCTATCACTTTATCAAGCTGCAGACCCAGTTGGCTTTCAGGTTCTTGCTCCTTTGAAGAGCCAGTAACAGCAGAAAGAAGATAGCTCCATGGCATCAACCGTCCCCAAGCCTGTTTAAACTGCCTTTCTTGTTGCATGTAATCAAACATGTCGCTAGCAACCTACTCCCCTGACTCTTCCATAGAACAGTGCTCATTAGCACCAACAAGTGGAGTCGAAGCAGCGTCCTTTTTAAAAACAAACCAAAATGTTCCTACTCTGAGGAATTTGACTAACTATCATAAACTTAATGCAGAGAATTGACAGGATGCGGCAAAAGGGTGTTTGCGAGTACCACAATATCTATGAGATAAATCCCCCTAGATAAATATTTTATTTGCCCAAATCTTACCAATCTTCAATACCTGAGAATGGGCTTGTCTGTATGTGAACATCCAATATCATCATTTGAGGGCTAGAAAAGTCTGCTTTATTGCATATATTATCCTGCCTTTCCTCGCCATACTTTTAAGGTAGTTAAAGTAGCCTATGGGAGAAGGGAAGGGGGCATACGTTATCCTTGCAAAAAAAAACCAAAAAACCTTTTGAGTATTCAGAGACCAGTTGACAGAAAGGGAATTCTGAAACCTGAAACTTGAATTCAGGTTTCCTGGTCCAACCTCACCACTATACTGTGTTGGCAATCTTTTAAAATGATTTTTCTCTAAATCCTGCATAATATTTTTTGCCAAATAGCAAAAATCTTTGTCCTTTATCTTCTCGGTATTGTGTGGAAGTATCTAAACAGTGCAAAACTGCAGGCTTCCCATTTCAACGTATTGTAACGATGGACTTTGTGTCACTTGAAAATCCTATGTGTGTAAATGCACATGCATGTATAACTTCTTATGTCAATTATTATATCTAGAACTAACCCTAATCTATATAAATTCTAGCAACTAAAGTACAGGCAGTTCTCGACTTACAACCATTCCTTTAGTGACCATTCGAAGTGACAACGGCACTGAAAAAAGTGACTTATGACCAGTTTTCATACTTACATCATTGCAACAGCCCAATGGTCAAACATGATCAAAATAACAGGTGCTTGGCAACTGGCATGTATTTATAACAGTTGCATTGTCTCACTGGGATCACCATTTGCAAGCTTCCCAACCAGCTTCCAACAAGCAGAGTCAATGGGGGAAACTGGATTTACTAAACAACCATGTGATTCACTTAACAACTGCACTGATTCGTTTAACAACTCTGGCAACAAGTCGTAAAATGGGACAAAACTCATAACTGCCTTGCTTAGCAACAGATATTTTGGACTCAGTTGTGATCATAAGTGGAGGACTACCTGTACTATTATTATATCCTCAGAATGGCTAGTGTTGACATTTTAGAGCTAGAAAGTATAATATTTTAATATTTTCAAATTGCAGTGGTCTTGCAGCTGGAGAAGACAATGGACAGAGAGGCTATATGATGACATTTATCATTGCTTATATTAGGGTAAGTTTATTCTACTTTTTGAACAATATATAAATATATAATTTATAAAATATATAAACCTGGGAAAGCTATTGAAGTGAAGCAAGAAAAAATCCTGAACTGATTCAGTTCAGAAACGCACCCATATTTCAGGGCTTCAGAATTCTTGGAGATACATATGAACATATGCTATTAAACTGTCCCTTGTACATCGAATGGTGATTGAAAGTTGCTAACAACTTTAATTGGCATTGTGACCAAGAGGCCATTACTCTTCTTTTGAGGACATCACTTTTCAGAAACCTCTAAAAAGGCTGATTTTTTAAAAAGTAACAAGAAGTAGCTATCAGAAACCATCTGGTTCCTCCTTGTGGTATTGTTAGCTATTAATTTTCTCAGGATTTTCTTGCAATTTTTATCCTTTTACTATATTTATTATAATGGTTTTTTCCTCTTGTGTTTGGTTTTAGATAATAAATACATAGTCTTTGAACTTTCAAGGTACAAGACTCATGGAAATTGAATTGTTTTGCTTCTTTTTTGTCTTTGTGCTTTATAAAATTATATAGTTTTACAATGTTGCTTATATTAAGTCCATGATATATATTACCCACAATTTGATAGGACAGGAAATTGAAGCTAAGTTTCAGATACGTTTTCCATACTCCTGGACTGAGCCTAGTCATTTAATTAGCTAAAGGCAGGTCTGTTGCCTCAGTAATACCTTAACTATTTTCAGTTGCATATTTATACATAGTAAATACATGAGTCTAAGATGGAATACTAATCCAAGGCATTTCTGGTTTCTTAAATAGGACCTTGGCATGGATTATTATATAATAGGAGAATCATTTGAAACATCCGTTCCTTGGGATAGGTAAAATCAAAACATTATTCAGTGTTTTTTTTCTGGAAAATTTGTTTAAAAGTGGTGGTTTTAGGTTTTAATGATCTTAAGTATTTTGTAGAATATAAAGATTGTTTCTGGAATAGTAAAAAAAAAAACTATGTTATTTGACAGTCCATGTGAAACTTATTTTAGTAATACATCAAAGGTTCTTGATGAAGTAAGGAAACCTATTCACTTGGCTCCTAACTTCCCCATCCTCCAGTAGAAGAACAACTTCTGCCGTCAGGCACTTTTTGAGCCAATGGAAGATCTTGTTTAAAAGAAAAGGACAATCATCATCTCTCTGCTGATGCCCTTATGAGCACAAGCAAAGTTAAATACGGATTTAACCCAATACCCAAAACCTTACAATTAGAACGACTTAATTAAATGGCTTTATTGATACTATCTTCTAAAAATCTCCTAAGTTTAGTCCTGTAACTGGTCTTGTGATTCTATTGAGAAACTATTAAGTTGGCAGTTCTCATCTTCACATTTCTAATATTTGTTATGATTTTGTTATTTCCCAAACAAATTCTAATTTGCAAATGATTTCCATTATTTCCAACATATTATCAATTAAGGCTTTAAGTTATAGGAGACTGCTCTAGAACTATTCAGAACTTTTTGATCTTGTGCCTTTCAAGTATACATTATGTACATTTGGCTTTTACAATTAATATAATCAAATTTGTAACCTTTACTTGGTCAACTGGTTCCCCTTACCACATTCAGAGGAATGGCATCTGTAGAGCCAATATAATTTCCCTGTGGTGGAAAAAGTCCTGATAAAGAGACTATCCATCTAGGTCTTAAATTTAGGGAGCTTTAATCAAGATAAAAATTATAACATGTTTAAATATAATTCCAGTTTCTATTAAACGTTTATTGATTATATTGTGGCAATATGTACATTTAAGAACCAAGCAGAATGTGCAGGCACATTTTTACTTTTAATGATCCAGAATTAATCCTTGTATTAGGTTACAATAAATCCATTCTTATATTGGTCATAAAATGTTACCAATGAATATGTTAAATAATTTTGATTTTTTAACCTTTGTACTGTTTTATCCTTAGGGTTGTCGATCTGTGCAAAAATGTAAAGGAAAGAATGACAAGAGAATGCAAAGAAAAAGGTGTTCAGTTTCCACCATTTGCTACCTGTCGGTAAAGCATCTTCATATAAATTAAGTTCTAAAATGGGTTGGGCACCCTATAAGTGATATGTAGGCCTATAGTTTGATCTTTATCGCCCCCAGAATCCTTTTGAAATCATGTCATTATAATTTTGCATCAAAACCCTAATGCTATGTAGCCTTATTTATTTGGTGACCAGTTTTTGTAAAATAATGTAAGATGCCCACTTGCATCAGCTGAATCTCCTAATTGCTACAAAGAAAATTAAATTACAACAAGCCTTTATCTTGTTTATAATCACCACATTTTGTCATACAAAATGTAATGTGCAAATCATCACTAGTCAAAACAAGTCAAGGTTTCTAAGTTATAAGTGTGACCTTTGCTTTTCTCTGTTGATCAGACTGAAATTTTAACCATAGTTAGTTCAGCTTCAGCAACATTGTTATCCCTATAATGCAGTGTTTTCTAACCTTAGCCATTTTGAGATGTGTGGCCTTCCCAGAATATCCTGATGCTGGCTGGGGTACTTTAAATTTAATAATCCAAATTTAAGAGAGATGGAAATACTTGAGTTTAACTCTTGTTCTGGTTCACACATTATATTACCAATTCTGCTGGTTCCCCCCCCCCCCCCCTTGTATATAGTTTTTGCTCTCTCTTTTTTTAACGTAGTAAAATGTTGCATTGGGAATGTAAAGTCCTGCTGCTGGAAATTCTGGAAATATTCGTACAAGTACATCCCAGTGTCGCCATATCGTTTATTTTTAAACTGGACTCTGCACAAGAATACTAAGTTATTTGATCTGACATGGTGTGTGTTTTTTCCCAAATAAAACAGGGTGACACAGATGTATGATTCCGGTGCGTGTGTCTACTTCTATTTGGGCTTTAACTACAGAGGAATTAGTGACCCTATTCGGGTATATGAAGAAATAGAGGTAATTCTACATATTTAATAACATAAATGTTCTACATAAAGTTTATGTTTAATTGTTACCTAAACCAAAGTTAAATGTGAAACTGGCTGTTTGATAGCTTTAAGGAGATGTTTATTTTTTATAACCTTGTTGGTCATCTGTTTCATCGACCCTGAATTTCCTGGTGGTTCTCCCATCCAAGTTCTTTTCAAGTTGAACCCTCGTAAGTTTTTTCCCCCAAGTTCTAACCTCATTTCTATTTTTTTTGTAGCCTCTATTTCCCCCATCATCCAATTAAGACCATAACTTTTGGTTGGGATGCTTTTCTAGGATATTTGCAGAACTCTAACAAAGTTTTTCTTATTAGCAGAATTGGATGGAATAAAAGTGAGGATGAATATGTGCTAACATTTGCTATTTAATTACACTTTTGATACATATTGCAACTAATATTATGTTTACATAGAACTTCAGAATGAAAATGCTTTGAAAGGAGTTGTTTTCATTTTTATCAGGGACTTTTAAAAACATTTTGGAAACACGTCTCTCAAAAGGTAAATTGCAAGTAAAACTACTGTCCTTATTTAGGTGTAAATAATGTAACAAACCCTTCATTTATATTATATATTTGCTGATGACTAAATGAAACATACTATTTTGCCTGCTTGAACAAATGAATAATTTAAATTACTTTATTCCTTTTAGACAGCAGCTAGAGATGAAATCCTTGCTAATGGAGGAAGTTTGTCACATCATCATGGAGGTATTGTTACAGATCATACTTTTAGTTACTCACTGTGTAGCAGGGATTTTTTATTCATATATCTGTAAAAAGAGAAAAGATACTCCTGTATAATATAGCCCAATTAGACTGCTTAGCATCATTGGCAAATAAAACACTCATCATCTCTCCTGGAAGCTTATAGAGTGGCTGGAACGTAACAGGTGAACTAACCAGTTTTAGAATCTGTCGGGCATGTTCAGTTAATACACAGAGAGACTTAAGAGAATTGTACACTAATCTGTCAGTGTGTGAAATGCTTTGTATTTAATACTCCTGTAGAAGTAGTGGTTTCCAACCTTTCAGGCTTGGTAGACTAGCGGAAGCAGCGGGGGATAGAGGGGATGGTTTCGCGTGCCCCTCTTTCACAAATGTAGCTGCACTTACACACACGCCACTTCCACGCCCTGGTTTCAAATAGGCTGCAGCCCAGCACTGGGCTGCAGACCGGGGTTGGGGACCCCTAAATTAGCTGCCAAACAGCTAATTGGGCAGTTGGATTGGGCTTCCGGAATAACGCCAATCAACTGTTCTAGGTGGCAGGATTCACTGCCATTTGGCAGCGAAGGCAATCAGTGGCAGCAGCAATCCCCACCGCCTAGAAAGCTGATCAGCGATATTCCGGGAGGCCGATCCAACAGCCAATCGGTTGCTCCGCAGCAAAGGCTCTAGCATTCCCTGGTGACAGGCGGCAGCGGCAAATGCCACTGCACCAATCCCCTTCCCCCCACCACAATATTTGCTCTATAAGACTCACAAACATTTTCACCCACTTTTGGGGGGGGGGGGAGTGCGTCTTATAGTGCGAAAAATACGAAATTTATTTCTCATTGTTTGTTTTGGTAGCCTCATCTTAAATTCAGAATCATGAGAGAAACCTTGCCAAGCAACCTTGCCAGAAAACCCTTAATTTATCTTGTACATAGTTCTTATTTAGAGGATAGAAAAAGGAAGTGGAAGTAGTTGGAACATTGGGTGGGAGAAGGATCATATAATGCTGAAATTCTTGATTGTAAGGGAAAGTAAGACTTAGAATTTATGTCAGGCCTATCAAACTGGCAGCCCACGGGCCGGGTACTGCCCATGCAGGCCACACCCACTCCAGTTCCGCAAAGGCAGAAAACATCCTTATATGGCCTGCAATACGATTGGGTTTGACACCCCTGATTTATGTAGTCACTAAGTGTTGAAGAAAACTATTCTAGTGAAAAGGAAAGTGGAAGACAATGAAAAGGCCATTTTGGCTACACAAAAGGTTAGTGAAAACCTAATGATAAAATAAGAACACATTTTAAAAAATGGGAAAGGGGGCCAGGTAAAAAAGGAAATGTTAAAAGAACTATAGTGCTTCTGTCAGGCAAGTGTAAAGTTAAACTGAGATGACTTAGCAAAGGATACTAAGAATAACGAATGGGCATAAAGTGTTTTCAGTAGAAAAAGAAAAGAAAGAATCTAATTAGTATTTGCTCAGTGAAAAGGCAAAATACCAACAGATAACAAGGAAAAGACAGAGCATCTCAACTTCTATTTTGCTTCAGTTAGTCCATCAACACAGAAAGAAGGAAAAAGTAGGAAATTAAGAAGGGGGCATGATTAAAGATTGAAATTTCTAAAAAAAAAAATGTGCATAGTTTGAATGACCAAAGTCCTTCTAATTACCTTAGGAAAAGTTATTTATAAGCCATTCTTTTTCCAAGTGTTTTATTCACAAGTCCAATGTTACAGGCAGAATTATCAGCAACTGATACTGCTTTTAACCCAACATAGCCCAACCATTTCTATTCTCCCTTCAACTGCTTAAGTCAAATATTGCTCTTGCATGGCTATTGACATTAGAATGCTCTCTTTTTTGCTTAGGAGATGGCCATAACAGTTTTCATAGATATTGCACTTGAAACAATATTAGTTGGATTTGTCCTCTCAATGTTCAGAAATGGGATATTCAGCCATATTGTTTTGAAAAAAGGGGTCTTTTTGGTTTTGAAGCTGATTAATCATGTGATCCAGCAACTTCCACCCTAATTAAAGATTCAGATTTTAATTATTACAGTTCTAATTCTTCCATCCTGTGGGTTATGCTGATATTTGAATCTCTTTTACAGTATACTGTATGGCTCACGATTTCTGTACTAATAATTCATGCCGTATTTAATGGATTTCATTTAGAAATTTAACAGCCTGCTGTGACTGGAACTCATTTTTCATGTATAAGATGGATTTCTATTTTCTCTAAAATCCAGAAGACTCGCCATTTCTTTCATAACAATATATCTGACAGAAGTGTTTTATTCCTATTAGCAATTCCTCAGCATTCTCCCCCTTATGTGTCACTGATCAAAGAAAACCCCTTAATCCCAACATGTCCCTCCCCCAAGTCACTTGGCCTATATCTTTCTAGTGCTTTTTCTGTGATTCTGAGAGAACCTTTTAAACAACTTGTACCTGTTCCCATAAACTGCTGATCTGAAAATCTGTATTTCTAATGGCTGCCTGTGGGTGGGGAGCTTCGAGCCCATGTCTTCCAATGCATAGAAGTAAATGATCATCTGCCCAAGTATATCAATAATTAACTTATCTGATTTCTTGTCAAAGCTGTTGTTGCTCCTGACAGTATTTCATCATTTACTTAATGGATGCAAACCCCCTGTCTTCAACCTGGATTACAATGATACATTTTCAAGACTAGCAGCTCTTTGTTATAATGGCCAAATGAACGTTGTTTTCTGAATGCATATTTTAAAATGGTGTCTTCAATCCACCTATGTTGTTTTTCTATATCATTTTGCTCTCAAAGGGAATAATTGGTTATGAGATCTCTGTCCTCCAAATCCCATCATAGTACATTTTACCAGGCATACTGCTGTGGTGTGGATAGACATCTATCCTGGATCTGGGCTGTGCGTGATATCCATGCAAAGGGCAATGCATGCTGTTGTCATGCAGTTCCCATTCACTAATACTGCTCATCCAGGTAAACATACCTGAAGTTTGTAGGACGACAAAGGAGATAGGTTGTCTCTTACTGCATTTCTTACAGCGGTTGCTGGTTCTTTTTGTTTTGCATATTCTGCTTTGTATTGCTTGGGAACTGAACAAGAAAAGCAGGAGGCATGGCCTGAACAGTTCCAAATTAAGAGCTCAGTTCTAGGATATTCCACTCATTTGGATAAAAAAATAAATGTGAAAACATGGGTTCCCATCTAAAGATGAGCAATTAAAGATGAACAAAATGTCCCTATAAGGATATAAGTCAAGAATACTCAGAAGCAATGCTCTAAGTCTGCATTGGTTCTGTAACATTTCTGAGCAGATATCTCATGATTTGCTACAGACTGGATGTTGGAAATCTCACCATGAATCTGAAATGTCTTCCTGGGCAGAGTAGAATGAGAAGCGAGCTATTGGGACCAATGATTTGTGGCTGCCATTCGCGGGAATGCCTGCCTCGGCCTTGGAAGCAAACATTGAGAGCCAGTAGGCAGAATCAAAGGAAGTGTCTGGAATTGATCTAGAGAACAATTGAGCAGAGCAGGCAACCAACTATGATTTGGGCTTTCATTTCTCTTGTCCTGACCAGTTGAAATAAATTATAGCACCAGATCTCCATAGTACTAGGTTGCCTGTCCGTGAGTTAAGCTATATTAATTTGTTATTTAAGCAGAAATTTAGCAGCTAACAATGGCTGTATTATTTTTGTAACTCTTATTTTGTAATAAGTCTATTACTTATTCTAAAACTAAGGATATATTTGGAGACAAGTTTAACAAAAGAATGTTGCATGCAATAGTTGTAGAAGCTAAGCCTTAAAACTTTGACCAAAGAATTGTGGCTTCTTCATATTTTGAGTCTGGGATTAATACATGGCTCCCTGGCAGAGCATACAAATAAACTTTGAATTTTGTATTTTCAATACAAAAAGGCATTTCTGTAGTAGTTTTATCAAATACCATGTATTAAATTCCCACAGTGACTTTTAATACTTATTCTGAGCTGCAATTTATGATTTGGGATTAAACTGGTAGTATCCTTGTTTATTATTATTTACTGACCTTCAGGCCTTACCATGACATTCTTAGTGTTTCTTTTTGTTCCTGCATGTGGAAGGGAGAATATTGATGCAATTCCTCTTCAGAGTTTGCCCTATAATTGTGATTAATAACAGTTGCTTTCACTATCCCGAAACAGACAGCCTGGTTTGTCTGCCTACCACAATCATCTTGTGATAAATGGAGCTATTTTAACTCTAGTTTTGTGTATCAAAGAAAACAGATGTAGTCTGGGACTTGAGGCTATAAGGAATATAAAGCATGTTTAACTTAATCTTCATAGTACTTACTGCTTCTGTGGAAAGAAGTAGACAGTTTATACCAAAGAGTTTACTCCTAACAGTCCCTTTTTTAGGGGGGAAAAATGAAAAATAAAATCTTGAGAAATTGGACTCATGAGAAATAGTTGCCCTTTGCAAATAACTTTGTTGCTTTCTTCTCAGTATTTATTTCGTGTATAAATATATCATTTAATGTTAGTTACTTAGGATTATTTGAAACCAGAAAAGGGAAACATTTTTATTCCGCGGGAAAGCATTGTATTTTGAAGACAAAATTTGCAGAGAGATTAGAGGACATTTCCAACTTCTCTTGAATTCCCTTCCATTATGCTAACTTCCCAATTGCCAACAGCATTGGAAATGCAGAGGAGGAATTGTGAGAAGTGCAGATTTTGCATTAATGAGTCTATTCAGTATTGGTGGGCTGGTCACCCTTGTCATTTGCTTGCATGTGTGTATCTGTGTATTATAGTGCAGTAGTTAACACTCATATTGGGGCTGTCCATGTTATTTAAATTTAACAGTCCACTATAATATACCTAATGTGTTAAAATAAGTATCTTGAGGAGATACACTAGCATCTTTGAGCCTAGATGAATAGAATAATCAGTTGGAATAAAAATAAGCAATTAAAACTCTGCTAGGTTCTTAAATATTTCTACAATATTCAAGATAGCTTAATCTTTCACATTTGTATTTGTTTCTGTTGATTAAAAATGGTTTGATTGATTCATTTAGCAGTTATCAGCTAGGCAGTATTTTTATATGTTTATTGAAGAGATGTTCATGAATATTCACTTGCAGTTTCAAGGTCTCAAGTAAATTGTTATTCAGCTATGTCACTGAAGCAAATCCACTAGAGATATTAAGAGGCTGGCTGAATGGATGGATAAAAGCAAGCATTTGCAGTAGCTGAGAAATTAAATACTGCAGAATAAAATAATGCGCTTTTAGGTCTTTCAATAGACCTAAAAAGGTCTTAATTAAAATGAATTAGCTTGAATAAAAGTAACTATAAACTTAAAGCAGAATAAAGATTAAAGATTCACAGTAAGAGCGTTACGTATGTATGCCTGTTACATATGTACATCAGCGATTGCAATTAACAAATAATTTGGATATTTAAAAACCAGTGTTATATTTACACACTATGGAAAATAGGCAAAGTAGATTGCACCTTTTACTGCGAGATACTCTGCCTCATGAGTTCATGTAGTCAGGTGGTGCTTCTGTTATTTTATCTGAGAAACGGCTCTATATTTTCCAGGCAAAATAAAATTATCTTTTTTTAAACGACACCTTGCCTGGTTATACTTGCAAAAAAGCAACTGTGGGCCTCTAACACAGTGAAAATCGATATTCGGGGTTTGCAGCTTTATGCTACAAATGGGTTAATTTCTTTACCAAATATGTTCATAAAAGACCACCGGTGTGCGCTGCACAGCTTTTTTACTTTCCGGTTCGCTAATCAAATGTATGTTAGATTTATTATTGTAAAAGTATAAAGCATAGAAAATGTGACAAGATAGATGTGTAAATTATCATAGTGACAGAACTAATGATGCAGTCCAAGCACCTTCTGTTTTCCAGCACTCGGTGAGCAACTTCATTAAATATGCAGTGGCTGTTTGGTGGCTGCTCAGACATCAGTTCAGTCCCTGGTGGAGTCGCATTATTGTGGAGGTGGGGAAAAGGCAGGCCTGCTAGCTGTTGGACATCCTGCTGTGGTTTTAATGTGCTCCAGCTTGTTGGACCAGTTGTTTTCAGTCTTTTTTTGGACAATTACATCTATATCCACAGGATACATTCACTTAAACAATATTACAGATAATGGAGTATAGTGGCTTAGACTATTCATTGTCTCTTTAGCTCTGGTTGGCACATCGGTGGCTGAGAACGCACTCCTGGTCAGGCTTCCCTTTTTTCTTTTTTTTTTCCAGAGAGCTTGGTGACAGGCTGATATTTGGCAGGGGAAAGAAACAATAATTCTCTGTTCTCAGTTGGTGTTCATATCATTCATTATTCCTGAGGCAATTTAACCAGCTACCTCAAACATAGGACTTCCTAGTTTAGTTGCGGGGGCGGGGGGGGGGCGGGCAGAGGGAGGCATCTAATGCAGCCAAGACAAGAGGCATTGGTTGCGACTTATTTTTTTTTTCATACAAATACTTGAAGCTTTTGATTTAAATTCATGCTGTATTCAGCACCTGCTTCAATTTATTCAATCAAGGATTAACTGCTGTTATAATACTTGCTTAATGATAGAACTGATGTCATTTAAAACAACTGTAGTTTTGTGACTGTGTGTTATAAACTGTCAAGTTTATATTCATATTTATAATTTTCTAAGTTGTGGGAGGAAACCAGCTTGGGGTAGTAATTAAAGGCACACAGCCAGCTGGGTGACTTGGGGCCATTCAGCTTTAGGAAGAAAGCAAGAGCAAGCCACTTCCCAAAAAATTACAGGGACTTGTCCAGGCAGTCAGTAGGAGTCAAGAAGCCCCTCCCTTCCCTCCCTCCCCAAAAAAAGTTATGTAAAGATGGTGACAGCTGGCAGTAGTCTTGGATGCAAATGTAATACTTAGATGTAGGTTAAACAATGCCTAATATCTATTAACCCATTTAGCTGTAGTATTATTTATCTTATTATTTTCTTTACTCCCCATTTTATTGGTATTATTATTGTTGTTGTTGTTATTATTTGCTTTGCATGCACAATAAGAGTGTCTGTACTGGAAACAAATTCCTTGTGTATCTATTCACATTTGGTCAAATAAAATATTCCACTGGGTTCAGAGGAAATTACTCCTAAATATAGATACAGATAGAACTGCAGCCAAAATCTGTCACCCTACTTTTGAGAAATGTGTTTTCTTGTTTATTTGATAACCGGAGTGTTTTTCATAAAATAATTCTGTCTAGTTCATTATAGCCTGTGCATTGTTTGTTTAAAACAGAGTACAGAGTTCTCTACTCAAATGTAAATATATGCTGCTTCAGTTTAATTGTATTTAATGCAAAACATCATCTTTGCCTAAACTTGATCTAAATTTCACACTTTGTAAAGAGAAAAGGCAGTCTGGAATCCAGGTTTCCTTTGGGAATACATTGAACTTAATGAGCTTGATAGTCTGGTGGGCTCAATAAATCAAATAAAGCAAAACATTTCTCATTTTTGAATAAAAGCATTTATCACCCAGTGTTTGTTCATTCATGGCCATAAGATTAATTGGTTCCTGCTATTATGGTGAATATTAAAGACACTTTTTGTTGTTTTTTTCTTCCAGTGGGCAAGTTACGAAAACACTGGCTGAAAGAATGTGTATCTGACGTTGGCTTCGGGATGCTGAAATCCATCAAACAATTTGTGGACCCCAATAACATATTTGGGAACGGAAACCTTTTATAACCTTGTTACTCTCCACACTGAAGTACCGGAAAGAATAATGTTTGACTCTCATAGCTTTTCCCAGTATCCAAAAATAGCATGGACTTAGTTTCAAAAGCTTTTCCTTCCCTGCAAATTTTATTGCTTCTTTCAATTGCAGAGTGAAGACTGTTCACATGCAATCAGTTCAGAGTATAGTTAGATCCATTCAATTGATAACCTATTTGGATGGCTTTCCTGCTGTAGGTGCTAAAATGTTTGAGAGTGACCCTGATGTGGTTGGAAACTTTCTTGCTAGAAAAGCACTTTGGGGAAGCAGATGAAAAATAGGAGTATATTTAACTGAAGTACAGTTTTCTGTTGAACAGTTAAAGCAGATAGAAGCAATGCCAAGCTGCAATTGGAGAAAAAAAGGTTGATATTTGGATAGGAGACAAAACATGCTGATACTATTTTAAAAAATTAAATGTTTTTAAATCCTCTTATCAATCTTACTGAGCCAGAAAAGTAAACCTTTCTTTCTCGATATTGGAATTCATTGTTACATAAAATGTCAAACTTCATAATCGGTCTTCATTTTATTTTAGAGGGCAACTTTTCGTAAGAATAAAAATAGTGCTATTAGTTCTAATCCTCCAATAGGAAAAAAAAAATGAAATTTCAGCCTTTACAAATCAAAGCAATGTTTAAGTTGTTTACCCACAAAAACAAAATACCAAGCTTCTAAAAGTATCCATGAGCATTTAAATTAAATGTATAATGTAATATTTCACGGGATAGTTAAAACAATGCAATGGGTCTAGAATTTTATTCTGTCAATGATAGAATAGAATCTCCTGAGCAAACATTCCTTTTGGCAGAAAAGTTGAAGGAAGGGATATTATTTTATGCTAATCGAAGAGCTGCTCCCTAGAGTTTGTTATTCTTACTAAGCATGCCTAAATCAAGCTGGCTTTATTGGGACTAAACTGTTTACATGTTACACCCATCCAAATCCATTATTGTGAAATAAGGAGATTTAATCAGTTTCATTGTAAAGAAACATATATAAACAAAAGTACTTGAAACATTTTTTTAGCTTTTATTCTGCTTTGATAACAAAATTGAAGTTTAATGTACACATTTAAATATGTAGCTAAACTCAGAAACATGAGTGGTATTTGGTCCAAGACAAAAATCAACACATGTTCAAATCTTAAAGATTGCTATAGCAGATGGCTTAAACATACTTTTAAAATAGGCACCTACACATTATTATACTGTAATACTGATGGCTCCTTACCATGGTTACAAAATAGGCAGCCATTTTTCTAAATTTAATCCACAGAAATAAAATTGTATTCAGCAGAGATTGGCTATTTGGATCATTCCATCTAGTTGCCCGTTGGTCTCAGTTAAGGTTTTGTCAGCCAAAGAGAGAGGTGCTCAAATACTCTGTGACTCCATCTCGCTTCTTCAAAGTAGACTCTAATGAAGATGCAGGGGACTATAGAGAAGGGAAGTACAAAACTGTTTGTCAGCAGGTGGAATCCAACTGGATTCCAGTTAAAGAGGGTCACATATGTGCATTAATTTTTACTTCTGAGTTAGGGTAAGGTATCCTTACCATTACTAGTTTAGGGATACGTACAGGGATACATGGAGGATTTGGATTTTGTTTTTGTAGAGTATCAAATATAAACCAAATGTGTGTTACAGGGAATAAAGTTGCCTTTTTGATAGAATTAAAGCAGAAGTTAAATTTCCTGGTTGTCTTCTCTTGTGACCAAATTTATGCTATCCCCCAAATTTCTAGTCTCACTTAAGGTGCTCAATTGGTTTATTTTACTGGTGGGATTCTCTTAATCCTCTCTTTCCTTAGGATGCACAGAATTATAACTTTGCAGATATGTTCCATATCTTTATAGCTAAAAAGGAGTGTTCAAATCATGAAGTATAATCTTGTGTCATGTGGGTACAGTCCTATCAAAGTAATTGTGAAGTCACAAAGGTAGACAGACTTTTGGAGAAAGACACAATGCAGATAACTGTGAACAATGTAAATTGCTTTACTTATGCCTATTTTGCTAAACCTTTTTTAATTGTTAAATCGTTTGGAGTATTAGCAAGAGTTACTTGTAAAATATGCACTAGCTGAATGCTAATTTTGAAAAGTGATGTTCATTAAAAAATCAGAAATACACCAAATAAAGAAGCTGTTGCTTATCTTTTCATGGCATACCGACAGACTTGTGAAAGCTATATATCGGTAGATGGCATATTTAATTTTTCTCCATTGCTGCATTGTAATACCTTGATGCCCTTTCATGAGAATCCAGTGACCAATAGAGTCAAAATTATTTATTGATGAAGTTGCAATATTTTTCACCAGACATCCAAATATACACAACCCTGCAGAAGCCAAGAGGGTAAGGAAGCTCAGAAACTTCTTCCCTCATGGAGCAAAACTGCTGGAGATGGAATAAAACCATGTATGGTGCCCGTGCTTTTGAGAGTCTAATCATAGCATGAGCACTTCCCAGCAGGTGCTCTTACCAAATAATGAAAATGTTTTAAACAAGACGAGATGCTTAATACAACGTTGTGATAACTGCTCAGGACTGCTCATGGAGAGGATGAGGGAGCCTGGAAAAGTGCCTTGCTGCTTTCAGACTGGTTCTAGCCCTGTTATGGGCTTTTTCCAGACACACTCAGTGAGGACTATGGTAGGCCCTGTTGCAGGCTGCACTGTACATTTCTTTGATAGGTTTCAAGGTAACTGAAGTTAGGATGAAAATTGTAAGAGAAAAGGTCCATTTTGATACCCCATGAGCAATTTTGGGGAGGATTCTGCCTGAAATACTCTTTAACATCAGTTTTACAGGATCAGCTTTATATTAGTTAAAATGTTTTCAGTGCCACCCTGATAGAACAAGTTTTCAGTCACAGTTGCCCACTGTTCACAGTTGCTTCCAATTCATAGCAGGTAATGAGATGTAAAGAATTAAGACAACTATGTCCCACACAGATGAAGGACCTTGGATCAAACTGTGATTCCCCCATATAATGAGGCAAATGAGGAGGCCTTTCGAAAGTAGATTGTGAAGAAGAAGTAACAGAAATGGACAAGAGGGAATCAACCTTTTGTGCCTGGAATGTAATTAGTTAGATCTGGTTTTCTTAAGATATGCAGGAGAGGGCTTGAAATTCAACATTGTAAACCAGAGTATTGGCGTTTAGATCTTTCAATGGCACATGTTTGTGCACCATTTCAGAAATGTTGAATTTAAGAATAATGGAGTTTTGTGGTTTTCAGTTTAGAAAACCAGTTACTTAGGAGTCACTTTATATTAAATGTGCCTATATTAGGGACTAAATTGTTACGTTAAATGTATCTCTGTATTTGCCTTGTGGTGGTGGTTTTTTATGTCGCAGTAGGGTGATTAGTTTGGGTCTGGATCATGGCATAAATGGGAGAAGAGCAGGTGTTTTTTTTCAGCCGACCTTCTTGATTCAGATTGAAGCCTCAAATGGGGTTCCAATAAAAAAAGTTTAAAAGCACATCCATGGGTACATTTAATATAACATTTTGGGGTTGCACATCAAATTAAAAAGTTAATCCACTATATTACTAGCTAATGAAAGAATTGAAATTTCTGCTAATTATGTAGAACATGTTGATCACGTATTGATAAGTTAATTGTACAACTACTGTTACAATGTTGACATTATAGTTGCTTATTAATAAAATGGTCCTAAATGTTCTCCATAAATTGATTAAATTAATACATTTTCAAATGGTTTGTTGTTTCTCTTTTATTGAAACATTTTAGCTAAATGTCAAGCAGTGATTGAAATTATTGGCATCTTAGGAGGATAGACTTTGGGACAAAGGATCAGTCTTTTAGAATATAAAACTTTGTTTTAACGAAACTCTCCATTGTTTTCCAGATAACATTTTTTGAAGCCAGACCTAATCAGCTGAGCTTACTGAATAAGCTAAGCATCAATGTGTTCTGTCTGATTTAGCCTATCATGTCAACCCAGAGACTAGTTTATAAATAACTACCCATATTTTTCAGAGTATAAGACACACTTTTTCCCCTCCTAAAAGAGGGTGAAAGTTTGGGTGCATCTTATACACCGAATATAGCCCCGCCCACCTGCCAGCCCCCACACTTTGGCCTCTGCCTCCCAGCAATTTGCCTCCTTGCAGCAAACAGCCCATTTCAGCTTCAGCACAGCCTGATTAGCACAAGCAGCTGATTGTCGGTTGGATCGGCCTCCCACTATCAGCTGTTTCAGGCTGCAAGGATTGCCATTGCCTCCACTGTTTGCTGCAAGGAGGCAAATTGCTGGGAGGCAGAGGCAGATTTTTTTTTCTTGTTTTCCTCCCCAAAAAAGGTAGGTGCGTCTTATAGTCTGGAGCATTTTATACTCGGGAAAAAATGGTATTTATGGATTAGCATGTTGTATTCAATTTATTTTTCCACTGGTTCTTGTCCAACTCAGAATTGCCTTTCCCAAAACTTTATTGTGAAAAGAAGTACAAGCAGCCTTTGTTTAGTGACTGCCTCCAACAACAACTGTTCACAGTTATGACAGTAGTGAAAAAAGCTACCAATCCTTGCATTTATAACCTTCACAGCATCTCTCTCTCTCTCTCTCTGATTATAATATTTGCCATTATAACCAGTTAGTACATGTGCCTGACTCTTTTTTTTCTTATTTTCCCTCCACAAAAAGCAGAAAGATTGCCTGAGCAAGTTATCCTTTGCTGAGCTGCTTTTCTCTGCAGTGCAGCGAGCCTCTAAACAGTGCTAACAGCTAGTTAATAAACTTAAATCTGCATTAGTTAATTACAACCCTCCGGTACTCGTGCTGCTGACCCTGAAATGTCTAATCAGTTTCATGCTAAAAGCTTTTGTTTGCCTCTTATGCAGCTGGCAACCTTGAGCATGCTAGGCAAACAGCTGGTGTCAGCGCATTACTTTTTATGTATTTATTCTCCATTGCTTACTGTCTTGTAACCATTTCTCCAATAAATGTGTATACAAAATTTAATTTCCTTCTTGCTAATTTCCCCATTGCCAAGGTTAGCATTCCCAAGCGTGGCGAAAAAGGGTTGTAAGATTTTCCCTTTTGCCTGCTTCCTTATGAGTCAAGTTCCAGAAACTCCCTGCTGTTTTGGTTTCTTAGCTGTTTGGGGTTACATCCTGACCCCAATCTGAAGTAACACTAACCACAGCCAGTGTTCACATGATTTTAATTTAAGGGCCACTTCGCTTACGTCCAAGTTACCAGAACCCATTGTGGTCATTAAACAAAGACCACCTGTATCTAAGCTTCTGTTCTGATAGGATCAGGGGTGGGGGCAGCATAATAAGGGAATGTTTATGAGTGGTGAGAATTGTTAAGCAGATCATTTTTTAACCTTGTGCAAAAGTAGCCTCTTGTTACTTTATTGCTTTTAAAAAAACTGGAATTTTTTAGTCTCTTTTAGAGTTAGTGTTTTCAGTATAAGTAGGATTAATTGTTGCATCTATATCTTTGTATTTGGTACAGTATTAACACTGCAAGAGAAAGAGTCAGTAGCGGGCATGGAAAGTTGTTAATTTGCTCTACAGCTGGAACCTGGAAATAATACACGTGCAACAGAGATGGGTTTCAGCAGGTTCTGACCAGTCCTGGAGAACCGGTAGTGGAAATTTTGAGTAGTTTGGAGAACTGGTAGTAAAAATTCTGACTGGCCCCACCCCCATCTATTCTCTGCCTCCCAAGTTCCAGCTGATCGGGAGGAAATGCGGATTTTGCAGTAACTTTCCCCTGGAGTGGGGACGGAATGGAGATTTTACAGTATCCTTCCCCTGCCATGCCCACCAAGCCATGCCATGGCACGCCCACCAAGCCACACCCACAGAACCGGTAGTAAAAAATTTTGAAACCCACCACTGATGTGCGAGACTATCACATGATAAGATATTCCAAAGGATATTTAGGACTATTTATCTGATGTGATTCTTGGAATCCCTATTGTCATGGAGCAATCAAGGCCAGCAATATTTTTATCACTCTCAATCATAATCTGGGACACTGAAGTGACACAGCAATCAAGCTAAAATAATCTGGCATTGCTTATAAAAAAGAATTGGAAGGAAGAGAAATCTAAAGCCCATCTCCAATTCCATCATGGTTCATCTCAGTGCTTTCCAGAGTGTTTCCTGTCTTGTTTGTTGCCTGGCCAGCAACAAGAAGAGTGTTTTGGTTATTTATGAGAGTTGTACAATAGTTCACACATCTGAGACCAAATGAGCTATGGAAGGCTGCTCTAATTTGATTCATTAGGAATACGTTGGATTTGCTTGTACTTAAAGCTAGAAGGCTGAGCACCAAAGAACTGAGGCCTTTGATCTATGGTGCTGGAGAAGACTCCTGCGAGTCCCTTGGACTGCAAGGAGATCAAACCGGTCAGTTCTAGAGGAGATCAACCCTGACTGCTCTTTAGAAGACCAGATCCTGAAGATGAAACTCAAATACTTTGGCCACCTAATGAGAAGGAAGGACTCACTGGAGAAGAGCCTAATGCTGGGGAAGATTGAGGGCAAAAGAAGAAGGGGACGACAGAGAATGAGGTGGCTGGATGGAGTCATTGAAGCAGTCGGTGAGCTTAAATGGACTCTGGGGGATGGTAGAGGACAGGAAGGTCTGAAGGAATGTTGTCCAAGGGGTTGCGACGGGTCGGACACGACTTTGTGACTAACAACAAAGCTAGATGTGAATTTCCTACAGACTCACCAAAACTTTAGGACTTTTAGTGTCCTGAAGAATTTGAGACCAGTAGAGATCAGAAACCTGGTGCCATTTGGATGTTCTGGCTTCAATTCCCATCAATCTTAGCTAACTTTGCCAGTAGGAAGGGATTGTGAAGGTTTTAGTTTAACATATTTAAAAGGCAACAGTGGTTCAGTGCTTTTTGTGCTCTTTCAACCCAAGAAGCACATGTTCCACTCCAGACACAAGGAGCTTTGGGAACAATATAAACTTTATCTGAGAGGTTGGTTGCTGTCAGCGTGTTCAGCCATGCAAAATACGGTGATGATGGATTCAGAAAAGACCTTGAAGGATTGCGATATGCGATTATTTGGTGGGGCATAGCAATTGGTAAAATAAAATAGGCACCCAGTCTTGACAGAAGGCAATAAAATTATTCTTCAATCTTGAATAGGTGGCGCTCTGAGAGAGGTGAAGCTACGGCAAGTCAGTTATAACATGAACTCTTGTTTTGTCCTCCAGAAATGACAAGACGAACTCCCATAGTGCAAAACTTCATTTAAATGTGGGAAACCTGAACTATCTAGCCACAATTCATTTCAAGATAGGATTATGTTTTATCCTCAATCATTTTTAAATGAAGAAAAAAACCTTGAAAATGGAGCAAAATGCCAACTCTCTAGCAAATCGAGAGTCTATTAGCAAATAAAAAACAGGGGTATCTAACCTACATAAACAGTGTGGTAAGAACACCAAGAAGCAGAAATGTAGGGTGCTGTTGACTCAATGGAGTCTTGCAGCTATATCAATAAGAGCGGAAGTGGACAAAAGACAATGTTCCATTTGACTGTTGTAATGCTCTCTAGATGGGGCTGCCCTTGAAGGCTGCTTGGAGTTTCAGATGATCCAGAATGCAAGGATATGAGCAGTGGCAGTCCTGTGTCTTGACATGTTGATACGATTCCTTTGTTTTCATGAGCTGCACTGGTTGCCAGTAAGCTTCTGGATACAATCAAGGTGTTGCTTATCCCTTATAAAGCCCTACATATTATGGAGTCTTGTTATTTGGGGGAGCTCTTCTCTCCTGTAGTTTTTGCCTGACTAGTTTGAGCTGATAGAGTGGACATGTTCTGGGTTTTCTCAATGACACAGTAATACCTTTTCTCTACAGAGATTTTCAGTCATCCAGGTCATGGTTGTCCCTAAGGTGCTTTTTTCAAGAGGCAACTGGACTTTCTGGTTTTCCTTTGAAGACACTTCGCTTCTTATCAAAGAAGCTTCTTCAGTTCTGAGCTGAAGAAGCTTCTTGGATGAGAAGCAAAATGTCTTCAAAGAAAAAACAGAAAGTCCAGTTGCCTCATGAAAAAAAGCACCTTTGGGAATAACACCTTTTGATCGTTTAACTTTTACTGTACAAATGGTACCACTTCGTGCGCAGTCTTCCACGTGAAAAATATGGAAATTGAATTGTCTTTTAAAAACAAATTTACATATATAGGTAGTCCTCAATTTACAACCACAATTGAGTACAAAATTTATGTTGGTAAGTGAGAAATTTGTTAAGTGAGTTTTGCACCATTTTATGACTTTTCTTGCCACATTTGTTAAGTGAATCACTGCAGTTGTTAAATTAGTAACACGGTTGTTAAGTGAATCTGGCTTCCCCATTGACTTTGCTTGTCAGAAGGTCGCAACAAAGGATCACATGACTCCGGGATACTGCAACCGTCATAAATATGAATCAGTTATCAAGCATACGAATGTAAATCACATGACTATGGGGATGCTGCAACGGTCATAAGAGTGAAAAATGGTTATAAGTCCCTTTTTTCAGTGCCGCTGTAACTTTGAACAGTCACTAAATGAATTCTGGTAAATCAAGGACTATTTGTACTGTTTGCTTTTAGATTTTTTAAAATTAGAATATGCAGTTTTGTAAAAAAAATAATTCTTGGCTTTGATCTTGAATTTTATTTAATTTTTTTTGTAAAACAAAGATAAAAGGTTTTATTCTTATGAACCTCTTTCAGATTTGTTTCTTTTTCGAGTTGGTCCTTTATTTTTTCCAAGAAAATATGCTCACTGTACTGATAGGACCTTTCTCAGGGGCATACTTCTGTCTCATTAACTGATTAATACAGCACATCCTGTGAGGTCATTGGATTAAAGATTCGGTCAGCAAAACAGTCGGTGAGCCTTTTTTACTTTTCAGATATTCGGAGCTGCTAATTTCTGCAACTTTTTTCCAACCTGAAGTTTGAAATATTTATTTAGGCAAAAAGATAAGACTGGTTTAAATTTCTTCTGTCTATTTAGTCTCCTGTAATGGAGTTGGATCCTTCCATGATAATTCCATAACAGATGTAGAGTTCATCTTTTTTTTTTTTAAAGGATTGATACTGTTGTCTTCTGATCTGTATTTCACCTTCACCTGCTTTTATAACAGCAATCATTCTCTTTAGATTGATTTTCTTTTGTTCTGTTTTCAGAAAATGGAAATAACTACTGGGTTTATATCTGCCTGGTTTTTCACATCTGTTAGATCGTGTACTGGCAATGAACATGTCCATCTGTAACTTTGAACTCGTCTTCTGCTTTGGTTTGAGAGGCAGGATATAGAATAAATTAAGAGGAGCAAACTAAGATGTTTGTTAATGCAAGTGAAATGCGTGCCATTGTATTGGCACCCACAAGTCTATTCTCAAGCCTACATTTGAATTTCCAACAATGCTTCTCCATTGCCCAGAGGCATCATAAGAAAAAGAGTGGGTGGTGTGATGTAACATACTCAAATATGCTAAATTGCCACAGTTGGCCTCTCTGTTAAAGTGAGCTTGTTTATTGGCAGTGGCCACAAGGCAATTCTTTTATGAGAATGTCCATCTTCACAATTCCAGCTCCTTTCTCTGAGCAAAAGAGTCCTTTGATCACCTCCATTCATAATAAAGTCTCCAATTTTCAGTATTTCATTTCAGGAACTAGAATTCTACTGCAAGGGAGAAAAAGCCTTCTTTCACCAGCCTTATTAGTCACATCTTTATTAGACAAATAAAATAAAAGAGGGACGTGGTGGTGCAGGAGGGACATGGTGGCTCAGTGACTAAGTTACTGAGCTTGTTGATCGAAAGGTCGACAGTTCAGCGGTTCGAATCCCTAGCGCCACGTAACAGAGTGAGCTCCCGTTACTTGTCCCAGCTGCTGCCAACCTAGCAGTTCGAAAGCACGTAAAAATGCAAGTAGAAAAATAGGGACCACCTTTGGTGGGAAGATAACAGCATTCCGTGTCCCTTTGGCATTTATTCATGCCGGCCACATGACCACGGAGACATCTTTGGACAGCACTGACTCTTCGGCTTTGAAACGGATATGAGCTCTGCCCCCTAGAGTCGGGAATGACTAGAACATATGTGCGAGGGGAACCTTTACCTTTTTAATCTGAAATAAACCCTTGTTAAATATGGATTATTGTCAATGAAAGCGATACTTTGAAATTTCAACCTCCATTAGAATGCCCCATCTATTCTGCCCTATTTCTAACTTATTTCTTCACTTTCCTTTTCCAGATTCTTATAAACATTTTTTTTCTTTGAGAACCTAATGTTGCTGATATTAATACATATTCTACAGGTGGAGATCACCTTGCATCTTCTGCAACCGTAGGACAATGCAAATTTTGTAGGAGTGTTTTCTTACTATCGTCACTGGCATCCACAGGACCTCATTACATTTCTCAACATGAGGAAAGGAGCTACAGGTGCTGTGCTACAAGCTCCCCACTATTTTGGCATGCATGTAGTGTTGTAATGAAGGTAGAAAATAGGCAGTTCAGTTTGCCTCGAGGTACTACAAATGAGAGCTCAGGCCAGGTGTGAAAATATCTGGAAAAAAGCATTTCAAAGAAAATCCACCCGAATTAACTTGCTATAAAGGAGGCTAGGAAAAACCTTTTGGAGTTTCTCAGATTTTGTATTCACAGGTAGTCCTCGACTTACAATTTCAATGGAGCCCAAAATGTTTGTGGTTAGGAGAAACATTTGTTAAGTGAGTTTTGCTCCATTTTATGGCCTTTCTTGCCCCAGTTAAGAGAATCACTGCAGTTGTTAAGTTAGTAATACAGTTGTTCAGTGAATCTGGTTTTCCCATTCACTTGGCTTATCAGAAGGTTGAAAAAGGTGATCACATGACCCAGAATAGTTGCCAGGTGTCTGAATTTGGATCACTTGAACATGGGGATGCTGCAATGGTCATAAGTCTGGAAAATGGTCATAAGTCACTTTTTTCAGTGCCATTGTAACTTCAAGCAGTCACCATTGAACTATTGTAAGTTGAGGATTACCTGTACTTCATTAAATAAAAATATCTTAATCAAATCCACACAGGTGTTGTTTCCTTGATATTGTCAGCTACGTGATACTTTCTTAAGTCTGCCCTTCCTGGTACCATTTAAGAAAGACTTTTGAATATTGGGTTATCGCCATGACTCTGTAGTAGCCAGATCTTAAACACCACACTTTTAAAATGCAAACATGTTGCATTATCACTACATAGGGGCATTTGTTTCCACACTTTCTACCACAGAGCTAATGAAATATTATTACTCACTACTACTTAGTTGATCAACATTAATTTGGGGGGAGAGGAGAGAATGTTAGTTGAATGTAGAAAAATACAAGTAGTGAAATCCACACTGTCTTTGCTGAGCACATTAAACCTTTCGTTTCTTGCCAGAGGACTTAAGAGCTTCTTGTTAATTAACAAATCTAGTGTTCTTAAAGGACACTTGTGAATGGCCTCAAAGTTGGCCAAGTTGAAGGTAAGGAAGGCCAATCTGATTCAACTCATTGCTCTCAAAGCATCAGGCTCATTAAATAGATACTGTCTGACCGTGATTACAGGCTGCCAACATAGTTTATGACCCACTCCCCCCCAAACCCTAAAGTCAATTCAGAAGTAATCCAATTTTGTTTAAGCAAGCATTATTAAAGTTGGGGAAATGGATGTGTTGGCAGTATGGAAAGCATCATAACGTTAGTAGCATACTAAGCAGTGCAGACTGTGGATATTTATATCTTGCCTACATTTTCCCCTCCATGTTCGTTCCTACACCATTTTAGAAACAACTGTCTCCAATTTAACTCCTAAAGCAGACTAATCATGCTGATGGAAAGTGACTGCAACAGAACACTAAACAGAGCTGCTGAAAGAAGACAGGGAACAGTATGTGTGGAACGGAAGTCATAACACAGCAGACCACATGAGAACACAGTAGGTTTGCCTCTGTGATGGTCGATTGTAGACTTTGAAGAATGTTTATTCTGAACTTAACACTTTACCAAGCTTTGATTTAGAGGAATGTGGTTTTATCTTTTCACTCAGCTATGAAGCAAAGAATCAAAGTGCTTCCATTATTTAAGTATCTGCTTCTTAACTTTAGGACTGTAGGAAGTTAGCACCCACCCCTCTCCTAGAAAAATAAAATATTTTAGGAAATATTAAAAAGGCAGAATATTATATGAGAAATGGAGAAATGTTTTTTTTTAGGCAGGAAGCAGACTCACTCTTAATAACCCCCACCCTCCTCAATAGCCCACAGCAGATGTCCGCACTTAAGAGATAAAGAGATAGCTAGGTCTATTCATAGGCAAAGGCCCTCACCCAAGATCCAACAAAGGTAGGATTAACCCTCTACCTATCTATCAACAGAACTCACCACATGGCACCTGGGAAGATTACATCACCCAGCAAGGCTCAACCAAGCCTGGGACTCAGGACAGCCTACAGAGTTGCCCCTGCATGGCCCCATGGGAGTCTGACAACCAATCAGAATACAAGCTCAAATTCAAAAGCCCAGAGAGGGCATAAAACTGAGGTACCCTCAGCATTTCTCCCCCCTTTTTTTTCTCTACAACCAACATCATCAAGGCATGTGATCCTGTCCACCATTAAAAGTGTTGCAATATTTTCAGGATCAGACTCAATAATGATAATAAGAGTTAGAAGTTTAAATATATTTCTCTTTAATTATAACAGGCATTCTATATTCACTGAATATTCACAGATAGAAGCAAAGAAAATGGTGAAGGTGGCTCCTTATATATACAAAGGGTGGAGCCAAGAGTGGGAGTGGTGAATTATGAATACATTAAGAGTCAAAGAATAAGTTAACCCCTGATATCCCATATATACATTATTTACACATTAGGGAATAAGGCATTTACATCTGACAAATCCCCCTCTAAATGCCGGTTCGCTATACAACACCAATTACATTCAGATTCAGGACAATATAAGACATACAATTTAGAAGTTAAATATTTGTGCTGTTTAGAAGGTAAAGGCTTCGTCAATATGTCAGCTAATTGTTCAGAGGTGTCACAATGCACTGCTTTGATAAATCCATCTTGAGACAATTGTCTTACATGCTTAAATTTTATATCTATATGCCTGGATCTTTGTCCAATGGCATCGGATCTAGATATTTCAATGGCTGCTTTATTGTCTTCATGCATAACAAAAGGCAAAGCAGGTTTTTTCCAAACATCTGAAATTAAATCATTAAACCATACAAGGTTATTTGCAGCTTTGGATAAACAAACATATTCCGCTTCTGTGGTTGAAGTGGCTACCAGTTCTTGTTTACCAGTGTACCAGTAAACTGGACAGTCATTTAATAGAAAAATATAACCAGAAGTACTTTTTCTGCATGATATATCTCCAGCCCAATCCGCATCTGCGTAACATGTAAGCTTTGGTTCTTTATTATCACTAGGTTCTAATACTAGGCAAAAGTCTAATGTACTTTTCAGATATCTTAAAATTCTTTTGACAGCTTCCCAGTGATACATTGTTGGTTTGCTAACGTGCCTTGATAATAAATTGAGTGGTAATGCAATATCTGGCCTAGTCCAATTAGATATATAAAGAAGTGAACCTATGACTGATCTATAAAATGTATTATCCTTGAATTCAGGGGAAGATTCATCAGTATTTCTAAGGAAATCAGTTTGCATAGGAGTGTCACAGGGTTTGGCATTGCTTAAATTGCATTTGTTTAGAAGTTCAATAATCTTATCTTTCTGAGTAAGTTTGAATCCCCTTCTAGTTTTGTTAATTTGTACACCAAGGTATTTGTTTACTTTACCTAGAGATTTCAACGAGAAATGTTCATTTAGCTTGTTTACAAAGATTTCTCTTCTCTCTTTGTGTTTTCCTATGTATAAAATATCATCTACATAAATCAATACAAATTCAATGTAATCATCACTCTTTTTGACAAAGAAACAGTTATCAGCAGTGGTAGCGTTGAAATCCATGGTCTTAAGTACTTTTACCAAGCAATCGTACCATCTTTTGCCAGATTGCTTTAATCCGTATAAACTCTTGTTCAATAGCCAAATTTCATTTTTATTAGTGTATTGACTGTGAGGTGCTCTTACATATATTTCCTTATCTAGTTTTGCGTGTAGATACGCAGTCTGTATGTCATATTGAAATACATCAAGATTGAGTGCAGATGCTACTACTAGAGCTGTTTTAACACTCTCTGTTCTTACTGTGGGGGAGTATGTGTCAGTATAGTCCTCTGGATATTTTTGTGCATAACCTTGTGCAACCAATCTAGCTTTGTATAGAGTATTGCCTCCTTCTAGGTTCTTAATTTTATAAATCCACCTGGTACCAATAATTGTTTTATCTTTAGGTGCAATCGCAGGTGTGAATACATTTAATCCTTGCAAACTTTCCATCTCTTTTTTCATAGCTAGTTCCCATTTTTCCTTTTCTTCACGAGGGAGTTTTAATACTTCCTCATATGTATTAGGTGTTATTTGTTCACCATCCATATGCATTATGTAATCTCTGTATTTATTTGGTATTTGATTTCTGTTGTTCCTAATAGCTCTTTCAGGTTTGCTATGGTTGTCATGCAAATATCTTGCTTCCTTTTTTGTTAATGTGTCTGTCTTTATTTTGTGTTGACTATTTGTCCATGTTTTGGTTTTGTTTTTATTTTTGTTGATATTTTGATTTTCTATTGTCCCTTCCTCACGAGATTTTGTATCTTTGCATTTATTTGGAAATATTTCATTAAGATGTAATTTAGACCAGTTGGCCTGTTCATGGAACACAGCTGTTCTGGAAACTATAAATTTGTTATTATTATCAATGAATCTGTACCCTTTGGTGCCAGTTTCATATCCCATAAATCTTAGTCTTCTGGATACGTTTTCTCCCTTTCTTCTCAACTGTTTAGGTATGTGTACGTCTGCAGTGACCCCAAATATGTGCATGTGTGCTAATTTTGGTTTCCTATTATACATCACCTCATATGGTGTCTTATTCACAATACTGGACCAGGTTCTATTTTGAGTGTAATTTGAATAATGTAAGGCTTCTGACCAAAATTGTTTGCCTAAACCAGCATCCTCTAATGTGCACCTAATCATGGTTTGTAATGTGGAATTCTTTCTCTCTACAATCCCGTTCTGGAACGCAGAAAATGGACTAGACGTGTAATGTAGCATTCCTCTATCCTTTAACCATTGGGAGAATTCTTTAGACATGAATTCACATCCCCTATCTGTCATAATTTGTTTTATTCTGATATTATGTTGTGTTTCTATGCGTTTGTAAAATTCCTTAAATTTTTGAAAGGTTTCATCCTTGTGTTTTAATGTGTAAACAAAACCATAGCGACTGTAATCGTCTACTATTGTTAGGAAGTAACGTTTTCTATAAGTGATTGATGGAGTTAATGGGCCAACTAAGTCCATGTGTACTAAGTCAAAAATTTTGTTAGTTGATCTGGTGGATTTTTTTGGCCTGGGACTAGTTTTTAGTTTAGTAGATTTACATACTGAGCATTCCAAATAATTTTCACAATTTTTTATTTTGACACCTTCTGCGTGTTCAGTCATTTTTTGTACTACAGGAAAACTTGCATGTCCTAACTTCCTATGTAAGATGTGAGCACACTCATCATGAATTGGTTTACCTATTTTTGGTTTCTTCTCATTGTGTGTATCTGCGTGATCATGAGATATTTTACATTCATCATTGTCACTGTTACTAATATTTTCATCATCTGCCTCAATACAATCTTCCATATTTGAATCAATGTTATGTAACCATCTTTCTTTTGTTATCAGATAGGGTAGGCCTCCTTTAATCATCACAGTGCCTACATTTGTTTTATTCTTCTCTAAAGTTGCTTTTCCTTTTGAGAAAACTATATTGATGTCAGAATCTCTGCTTAGTTTTATGGCACTTAGTATGTTATGGGGTATTTCTGGTATTAACAATACCCCCTCTATTTTTCCTAGACCAGGAAGGTCACATTCCCTCTGCCTAATACTTGAACCTTTTCTTGATTAGCTACCTTTATTACAAACTTATCTTCTGTAAATGAAGATAATATATTTTTGTTATTAGTGGTGTGATTAGTTGCCCCAGAATCAATAAGCCAATTATTGTTCTCATTTTGTTGCATTTTAGTGCTGTCTTGTTTATTTAGTCCATTCAGTGAACCAGATTTTCTCTCTTTTGAATTTTCTCTGCCCCCTCTACTTTCTCTGTAATTTGGTGGGCTTCTATATTTATGTCTATCTGTGGAGGACTGTCTATAATTGTAATTATTCCTATATTCTGACCTATGTCTTTCCTTTGAAATTTTGGTACAATCTCTTCTATTGTGTTCCCTGGACCCACAATTGTGGCATTTAAAAGTTTCATTATATTTTTCTTGGAAAGCTACCTTCCTAAAAGATTTGTGTTCTGTGTGATTGCTAGAACGATTTTTTCTTGAATTGTCTTCTGCTATCAATTTGTTAGATAGACTTTCTATGGATAAATATCCTAGATTGATGGTGTCTAAGTGTGACATAAAACTATCCCATGATGAATCAAGTGAATTGATAATAACACTTTTCATTGTTTGATCTGAAATCACTTCCCCCTCAAATGCAGCTCAGCTCTTATTTTGTTTAAAGATATTAAATGCTCACTTATGGAAACCCCTGGTTTTACTCTGGAAGAAAAGAAGTCCTTAGACATTCTTGTGGTGGTAGCTACACTATCGCTGTGAAACAAATTAAACATGCATTGAATTATTTCTGAAACAGTTAGATTTGGTTTGATGCTATGATACATTGCAGGAGACACGCTAGATATTATTAAGAAAAATGCTCTATGGTGTAAACAATCTATTTTTAAAGTCCAAGGTCTTCTTGGGGGACTAATGATAAAAAATAGTAAATTTTCTTTCATAAAGACAACCTGAAGCTGTTGATACCATTCTTGCAAATTAATGCCATCAACCCTAAGTTTTGGAAAGTCATTGGGTAAGTTTCCCACATTATTTTGTCCATTACTTACAACCTGAGGTAGTCCGTGGTCTCGCAAGTGTAGGAAATTGCAAAACGGCATGGGGATGCTCGCAACGAGTCTGCGCGGTTCTCTGGCCAGTTCAAGTCTTTCCGGACCGTCTACGTAGTTTCGCACATGCGCGTTGTTCATTTCTTCTTTGGCGTCGTCGTGGAAGGTTCTCTCCATTGTAGCTCGCTCGCTCCGCTCCTCTTCAGACGAGTCGGTCTCTGGCTCGGTCTTAGGAGTTCTGATGGCGGCGACTGCTCTTCTCTTTCTTTTGGGTGCGTTGGCACTTGCTTCGGTCTGCGGTGTAGGGCGGAATCGACATGGCTCTCTGGGCTCGGGCGTCGTCGCTCTCGAAATCAGGATGGGAGCGTGCAGGTCTTGAAGTATCGGCTTGTTCTCTTGCTTCTTCGTTGGCGCTTTGGAAATTTTTAATTTTGGCCCAAATGCAGCAAAAAGCGTCTTCATTGCTGACTTTACTTGAGATTTTGTTAAGTCGTCTTCACTTTCTGATTCTGGCTCTTCCGAAGAGTTTGAATCCTCCTTTTCACTTTCGTTGTCTGATAACGTCTTTCGCGCCAGAAATTTTGAACTGAGCATTTTGATTGGCTCTGCTTCGTTCACTTTGGAGGCTTGTTGAAACCAAGATGGCTGCCATTCAAAATTTCGCGCGGGATCACATTTTTTCTTTTTCATAACGACTTTCTCTGTAGTCATATCACTCACAGTTTTTTGGTCTTTGGGTTTCTCTTTAGCGATGTTTTTCTCTCTCGCTGCTCCGCTGTTCTTCAGCATTTCTTGGAGGTTCGCGATGAGGCTTTCATCATTCTTCTGGCTTTTTAGTAACTTCAATATCTCTGACCTGAGTTCGTTATTTTCTATTTCGATTTCCTCCTGGTCATCATTTTCATTTATTAATTCTTCTTCTTCAGTGGTGTATTCTTCGGATTCTCTCGAAATCGCGTTTGTGGATTCGTTGATTATTTCTTGTTCAGTTTCTATTTCTTTGCTGTAGGCCCTGGTGTTGGGCCTATCTTTCTTAGACATTTTTAGGTATTTATTGAGTCAATTAACCATCCTCTGCTACCAGCTTGTTGCAATATTTTCAGGATCAGACTCAATAATGATAATAAGAGTTAGAAGTTTAAATATATTTCTCTTTAATTATAACAGGCATTCTATATTCACTGAATATTCACAGATAGAAGCAAAGAAAATGGTGAAGGTGGCTCCTTATATATACAAAGGGTGGAGCCAAGAGTGGGAGTGGTGAATTATGAATACATTAAGAGTCAAAGAATAAGTTAACCCCTGATATCCCATATATACATTATTTACACATTAGGGAATAAGACATTTACATCTGACAAAAAGCATCTTTCCAAACAGTCTCCATGTTTCCAGTGTCTTTTTCCTCACTTGGAACTGAACCCAGATGGACATTTCTTCCAACAGGACTAAATGGATTTGGAAAATAGTGTTTGTAAAAACACAAGAGACGAAAGTAGCAGGAAGACTCAGAAGAATAGAAGACTCAAAAGAATATGTGGAAAGAACTTTATTTTAGTCATTGGTCGATAAAAAATACAGCCAATAAATTGAACAACACAAAACCATCCACCTGACAACCATTTGTGGGTGAAGCTTACACATAATTCACAAATTTTTGCCACTTTTAGGGAAATTTATCTCGATTAGCAAAAAATCGTGCTGATAAAAGCTATCAGAGTATTCTAGAAATTTAAATAAAAGAGGTATTCAGGTGTTGGTGAATGTCCCTGTGAAACTGGCAATATGAGAACAACAGTTGTGGTTTCTATGACACCCCATGTCACAGGGCAGCCTCAGGATTCATATGGGGTTTTCCTATATTTTCCCTTCAAAGACAACTATAGGGAGAACATTAAATTGACCTAAGGGTAAAGATTTCCTAAATTTGGGGAATGTAATATAAGTATGAGGCTGGTTTAGACATTAACATTTGGTTATTGTTGTATTGGTTATTGGGAGAAAAGCAGCAAATTTTGTTCGAGCTTCTAAATTTAAGATTGTTGGGGTTTTTTGCCTTAATATTGATCTAGCTTGATTTGCCCAAAAAATTAAGATGGCAGCACAGGAGAGGTTCAGTTTCTTTTGGATCACTATTTCTCAGGAAGATTTGTAGTTGTCTGAAAATATCAAAAGACTCATCCCATTATGGTTGGGAAGATCAGAAAAATACCAGAACATTCCCTTTAAAATAAGACAGTTGCCAGAAACCTCCTCATTAGAGGCGAGTGAAAATATTTAAGAACAGGAGGACAGAATAACCCCAAACACCAACCTCTGAGTGAATCAAACCAATTTAATCTACCTTTTACACATAAATTCAGTGAACTTTTTTTTTCTATGGGATCCATATTCTGCTCCAGCTTCCTTCACTTTGTTCTGGCCAAAACCAGTCACTGGAGGGCTCATACTGATGACTTGCTTCCAGTGACTCCTGACTTTGATGTACCCCTTTATCCTTTCACTTGAGCTGCTGTTCCTGATTCTTCCATTGGTACAAATGTATGTAAGCTCCTGGGATAATTGACTGTACATTCATATGGCTGCCCAGAGTTGTCCTCATTCTATTTATGGCTGGACATCTATTCTTCCCAATATTTCTGACTTTTAAGTGTCAATTTTTCCTGCACGCACGTATTTATTTTACAGCTTTTATTGCCTCCCCAGTTTAAAAGACTTCGGGTGTGTTGTAAGTGACAACTATAAACAACAACAGAATAAATCAAAATTATTTTTCAAAACACGTTTATAATAAATCAAACTCTCCCCCCTCCCCAATGAATGCCAATAAAATTTAACTAAAATTGAAGATCTGGTGAAATAAAACTATATTTAAAGACCTTCTGAAAACCATGGGAGAGGATTTTACAGAGTTCTGGATCTCCAGCATCCATTAGGATTATAATACTGTACATCTCCATCCAGTTACCCTGGCTTATATTTTACATGGCCGCTATATCAGCTATATTGCAACACAGTTCAAACCAGAATTAAAGAATTGGAAACAGAAACTTCAGGTTAGCTAGGACTCACACAGAAGGCTAAATAAGCCAAACTGACTGGTTACGTTCTTACAATCAGCCCCTTTATGATAAGGCTTCCTTCCTTCCTTCCTTCCTTCCTTCCTTCCTTCCTTCCTTCCTTCCTTCCTTCCTCCCTCCCTCCCTCCCTCCCTCCCTCCCTCCCTCCCTTTAAGATTTTAAAAAGAACATGTATATAAGACCAGATAAGAATGTAACACAAAATACACAGTCTTATCCCATGACTGGGAGAAGAGACAGGTCTACAATGTTCTATAACAAACTGGCAGACATGGTGCCTTCCTAATCTTGAGGGACATGCTGTTCTGGTGTTATGACAGGGAAGGCATCTAAAAGGTTGAATCATGGCAACTGGACCAGAGCTGGATTTCAGCAAGTTCTGACCAGTTCTGGAGGACCAGTAGCAGAAATTTTGAGTAGTTTGGAGAACCAGTAAATACCACCTCTGACTGGCCCCGCCCCCATCTATTCTCTGCCTCCCGAGTCCCAGCTGATTGGGAGGCAATGGGGATTTTGCAGTATCCTTCCCCTAGAGTGGGGAGGGAATGGAGATTTTACAGTATCCTTCCCCTGCCACGCCCACAAGCATGCCCACCAAGCCATGCCCACAGAAAATTTTTTGAATCCCACCACTGAACTGAATCAAAATTTTGGTCCAATTGCCATGATTCAGCCTTTTAGATACTTTTGGCCTGGACAATTGAGTCTTCGTTAACATTCTACCTGAATCCCTACAGATGACATTGTTTAAGTGAAAAGATCCGAAGCTTGCCTAGTCTGTCTGATCTTGTAAACATGCAATTCTCTGCCTCAACAAGCACAAATATATTTGTATCCCCTAGTAGCATATTTTAATGAAGAGTGCTTCAATTACAAGCTTAATTATTACTAGTCAGCATAGACAATGCTACATGTTAGATCCGGCGCAGGGAAAAGAAGATTGGACCAGCTCGATACATTAAGCAACTTTTATTCATTACAAAGTAACGAGTCAAGACTGCTGGCGCGCTGCCGGAGCTCTCCTTATATTCGCTCCCGGCAGACGCACCGCCCCTTGACAGGGATTCAAATCTCCCTAGGGAAAGCCTGAAGCTCCGTTTTGTTTTTTGGGCTTGGAGCTTCATGGATTGCTTCCACTTTTGATTTGGTGGGGTGGATGCCTGTGCTATCAATGAGGAAGCCCAGGAACTCGACTTCCTGTACCCCTATGATGCACTTGTCCCGCCTGACCCTCAAACCCTTGGCCTTGAACCGCTGCAGGACAAGCCTGAGCCTTTCAAGGAGTTGGGTTCTTGAGTCACCGGAGATGAGCACATCATCGAAGTAAGGCACCACCCCTGGAACGCCTTGGAGAAGGCGTTCCATCATGGATTGGAATATGCCAGGGGCAGCGCTGACTCCAAATTGGAGGCGGTTGCATTTAAATGCCCCCCTGTGTGTGACAATTGTTTGAGCCTCCGCCGTTTTGTCATCTACTGGCAGTTGCTGGTAAGCCTGGGCCAGGTCCAGTTTCGCGAAAATTGCTCCAGATCCCAGGGAATGCAGCAGATGTTGCACCACTGGGACTGGGTATGCGCTCTGTGCCAACGCCTTGTTGATGGTACAACGGTAGTCAGCACAGATGCGCACAGACCCATCATGCTTCAGTGGGGTCACAATGGGGGTCTCCCATGAGGCATGATCGATCGGTTCCAGGACGCCCTGGGCGATCAGCTTATCCAGCTGCTCGTCTACTTTGGGCCGCAGGGCAAATGGAACTCGGCGGGGCTTGAGCCTGATTGGGGTGATTCCCTTGTCCAGATTAAAGGAGATTGGCCTCCCCACAAATTTCCCCAGCTTACCATCGAAGACTTCTTTGAACTCTTCGATGATGGAGTCGAGTTCGTCCCTGCGGATCTCGTGGATGCCCTGAAGTGAAAGTCCCAGCGGCTTGAACCACTCCACACCCAACAGGTTCGGTCGGCTGTGCTGTACAATGGTGATGGGTAGCTTTCCGTTGAAGTCGTTGTACTTCACCCGGATTGTGGCTCTGCCTAGGATTTCAATGGGATTCCCGTTGAAGTCCACGAGTCTCGCCTTCGGGTTTTTCAGCTGGGTCCTTTTGTATGCCGGGTTCAGCTGCTGTAGGTGCTGCCAGTCCATGATGGAGTAGGCGGATCCGGAGTCTACCTCCATCTTGCATGGTGACCCCTCTGCTAGCAGCGTCACGTGGAACTTCGTGGTTCCCTCGTCGCTTGTGTGAGCAATGGTGGTGGTCTGGTGCACCGTTCTGTTGCGGGGATATTCCTCCTCCCCGCGCCGGGACTGGTTTGAGGACCGTTTGGATGTCCTCTGGTTATCTTTGCGATTTTCCCGGAATCGTGGTCTGGGTGGTTCCGGGGCTGGATCTGTGGCTCTGCAGGCCTCTGCGATGTGGCCCCTCTTCAGGCATCGGCGGCAGGTCGCGTCCCTCCATCTGCAGTTTGCCCTGGGGTGGTCGCCTCTGCAGCTGCCGCATCGCTCTCCCCGGTCGCCATGCTGTGGGGTTTTCCCGCCTGGGGGGGCGGGACACCTTGTGGACGGCCATTTCCTCATCAGACTCGGATTGAGTGGTTGCCTCGTCTGATGAGGTCGGGCCCGACTTGTGGATCTTATGGATCCCCCTTGCTTTTACCATCGCGGCGGCTGCTTGCTCAGACGTTTCAGCCGCCGTTGCCTCGTCGAGGACATCTTTGAGCGGAATCCTCTTCCGGCTGAGGAACTTCTTCTGCAGCCCCACATCTCGCATTCCAAACACAATGCGGTCCCGGATGGCATTGTCCACATTGTCGAACTCGCAGTTGGCAGCGATTTGGCGAAGCGCTGCCACGAATTCCTTGATGGATTCACCTTCCCGCTGGTTTCTTTGCTGGAAGGTGAACCTGTTTGCGATGGGGGTGCCTGTAGGTGCATAGTGCTCCTGTAGGACTTCTTGCAGGTCGTTCCAGGACATCTCCTCGATGTCCCTGGGTGCCACGAGGTCAATCGCCATCTCCAGAACGTCCGATCCGCAATGAGCCAGGAAGAGGGCTCTTTTCCTCTCCTCATCGAGGTTCTGGTATCCATTGCCTCGCAGGAACTGCCGGAATCGGACCATGTATGACCTCCACTTCTCCCGGGATGGGTCGAACGGGTTCAGCGCGGTCATCGGGGCTTGCGGGGTAGCCATTCTGGAAGATCGCTGTGGTGTGGTGATTTTGTTCGGTGGGCGATCGTGCCAAGAGTCTTGTGAAGGTTCTTCTCTCTAGTCCTTCGTCGCCAGTGTTAGATCCGGCGCAGGGAAAAGAAGACTGGACCAGCTCGATACATTAAGCAACTTTTATTCATTACAAAGTAACGAGTCAAGACTGCTGGCGCGCTGCCGGAGCTCTCCTTATATTCGCTCCCGGCAGACGCACCGCCCCTTGACAGGGATTCAAATCTCCCGCCCGATGGCTGGCAGCCAATCAGGGCGGATGTCCTTATAAGGACATAACACTACAGGTGGCTGATAGTTGCCATATACAAATATGTGGGTGAAAAGCAGGTTCCCTCATATCTCTTGTCCCTCATATCAAACAAAGGGAAGCCCTTTTTTTCATTCTCCATGAACAGTACAGTGAAAAGAGAGTCTAAGGTCTCTGAACCAACAGATGCTTTCATGCCAACTCTATACTCCTTGGAAGAGCCATGCCCAAAAGTAAGTGAGATAAGCCAGATCTTCACTGAAGCTTTACGATTGGAGAACATTGACTATAATTGCTTTCCCACATCACAGTCTGGTTTACGAAATGCATTAGTCCTCCAATAAGCACAATCCTGCTACTTAAATCATAGGAAAATGCAGTTTGCAATGAATACTTTCAAAAATCACGAATGACAGCTATTGCCCAGCCTTTGAGGAAGCAGCTTATTTGCTTCACATGAGATCAAACCCATTAGGATTTGCTTCATTGAATCTAGACTCTGGACGGGCTATAAATGGACCATCCAGGGGGTTTCTCCTCGCCCCCCCTCCCCTTGCTTCTCCATCCTTTTCACATAGCCCTTCATTCCCCTCCTAGATTTCTACATTTCTTTCTATAAATTGCTCTCAGCTTCTTATCTGAAAGAAAGTAAAGCAGTAATTTCTGGAAACGAAGGCAATCTACTTGCTCCTCCCCATTTCTTTATTTTAGGGGGTTTTTTTATGTGTAAGGAAAGAGACATTTTGCACCATAGTTTATCATGCCCAATGACTCCTGAGCTATAAATCGCAGATGCAAAAGAAAACGTGCTTGCATTTTAAACCTATGCTTTTAACTGCTGCACACAAACCATTGATATTCCAAAATTCTCTGGAATTTTAGGGCTCCCCCCCTCCATTAAAAAGGCCCTTTAAATAAAGTATTAGGTTTGCAGGAGCGCTTCAGCTGTTGGTAGCACTTAGCCAATATTGGTTAGGTTCAGCAGCAAAATTCTAGAATAAAATTTGACTGGTCTTTATCTCTGTGAGTTGCTCAGATACTCCAAACTTTCAGAAAATCTCAGATGATGATATATTGCTCACTATCTGCAGAATTATTTTCAATTTACATGGCTGCCTGAGAGGGAGAACAATTCTAGTGCATGTCTCTTTCTAGCTTCTCAGTTACAAATATGAACACGCAGTGGGTGAGACAGCTTTGAGCAGAGAAGCCAGAGTGTCTGTCTTTTGATCTGAAAAGAAATTGTAGCTCTAAGTGCTGTGCAGAGAGCCAAATTCAACAGGGGAGGGGTGTTATTCAGAGGGCCCTTGGCTACACACATGTAACTTCTTATTTATTTACCTATTCATTTAAACTTGGACTCCAACCTACTCTGGGCAGCTCACATCGTTTAAAAAAAAAAACAAATATACCCATGCATATAATAATAGCAATAACCAGATGGCAGAACGGATCAAAAAACCCCAAACATTTCATACCACCAGAAGGGGCTCCAACGATCCTAAACAGAGCATGGGAGAAGAGCCAAGCTTTCAAGGCCCCGAGGAAGGCCTTCAATATGACAGTCACCCAGCTCTCAGAGGCAGCCTCATTTCAGAGGGCAGGCATCGCTCCTTAAATCAAGCTCCTTAAAGATGAAGCTTTGGAGAGCCTGGCCTTGCTCCATCTCACTATTTCCCCTCAGTGCAATGTAGAACAGGCCTGATGCCTACACTACAGTAGACAGTTAATATCTCTTGATCCTTAGCTTTAATGGGGAACAGGGCTGATCGATAACAGCAGTCGTTTCTGTCGTAGGTTTGACCACAAACTTCCTTTCTAAACGATGCAAAAGAGATGACTGGAGGAGGACTAAACTTATAGTAGAAGGCATCTTTAATTGATCTGCGTAATCAATAGTGATCTTTGTGCAAATAACACAGTTTACATAATTTGTGTCACTTGTGTGATGATGCCATAAACTCCCTCCCCCCCCTTGTATCTCCACAGATATCCACAATTCAATAGGCGCTGCGTCTAGATTAGAATAATGAGATGTATTTGCCAAAATATGGTTTCCTTTTATTATGAACTAGTACCTTTGGTTACTCAAGGACTCAATTATACTTTTGGGGCATAACAAGGCTTGAACTAAGGTAAAGAAAGAGATATGAGAGGCATCCTATATTTTTCATGGTGATATTTCCTGCACATATAAAAAAGCATGCACATACAATGAAAGTATAGGCATGTAAGAGATGGTTCCTCAGAACTGTAACAGTAGCAGAGTTGGAAGGGACCTTGGAGGTCATCTAGTCCACGCAGGAGACCTATACTAGGGATTCGAACCACCGACCTTTCTGATCAACAAGCTCAGCGTCTTAGCCGCTAAGCCACCTAGGGAGCTGGCTTTGATTGTCTGAGTGTAATTATTGTGCTTGAGGTCAGGTGGCGGCCCTCTTATTGTTGCATTGTATTGCAAAAATGTTTACAAAATAAAATAATTTTAAAATGTTATTATTCCACACATTGATATCTAGCCATAAAATATATTAAAAGTATACCGTATATCTATTCATTTGTCCCTATAAAGTCATTATTTAGAAAAATGCCTCAAAAATACTGTAGATTTTGGCCACTAGATCCGTGCTGTTAAATTCCTAAAATATAAGATCTGTTTCTTAGTTCAATTATCTCAAGTATTTGTAATCTAATTTTATTTTCCTTAACAAATCCATTTCTGAACCTTTATTTCTAAAAGTGGCCTGTGTTGGTTTTGTGTCCAGCAGCTGAGACCAAAACAAAATTTTGAATGATATAAAAAAAAAAAAACTTCCATCCCCATCCAGTATTGAAAAGACATCACTGCCAAGGATTTCTTCTGCATCTCAGGCATGAATAAACCCCGTTCAATATATTTCACACACTGCTGAAAAGCTGTTTTGCTAAATCTTCTAGTTGAAGCCAGTTGCTCAATCCCTCTGAGACAGAATGGAGGAGGAAAAGCAATCCCTCTAGAAAAACAATCCAGCAGACTTCCTGTAATTCAGAGAACAGGGCTCATCTGTGTTTGTCAGACAGTTGTATTTTATGAAAGAGCTGCCGTGTTTATTTTTTTAAGAAACGTGCCTGTCACATTTGTCTTTATTTTGACTCCGTATTCCAGCTGCAGAGCTGATGGTGGAGGGTTTCATTAGAAGGGAAATGATTATAATGCTCTTTAAGATGCCATGAGAATAAGCTCTTTTACACCTTCCTGACTTTGTTAATATCCAAAGAAGAACCAGTGACACAACCTGGAGTCCCACTTTTAAGTTCCCTCCAACCAGAAAGCCAGATGACTTCCCAGAGAGAGGTGGTGTTCAAAGAGACCAACAATAGGTCTATTGTCTTCCCCTGGGCCATCTAGAACTCAGCCTTGCTGGTGCTGATCACCTGAATCAGTAGCCTTTTGTCTAATTTAATTGTATTTATTTATTTTTCCTTCTGTTAAATTGTGTCTGTGTCTCGGACACTGTCTGGACAAGTCCCTACAATTTTCTTGGCAAGTTTTTTCAGAAATGGTTTGCCATTGCCTCCTTCCTAGGGGTGAGAGAAAGTGACTGGCCCAAGGCAGAGGTGGGTTTCAGCAGGTTCTGACCAGTTCTGGAGAACTGGTAGCGGAAATTTTGAGTAGTTCGGAGAACCGGTAGTAAAAATTCTGACTGGCCCCACCCCCATCTATTCTCTGTCTCCCAAGTCCCAGCAAAATGGGGATTTTGCAGTAACCTTCCCCTGGATTGGGGAGGGAATGAAGATTTTACAGTATCCTTCCCCTGCCACACCCACCAAGCCACGCCCACAGAACCAGTAGTAAAAAAAATTGAAACCCACCACTGGTCCAAGGTCACCCAGCAGGTTTTATAATCAAGGTGGGACTAGAACTCACAGTCTCCTGGTTTCTAGCCTGATGTCTTAACTATTACACCAAGCTGGCTCTGATTTTAGATTAATAATTTAATTTAGTTAAGGTAATTTAAGGTAACAACCAACTAAATATATAAACGATCCTCAAAGCTTACAGATGTTGGTTTTAAAACAGGTTGTCCTTTTCTAGAACAAAAAAAAAAGGATGCACATTTCCAAATGTGTTTATCATAGAGGCTTTCTTTTGTTTTTGCAGCTGTTTTAAATGAGTTTAAAATGAAAACAAAACAAAACATAACCCTAAGTAGTACCTTATTTTTAAAAATTGTTACGATTTGGAACTGGTTAAGAGACCAGTTTGGGGGTTTTGTTGTTGTTATATATCAGGAGCATAGCTGCAATTTAAACATGGGATGGCAGTGTGGTGCAACTAATATAAGTTGTGTCCATTCCAGCTATCTGATTAAAAGAAGCCCCCATTACTCCATGGCATAACATTAGCCAGCCTGCATGAATGACACGAACCAGGCAAAAGCCCCACAAATATTTGTTCATAATAGCTATAGAGCAAATAATAGTGATAGTTTAGTATAAACCACACTGAGAAACTATTTCATCAGCCTCTCCTGCCATTCAATTCAATATAAAGACCATCTTAGTGTGTATGTGTATGTGTGTGTGCCTTTAAATCGGTGTGGATTCCTGGTAATTGCCTGGACATGTTGATGCAATTTTAGTAGCAATATTTTTGGAAATGGTTTGCCATTGCTGCCTTATTCCCAGGGCTGAGAGAGAGAGACTGGTTCAAACTCACCCAGCTGGCTTTGTGCCCAAGGTAGGAGTAGAATTCATGGTCTCTTTTCTAGTTCAGTGTCTTCAACCTTTACACAAAGCGATTTCTCATAAAAATACTATATTTCTACTCTTTTGAGATATGAGATGACAACCCTACTGAGCTCAGAGATAAAGCCTACAATATTAGTAGATTGGAGACAGATCATTAAATATAATGTAAAGTTGATAGGGGATGGGATGGCTCAGTGGCTAAGACACTGAGCCTGTCGTTTGAAAGGTCGGCAGTTCAACAGTTCGAATCCCTAGTGCCACGTAACGGAGTGAGCTCCCGTTACTTGTCCCAGCTTCTAACTCCCACCTAGCAGTTCGAAACCATGTAAAAATGCAAGTAGAAAAATAGGGATCACCTTTGGTGGGAAGGTAACAGCGTTCCATGCGCCTTTGGTGTTTAGTCATGCTGGCCCCATGACCACAGAGACATCTTTGGACAGCGCTGGCTCTTCAGCTTTGAAACAGAGATGAGCACTGTCCCCTAGGGTCGGGGACAACTAGCATGTGCAAGGGGAACCTTTACCTTTACCTTTTTAAAGTTGATAGGCCTTGGGACAAAATTGTACCTCAAATCTGGGTTCCTCTTCCTTCTTGTAAAGAGAGGAATTTTTGCAGCATGTTCTTCACTGTGACTAGCAGTCCCCAGCCCCCAGCTGCAAAATTTTGAAAGGGCAAAGACCCTTTGAGGACCAAGATGGAAAGTAAGACATGGCATTCTCTATGTTTACACCTCTAAAAGCCAACCGGAATGGGGTGGGCAGGTGAATCCTATTTCAATGCTCCTGACAGGGCACTTGAGGGCCAAGAGGGGCAGCCCCATTGTTCAAGTCTTGCTGCCTTCCCTGCCTTTCAGCCCCTGCTGTCAAGAGCAGCTGCTTCATGGCACTGTGGTTGCAGCAGTGGAAAACCTCCTGTCATTTTCACAGAAGGCATCACTGTCTGCATGGGCCTCACTCTGCTGGTGAAAGGAGGCATTTTCTTACCCAATGGGCAGCTGAAGTAAGCATGCAAGGTTAGCAATGGTACTATAGCTATTGCACTTAGACTTATACACTGCCCCATAGCATTAACTGAGCATTCACTGAGCAGTTTACAGAGTCAGCATATTGCCTCCAACAAACTGGACCCTCATTTTACCAACCTCAGAAGGATGGAAGGCTGAGTCAACCTTAAACTGATCAGAATCGAACTCCAAGCTGTGGGCAGAGTTTGCCTGCAATACTGCATTCTAACCACAGCTCCTAGTTGCACCAAGAGTTGGTCCTCTGAGGCCATAATGTGTGGCAAACTGCAGAATCTGCCTCCTTGCCAAGATAAGGAAGCCAAGGGATTTTAGCTCTGGCCCCAAGTCACTCCATCCTTCTCCAGATAGTGTGGTTTCTCCTTCCTGTTTCTCCTTCCAGTGGACCTGACAGTAGGTTAATTATGTTGTCAAGTAAGGATCTTTTCTTCTTTTAGCAAACTAGCTCTGTCTTTTCTTCAAGGTTGTGCTTTATCTCCATGCTGCCTTTTTTAAATTGCCTTTGTGGAGATCAAGGGGAGGAAATCTGCTATAGGAGCTTGCTTTAATGAGGTTGTCATGGCAAAAGAATGGGATCACTGGGCTTAACTTCAGTTGTCCATCCTCATTCAGTTGGATGGCAGTCCAGTTACAACAATCATGCCAGCATGGTATCTCCTTTCTGGAGTCAGAGGATCCTCCCTTGAACCTCCTCCCCTTGATCTTCCCAAAGTTGATTTAAAAAAACAACATGGAGATAAAGCATAATCTTGAAGAAAAGACACAGCTGGTCTGCTAAAAGAAGAAAAGATCCTTACTTGACAACCTAATTAACCTGCTGTCAGGTCCCCTGAAGTAAGCAGGAAGGAGAAACCACACTCTGCCATGAGAAAGATGGAGTGACTTGGGGGCCAGAGCTAAAATCCCCAGGCTTCCCCTCATCTTGGAAGGAGGCAGATTCTGCAATTTGCCACACACGATGGCCTCGGAGGGCCAACTCGTGGTGCAACCAGGAGCCAACTGGCCAGTAGACAATACAGTGTCCCTGTATTTCCCTATATGACACACACCCAGATGAATGAGACATGTCAGGGTGATTCAGACACCATAGCTACTAGGCTGACAGACAGCCTCCTTTAGAGATTAATATTCCCTACTCTGAATAGTCAAGTCCAAGTTTGGGCTCTGGTTTTCTTCCTTTCCTCTTAGTTCCTTCAAAGAAGCTGTGGCTTTATCTCACTCTTAACTCTTCTGGAGAGCAGGGGAGAAAGCTGAGACCTAATCCATTGCCTTGTAGAGGGGGAGACATTTGAGAAACAAAAATAAATAAAGAGGGAGAAGTAGAACTGAACGAAGATAATCAATCTGATTTCTTCTTAGCTACCTTCTGCTTATTCTCCTTTGAAGGCAATTCAACTGAATTCCTACATGTGTCTTATAAATAAATTATCATGCATAAATTCAATTCTCAAGACTAATTAAGCAAACAAATATTATTAATAGTGGATGATGGTGATTAAAGCAATTATTAATACATATTTTCCCTTCTTCTTTATGAATTTTTAGGCATTTCATCAATTATCTGGTACCAACTTCAGATCTGCCACTACGTAAATATTTGGTAGAAAACTGGTAAGCATTGGAACTTTCTGATTAATATTCCTTTATGATGTTTTTGCAGTCATACATTACATTTTAAATATACATTAAAAATGTATTTTTAAATATGTGAGGTATAGAAAACAAAAGAAAGAAAATAATACATAAGAAACTACTAAAAATTCTTTCTCGGAGGGACAAAAAGTACCTTTTTAAATAAGTGCAACTGAATCTATATGTACCTATTTTTATAATTTCTGTTTTGGGCTCTCGAGAATACCTTAATTTTTTTTAAATAAAAATCAAGAAAAAATGTCACATAATGTTTAGGTTGGCTACCAGTGTCTTGGAATTTCTCCATGTTTTGAGAGAAAATATTTTACCGATGTTGCCACTTTCAGTTGGAGTTAACTGCATTTAATTTTTAATTTTCAAAATTTAGAGGGTTCATGCCAGAGTTGCATTTAAATTTTACCATGCCATTAGCCATGCACTCCTTTAAAAGTTCTGAAGGACTTTTGGAGAAAGTGTGAGACAAGGAGGGAGGGAAGGAGAGAGCACGCTATTAATCAAAACTTAATCTGCTTTCCATGTGCAGCTAATGTGGCTGGGACTTAAATTATTTCTCAAGAAATACCATGTTGCTTAGTAAAATAAATTGCCCAGTATTTACTTTTGAATTACGTTGCCATTACTGGTGCAAAGAGAAAATGCCATGAAAATTGTAGGGCTTAACTATAATAGAAATATATTATTCAATTATTTCTCCCCAATTGAACTGCGATGGCTTCTCCAAAAGAATCTTTAGTTGAAGTTGGTTGAACAATCCCTTTAAAAATTCTTTGCTAACATCAAAAGAATTCCAGTTCTTATAGTTCTCAGAGAAAAAAGAATATATTTTTTACGAATCAGGTTTATGATTTTATGGTTAGTCAAGTCCCACAGCTACAAGCAAAAAGGGTTGGGCCAGCAAAAAAAGTCACAAATAAATCTCATGGAAAGTTAGCATGATTATTATCACAATGATATATTTTAAGCTTGAGTTAATCCTCTTAAATTTAAATAATTAAGTGGGGCATTGTTTAAATAAATCTTTTCATTCTCCCCACAATGGCATAGACCCATAGATCACAAGAACACATGGGCTTGACTTTCTCACAGTGCTGCATTCACTACAAAAAAGCAGAATTTGCAAGTGCTGTTTTGCAATATAGAACAGAGGCCAATGCTTAAAGACAAACAACTGTTGAAATCTTATAAGTTACATTCAGGCCTGTAAACATTCATAAACGAGCTTGATTTCACTTGTATACGAACAGGAGCCTTGCCAAATAGCCTGCTATTTATTCATTTTAATATTTTGAAAGTGTGGCTATGTTGTGCTGTATCTTCCATTCAAAACTGCTTGAGGGTTGGCCAATCTGAATCCTGGCTGCAGCGTGATTCCACCCATCAATGTGCTAGATAATAGAAGAAGAAGAAATTCCTAACTGTTATCAGTAGGATTTTAAAAATATTATTATTTAAAATAATATATTTTTATTATTTTATTTTATTATTCCTCACTGCCAAATGAGAGAAGCTTCTGGAAGGAAGAAAAAAATGATTCCACCCCCAATCTGGATGCCTCCTCCCTGCTCTGCCTGTCTGTCAGTAGTATACAAGAAAAAAATGGTTTGAACTTGCATGTTCATGTACAAAAAGCAAGAGCACATTTCCCCTAAGCCGTCATGTTTTTACAGTTTTTGTTTGCGATGTTTGGTTTAACTACAATCAGTTAATCAATTTATGCCTAAATAATCCATGAGGTAGCACATCTACAAACTCATCAAAACTGGTCTATACTGTGGGCAATGATCTATCCGTTTACCTTTTGCTATCATGTCAACTTACAACAATGTAGCCAGAATGGTTTCAGAATTTTTACTACTCTTTTATGGCTTAAATTAGGCCGATAGCTGCTCTTTCTGTCCAGATAAGTATGAGTTACACTCCCATAGGTACAACAGAATATCAGAGATACAAAAGGAGATAGGAGAACATAATAAGATTTATGCTTCTGAGTACTGCAAGAGAACCAACTGCCAGGAGTAGTCACGCTGTGTGTTCTTATAACTCAAGTGGCTGCCAGAACAACATTGTCCACATACACATCCATCAGCTAATAAACTCTTTTAAAATAATGTTCTCTTCCTTACTAAGTTCACCTCCCTTCCAGGGGTGGGTTCCACTTACCTTTACTACCGGTTCGCAGCGGGATCGCGCATGCTTCTGCGCATGCGCACATCACCCATGATGACGTCGTGGCGGGTGGGTGGAGTGCCCGCCGGTTTTACTACCGGTTCTATAGAACCAGACCGAACCGGGAACAACCCACCACTGCTCCCTTCTGTTTGGATAGTTCAGGAAATATTCTAAAAAAGAAAACCCTGGTGCTCTGAAATAAAATTTTAATAAACCAGGGTTGTTCAATAATAGCCCCCCAAAAAAAGTTAACAAAGAACACTACTGGTGACACATGGCTACCATCTGGATAAACAGATTCAGTATTTCTCCTTGTACGTGCATTCCCAAATGGGAAAAGAAACATCTCTATCATTCATCACTCTTTTACCCACCTACGCACATGTGCATCACAAATTGAATGCTACCATTTCTGCAATAACCTTTAAAGTGTATTCTGCTAGATTATATTATCTTTTTTAAAAGTACATCCAGTTTGATGAGAAACAGGGAGGGGCACAGAGGAATAGATTTTTGCGTGCAATCTTTGGACCAGGGAGATCTAATCTCAGGCACAGGTATCGGAGGAAATGGCTTCCACATGTGTGAACATCCATTGTTCAGGTTTTGTGAAATATGTAACAAAGGCACCAAATTCAGTATAGCCAAACAAAAGTTAGAAACAAATTGAATCATATCTTCTAACTGTTGTAGCTCCATCCAAAAACTGCAAAGAAAGGTAAGTCAGGCTCTGAACATAACAAGCCTAAAGCTCCTCACTCAGGGATGGGTTCTACTTACCTTTACTACCGGTTTGCAACGGGGTCACGCGTGCGCATGCACAGAAGCTTCTGCGCATGTGCAGATCGTCATTTATGACATCTGGGCGGATAGGCGGAGCATCCTGCCTATTTTGCTACCGGTTCTATAGAACCGGACAGAACCAGGAGCAACCCACCACTGTCCCCACTTCATCTTCTCTTCATCCCTCCTCTTATCTCATTATTTCATTATCCCTCCTCTTATCTCATTTTCGGGCGTCTACAAGATGTAGTCAAAAAGTCAAAATGGTGGCCACAACAGTGAGACCAGGCCTCTATTTGTTTCTTTACATGCTTCGGTCATACAGTCAGGTCTACCATCTTGACTTTTTTGAGCACACCCCAAAGACACCCCCAATCTCATTTTAAATCAGTGTGGCAATGAATGCCAAGAGTGCCCTTGCCCACCAGCCTGACAATGTGGAGCTCCTCTCTGAAATCATTTTAGTTTTATTGATATAAATATAATTGATAGCTCTTGAAAAAAAGCAAGAGGCAGAGAGCTACCAGCTGAGCCTGGAAATGGTGCAGATTCACCTGTGAAACTTCAGGTTGCCCGATGTAGGTAGGCAATGTGGCAGGGGGACAGTGATTTTTCCACCAGCCTATGTTAAAGTGTTCTATGGATGTTGCTTTTGATAAATACAAAAAAAAAAAGATCAACAAGGGGCATTTGTATGAGGTATTAAATAAGTGGAACTTCTACTTTCTTATCTTGTAACTAAGGAAAACAGATAAAATCACAAGCCAGTACACAAAACCTGGTAGCCCAGTGGAGTTGGCAGTGGAAGGATGGAGAGATGTAATTTGGGTTTTTTTTAGCTGCCTCTATCTGCTTTTTTCACCATGGAAGAGCTGAGCCAATTTAGCTCCAGCTCAGCCATGTTCAGGAAAAACGGCAACATTTTCATTTAAAAAATGTTTTGATGCTCAGGTTGCCTTTTATTTTTTTCCTGTTTCCCCACTAGCAGAAACCCCAAAGTCATCCTGTCTCCCATTTCCCCCCCTCTCCTTTCCCTGCAACTGATAAACTAACATGGCATCCTCCTTATATGTGGCTTTCTATAGAAAGGGAGAGGATCAACCCTCACATCTTGCAATGACTAACTTTCTTCTAGTGAAAACAAACATAATAAAGTATTATGATAGTTGGTTCATCAAGAAATTCCTGCAAGCTAAAGTGAAGGTTTTAGGATCTCCATGAAACTGGTCTGCTGCATCTAGGGAGTGACATCTGCAGCTAAGGCAATCTCTTCTGTCAATAGGCTACTGCTTAAAAATAAAATCCTGTTTTTTAAATCTAAGAAGTGTCCCTCTTCTGATTCCTGCAGTTCTCATATTTTGGAATACCACAAACCCTAAAATAATAAATAAATTAGTGTAATCCTTCCACTTATATATATATAGGTCATTAACATATCCAATAAAACAACAAGTTAAGAAACTTATAGCTTAATAAACAAAAACCATTTCAGTATAGATGAAAAAAGAAATCCAATTTAAACTTAATTAAAACTTTAATGGGAAGGAAAGATGAGCTAGCTTGCTTTTGCATAATTCCTGAAATCTGTGTGTCCTTTTCATTTCATAGTTATTTTTCATCGATATTTGCTCCTAGTAGCAGCAACTGAAAAAGAAGAAGAAAATGATTTGCACAAAAAGAATGCTGCAGACTTTATCAGCACTAACAGTAGATTTGTCATCTTCAGCTTTCCACTTGACACCCAACAAAAGACAGACATGATGGCAATTTTGGATTAGTACAACCTTTGCACAGAGAAGAGCCTTGTGTTAAGTTCAAGAGTAAGCTGTAGTCCCTAATTTTGATTTGCAAACCAATGAAATGCAGGATTTCCAGTTTTGGAGCCTGGACCAGTGCAACAAGAAATGATGTGTATTAAAAAAAAGGGTAGCTAATTTCCATAAATTTTTATTTTTCCTCCTGATCCCAGGTGTGTTCAGGAAGAATTGTGTTCACTTGTGTGTGTGTGCGTGCGTGTGTGGTACAGTCAAATTGTCAGGCAGTTATATCTCTTATTATTGCCATTCCCTGCTTTGCGGGGAAATGCAGTGCACGTCATGGCTAAATCTGTTCTCCCCGTATATAATTTAAGTACTTGCGTATTTTTCCACTCTATCATTGCTCTCAGCAAGTTGTAGACTTGGGTTGGAAGAAAAAGTAATGTATAAACACCTGAAATATCTCATTCCTTCATTTACCAGGCTGCCTTTTAAAAAGAGGTCTATGAACACAATTAGGTTTGGGGGTTTTGTCTTTTCAAGTCAGGAGTCAAAAAACTCCTGGCAACTGCCTGGACCAATCCCTGCAGTTTTCTTGGCAAGGTTTTTTTTTGAACTGGTCTGCCCTTGCTTCCTTCCTAGGACCAAGAGAAAGTGACTGGCTCAAGGACACCCGGCTGACTTCTTGCCTAACATATTTTCAGGACTAGAATTCATGGCCTCCAGCTTTCTAGCCTGGTGTCTTCATCACACCACCAGACTGGCCCCTATATGAACAAAATACAGTGTAAAAACACCAGGCTCAGTTTGTATGGCTGTATGTACGCATTTCCTCCCAAACACTGTGCTTTTTCTAATGAACATAACAAAATGTTTTCCACCTCATTATGAATATAGTATCACTGCTTTGCATTCATCTGTAGGGATCTTACATGAAGCAAGGGAGTCCAGTCGCTCCAGTTGCTATTGACAACAAATGAAAAGATTATTTGGGAGTGTATATGTATATGTATATATGTATATACACACACACACAAATATATACATATACATATACATATACATATACATATACATACATACATACATACATACATACATACATACATACATATCAGTGTCACCCCCACTGGCAGTTAAAAGGAAGAAACAGCTGCGATCACACACATTGCTCCTAGAAGCACGAAGCCGAGAACACCAGCCTGAAGATGACGAATGAGACTTCGTCGAAACGTTGCCAAGACACTTCCAATTTTACGTGGGAGAAGACCCGAATAACCAAAGACCTACATATATATATATATATATATATATATATATATATATATATGTGTGTTTTCTGAGGTTTTTGCGGGTGTTTGTATGTAGGTCTTTGGTTATTTGGGTTTTCTCCCGCGTAAAATTGGAAGTATCTTGCCAAGATACTTCCAATTTTACGCGGGAGAAAACCCAAATATATATATATAAACCCAAATATATATATACAGTGGGGCAAAAAAGTATTTAGTCAGCCACCAATTGTGCAAGTTCTCCCACTTAAAAAGATGAGAGAGGCATGTAATTGACATCATAGGTAGAACTCAACTATGAGAGACAAAATGAGAAAACAAATCCAGACAATCACATTGTCTGATTTGGAAAGAATTTATTTGCAAATTATGGTGGAAAATAAGTATTTGGTCACCTACAAACAAGCAAGATTTCTGGCTCTCACAGACCTGTAACTTCTTCTTTAAGAGGCTCCTCTGTCCTCCACTCATTACCTGTATTAATGGCACCTGTTTGAACTTGTTATCAGTATAAAAGACACCTGTCCACAACCTCAAACAGTCACACTCCAAACTCCACTGTGGTGAAGACCAAAGAGCTGTCGAAGGACACCAGAAACAAAATTGTAGACCTGCACCAGGCTGGGAAGACTGAATCTGCAATAGGCAAGCAGCTTGGTGTGAAGAAATCAACTGTGGGAGCAATAATTAGAAAATGGAAGACATACAAGACCACTGATAATCTCCCTCAATCTGGGGCTCCACACAAGATCTCACCCTGTCGGATCAAAATGATCACAAGAACGGTGAGCAAAAATCCCAGAACCACATGGGGGGACCTAGTGAATGACCTGCAGAGAGCTGGGACCAATGTAACAAAGGCTACCATCAATAACACACTATGCCGCCAGGGACTCAGAACCTGCAGTGCCAGACGTGTCCCCCTGCTTAAGCCAGTACATGTCCAGGCCTGTCTGAAGTTTGCTAGAGAGCATTTGGATGATCCAGAAGAGGATTGGGAGAATGTCATATGGTCATATGAAACCAAAGTAGAACTGTTTGGTAGAAACACAACTCATCGTGTTTGATGAGAATGCTGAGTTGCATCCAAAGAACACCATACCTACTGGGAAGCATGGGGGCGGCAACTTCATGCTTTGGGGCTGTTTCTCTGCAAAGGGATCAGGACGACTGATCCGTGTACAGAAAAGAATGAATGGGGCCATGTATCGTGAGATTTTGAGTGCAAACCTCCTTCCCTCAACAAGGGCATTGAAGATGAAATGTGACTGGGTCTTTCAGCATGACAATGATCCCAAACACACCGCCCAGGGAACGAAGGAGTGGCTTCGTAAGAAGCATTTCAAGGTCCTGGAGTGGCCTAGCCAGTCTCCAGATCTCAACCCCATAGAAAACCTTTGGAGGGAGTTGAAAGTCCATGTTGCCCAGCGACAGCCCCAAAACATCACTGCTCTGGAGGAGATCTGCATGGAGGAATGGGCCAACTTACCAGCAACAGTGTGTGCCAACCTTGTGAAGACTTACAGAAAATGTTTGACCTCTGTCATTGCCAACAAAGGATATATAACAAAGTATTGAGATGAACTTTTGATATTGACCAAATACTTATTTTCCACCATAATTTGCAAATAAATTCTTTCCAAATCAGACAATATGATTGTCTGGATTTGTTTTCTCATTTTGTTTCTCATAGTTGAGCTCTACCTATGATGTCAATTACAGGCCTCTCTCATCTTTTTAAGTGGGAGAACTTGCACAATTGGTGGCTGACTAAATACTTTTTTGCCCCATTGTGTGTGTGTGTGTGTGTGTGTGTGTGTGTGTATACACACATATACACATACACACACATATATCTAGAGATAGATAGATAGATGATAGAGGATAGATAGATAGATAGATAGATAGATAGATAGATAGATAGATAGATAAAGAGAGAGAGAGAGAGAGAGAGAGAGAGAGAGAGAGAGAGAGAGAGATCAGCAGACAGATAGAATTTGGGATTACATTCTGTTTCAGTTGATGCAAAAGAAGCAAAATGAAATGCCCAAATTCTAATAAACATTTTGAGCTGTAAAATTTTGTAGCCATAATGTGTGTCGATTACAAGTGAGTTCCATTAAGAAGGAGTGTGAGGTGATGAGAAGGAGTGGGGACAGGTAGACTTTGAAAGCATTATATCCTGTACTGATTTTGTTGACTAGTTGATCAGTTCCCATTAAAGTATTAACCATTACATGTAGCCTTCCACTAAAAAAAAAATGGAATTAGAATCAGCAAAGTTTTATTTGTTCATTATTCTGCTGAAAATAACTTAGTTTTAAAATTAGGAGACACCTTTTGTAATTTTGTAATTAAAGAGCTTTTCCATTTTTTTCTTTTAGGAACAAAAAAGCCTACAAGCACAAACAATGTTTTGGGAAGGGAACTGAGCTGCCAGTGTTACTAATGGTTTAATTTGTATATTTAAATTCCACCAGCTCGTGCTTTAGTAAAGAGCATTTTTTAAAAATGGAATGATGTGTTATGCTAAGCATAATGCCACCAAGGCCACCAGGCACACTGGGGAACTGATGTGGTGAAACCATGTGTGTAAAAACCTCCTCGTTCTGCCTCAAATGCCTTAAAATGTCTAACCTGTATGAAAAAAGTGTGTCTTCCCAAAATGGAAATTAAAGAAAAAAATGGCATATTGACAATGGTGATCTCATAGGAAATAGAACTAGTGTACATGCTATCCTGTATGTATCTATAGGACTACACTCTATACTGAACCCTCAAATTCCCCTTGGAAAGAATCTGGAAATCTGATTGTTGTGCACCAGTATTTAAGGCAATCTCTAATTGCCAGTCTCAATGTGATGTGAGATCACCATCTTGGGTCCTATTGCCTAATCAGACAGACTCCATTCTCCATCCCTTTCTTCTGTACCATGCATGCCACACGGGAAGGGTCCAGCGTGGTGTCTCTCTCACTGTTACTCCCATCTTCTGGGCATCCTGAATGCTGGTACCTCTGATCCAATTGATGTACCAAAGCTTTTGATTATTCTGAACCATGGAATCACACTGTCTGCTGGTCAACCTTTCTCTCTACTGTCCTTCGATGAAGAGTCTAGTCACCCTGTTATTGCTTTTGGGAGGGGGCTTCCTCAACAGATCAACAGCTCATTAGCACATATCTGGGAGGTAGCATTTGGCACAACTGTTCTTTGGGAGGTTGTGTTCTCTTTGGCACTTTTTTCCCTTTGTTTATTGGTTGGGTTGAAATCAAAATCAGTCACCAAAGATGTCAGATATCAGATGTCAGATATCACCAAAGATATCACCAGTAGAATGCACCAAAGAAAAGTGCATTCTATTGTCTTCCTAAAGTAGCAGGCTGAGTGATTTTGCAAATATGAATTAACCATCTGAGTTTAAACTTCAACTTCAGTTTTGTATTAGATTCATGTCAATGTCTTTAAGCAGAATTTGCTTACAGGCAAATTAGCTGAATGACACAAGTGTTGAGAAGTAGCATATTAAAGGAACTAACTTACCAAACAGGCACATTGGAAATAACATTTCTTTAAATAATACAGTAGGATGGGAAGAGAATCTTGGCTTGTACTATAGCTATAGGCAGCTGGTCAAAGGTTTGGCAACCTTTGTAGACTTGGGCTGATGACAGTATCTTCTTACATAGTTTCTATGAAATCTTGCAAAATGTTAACTCTTATTCCAGGATCTCACACAGAATGCCAAACTTTCCTACTGTTAGCCCCTGAGCTACACCAAGAGTCAAGGAATCTGCACATTCATAGAAGAATTCTGTAATACGAAGTATCTAACTTAAGAAAATCTCCATGTTTGCTTTTTAAAGCCCAATTACAACAGAAATGTTTAAATAAAAGGGCTGAAGGCAGTCTAAAAACAAGGTTTTAAATTTCAGTGGCAACGTTCTTAACCACCCAAATGGCTATTATGACAAGATTAATCTATGCAGCAGGAGACCAAGAATTAAAACTGCCCTAACCCTTGCTAAAAACCCATCCAGATTAAAGAGATATCATATTCTCTATTGGGAGACCAGTCTTTTATTGAAGAGCACATGTTCAACAGCCTACCTTGATTGACTACCCTCATTTTTTAAATTTCATATTCTTCTAAAGGTGATTTGCTGTATTCATCAAGCTGTAAATGTGAACATTTCTAGCAGGATGAACTTTCTCAATCTGGTTATGAGCTTGAACCTTTCAACTGCAGAAAATGAGCTGAACTCTAAGAGATGTGGCACATATGCTCTAAAGAACTGTAACTAGTAAAAAGACTTTCTTTTTTATAAATACCAGTAACTCCTTGTGACATTTACAATTGTGTCCGATTCATTTCCACAGTCCATGATCACAGAAATGTTTAACAAATTAGCAAAGAGGCACCATACAGGTAAGGAACTTCGCAGAGGTTTAGGATATTTACATTAGGAGCAGTAGATCATCAAAGTGTAAACAGAAAACAGAAATTTGACTCAAACATTGAATGGATGACTGGACCATGATGGCTTGAAGAAAAATGGGCATGTTGCTGTTTTCTTTAAATACAGTCTATGTCCAGTCAATAAAACATTTGCTACATTGGAGAATGGTTTGCCCAACATATGCATTGGGACATTTCTAGTTGCTAAGAAAAATAATAGAAAGATCAGGAAAGGATCTCCTTAATTATTAAGTGTGAAGGCTGATAAACTTGATCGGAAGGTATATAAATATGAAAAACCAAGAATGAAACCTGTCTCTGGTATGATTAAAATCAGCTGCACTTTTTACAACCTCTGCAGAAAGCTGGGATTTACCTCACAAAAGGAGAAAAGAAGGCTATATAGGAAATAGGGGGAGGGTTGAATTAAGTTAAGACAAGATCATCTGGGCCCATTGTGAATAAAATACAATATCCTTCTTCTCCTGTCCCAATACTTCTTGGAGATATTGCTGCATTATCAAAAATAAATAAATAAATAAAATGGGTTACAGAGATTTAAACAAAAATGCTCTTAGAGGCCTCCAGTGGGGTCACACTGTTTTTGTGGTACTCTAGACCTGCTACCATTTGTCTCAGGTGAAAGCTTCCCTACCTCCTCCTATAAATGCTTCACAGGGGTGTCATAACTAGGCTGGTGAGTAGCAGATAAGAACGGAGATGATCATCAATATCCACACAAGGAATCCCAGTATTCAGCATTTGTGGAGTCGTGAAAAGCTGAAGCTGTGCAACAGAGGCAAGCCGGAGGTGACCCTGAAAGTCTCTTCCAACTCCATGATTAATTGCCCCAACATTCCTGACCCCCATATCATGCTGTCAAGATCACATAACCCCCATTGCTTTTGTGGTGTAAATCAGGTCAGGAACTGACCCTTGGTCCTGTAAACCACCCTGAATTAAATAGAAAAAGAAACAAAGCACAGAGTCAACATGTTCATGCTGAGGTCACTAACCAAGCCGTATCTGAATGATGGGGCTCTTTAGTATCTGCAAGGGCTGTGTAGAAGTAACCGAAAAGTCCATACTCACAAATGCGAGTTAATGTCAATTAATGACAAATTTGCTGTTAGTTTGCTATAACCTTGACATTCCCTTATTGGATATCTTGCTACTAGGTTCATTTGCTGATTTGCAGAGCAGCGAGTGAGTAAATAAAAGGAAGCCGAGGATCTTTCTTCTCAATTTGATTACATTTCTATAGCAATCAGCCAAACTCACTTTATATTAGAAAAGCTAGTTTCTTTATGTGTTACCTGTTTCTCCTGATGTTGACAGGCACAACATCAAGTTACCACCAAAACACAGACCACCAAAATGTGTTTCACTGGCAAAAAATGGTGAGGGGCAGGATACATAGATGAGTGTTCATGTTACAATTGCTATTTTTTGTGGATATAGAACATAAGGTTTCCAGATTTTTTAAAATTTTACACCATATATAAGAGCCGCGGTGGTGCAGTGGTTAGAATACAGTATTGCAGCTAATTCTGCTGACTGCCAGCTACCTGCAATTTGGCACTTTGAGTCTCACCGGCTCCAGGTTAACTCAGCTTTCTATCCTTCCGAGGTGGTAAAAATGAGAACCCAGATTGTTGGGGGCAATAAGTAAACTGCTTAGAGAGGGCTGGAAAGCACTGTGAAGCAGTATATAAATCTAAGTGCTATTGCTATTTGTAGTTGCTATATATTTAGTTATATCCCCCTTATTTTTACAAATAACTCAAGGTGGTGAATGTATCTCACACACCTTCCTCCTCCCATTTTTCTCATGACAACGACTCTACGAAGTAGGTTGGGCTGAGAAAGAGAAACTGGCCTAAAGTCACCAAGCTGGCTTTCATACCTAAGACAAGACTCGAACTCACAGTTTTTTGCCTTAAACACTAGCTCTCCGTTTAAACTGGCTATAATAATTGTAAACTGTTTACAGCCAGCTTATAAATCCTGAAAAATCAACATATAAAAAATCTTATATTGCGTGCGTGTGCACACCCACACCCACACACACCATCAGTGATCTCTTTCCAAGACAACCAAACTTTGTATAAATGCTAGCACAAGTCATGCTACCCTCTAGGGTAGGGTTGTCAAACTCAATTTCATTGAGGGCTGCATCAGGATTGTGTTTGACCTCAGGGCCTGGGATGGGCATGGCTGGGATTGGTGCAGCCAGCTTAACGTCATTGATGTAGAGGGCATCTTTGGTGGCCTGAGCTCTCTGCCAATGAAAACGGGCTCCCGAGCTCCATTTTTGGCTGTGACAGCCTCCTGTAACCATCTGCCAGCGAAAACAGAGCTCGGGAAGGCCCTGTTCTAAGATCTAAGCACCCCGCAGGCCAGATCTGGCCCCCGGGCCTTGAGATTGACACCCCTGCTCTAGGGTTCCCACACATACTTCTAGCTGTGTATGCTCCCTTGCCAATGCTCTCTCTCCCCTTTTACACGCTCTGTCCTTTCCCTATAGCTTCATCCTTACTAAGAAACAGCATTGAATTCCTCTCTTCCTTCCTTCCTTCCCTCCCTTCCTAGTCAGTGTGATTTCAGGTTGTTGAACTAGGACTGAGGAGACCAGGGGCCAATTCAATTCAATTAATCGATGAGTTTGGGCCAGTCAGTTTCTCTCAACACCTCACAAGATTACTACTGTGGTGAGGAATCAGAGGAAGGAGTTTTAAAGGTCCCTAGAGTTCTAGAACAAAATACAGCTTAATAGATTTTTCCCCTCTCAGAGAGCCTCTGTGGAAGGGGGGAGGGGGAACAGGATATGAACTTTGATTATTTCAAGAAATGAATGGTTTCAAATTTGTTTGCCCCCTCCCTCCCTAAGCGCCAGAATCCCAGCCGATGCATCATGGTTTAGACTTAACAGCATGATTCCATACAATCAGGCCCTGTTCAGATATTGAAGCATACAGAAAGGCAAAGTTTTATCTTTTTCTTTCTCCATAACATAAACTCTGAACGATCAAGGTAGGTACAGTATGCTTACTCCCAATTAATATATTTACTGATATATTTGCAAGAGCCAAGCTAGAGCTGGAGGATAGCAATAAAAATCTCCCAGAAGTAGCTGAAGCAGGGGTGGGTTCTACTTACCTTTACTACTGGTTTGCAGCGGGGCCGCGCGTGCGCGCTCTTCTGCGCATGTGCAGAAGCGTTTTGATGATGTTGGGGTCGGTGGGCAGAGTCTCCCGCTGCTTTTACTATCAGTTCTATAGAACCGGTGTGAACTGGGGACAACCCACCACTGAGCTGAAGACTTTCTGAAACCAATGAAAGAAGCTTGTCACGTCATATTATAAGAGTTGGAAGTAACTAGAATAGAGTTTCAACTTTGCAATCCATTTGAACTGGTGTCTTACTTACAACACGTTTTTTGGATTTAATATGAAGATCTGTGCTCACAAAAGACAATTGTAACCCTGAACACACATACAAATTGTTCAATAATAACATCTGGGAGGCAGATTCTACATGGAGTGTAGATGATTCTAAAATGACCCTGGATTTAAGATTTATAGGTTTATAGGTAATAGCCAGCATCTTGAATTACATATAGAACCAAATTGGTAGTGAATAGGGCCCTCACAATTAGAGGTATAACACAGTTATAGCTGCTCTCACAAGCAGTTGCCATTCTGAGTAGTCTTTAGGGGCAGCCCTTTCAAGAACAAATTGCAATAATCTAACCATGAGGTATTAAGCAGAGGTGTTATTCAGCAGGTTCTGCCCAGTTCTGGAGAACCGGTAGTGGAAATTTTGAATAGTTCGGAGAACAGGTAAATACCACCTCTGACTGGCCCCACCCCCATCTTTTCTCTGCCTCCCGAGTCCCAGCTGACCAGGAAGAAATGGGGATCTTGCAGTAACCTTCCCCTGGAGTGGGGAAGGAATGGAGATTTTACAGTATCCTTTCTCTGGAGTGGGGAGGGAATGGAGATTTTACAGTATCCTTCCCCTGCCACGCCCACCAAGCCACAACCACCAAGCCATGCCCACAGAACTGGTAGTAAAAAATTTTGAATCCCACCACTGGTATTAAGGTCTTGACTGCTAAGGTATCCCTTTCCAAGACTGGCTACAACCAATGCACCAGTGGAAGAGGGCCAAAATTTCTCCTGGCCATGATTTATACTTACTCCACTGCATTATATCCACAGGCTGAGGAGATAATGCAGTAAATTTATAAAATTAATGTGCTAACAGATTCCCATTCATCATCTGGTTTCTATGGAAACACAGAATGCCGTAGGATTCCTTGAAGAGGACAGTCAGCTCTCAGACACAGCCTCTTCACAGCACATCACAGCCTCTTCACAGCACATCACAGCCTCTTTACAGCACATATATTGCTTCAGCAATAGACTTGGGGCGGGGAAGGGTTATCTCCACCCATATCTGAGCATGTTAGCATCTCTTCACACACACACAAACACACACACACACACACACACAGACCAATGTTCCTCGTAAATTTTCTACAAAGCCAATTGCAAGAATAGCCTTTATTCATAGAATTCTCAAAATCATAAATTGCGGTAACGTTACACAATATGCAATGGCAAAGTTAACTTGCTTGCTAAGAGAAAGATCAACTACTCCACTTCTTTATTTATTTGCTCATCTATTCTTTCAATTTGCATGCATGCCCATCTTAAACAAGTTATTATCGGTAGTGTTCAGTATAGTTCACATTTATTTGTTAATCCCATCCTCTCAGTTTTAATTGAATTGAATTCGGTTTCAATTGGGTTGTTTTAAATTTTGGGCCAAAATTATTTAATTGTTTTTTAAACTGTTTTTAAATTTTATATGCAATGTTTTATCTCGGCTGCACACCGCCCTGAGTCCCGCAGGAGAAGGGCGGTATAGAAATAAAATAAAATAAAATAAAATAAAATAAAATAAAATAAATAAATAAATAAATAAATAAATAAATAAATAAATAAATAAATTTGTGATTAGAGACCCCCTATGGAGTTTTTCCTGACAAAAAAGAAAAAAAATGAACTGGTGATTTATGGATTGATAAATGGTAGACTATGGAAAGAAGGAAAATTTGATGTAAACTCAGAGAGAGAAGGTAAAATGTGAGTGTACTTAAAATTGCTGTTAAGAAGATCACCCCAGTGATGCCCTTGAAGTGATGTCCCGGTGCCTGGAGGCCGTGCAGGTCTGGATGGGGAGGAACAGGCTCCGACTCAATCCTTCCAAGACCGAGTGGCTGTGGTTGCCGGTGTCCCGATATAGCCAGCTGGTGCCATCGCTGGCTATTGGGGGCAAGTCATTGGCCCCCATGGAGAGGGCTCATAACTTGGGCATCCTCCTGGATGCACGGCTGTCTTTAGAAGAGCATATGACGGCCGTGGCCAGGGGGGCTTTTTATCAGGTTCTCCTGATACACCAGTTGCGCCCCTTTCTGGATCAGGACTCCTTATGCACGGTCACTCATGCCCTTGTCACTTCCCGCCTGGACTACTGTAATGCTCTCTACATGGGGCTCCCCTTGAGGAGCACCCGGAGGCTCCAACTGGTCCAGAATGCGACTGCGTGGATGATTGTGGGGGTGACATGGCGCTCCCATGTAATATCTCTCCTGCACGAGCTGCACTGGCTTCCGGTGGTCTTCTGGATATGCTTCAAGGTATTGGTTCTCATCTTTAAAGCGCTCCATGGCTTAGGGCCTGGGTATCTACGAGATCACCTTCTGCCACCGATAACCTCCCACCGGCCAATACGCTTCCACAGAGAGGGTCTCCTCAGGGTGCCGTTGGTCAAACAATGTCGACTGGTGGCCCCCAGGGGGAGAGCCTTCTCTGTGGGGGCACCCGCCTTCTGGAACGAGCTACCCCCAGGGATATGACTGATCCCGGACCTCCGTACTTTCCGCCGGGCCCTGAAGACTTTTCTATTTCAGCAAGCCGGGCTGGCTTAAAATTTTTAATTGGTTAATTTTATGGGTAAGGGGTTTTAAATTGGGGAAGCCAAATTGATTTAATTATGTTTTAAATTATTTTAATTTTCATATTGTATGTATTTTAATCTTGGCTGTTCACCACCCTGAGTCCTTCGGGGGGAGAAGAAGAAGAATAAGGAGAAGGAGAAGGAGAAGGAGAAGGAGAAGGAGAAGACCAGAAGTCATTTATTATTTTTTTTAACTTTTTCCTTCTTTTCTATTTCTTTTTTAAAATTTCTTTCCCACTTTTCCCTATTTTTCTTCTCTTTAATTTAAAATGTGTGTTTTTACTATCTTGAAAAAATTCAATACAAATTACATTAAAAATATCACCCAACATGCTTCATTTGGCTACTAAATTAGCCCACATTGTGGCTTTGAACAATAACCTGAACCAACAACTAGGCAAATGGACTTGGTTCATGTTTCAAGCAAAGCTGCCACAAAGAAAACTAACTAAGGTTAACACCTGACTTAACACATAGTGTGAATGCAGCTGCTAAATTTGTCCATGGTTGAGTTTCTTTGAATGAACAGAACTGTAGAACTAGAAAGGTTGCAGATCATTTCAATGTACTTAAAAACATGTTTTCTGAATAAATGTAATTTTTAAAAATAAATATTGGCAGCACAAGCTTCTGTTTATGCCAAAGGAAAATAATCTGATTAAATTATTACTGCTGTTCGGGTCACAGTTTAAGAATTAACTTAAAACCATGGCATCAGCAGGTGGGGCTGACTTCAAAATAGCAGGTGTGACTATGCAATTGAAATCCCACCCTCTTTTACATGTGAACTACAGGTGCCACATGTTAAAAGGAGCAAGGCTTTGATTGCCTGTTCATGTCTGCTATTTTAATATTGTCGATCCTCTCTGCAGATGCTCCTGCATATAACAGTTTTTTACAGGTTGGGGTCTTGAATTTACTGGTTTTCATGCTTTTAGTTGCTAAATTGATTTTTCTTTAAATATTTGTAGTTTGGCTTAAAGGACCCTGGATTTGAAATAATGTAAATTGGATAAATTATTGTTCTTTTTGTTATTTTAATGTCCTTTCTAATTTCCTCAACTATGACTTTTTTCTTAAATAAAGAAAAAAGACCCTACCCAGATCTTTATCCAAATATTGAATGTACTATTCATTAAAATATATGCCTACAAAAGTACCGTGGGCACCAAAAAAGTGCCTCATACAATGGGGCATTAAAAATGAAGCAAGAGGACTTCCGGTTGGTGGCTCGTGGCGACATGGTGGCAGGAGAGTGATCTCTGCTCCCCTGCCCCATTTTTTCACTGTGTTCTGGGGGATCCCGAGAGGCGCAAAGCCCGGAGAGCTTTGCGAACAAGAGAGAGAGTCAGGCAAGCAGGAAAGCGCAGGGCAAGCGCTTCTCACCTGACCAGACGCCTCTGTTGATCTCAACAAATATTATTATTTTTACAAGGCAGTGAACATACCCAACATAACTTTGTTCTTCTATTTTACCCACAAGAACAACCCTGTGAGGTGGGTTGGGCTGAGAGAGAGTGACTGCCAAAACTCAACCAACAGGCTTTCATGGATAAGGTGGGACTTGCATTTATAGTCTCCTGCTTTCTAGCCTGGTGCCTTAACCATTAGACCAAACTGGGTCTCATGTATAAATCCTTTCTATATCTTTATAAAATCCATGTATTTCGTAACGTATGGAAGAGAGCTAGTTTGGTGCAGTGATTAAGACATTAGTCTAGAAACAGGGAGACTGTGAGTTCTAGTCCCATCTTAGGCACTAAGGCAGCTGGGTGAACGTGGGCCAGTCGTTTTCTTTCTCGGTCCCAGAAAGCAGGCAAGGCAGGGCACCTTCAAAAAAACCTTGCCAAGAAAACTGCAGGGATAAGTCCAGGTATTGCCAGGAGTCAAAATTGACTCGAAGATTCACTCAAATGCATTTTGTAACATACAGTCCTGGTAAAGACATGTCATGAATGAGAGGTCTTTGGGTGCCCTGCTACTCAATGTGGTGACAAGGAAGTTTAAGTTCTGCCCGTCTCTATGATACTTCAGTGATAGTATAATACAGTGGTGAGATTCAAATTTTTTTACTACCGGTTCTGTGGGCGCGGCTTGGTGGGCATGGCATGTCTTGGTGGGCATGGCCTGGTAGGTGTGGCAGAGGAAGGATACTGTCAAATCTCCATTCCCTCCCCACTCCAGGGGAAGATTACTACAAAATCCCCATTTCCTCCCTAACAGCTGGGACTCAGGAGGCAGAGAATAGATGGGGGCGGGGCCAGTCAGAGGTGATATTTACTGGTTCTCTGAACTACTCAAAATTTCCGCTACCAGTTCTCCAGAACTGGTCAGAACCTGCTGAAAACCACCTCTGGTATAATATCTAGGAAATGTCAGATCAAAAGACGATGGTATTCTTAAAGGTAGAAGGAAAATCTGAGGATGAGAAGGAAAAGCTCTTGTTTGATCTTTTTTACAATGGTATTTGAATCAAATTCCAAATATCCCTCTTTTACACCAAAGAGGTGATGCTATGGATGTGCATGAGAGTCTTCTGACCTCTGCTTTACTATTCACATCACCTCTCTGCTGCGAGCGAGGGAATCAGATGACTTTTCAAATATTTTCTTTTAGAAGTTTTCCAAGCCATAACATGACAGATCCATCACCACCGCTCTCTTAGGATTTGCAGTGTTGACTTCCTGCTTCATCTGACCTGAAAGAAAACTGGGTTACGTGCTATCCCAACTTGGATTGATGGAGGATAGAGTGATGGAGGCAAGCTTAAAGAGGGACAGGAATACATTTAAAAGAGAGGAAAGGAATGGAAAAGAAAACAATGCTTAAAGCCACCCCTGCCGTGTACTCAGCATGTGGTTCTGAGCCATTCACTTGTTGGTTTGCCTTCCATACAATGGATGATATAGGAGCAAATATAGGTTTGAAGGAATGCTTTGATGTTCAAGATCCATGGATCCCTTGTTGTGTAGTATTCAGTTTTGACTTTTGAGTAAGCCGCTTATATTCTCACACCTGCTCTTGGAAGTAGATGCTGTAGCTAGCCAAAGCCATCAAGGAAGTTTAGAAGAGATGTCCAGACAATAAAATACCATTGCAGTTTGTCTTCCTCATCCAGTATTCAGAAGTACAGTGTGCCGTTTTCACATTTAGCTATCATGACTCATACCTAGCTATAGACTATTCTTTTTAATCTTTTTAATCCATATCAAAAGAAATTGTATATAACATGTCAAGTGAATGAGAGGAGGAAAGAAAGATTTACCTACAATTTTCAGTCTAAAATTCTTCCAAATTTATGATGAGAATGAGAATCAAAATTAAACTTTTTTCCCCCAACAGCTGGCAGCTTTAAATATTGAAAATACAACTGCCAAAGTATCAGACAATTGAAAGTTATTCTTTAAGTTATGCCCATTGCTTTGGAATTTTATTGCATGTATTCAGCAGAAAAGTAGAAGTAAAAATGTGGTGATACAGCTGAAAATCAGGAAACCAAGAACAGCATACGGTAGATATAGAAAATCTTGGAGATATATACATACATAATTCATACTTATAAAATCATCTTAAAGCAATAATGTATGTATGAATTCCATACTCTTCAGTTCAACTGGTTTATAATATATACAATGAAGTATAATGCAATAATGTAGTTATGATAATAAAAGTTATCAATTTTCATATCTATCCTCTGAAGCTCATTGGCATTTTAACTATCTATTCATGTCAATATTAATTTTATCGCCAACTATGAATGTTCTGTAGCAATTATTAGGTTATTCAGTTAATTGGAGTTATTCTCATATACTTCCCATAGACAATACTATAATATACCTAAGAAAATTAATAAAAATGGTGTTTCATTTGCTGTTTGGATTAATTATTCAGGAAAATGCATGTTTGATTTAAATATTCAAAACTATTTATTTCAGGGCACCCCTAGACATGGTTACTAAAGAGTAAATCCAATTAAGGAACGGGATTTACTTCCAGCCAGGTTTTTCTCATTAGCTTGTTATACTTGGATCTAATAGAAATTGAACTCCAATAACATTTGGTGGATACTAGATTACCATTTTTGGACTAGGATTACACTCTGTGAAGTTTCTGTATACACATCATGTGCTCTTTGAATAGGTGAACATAAAACTGCAGTATCAGATTACACCATCTGTGTTTGCCATTGTTTTATATGCTACTCCTTAATCTATTTCTAACAATGCAGCATCCCCAGAGAGGGCAAAGGTGGTTCAGAATGATGAAAGCAGCTTCACAATATTGCAGTGCAAGCCCTGACCCTTTTGTATTTCTGTTGTGCCATCATATGGGTGCCCCAAGGGGCGGGGCTTATTACACAGGGGCATGATACTTTTGTAGATACTGCTTAATCAGTATCAAGATGAGGTTAGGTAACAACAGAGGTTAGAGGGAAAAAGTGTTTCTTTCTGCAGTTTCAACATGCAATGCCATTCAGAAAGGATGAGGGTGACACAAAGTCTGAAAATACCTTCCTCACAGCAGTTTCTTTTGAAGGCGTTCAATACTATGGCTCCTTGCATTAAAAACATGGACGAGAGCATTAGATACCAAAAGATAACACTGGCCTTGGAATTATTAAAGATGTCCAAAGCCATCTTGACCATCATCGCAAAATCAGCCATGGATAACATAATAAAGATACATTTATTGTGCATATTGCTTCAAGAAATTTCAACATTTGAACCCCCACAAATATGCCCAGGATTTTTTTTTTTTTAATGCCCACTGACTTTTACAGAAAGCACTCAGTGAATATTAAGCAAAGCTCTTCTATTTCCTTGTATCATTGCCTACAGCTTGCACTCTGTCCCCTATAATATGGAGTGACTTTTAAAAACCTTCAATAAAGGTCATCCTGTTTACACTGAATATACAATTCCCCTGTAAATTTGAAACATATTTTACTTTCTATTGCTCTCTTCCATATAGAATAAGGTTGGATTCCATGAGACATTTCCTGAAATTGTGCAAACATTTAATATAGGATGGCTTTAAATGATGTTGGTACCAATTAAATACTATAAGGCAATTGGCTTCAAACATATGACCCCACAATAATTTACTCCGTGTGACCTCTAAGCCTTATCATTATTGGACAAATGCAGCTTGTAAATTACAGAGTGGTTGAGGGATGTTTTAAACATACACTCAACCATGTGTTATCACTTAGTTTGCCTTTATCAGTCCAGTGTGCCACTCAAACATCATATACATGCTAGTTTGCTCAAAGGTTACTGGGATATCATTCAAAAGAGAGGGAGATCAGTAAGAGGTAACCTGTTAGAAGTAACCTGTTTACTGTGTCACTTGGGGCACGTTTACATACACTACCATACAAGGTATACTAAGCCACGTTTAACATGTTGTATGATCAGGGTGATTTCCAAGCTGCTGTACAATGTAATAATATTCAGCTTCATCTTGAATTTGAATGATTAAAGAAAAATACAAAATCCACAGTACCAATAACTTTTATTCAGACTGGCAAAATGGTGCATAGTTGTTTTGAGTTCTTTAGAACTTTTCGTCTGGCAAAGGAAGAAGGAAAAGGAGAGTAAGTGTTTTATGCTGACATTATACGATTTGACTTTAATCATACCTGTAATTTTAAAATAGAAGACACAGGCTGAACCCTATGAGAAATTATGTAGGCCTGACATGGTCTCTAGGGCTATAGTAAACTCCATAACTGAAATAAGTAGTAAACATTTCTACCTCTAAAGAAAGGAATAACAACTAATGGTAATTTGCCTTGAAATGAGTCATGCTGGGCTATAGGATACATCTAGTGGCAAATATTGTATTGGTAAATTTGGAAGGAAAATGTTTTGTAGATAAATGCAGTTACTTAGTACTTTCTGCATCCGTTTTGACTTGCCCTGCACACATAATCTATTACCACTGAATATAACAGAGTATTGTGGAAAAATACATATTGCATTTGTTTCCATGTTTGTACTGGTAAAATTTAAATCATGTTACTTTTAAAAAAAAACTTTTTATTGCTTTAAACTAGGACCTGAAAGCCCACTTATCCAAAGCTCCCATTACCATGAAAGCAATAACATACACACAATAAAAGTTAAAATGTTCAAAAGTTTGACATCTTTCAAAGATAATTTTCTGCCCTTACCAAATTTAGCAAATTTGGTAAGGGCAGAAAATTTGGTAAGGTTGACAATTTCAACTTCCAAAGAATACTTATTTGAAAGGTACTTTGGGTATTTTCAAAGAGCTACATACAAACCTGAATTAAATGAAATATTGTGGTCAAATAACTTCTTGAAAAATATAGCATATATGATATATTATCCACCGCTCATAATACATTCATTCTATAGTGCTACTTATTGGACAGCACACTACAATTTTATAAATCTGTTTCTAGTTTTGTCAAATATATCTATCATACATTTGACAAGGAAGCTCGTTTAATAAAAATATTTTTAAAGGATGAAAAGTGCTACCCTACAATTCCAAGTTAATTCAAATTCCTGTGGAACTTTTACAACAGAACTGTACTACATCTTTTGACTTGGGCCATTTTGAATATAAATGCTATGGCAGCTACTTATTCCACCCAATAACTTCATACATTAGAGCCCTCAGCTGCCTAGCTTCATAAGTAACCGTGTTCTTCCCACTGTGCATCTTCTCTTCCTCAAGTGGTTGTTCTATTACTGCTGGGATATTTCGGCCATATACTTCACAGTGCTCAAGAAACTGGATGCATTCTTGAATGACACTGTCACGCACCATGATCACATGCTTACACATATTTTCTAGAAGTGACAAGAAACACCTTTTGGCATAATACCAAGTATCTGTGCCCAGCTTTTTGTTATATGGTTCTAAACTCTTAATCACTCTAGAAATGCCAAAATCAAAATTTCCTTTGGCACAGTAAAGAGTCCCAATAACTAGATTGACAATACAGAGATGGTAGATCTTTTTCTCAGGTTCATGGTAAGAAAGCTGTTCCTCTTCTTTTTCTATTTTTCTCATCAGCTCCTCTGCTTCTTCATTCTGACTAGTCATAATATAAGAAACACATAGGTTAGCCAAAACAATGGCACTAACGTGAAGGATGTTGTCATAGTGTTTTTTTACAATGGGCTCATAAAAACCAATTGCTTCTTTGTATTTGTTCTCTTGCATGAATAGTACATGTGCCACATTCAGTTTCCACACTTCGTGATCTTTGCAGAAGTCTACTGACTTATGGAACATTTTTTCCAGCATGGGATAGTTCTCCATGTCCCAATAAATCTTGGCCTGGGCCATAAAGACAGGAACATATTTCTCCAGTGTCTCATCATACTCATTCACAGCTTTCCTTAGAGCGTCATCATCTCGATTTTTCCTAGATTCCTGCACCTCCTTGGTCAGTTTTCTGAGCTGCTCTGTTAGGGCCCCTGCCAGTTCATCAAGCTTATGAAATGCCTCATCGGGGGCCGTTTGGCAGGTGATCATAGCATCCAAGTAGTTGTACAAATAAGGAGTGAGAAGTTTGTACGTCAAGTGAGCATTCTCAGCAAGCACATCCGCAGCCAGATCATAGTACTGATACTTGCAGTACAGAAGCAGCAAATTCCCAAATGTCTCTGGCGGGCAAGGGTTCTGCTGCAGAAGGAACTGAAGTTTCTCAAAGCCTTCTGTGGCTCTCCTGTCCATGTTCATCAGAGCCTGGTTGTGCAAAGTGACCGGGTCCAACTCCTCCTCAGACCGAGGGGGCATATCCGTTAGGGCCTCCTGAGCTGCCTGCAGGTTGCACAGCTGGTACTCAATGGCAGCTTTGAGATTGAAGGCCTCCACCAGGGCCGTCCGATGCAAGAGCAACGTATTGCCCACGCTGCGGACGTCGAGGCCTTCCGTATTGGTCCCCACGCTCAGCTCCGGGTGCTGCTGCATGCCCCTCTCAATGATGTCGGCAATATGCTTCAGAGCAGGGGCGTATTGCTTGGCAGCGTAACAGCACAGGGCCATGTTGTAGGACAGCTCAGGGCAGTAGCCCAGCACTTGCATGGCAGAGGCGAACTTGCCACAGGCCTCCTCGTGCTGCCCTTCGCGGTAGAGCAGGCAGCCCATGTTCACCTCCGCATCGGGCAGCTCGGAAGGGTCCTCGGGGGCGCCGGGGCTGCCTTCTGTGGCGGCTGCCAGCTGCAGCTCCACCAAGGCCTTGGCGCTGGAAAGGTCGCCCTGGGCGTAGTGGGCCGCCGCTTGGAGGCGCAGGGCTCGGCTCTGGAACGGCGCCACGTCGAGCAGCGGGACGGCGACGCGCAGGGCCTCGCTGTATAGCCCGGCCTTGTAGAGCGCCTGCGCGTGATACAGCCGGTACTCGTGGAGCTCGGGGTGCAGGAGTCCCAGCTGCTCGTAGCACTCGGCCGCCGCCGCGAAATCCTGCAGCTGGTAGTAGCAGTAGCCGAGCAGCGACAGGCCGGCCCGCGACCGGCAGCTCCTCTGCAACTCGCTACTCAAGATCCCCACCGCCTCCGCAAACCGCCCGGCTCGGATCAGCCCGTAAATAGCCGCCGTGAACTCCCCGTCGGCGATAGAGGCCATGCCGGTGGCCATCCTGACCGAGCCTCCGGAGGCCTGTAAACAACGTTGCCTAGGCAACACGCCGCCACCGGAAGCGGAAGGCGACCGAGAGCCCGCGACCCGCAACTGCTCCCAATTGTAAAAGTGGTGGTGGTGATCGCCCTGGGGAAATGAGCCGGTCCGTATTTGGTTTCTCGTTGGGTCGCTGCGACCCTGGAAAGAGGGTGGGAAAGAGGGAACGAGATGGGAAAGAGACGAGGACCCCAAAAGGATTGACCATGCGGACCACATCGCCCGTCAGTCGCGCGGCTCTCTTTTCTTTTCCCCTTGCCGCGATGCATTGTGGGGGATGTAGTTCTCGTCTGGAACTTGGGCGTCCGGCTGTTGCCGCGCATTCCAGGTCAGGGGCGTGGCCGGCTGCCTAGAATGGCTAAGCGGGTTTTCGCAGGCTTAGGCGAGTTGCAGTTTGTTTTTTTTTCCTTCGAAGGTTTCAAGCCAAATTCGCCGTTTCCGAAATCTCGAAGGGGAACGGACTGCAAAGGGAATCAAGTCCCTGTACTTTCAATTGCTGGTTGGAGCAAAGGATTTTGGCGCTAGCGAAGTTGATGCCGCAAGGATTCTTTGTCCCTCGGATGCCGTTTCTATACTGCTCAATGACCGTCACATCCCTCTAGAACAAAGACGTGCTCTTTCCCCCACTTTTAAAACGAATAGTGATTCAACTTTAAGGTTATCTTGTAAGAACAATTATCTTTCCTCTAAAGAATATGCAGTGGCATATTCAAATGTATAATTATTTCTTTTCCCATATAATTCAACTCCCTCTTTATTATAATTGGCACGTCTTTTTTATTCTGATTTAAATTAAAAACATGCTAATTCGGTTTGCAGGTTGGGTAGGATGTGGAAAGAGAACCCAATCTGCTGCTGCTCATTTATACAATTTCTTTTTTTTTTGTATTTGCACAAACGAGGGTTATGATAAGACTACCGATGCTTTCTTTAAAATTTGAACCATAAAACTCAAAAAATGATCTTGAATCAAATACTACCTCTAATTTTGCAGTATTTTTGAAAAAGATAAAATGTATGATAGCTTCTGCCTTTATGAAATACAAATGGACAGAATACAAATTGATAGAAATAATAGTGAATTGTTAATGAAATCTTACAACTTCCACAGAAATTATATACAAATATTTAGAAGGCTTTTCATTTTTATAATGTATAAATCATTAAAGCATTTACCTAGTTATATTAATATCAACTTTTTGATGTAAACTTATTTTTATCAGACACTTGTTGAATATTTTTTTAGTGAACCATAACCAAGGATGTATTGCAACCTAGCAACCTCTCATTTTCTTGTTCTGGTAATAGTAATAATGAATGCTTAGTAGGTTTGGCTGGTAATTTCCTTTTTATGGCCAAATAAGTATTTATGGGCTGCATTGGGGTAGTGTCGGAATATATGTCAACAATTGTTCAGGCAACTCTCCTACAGGATTTTTTGAATAAAATTGCAAAAATTGTTTTAAAAGTTAAATTTTGTCCACCTCTGTATTTAGAAGTCATTATGGTACATCGTCAATAATAAAAGTGTTTTAAACATTAGTGCCCATGTCTAATGTAAAACACAGTGCAATTCAACCTTCCCCATTTGGGGTTTTCCAGATGTGACCTAGATTTCCCTCATAGTAAAATTTCACGTGCATCATTTTATGGCCAACAATTTATGGATTCATTTGGGGGGAAAACTCTTTAGTGTAAATTGGGGTTCAAATTTCTGAAATGGTTTTTATTTTCTCATGCCATTGTTCTGCTTCCCACAACAGTTTTACAGGAATCCAAAGAAAGGCTATTTCCATCAGAAAGTCTCCATTAGAAACCCAAAGCATTCTGTTTAGGAAAAAAATACAAAATATTACAGAATGTGTTGGGGTAAGTAATGCTAGGAGCTACTTACCTAGAAGGATTCCCCAGAACTGAACTGAAGCAATAGGAGATTCTTTACTTTTATGAGATTAAGAGGAGCTTTGAGCTTTTAAAAGTAGATTCTGCAAGGACCACTGGACAATTTACCATCACCTCCATATCCATGTCACGGTAGTTTGTTTAAATTTTTGAGCAGGAGGAGATGCTTCTCTATGTCTAAATGTGTTAATGGTCAGGAGAAGTTGTGTTGGAATTGGGGGAAGGGAATGGAGATACTGGGGAGCATTGGAACCACAATATTAGTCAGCAAGTTTTTGAATTTTGAGCCACAATAGAAAAGATAGCACGAGACATGGGAAATAGATGGAGGCAATTACAAATAAGTCTGTGATGGATGGTTGACATTGTTAGGGCCTCAAGTGTATGTCAGCTTGCAATGGTTCTGCATTCCCCTCACTGCCATTGCTGTTGCCATGGGCAACGATGTGTTGAAGCCAATAAAAAGCACAGGAAACAAGGGAACGCTCAACCTTGGAGGAAGCTGGAGGTTACGTGCTATAAATTATGTCACACTTCGCAGTGCATCGTATCAAAATTCAGGAAAGGTTTATGGAGCTGCCAGCAACCCCCAGTCAATCATGGTATCCGTTTTTTGCCATAAAGCACATATTACATAAATAAGTCTCAGACAAATTCCAAGTATGCCATCCCACCTTTTTATTTATTACTGAGGAAAAAGAAAAGTGGAGGAGGAATAACAGAAACAAGTTAAAAGACTACAAGTATTTATTTTAGACAATAACATAGATCTTCCCTTTCCTTACGTGTCCTATTCCCCCTGGAAAAAGAACAGAGAAGTTCCATAATCTTGTATTTTGTTCAAGTAACATGTTCCTCTAAAATATTAAGAGCGGGGGTAACATTTGCATTATAACTGACTGAAAATGTCACAGAACGGAAAAGCTTTCAACTTCTCCAGAAGACTCATCTAAGTGAATAATACTAATAACCAGGGTTGGGAGAAAGCTTTTAAAAATGGATCAGGTCTAGTTATGGGATCCATGTATGTCATTGATATGATAAAGTATTGTAGAGATCAGATTAGATTATATTTAGGATTCAGATGGTTTGTCGTGTTCCTAGAAATACAAAATGCTACTACAATTTCAAAATGGGTGATATAATAAATAATCTGCTTTCTGAATCTTGTGCTTAAGATATTTATGTAGAAGATGGCAGATACCTAGAGTACCTGCTAGAGAATCAGAATTAATTCCCTATAAAGGGAAAATCTAGTTTTTCCATTAAAATTATATTCTATTTGAAGTGTTTTTCAAGACAATCTTGCATTTATTTGAGTCAAGTAGTTCTATGACTCAGAAACTCTAAATTTAATAAATATGTATTATGTAGCTCAGCATGCATTTGCGGCATTCAAAGTGCCAAGATTACTAACATTCAGAGTCAGAGAAGCCACTTTTTCATGATTATACCAGTTTTGCTTAACTGAAAAGTAATCAATTTATAGTAGATGTATAACATATTTTAGAGGCAAATGATTCCATCTGCTCTGTTTATGCCAAAGGAAATTCCCTCCATTGTATAAATAGTTCAGTCCACATCTGGGCTAGGCCGGTATCACTAACATTTCTCAGTATGTTCCTTTAATTTCATGCATTTTATAGGTTTTTTTAAAAAAAAATGAGAATCCCTATTTCGTTATGCAGTTTCATATATATGTACATGTTTCCTAATAGGATTTGGGAAAGGCATATTTTCCAAGTATTTTTTTGTATGCATGTTTGGAACCAAGAAATATTTGAAAACATTTCACATTGGAAGTCCTTTTGCATTGTGACAGATTCTATTTTGGTGAATGCTTTCATTTTTGTTAAAAAAGTAAACAGTGACAGGCTTTACATCTATCCTCAGTGTTTTACCTATACATTATTGTTCAATAGATCTGCACTGTAATTTATACGAGGTTAAGGAAAATATTTCCCTTAATTATTGTTTTGAGATAAAACTCCCATAAAGCAGCCATCGGATCTCTTGCTTGTACTTTTCCTTAGCAAATGAGTGAGGGATTCACAGCATTTAAATGGTTTCCTGCCTAAATCTTGATGGGTGTAATTGCAAAAATTCCATTACAACAATATATTTAACTTTAGGCTAAACAACTTCATTTCTATTCACTCTGAGAAACTCAATAAAGTTTGCCAGTAGTAAGAAAAAACAATGTTTTAAAATTCCCTCAGAAGTTTGACAAGCATTTAATGACTTCCAGGAACTATGAAATGAGATATGAATGGAGAGAAAGAGAAGAGAACATCGGTGTAATTAAGCCGTTAGCAGTGTGATTTGAATTAAATTTTGAATTAAAAGAAAAGGCATAGATAAGAGATTACCCATCCCTAACTATACTATAGGTTTCCTGAGTGAGGAAATGAAAAAGAACCTCTGCAGAACCATTTCCTTCCTGCCTATCTATGAAATGTTCAAGGTTGGAAGTCCTAAACCATAGTGAAAGAGAATATCAAGTCAAATGTTTTTCCATCCAGCTCTCAGGGACATCTGCTTCCTTTATCTACCCTTGAGAAATATTGGAGAGCCTCGCCACATTTTACATGCTAAGCAATGTGGTGTCCTTTAGTTGTTTGGACCACAGCTCAATCAGCAAGACCATGGTGGTTGTATCTTACAATTTATGGAAGGTGTTGGGTTTCCCATCCTGTGCCAGGGCTTAGCAGAGCCAGAGGTTTGGCTACACTAAGAGAAATAGCTCATTTCCACTGCTGAAATTGGGTAAATGATCAGACCTTAGTGCCCTTGAATAGGTCCCCTAAAATAATTATGTTGGGCCACTTATTTCTGTTAAATAATAAAATGCTACTGTTGTGGTTGACATAAATCCTCCCCTCCCGTTCACACTCGACACAGAACCTCTCAGATGACATTCAGAATCTGCTGGATCTTGAATGGGAAGCCTTTCAAATATAAGGAAATGATAAAAGGATCCCTCCTTTTATCAGAGCACCCCAGCTTTCACTATCAAGCTCCTACCAACCTCAAATCAAGTGATTCAGTTGTACAGCAGATGCAGAGATGGAAGTTGTGAGTCTTCTGCCTTAAAATTATTCCTGTAAATTCAGGAGAGTGCTTTTTTCATCCCAACCATGATTCTTTGCTGTTAAAGAATTATATAAAATTCTGATTCTCTATTATGCTTTTATTCATTATTGTTTCAACTGCTCTCATAAATTGATTTAATCCAGACAGTTTGCCTGATTTCTGATAGCATTATATATATATTTCCCTTTTTTCCCTTTAGAAGTCCAGTCTTTTGTGCGATCTAAATTCTGCAAGTTCTGAAAGGGAAGGGATGCAATAATATTGCTTTTACAAACACCTTCTTCTGTAAGGATTCTTCTGAGTAGCTAGAGATCTTTTACTTCCAAATGATCTTTGGCAGGGGTTTAATAGGGTAGCAGAAATTATAGCCAGCCATCTTCTCTTTGTTCCTGCACTTTGGGAAGTGCCAGTAACCCAGAATAATCCTAACTACATGCCAATTCATATGACAAAGGCTGTCATGTTAGGCATGCACATTGTTTGGACTCAGGTGTTCTCAGCTCACAAACCTTTTCAGTAAGTGTTGACTGGGTTGCGGTTGGACATGTGTACAACATCCTTCCTGGGGCAAGCACAATTTATCTATAGACCACCTGGCAATGAGAATGGAATATAGATGTAATTCCACACCTCATTAGGGAACAGAAATCCAGTAACTTGCCATGCCAGTGCTGAAATAAATTTGATGTTTCATTAACAGAAGTGAGTTCATTTCCACTGCAGATATTTTATAAATCAAGGATTGCCAACATGCAAAAAAATAATAATAATTGGAGCACATGCAATGGTGACTTAATTTTTGTTAGCTAAGAAAGATTAACATGTGTAAGAAAATAGCTAGAAAAAGCAGAGGTAGTCATTGCTCTTTTCATATTATCATCCAGTGTCGTATCAGACTTAAAAATAATAATTTTCTGAAAATGTACTAGAAAGCTACGTTCATATCCTATAGTGCAAGTTCTCTACCCAAGGCAAGGTTTTGTTTTTGTTAGACAGTTTTCTTGATATACCACTGATTCTCTTCTTAGATGTGCAAAGCAGCTTTAAAAATTAAATTATTACAGGAATTCTAAAAGAAACATGCAGAATTTTACCTTTATATAAGCTTCTGCCTGCAGAGCAATTCAAATTTGGTTGCTAATATGAAATCAAGGAAGCCAGAGCAGGTTTGTCTTTTCAAATGTAATAAAGTTCATTTCCCCTCCCTTAAATACAGCGAAGAGAGACAATTCTAAAAGCCCTGTTGAATCCTACGAGGCTTGTTGTAAAAAAACATATTTCTTCAGAATATAAAGCAGGCATCGCTGAATAAACCAAATAGAACATAAAAGGGGTAAAAAGACAAATTTCACAAGCGCAGGAATAACCATTCATACTAATAAAAGCTGGAAAGAAGCAATCTCAAAATATTTTTACAAAAATTCTCCCTTTTTTCAGAGTCTCTTGAAAATGCTTCAGCATTTTCTTTAAAATCAGCCACAGCTCACTTTTATTAATTTTACTGAACCATTAGTTCCACTTATATGAATCCTTTGTGACCATATTTGCCAATTTTCTTAAGAGTTACTGAAAGAAGCTGACACAATCTGGACTCGGCCAAGCTTTCCAGATTACTGCAAGAACCCAACCCAACGTCTCCCTGTAGATTCTCCCCTCAGACCAAGTCTTGGCCTGTAGGAAAAGCTAAGGCCTGGCCAGCCAGAGTGTCTTCACTGACATTACATATGTTCTTGCCTGCCTTATATTATTGATTAAATACTGTGAGACGAAACGTTAAGCATTCTTTTGACTCTCTTATCCTAGGAACAGGAAACAGATGTAGACTTATTTTATGCTCTCCGGAGACATGGCTAAGTTGGATGTTGTCTGGGAAAGCAATCTTTTCTGGTGCAATTCCTCCCATTTTTTTCTGTTGGCCACCACAGAGTCCAACATAGGCTTCAGTTTTCCATTCACTTTCACTAAGGCCTGAAGAGAAAGCACAAAAGAAGCAATTGTGAATTATTAGTTAAGATGTTGGTTCCAGTTCAGATAAAATGGAATATTTGTTTGGTTTGGTTTGCTCACAAACTCCATGGGAGAGTTTGTAGAGCATTTAATGGAGAGTATTCTAGAGCATTTAATGGAGAGTATTGTTGCACAACATATTCTAAAACATTAAAAGAAATTCTGAAGGAGACAGGGGGGACATAGCTAATATATCCTGGTGAAAGATGACATAAAGCAATCATTAAAAATGTCTTATCTAAACAAGCAGTTAGTCTCTTATCACATCTTGAGACTGAGGGTGTCAATAGAGTACACAGTTTTTCCACTTTATTCTAACGAAAATGGCGAGATAAGTTATGTGAGAGCAATTGGCCAAATATGGTTCAACCATGAAGCCAATTAGATATTTGTCCAAGGACTCCACAGCCTTAGTCTTATTCTAATCATTGTAAAAAATGAGGATGGGCAACATGTTCTGTATTTGCCCATGGAGTAACTCTCTAGCTGACTGGTAGGCTACAGAAGCCTAGTAACAAAATGTTACTTTAAATGGCAGGGCTGAAGTATGTTTAGCAATTTGGGTGTTTTGTAAGGATGACTTTGGGAGTGTATAAACCTAACACATGGCCTATATGTTCATGCCCATCCTTAGGTTTTTTTAAATTCTAAAACTGCACTGCCAATGTTTAGGCAATGTCCTGTCAAATTTCAGCCGCCCAATCTCAGAATCATATGGAGTTGCAAAGAACTTGGGTCTATGGGCGGCCCAATGACGTGATACAAGTAGGTCTAATGCCTCAGCATGGTTTTTTTCAAAGACTTTCCCCACTTGTCTTCAGTTATGTGTAAATACACAAAATAATCAGTGTGTGAATATGCATGCAGAGATTAAGAAGATAAATTTTGTGAAGTAGGTGTGCCAAGTCTTCTGGACACCTTTGAGGCTTCAGGGACTTTGGAAACTGCCTTTTTGAAATATTTTGCATAGCCCTATGAAATTAAGAGGAACTGGTGGGTTTTGCTTCCTCTGAAAAATTTCCCAACTGCAGTTATTTTTACTTTTACATTCAAAATGACCTAGCTGCATCTACAATGCTGGAAGGCTTGTATTAGGAATTAAGCATGTGACTCCTATCAAGTAAATAAGGAATAGGAAATAGTTTAAGAAGTTAGAAAGGATAGCCTTCTTAGTCTAAATTAGTGTTTCTCAACGTTATCAAGCACGTTAGCTGGGAAATTCTGGGAATTGAAGCCTAACAATCTTAAAGTTGCCAAGGTTGAGAAAAACTGGATGATATCCTATTAATGAAATGGCTTTATGCACACCAACAAAACCTGCTACTATGGGATTCCGAAATATTCTGGAAAAAATTGTGAGAGAGATCACAATTTAAAGAGCCTTGGTAGTACAGGGGTTTAAGGCACCCTGTTATTAAGCTGGTTATTAAGACCAGCTGCCTGCAATTACTGCAGGGTTCGAATCTCGCCAAGGCTCAAGGTTGACTCAGCCTTCCATCCTTTCTAAGGTAGGTAAATTGAGGACCCAGTTGTGGGGGCAATAAGCTGACTTTGTATAAATATACAAAAGGATGAAGGCTATTGCTGAGCACATTGTAAGCCGCCCTGAGTCTTCGGAGAAGGGCGGCATATAAATCAAATTAAAAAAAAAAAAGAGAGGAAACCAATGGGAAATCCATATAGCTTATGAAAAAATGTGTTTGTACAATAGAACTTGGCTTTTATCTAGTGTGATATTCTTTCTAAATATAACTTACTAAAGTAGTAAAAAGTAACTACTTTAGTAGTTTATATGCTTTTATATGATTAATTAGCATATTAGCCTGTTTCTAGTGAAGTGTATTTGTATATCGATTATAATTGTAAGACATAATGGTTAGTTAACTCAACATCATTATTGCTGTTGGCTATTAAAAGTGAATTCAAAAAAATGAAGGAGATAGTTGATTTTCAGTTATAAGTATACTACAAGAAATTAATTGTATAGAACAGTTGTAAGATAATGATGTAACACTATTTTTTTTTTTGGAATAAATTTTTTTTAATGATGTAACATTATTAAAATACCGCCATTTGATATACACTTGAATCAGATGGCATTTGGGTTAGAAATACCTCAAAAGGGTAGATTTTATGTGGGAGGCATAAAATGTCTTTATTCAGAGGCTCTTTTGATATTTAAACTCTATTTGTGTATTTTAATTAAGCATTCTACTATACATCTTGTAGAAATTAGCCTTTAAAAATAATCTGGCTACTAAAGCATTAATCTTGGGTTTTCTAGATACAAAATACACAGCCTGAGATATATCAGTAATTTAAAAAATCTTTTGATTACTATATATTTTTTGGGGTTTTTTTTGTTTTGTTTACTAAAACACTACAATCAACTCCCTTTTATGAAACTTCTGGGAAATTAACTCAAAAGCACCATTTCTCTCCTCCCTGCAGATTCCTTTGACATTTACTAAATTACTTCTTTAGCACCTTTTCACATTTAAATCAATTTACCAATTTATTTACTGGGCCACTTAAATCTTTTGACTTTGGTACAGCTGTGACCTTGTACCCTTTAACACTTCATTCCACACATACAGAATCATGCCCTGTTCTGCCAGTTACAGAGAAGTCCTTTGCTGAGACGTTTTTTATCCTATTTATTCCCTTTAAACAGTTATTTAAATACAAATTTAAAAAGTTTTGGTCTGGTTTAGTCTCCAAAATCTAATATGTAATGGACATTACTGAAAATGCCACACCAACTATTTTTTAAGAATACAATATACCATTGCAGTTTTTCAAATTTATTCCTGCTGACCAACATTTGGAAAGCATAGTAGAAATTATTATTAACAAGGTATTGTTTCTAGCATGCATACAAAAATTAGGTGCTGCTTTGACTCTTGGACTTTTTCTGCAATATTTGTATATTATTTAGTTGTATATATGATAAAGTTTGTGCACAAAGTATCTTATACACCTTTAATAATTTTAATTCTTCCTGTACTATATAATAATCTACAAGAACCTACAGAGGTCAATCCTGCAGAGAACAGCAACCGATCGTTCCCCATTTTCAGGAATTTAAGGGGCAATACTCACAGGGATTATTTCATTGTGGTGAGATCAACTCTTTACAAGGGTCTCCCAACTGTTAGATTAGTTAGGTTAGTTGGATTTTGAAAGCCTCCCCAAATCTGCTCAACCGTGCAGCCATATTCAATAGATCTGCCCATATCATAGCCACCTTCTAGAACAGTGGTTCTTAACCTTCCTAATGCCGCGACCCTTTAATACAGTTCCTCATGTTGTGGTGACCCCCAACCAGGGGTGGGTTCTAATTTTTTTTACTACCGGTTCTGTGGACGTGGCTTATTTTGTGGGTGTGGCTTGGAAGTCATGTGACTGGGTGGGTGTGGCTAGCTGGTCATGTGACCGGGTGGCCATGGCTATGTGTATAGGGACTACTCAGAGGGCTGAAAAAAGTCATTTCTGACAGGTCCTCGCACTTTTAACTGGTCCTCAAACTTATGACCATCCTCACATTTATGCCCGTGCAGCATTCTTAACAACCATGTTACTCATTTCACAACTGCTTCTTTTCACCATGGTGATAAGATAGGGCAAAAAACGTAAAATGTGAGGACAGTCGTAAATTTGAGAACTGGTCAAAAGTGCGAGGACCAGTCAAAAATAACTTTTTCAGCCCTCTGGATAGTCCATGTGCACAAAAGGACTACCCAGAGGGCTGAAAAGAGTGATTTCTGATAGGTCCTCGCACTTTTGACCGGTCTTCGCACTTATGACTGGTCATCATTTATGCCCATTGTAGCATTCTTAACAACCGTGTCACTCATTTCACAACTGCTTCTCTTCACCATGGTGACAAGATAGGGCAAAAATGTAAAATGTGAGGACAGTCGTAAATTTGAGAACTGGTCAAAAGTGCGAGGACCAGTCAAAAATAACTTTTTCAGCCCTCTGGATAGTCCATGTGCACAAAAGGACTACCCAGAGGGCTGAAAAGAGTGATTTCTGATAGGTCCTCGCACTTTTGACCGGTCTTCGCACTTATGACTGGTCATCATTTATGCCCATTGTAGCATTCTTAACAACCGTGTCACTCATTTCACAACTGCTTCTCTTCACCATGGTGACAAGATAGGGCAAAAATGTAAAATGTGAGGACAGTCATAAGTTCGAGGACTGGTCAAAAGTGCGAGGACCAGTCAAAAATAACTTTTTCAGTCCTCTGAGTAGTCCATATGCATAAAAGGATACAGCAATAGAGAGGGATGAAGGAAGGGAAGGGAAATTAGAGTAGGAGTGAGGGTAAGAGAGGGAGGAAGAGAGGAGGAGAAGGAGAAAGGAAGAGGAAGTAGGGAGGAGAAGAGGGGGGAGGGAAGAGAAAGTAAGAAGGAAAGAAAAGAGAGAGGTGGTAGGTTTGAGGTGAAAGATTGCTGTACAATAAAAAAGATGAAAGAGAAGAAAACCAACCCCAAACAAATATGAAGATATTAAGATAAAGAATGAATGGTTAAACTTTAAAGAATAAAAGAGAACAAATATGAATAAATAGTAATAATTAGAAACACACATACAAACATACAATGTATTTTCTTTGAACAGAGTATTTGGCCAGTTCACAGTGTTTAGTCATTTCAATTAAATTTACAATTTCTATATTTCCTTTTTGCCATATTTATTCCTCATCTATTTTTTTAAAAAAACAATATTACCTTTCATCCTCATCTCTAATCTTAATCAAATTCAATTTTTCCCTTCTATTCTATATTATAGAATTGTCGCATTGTCATCTATTTTTATATCCATCCTCACATTGGTTAATTATGTAATTATGTAATACAGTTGTTTAATACAAATTCAACAGTTTAATATAAATCAGTTAGTTATATAACTATCTTTTTTGTATATTAATCAATACGAACATGAATATTCCAATTATTTCCATGCAATCCAATTTCTTACAAATCAATTAATTATATTTACCAATAATAATAAACCAAATAATTTCCTCCATATATTCCTCCAAACCACAACTTAACCATTTCTACTTTCAACCCAATATACAATTAATAGTATCTCAATTATTACAATTCCCTAGTTAAATAGAGCTTTTTTTCTTTTGTGTTTTAAAATCTTGAACCTCCTTTTTTGCCCTAAATTTCCCATTGTTTGCAGTTTTGCACCTACCTTTTTTTGGTAAGGAAAAAGAAAAAGAAATCTCTCTCTGCCTCATTTTGTCACGTTGCAGCAAAGACCTGCTTTACTTTCAGTTTCATTTTTTCAGCATAGCTAGGGGGAAAAAAATCTGCTCGAGATTTTTTTGCAGCTAGCAACAGAGCCCTCCGCAAAACAGCTGAGAGCAAATCAGCTGAGAGTCGAGGCTGATCTAATCAACTTGTGCTAATTAACCTATCCTGAAGCTGAAAGGGGCTGTTTTTTCTATTTTTGCAGGCACCGGTCTACTCATTTGTTTTCTTTTAACACTGATGAGCTGTAGGGCGGCCCTTTGAAGCCCCGCGGCAAGAATTTAAATAGTTTTTTTTCCCTCTAGCCATCAGCTGGGACTCAGGAGGCAGCAATAGATTGGGAGTGGGTGGGGTAAGCGAACGGCGATCCAACAGAGGCAGAGGGTGAGGGTGAGTGAAGGCGTGGGGGGGGGCGAGAGAGGGCTTTGGCGACCCCTGTGAAATGGCCGTTCAACCCCCAAAGGGGTCGCGACCCCCAGGTTGAGAACCGCTGTACTAGAAGATGTTAACGACTAAGCTCTTGCCAAAAACATTTGATTGTGGCACTTAACAGAATTTAACAGAATAACAGAGTTGGAAGAGACTTTAGAGGTCTTCTAGTCCAACCCGCTCCTCAAGCAGGAGACCCTATAACATTTCAGACAAATGACTGACCAATCTCTTCTTAAAAGCCTCCAGGGTTGGAATACCTACAACTTCTGAAGGCAAGCCTTTCCACTGGGTAACCACTTCTTGGTTTTCTTATTCTACAATTTATAGAAATATATTGCTTCTGTATATGGAATATTATACTATTATAATAGTAACACATGTACTCTATGAATTTAGCTTAATTTTCTTCAAAACTATTTAATTTTCTGCTCTTCAAAAATCTCATCAAGAAGGAATTTGGTGACAAGGAAAACTTTAAAGGGGAAACAGGTATTAGCATTTTGAAAGTTCCACAGAAATCAAAAGAGTAATAATAGTATTGTGGTTTGTGGTTTGTTAAACTATTTCTTTGAAAGTAAGTAGAATAAAGAAGCTGAACTTTCCACAACTACGCATAGAAGATATTGCTCACATCTAAGCACTACATTGAATTCTGTTCTTTAACTCTTAACTTTAACTTTAAGATCAGTTGGTAACAACTGATATTCTCAGTTTGTTCTTCACATCATTGGATCTACTTCATTAGGATTTCAAATTGTAAAGATCTGGCTATATGTTTGTAACTCTTCTTAAGATTAGCACTTGGAAAATGGAGAGGATGGCGCTGAGGCTGTGAGGCCTATCCTCAATTAATATTCACAATTTCATATATTCCAAATTGCTTAGGAAGTGTAGGAGAAGGAGTGGCAGAACCTGGGGGTGGTATCAAAAGAGGAATTAACCTAGAGTCTCTATGTAGCCACAAACAGACTAAGTCCAACCTCTCTTGAATTCCATTGACCCTTATCTAGCACCAAGATAGTGGCTGCTGTTAGTTGAGTAGATTCCTGTGCATAAGCATGATTACTAATACATCAGTTTAATTGGAACTTCATGTGTGGTCCTGATCTTTCACACATGACAGGAGGGTTTTAACTGAAGTATTTCCAAAACTTTCTTTGAAGGTCACTAAAGATGCTTCAGGAGAAAGTTCTGGTGGAAGAATAGAATATGCAAATTATTTATTTACTCATTAAATATATATCTTGATTTTCCACTATAAACCATGCTCGAGGAAACTAACAATAAGCACAAAATGATTATTTAACAGCAAATGTTGAAAGATACATAATTAAAATTAAAAAATAAATAAATAAACAGCCCTTATTTCTTGAAACCTATTTCAATAAACTGATTAAAACTCAAGTAACAAAAGCCTATTTAAATAACACGCTTTTGAAATGTGGCAGAAAGAGATCAAAGACAGATGGAGCATGACCTATTCTAGCAAGGAGTTCTGTGTCATTAAGTGGTTTTTACTGATGGTGAGCAGGAAAGAACTCTCAAGGACTTTGAAATCTAGGCAAGCTAATAGAGGAGAATGTGCTCTTGACAGATTCCCAAATCACGCAGTACTTTGCAAATCACAGCTAGCATTTTATATGATGCCCAGAAATATATACATTTTCTAGAAAGCTGTTATAATGGGGAATTTACATTCTCCAATAATCATTTCAGTCAGTAATATGCTGCAGCATTCTGGATATATTTACATGTAAACTTTTAAATTTTTGTAAGTGTACATCAAAAGAACATAACATTAAATTTAAACCTTTTCCCACTAACATAGTTAGGCAGCCGCCTTCCTGGCCATGGTGCCTTTTTGTGAGTCACTCTTTTGTCTAAAAAATAAGGCAAAATCATTTAAATATTCATAAATAATCTTGTATATTGAAATCTACAATTATTTTAACAAAATGGTTTGGATTTTTTGTGTTTACCTCAGAATAATATATCTCAGAAATAATTTAAGCAAGACACAGCTGCAGGATTTCCATTTTCATCTCCTCTGCAAGTTATCCTGATTATCATAGAGTTGAACAGCTTCTGACATGACTCCACCCATTTACTTATGATATTTGTTCCACACAGCAATCAATACTTGCTCCCTTTCTCTTAAATAGATCTTTAGAAATCTCTTCAGTCCATATCAGTCTCTTATCCCCAGTTCTTTAGATTTATTCTCAGCTGGGAATTTGCCAGCCAGACGCAAGGTGATTCTGGCTTGCTCAACACTTACAGGGAGCATGCTATCCATCATCATTTCTAGCCCTTTTCTGATGCAATGCTCTTTGCTCTTTGTCTTTCTTGAAATCCAAGTGACTGTTAAATTATCCATTAATCTTCTCTTTCAGATTTGCAGTGAATTTTTCCCTTCTTTGTTTTACCTACGGGTTTTGTGGCCATTTTTCCGAACACATTTTTCAGATTTTCAGATCGGTTCCTTAAATTCTACTTTGACTCTCTCTTTACATTTCCGTCTCTCTGAGATTGCACTATATAACTGATTCTGTTTTGGAAGCACATTACTGATCCACGAACTTCCAGTTCTTCCTTTAAATCTGTGGAAAACTGCCTCTTTTTCACCTCATTCATTTCTTTTCTGAAATGTTATGCACGCTCCCAAGTCATGCCATTTTAACTCCTGTGTGATAATTTCTTCATCATTTATCAATTTGAAGGCTGAGTCAAATTTTATCAGGAAAGAAATTTGTGATGAGCTTGAAGGGTTTTGGGATAGGAGTTGTTTTTTGCTTCCTTCTCCCCATTTCTTAAATACATATTTAATTCACTGCAGGCTGCTCACTGCAGGCAAAGGGAAAAAACTGCCTTCTGCTGGTAAGTTCTTTCTGTGCTGTACGCAGTGCCATTTAACACAGCAGCAGAAAATGGGGAGTCCATTTTAGAATATTTCCCTATCTTGTATCACTGAATTGTAGCTTGGGTTATGTTAAGGAATTTTCCTTATCCAGCACTGGGACAATAAGAAAGTGTTCCTAGATTCCATCCATGGTCAGATCTCTGTTTTATGCTTTACTCCCTGAAGAGGAACCCTAAAATATAAGGAAGTATTCCCAAATATTTCAACCATCATCATAGATACCTTCTGAAGAATAATAGAAAGGAGGAAGGGACATGACTTTATATCTAGTAGGCCTAACTAGTGTGCTTGATTACACCTAGCAAAACGGTAAGGGGAACTTGGCATAGTATAAAGTTAAAACATTGGAGTAGGAGCGGAGGGACTACTCTCAACCATGGAAGCTCAATGGAGGACTTTGGGCCAGTTGCTCTCTTTCAGGCCAACCTATGTCAGAGTTGCTGTTGTGGGGACAAACAGGAACTATTATCTAAGCAAAAAGGGCTTTAATATTTTTAAAGTCCAGATCCCTGATTCACTAGAGTATAAGGAGGAGGAAGAGATACAGCACGATCAGACTTGCAAGATTCTGTTATTATAACTAATCTCAATAAAATGTAGTTTCAGGCTTCCTGTGGAGTTGATTTGCTGGTCTGGTTTACCTAGTGGAACTGATAACTGGATTAAAACAAATCATCTGAATCAGATTCATTCTATAAATGAACTCTCTCCATTTGATGTCTAGAAGGCCCTTCTTTCTCCAAAGGGCTATCACATAACGGGGATAATTTCAAGGATTTTTTCCCTTGAGTCTGACTCTTTTCATCTCCTTCCTTTCCTACTGGAATGTAAAAGACAAGCAAAGCTGACTACATAGGGAACACCTTGATGAATCTGGAATGTAAATAATAGAACAGAATAGAAAGCCTTATCTTTGCATAGAACAATAGAATTGTTGAAAGAATCTACAAAAATAATCCAAGATATTAAAAATACGGCCGTATCTTGTTCTTTCGAAAGTATTAATATTTCTAGAATAAATATTTCTCCAGTTGCCATTGGTAATGATCATACTTATAACTTTTATTGTGTACATACACTCTGCAAAAGAACAGGTGTGTGATTATCGTATCTATTTGCATGTTTAAAATGTCTGGTGACTGAGCAAAGGTGCTCCCTTTGTAGAGCAGAGAGATTGCTTAAACAAGCTACTCTTCCTAAGCTGCTTTTCTCTGTAGTGCAGTGCTTCCCTAAAAATTGCAAACCATAAATTACAAACTCAGATCTGTGACCTTAATTAGTTGATCAGAATCCTTCAGTCCCCCGGTACTGCTTGCTTGACACTGACAAGACTCTAAAACAGTTTCACACTAAAGTTCTTCGTTTGCCTCCTAAGCAGCTTGTGGCTTGCAGCCATCAGCGTTGTAAGGAAATGAGCTGATGCCAGTGCATTCCTTTCCATGTGTATTCCCCATTATGTGCTTGTTTACTCTCTTGTAATTCTTTTCTCTCAAATGAATATAAATACAAACATTTATTTCCTTCTTGCTAATAATCCAAGCATCAGGGTGAACATTCCAAAGGACAGGAGAGCTGATAAAAAGGGCTATAAGATCTGCCCTTTTACCTTGCTTGTGAATTAAGTTCCAGAAACCTTTCCTGCCATTTGGACTCACCGGGGCTGTTTTGGATTGCATCCTTTGGACACTGTAAAGCAAAGGAAAGCTGAAGCTAACAACCAAGTTGTCAGAGCCAACTGCAGTCACTAAATGTGAACTACCTATACAGCTAAGGATATGTGCAGGCAGGTCTCAGGTTCTAGTCTGTGATGAGCAAAACAGAACACGTTTCTGGAATAGCAGCATTTTTTTCAGTGGTGAAATCCTCTGTGGATTGCCACCAGTTCGCTGCCCGCACATACGTGGTGCGCGCTAAATGCACACTGTGCACATGCATGCAGAGTGCATGCCAAAAGCATGCTGTATATTCATGTGCAGTGCGCGCTAAACGCATGCTTCACATGGAAAAAAGAGGCTTGGGAAGGTAAGTAGAACAGCGAGGGGGGGATCAGCTGTGCTGCACAATTTAGCTTCGCTAAAAAGCAGGATTTCTTGCCTTCTAGTGAATATAAACCATGTGGCACAGCTCACTGTCGGAAATACCGGTTCGCCTGAATCGGTAGCTTTTTTTTACTACTGATTCACCCGAACCAGTAGTTTCTATCACTACCAGTTCGCCTGAACCGGTGCGAACCAGTAGCATTTCACCCCTGATTTTTTTCCTGAAGAGCACCGCCTTACATAGAAAGTAAGAGAAAATGTGCATATTTTTGCACAGTTTTTTGCTTATATCATAAAATGAGTACATTTCAACTCTAAAATGTTGTAATTTGCATGATAAGAAAATTAGCTTCATCACAACACCCTGTTACTTAAAATACCCTCATTCAAAAGCAAATACTTTCCTTTTAATTTCTATTTTGTTTCTGTTATTTGAGGGCGGTAAGGCTATTTCTTTCTCACTTACTAATTATGGTTCGGATTTTTTTAAAAAAAATATCCTTTAGAAATAGTTTCATATGTTAAGTCCTATAGTAGAGAAAATTGAGTGTTTTCTATACTCTTTTGGTATTCTTTATGGTATAATAGAAAGCATTTCTCATGTTCTGCCTATGGTGACCTTTGTTGATCCACCCATGGTGATCCCGTGACTCCTTCTATTGTGACCTTGCCTGTTTCCCACCAGCAGGAGACACCACTGATCTCACCACTTCCTGCAAGACATCTGTTTAAAATCTTCAAAAGGCAGCTGATATATTACAACTTAGGATCTGGCAACGCAGAGCCCATAGACACTCTATCCATTACATTTATATATATATATATATATATCTAAAAACTAAAATGTTATACCTTGAGAAAACTTGTGATCTCACATGTCACTTATTCCTTAAAAAAATATGTTCTTGCAACATCACTCGAAATTGCATTAAGGGAATAACTGCTTCTCCCCCCCCCCCCCAATCTTACTTTCCAACACTTCTTGGCCTCATAACAGTACAGCTCCCTTCTCAAACTTTTGCTTTTCACTAAGAATAGCTACAGAAAGTTAGAAAACCTATTTAACCATGGGGGTCATACATTATATGTTGTTTAATGAAGGTTTTGGATAACACAAAAAGGTGTTAGGTTGTGGCCAAGAAAATGAACTATTGTGATCAATGCTATTTGATGAAGTCAATTACTGGGAACCTTTATTTAAAAGCTGCATGAGCCAATGTAAAATGAGAAACACATCCTGTTCCTAGGTGATTAGGAAGAAAGTGAGCCAGTTTCTTTTAATCTTTGTAATCAGCATTCACAGACATTTTCAAAATATTATTTGAGGTGTTGTGAAAGGAGCATCCCATCTGGGATTCCAAAAAGGGTGCACCACTTTCAGGATCAAACTGCTGGAGACCCGTCTACCAAGGCGAAACGATTCCTTAAATTTCAAGCTGCTGCTGTCAGCTGTCACTAGCAAACTGCTTATCTTCCCAGACAGAAGCACACTGCTTGGCCTCTGACCTGGGTATTCTTCCATGTCAGGAGATTGCTACCAGCACATAACAAAGCAGTGGGAAAAACGAGAGGATTTCTCATACTTTCTTTTCTTTAAACGGAATCCTTTAGTTCCTACCTCAGTGTTTCAATTCTTACCTTTAATTCTCTTGTGGACTTAGATGGGGAAAAAAAAGAGAGAAAAGCTACAAAGGGGTCTTGGATTAGACAACTTGCAAATCAACTCAAATGCATTGGTTTGTGTTCTTTCAGATGAACTGGCAGAAAGTGATGGCAGTGACTGGCAGGTTTTATTTAACTTCCTTTCTCAATCCCATACTCATTAGTCGCCCCCCCCAGCCCCCGCAAAGCTCTCCCCAGTTTCTGCTTTATCCTGGTCTTTTACACATTTACCTCACCTGTGGGGTTATGTGATTAAGAAGGATCCACATTCTCAAATTTGGCTTTATATACATTAAAAGATGCATAACTTCAAATGTGTGTGTGTGTGCACATTTGAGGGCTTGGCAATTGCAATTCATACTCTGCATCTTTCTAAAAGCCAGAAAACAGCAATAATTTAATGACACAAGGCTGGATATTTTTAATAACTTTGGGGGGGGGGGTTAGTTGGTTAAGAATGGAGATGGAAGTACTTTCTCCCCAACTTCTATTACTTTCCTTCTTCTGTAAAATATAATAAAATGAAACAAAACAGCACTGGCTATTTGGCTATTTCTCCCTTTGGTGGTGGTGATAATTTGGTGCAGTGATCTTGGGATGCTAAGGGATATTTCTGCCAGTGGGCTGTTACCTCCTAATCTAAAATATAACTTTTCTAATTTAAACTGATAATAAGTATAAAAATATTATCTGTTCCATCTTCACTGGCGTTATAGGATCAAATGCCCCTGGCTACTCGAAGAGAGGTATATCCAGAGCTGCTGGTTTTGCTGCCACCCTGTATTATTAGTATCTTACAAGATGGTCCAGCCTAACAGTGTAGGCGACTTAACAAATAAACATTCTAGTCCATAAAAAAGAAGAAAAAAAGGGGCAGGAAGTAGAGCATCACAGGGAAGGACAATGTGTCTGAGCTAAATGAACTCTAAAAGGCATGTCTGTTTTATGCAGCCCCTTCTTTGCAACTGCATGGAAAAGGGGGAAGAGAAAAGAAAAAAAGCTGAATTCTGCATAAACACTAAACGTCCTGCTGCTATTGTCATTAATGTTCTATGTTGCGTGTTCTAGACCATTTATTACCACTGAAAAATAAATTGGTATGGAGAGAGAGAGAGAGAGACTCAGAGCCTGGGGTATCTGTAGAGCATGAAGCTCCAACTTGGGTTTCTTAACCATGTGTAAATGGGATTTACAGTGTCTCCATGCATCATTGGTACAGTGGCTGTACTGGAAATTAAAAGTCAGTTTTATATTCTAGGGAGCATCTCTCCCAGTATGTGACTATGACATCAAGTTTTCTGTTTACCCCTTAGGGTAGTATGGCATTAGACGATGCCGTAATAATAAAAAGGGGAATAATAGCTATACAGCATGAACAGAGGGGGGAAAAGACATTTAGATGTATCTCTATTTGCTAGTAAAATTCTGCTTGTATAAAGTTGAATCCTTAACTGTTATATCCAACCTTCTCATCCAGAAAGAATGTTCTGAGCATTCTTTATCTCCATGGATAATTCTATTCTCTCTCCTGGGCTAAAAACGCTAGTTCAAATAGCATACAACTTCTGGCTGAAGAAGCATTCTTTGTCTTATTTCATCACATAACTTCTTCCCCCACTTAACTTCTTTTTAATTGCACTGTAGTATTTATATAAAACAATAACAAATGTTTATTATAAGATATTTAATAGATTGCAATTACTTGACTTGAAACAATATTTTGTACAATTTGCTACATGATCGCTATAGAGTTAAGGGGTAGATTAGGCCCTCAATCTGCTGAAAATCAAAATATTATAAATAATTATTATGTTATGTCTTCATGATTCTTCTCCAACATCAAATATCTGAGATGAAATAGATTGTTCCTGAACGGGCCAGAGTTTAGTAATATCCTTACCTATAAAACCTTCCCTGTACAAGATTCATTTGGTATCCATCATGGTCCTATCCATAGAATTTTATCAGAAGCATCAAAATCATTTCCCATACTTTTTGTCTTTAATACATTTTGTTGTGTGTTGTGTCTTAGGTTTTGATTATCGCCTATAAATACCTATATGGCCTAGGACCTAATTATTTGGGGGATTATCTGGTCCCATAGTGTCTGTCATTCCTGAACAATCAGATAGAAATCTTCTTCCTTTAAATCCCATCAACTAAGCAATGTAATCTAGCAAGATCCAAGAAGCAGGCCTTCTCTGTTATAGATATTGCTTTCTGAAACAGCATCTTCCCCAGAAACTTGCTACCTGCCTTTAAAGAGCGCTAAAAACAGAGCTTTTCCATCAAGCCTTTGGTCAGGATGATTGGTGAGTGTGGTAGATGATTTTCTTCATTATTCCTTTTTATATCATGTTTTTAATTTTGTGAACCCGCTCAGGGTCATATTTGGAGTTGAGTAAGCTTAGAAATGGATGAATAGATGGATGAATAAACATGCAAATAAATCAATCCAGCTTCTTTCCTCTAATCTCGAGTAATATGAGGTCTATTGGAAACTATTCTAAGTGCAGCTGAAGAAGTATATTAATCCTGAATGCCATTAAAATGGATTGCAGAACTCTTTTGAAAAAATAAGTACCAACAATATAAAAATTTATAAACTCAAATATAAATTTAAAAACAATTTTAAAAATTACTAGCATCGATATTAACCCGTATTGGTATGTTTTAATTAAAATGTACAATTGAAATGCAAATCAATTCAAAACCTGCTTTAAAAAGCACTACAGAAAAGACTGCTCCATAAAGGACTTGCACAGAGGAATCTGAGTTAACAACTAAACAAGAAGTCCTCCAATATAATCTTGGCCAAAAATATGGAAGTGTCTCCTTTTGCAGGTTGTAGTTTTCTGCAGTGTCCTAAGTGCTTCTTGTCTGACTAGCACATACTCTCCAAATTTTAGAAGTACAGACCTTACTCCACTAACATACTGTTGAGTTGAAAACTTTTGTCAATATGAATAAACTTATCCAAACCCGATGGTTAGGAGAAGTGGGTTTGGTTTCCGTATGCCACACATATCTGTAGTTCACTGGAACCCCAACCTCCCTCTCTTGCCCTCCTCCTGCCACTATTCAAAGCCCACCAGGCTGCTTCTTCAGGAAAGCTGAGAAATGTGCCATTTCTACTCCAGAGGATGAGCCTATGCCATCACTGCCAGCTTTTACCATGGTGCTGTCACCCATGCAAGGCAAGAACCAGACTGCACAGGCATTTACATTTGTTGGACTTGCAAACCAAACAGACTGCTGAAAAAGCCGCTCAGGATGTACCCGGACTGCAAGCAGAGCACTGTCTGTAACTCTGAAATGGAGCACTTGCTTAAAAAGGAAAATACTTTGCCTTGTTTGTGTTGTAATGGAAGTTTTATCTTTTTGAAATTTTTTTAAAAATACTAATAATAACAATAACAATAATTGTCTTCATCACAAATAAACAAGGGAGGAAAATACAAAACGCTGCTATGGTTCTTGCAACTTACAAACCAAAACCAATAGATTCAGAACAGGGATGTAGAGACGAAGGAAACCCAGGGAAGAGCAGAGGAAGACAATGATTTCTTATCTGATTTGCTTTCTTTATTGACAGACCGCACTGCTTTTGTCCTGATCTATATTTACTCATTTCACTGCATAGATTTCTCCGTTACAAGTACCTTTGCTGCTTTATCAAGTGTAGTTTATGCCTCAGGAGAGGAAAATGAAATGCATAGGGTCTGTGAGATGGAAAAAGCTGCAAAAATTGTTATGTCATCTCCCTCTCCTCCTCCCCCCTCCTTTTGCTGAGAGGCAAAACCCGTGGGCCTTCTTTTAACTCTGCACCAGCAATATGCACAATTACCTGATAGAGAGGCATGCAGATACTATCAATCCATTCCAGCTGTAATCGAGGCAGTTCATCTTTCCTGTTCCGATCAAATATAGCCTGTGCGGAGAAGAGGAATGTGTCAAGCTTTATTACTCTAGAGTATTTTACAGAAGCTGCTTCATCCAATATTTTGGATCTAGGATCAAATTGTTATAAACGGAACACTTTGAAAACCATAATCAATCTTTACACACATTTTCCTGTCTTTTGTCTAGAATGAAAAATAAACCATTTATTATTCTCTGGCCCTGTTTAGGGAATGTAGAGGTTTCATTTATTTGACCGCTTTACAATTTAATTCCTTAGTATCAAACAAATGCAATCCACTGTTGGCATTTACGTTGCATAGGAAAATAGGAAAAAATAAATATATGAAGCATTATTTTTGCTATTCATTTCGGAGAAGTGCAATGCAATTCTTCCTGCTTCCACTCTGAAATAATTTCCATTGTGCTCAGTTTCACACACTTCTGGCAAGTATGGTTATCTGAGTGGAGCTGCAAAAATCCCTAGGACCATCAGATGGCACAACATGAAGAACAGTAAATTATTGCTGCCATCTAGTGATTGTCTAAGGGTTTTGCAACCCAGATCTGATAATCATTTTTTCGGAATGGAATCCAAAGCTTAGTTATTATACACTGATAGTGGGAAAGTTACAATATTAATTATATCATATCATCATATCACACGACGATTATACTATGTTTGCTCACTCTACAGCAACAGATAATTACCAAAGTGGTTAACTTACAGAAGGTGTGAGTTTCAGTTCAGATCTCTCCCTGTCCCCTTGTTCAAAGAACTCACTTGTTACCAGTTCAGCTACCTAAAACACATACAAAAAGATCAAATTATGGTTTATATTGTTAATCCAGACTAAAGCCTTTATTAAGTAAAAAGATGAAGTATAATCTTATACTTATAAGTACAAATGGGTATTTGACTATTTGATGCCCTTTGTGAATACTTAGGCATAATGCATGCCTGTCATGCTATGCAATGTTATGTGAAGAGCAGAAAATGAGTAATAAATAATAAAGGAAATTAAAACATGAGTTTGGAAAAAAGACAACATAGCTTACTCTACTACCTGGTAAAACGTTCACTATGTCTCTCAATACTTTTTTAACCCTTGCAAACCCTCCATGCTTCAAACATGCTTCATATACCCTTTTCCCTTGTTTAAACTTCTCTCTCACCTGTCTCTTTTTGATGTTTTCATTAGGTTCATATAACCAAGACTTCCTTGATTCCCCCCCCACTTTCTCTTGATACATTCGCTCATCCTTCATATACTTGTTTTCTAATTTATTCTTCATTCACTCTCTTAACATGACCAGCCACTTCAATATGTTCATTTCATACATGCCATTCATTTTTGTAGTTTCCTCTTTGATACATTAAATTTCAAATCCATCCTCCTTGTTACATCATACAACTGTGTAACATTCACTGCAAATCCTTGGGATTCTCAGCCAACACTGCAAACGCACGTTCACATTTCCGACCAACTAAGGGTTGGTCAGCCATTTCTTCCTCCACATGCAATGTTGAATAATTTATTAAGCACCCATTTATTCTCTTGCATGTTTTATTTCCATTGTTTTACTGCCATTCAGCAACTGCAACTCTGCTTTAGCATAAAACATTCCATAATTCATACCTTTTCAATTTAGAATATGATTTCACTAAATGAATAAATGTATAGCAATAGCAATAGCACTTAGACTTATATATCACTTCACAGTGCCTTACAGCCCTCTCTAAGCGGTTTACAGAGTCAGCATATTGCCCCCAACCATCTGGGTCCTCATTTTACCGACCTCGGTAGGATGGAAGGCTGAGTCAACTTTGAGCCTGGTGAGATTCCAACTGCCAAACTGCTGGCAGCCAGCAGTCAGCAGAAGCAGCTGCCGTACTACACTCTAACCACTGCGCCACCATGGCTCTGGTCCTAGTTCAGTATAGTCCTGTTCTCACATGGGGACAGGGGAGGGAGACATGCAGGGGGAGCGACAGTGCTGCTGATATCGGTCATTAGAGCAAGCAGTTTGCCAAGCAGTCAAATTTTGCTCATGTGACTACTGGAGGATCACAGTGGCTGCATTTTTTAAACCAGATTTGACAGGACACTAGATGACCAGTCGTAAGTCAAGGACTACCCGTAGCATATAAATAAATGATTTATTTTTTATACTGTGCCTTATGGAGAAAAACAAATGCTAGCACCAGGTTTAATAAGGCTATAGCAGCCATTCTGGCTACAATTGATGGGAATTTCAGATGAATGCATCAAATTGGGTAAAAATAAGCGAAGCAATCCTTCAAATAATTTTACGTAAAGTTTTGAATGAAAAAAAAATAAAATTCTTTCACAAAGATCTATGGTAAGCCTTTGCTTTCACTATTTTATGCCAGCATGGACCTTAAAATACTGTCAATTAGGTACACCAACTTTTTTTAAATTCACATTTTTAATAAAATGCAAATGTTCATCATAATTGATTATGTGATTACGGAAGTAGAATCTCTTGAAATACTCTAATACTATTAAATGCTATCAATTAAGCAAGAAAAAAGAAAAAGACCGGGCAATAAACTGCATGTTGCAGAAGATCTGTGGTATTTTTTAATGCAAGCAATGGTATTGTAACCTGACTGCAGATTTGGCCCTTTCCGTGTCAGGTTCCTGGGAAAATTGTTGGGACAGAACCTCCTCTTTCTTGTGCTGCTATTAATCATGACTTGCCTGTCTTGAAATCTCCCATGGTTTAGTTGCAGCTCCAAGGTCACAGGCTGTCATTAGCATTGATCTGAAAAACAGAAATGAACAATAAAAATGGAACAAAGCTTTGTTGGTTTTCCAAACAGATTCATCCTGAATACATGAGGTTTTTTTTAAGAGGCAGACGTAACACCTTCTTTGCCAGTTTAAAGCATGGCAGTTTGGAATTTGAATAGTCACTGTTTTTATGTCATTAGATAGAGGAAAGCTAATGCATTATAGATATAATCAAATAATGACTTTTCAATGCTAACTATTGAGTGTTACAAAAGATGCATGTTTCACTGCAGACTAACTACTCATTTTGCTGTTGTAGTTTGATTAATAAAGTCATAATATAGAACACTGGGTATTGGAATGCCATGATATGATAAAAGGAAATTATGTAATATATACAGCTTTGGGTAGTCTGTTTGCCTGGTTACAACAGGCTACTGTACTTATGGTGAGAGACATTCCAGACACTGTTTGAACAGTTTCTATCATTTGTGCACAATAAATATTCAAGATTATTGTAAGGATTACTCCATCTTAACGTAGTTAATACCTGGCTACAAATATGTTTTATAAGTGTTGGGAGATAAGAATTACTCAGATGGAGAAAGCATTTATGTACAAAGCACAAAGCATATTAAACTATAAGCAAGCCCAGAAGAACAGCAAGAATACTGGGGATTTTTAAAAAAGGAAATGTATTGTTCATATTCTAAAATCAGAAATGGGTAAAATATGGAAAAATAGAAAATTATCTATACCTCATCTAAAACACAAAGACTTAAAGAATAGTTCCTTTCATGAGTATGTTTCATTCCCCCACAGATGAAAATACCTAGATACTGATGTTTATATATTCCTGGTCTGAACATATTAACAGAGCTTCTTATGGTATAAAGAGGATTGCAGTGGGCCATCTAAATTAGCCTTCTCAAACTTCATGCTATGAAGGTGTGTCAAAATACACCACAGGTAGTCCTTGATTTATGACAATTGAGCCCAAAGTTTCTGTTGTTAAGTAAGACATTTGTTAAGTGAGTTTTCCCCATTTTACAACTTTTCTTGCCTCAGTTGTTAAGTGAATCACTGAAGTTGATACGTTAGTAACCCGGATGTTAAGTGAATCTGGCTTCCCCATTGACTTTGCTTGTCAGAAGGTGATCATATGACCTTGGAACACAGTAACGGTCATAAGTATGAACCAGTTGCCAACCATCTGAATTTTGATCACGTTCATGGGGATGCTGCAAAAGTCATAACTGTGAAAAACGGTCATAAGTCACTTTTTTCAGTGCCATTGTAATTTTGAATGGTCATTTGATGAACTGAGGTAAATTGAGGACTACCTGTACACATAATTTGCAGTCTACATAGCTTTATGCATTTTGTTCCTTCCCAGTGTTTTCCCACAAGTGCAGGGTCTGCTATTTTTTTCTGGATCAACCAAAAATTGAGCCATGGTTTGCAACAAGAATTGATCCAGCCGGCTTATTGCCCGAGTCTAATATCATGGCCTGAGAGAGTGTGACTGGCTCAAAGTCATCCAGCTGGCTTTCATGCCTAAGGCAGGACTTTATGCTTTATGGGAGTTAAAATTCAGCTGTCTCTGGAGGTCACCACATAAAAGAACACTGATTTAGAGGAGCCTTTATGACCCATGTAACAAATAAAAAACCAGCTTTTTCTTCCCAAAGGTTGCTTTAAGAAGGGGCCATTTTCTGCAATGTGTACCTTCTCCATACCTGTGTATGGAAGACACAATCAGAGGCATTTGGAAGGAGCATTGAAAAAGTTAAAATAGTGGTTGTAACTACATGATCGAGGCTGTCTTCACTTTAAAAAAAAATCATTTAAAACAAAAGCCTGTTTTTAAGAAAGATAATATAAATAAATGGAAAAAGAATGGCAGTAAATAGTTAAATTGGAGACAATAGGCGAAAGTAACTCTACCTGCATGTGAGAAATTGACAATTAAAATCATCTGTGGGTACCCATGTACCTTAACAGAGAATATGAACTGAATCAGCTAATGGGTTTGCTTTTTTGTAGGGGTTGCTATGCAGCTTTATTCACATATCCCCCAATATTATACCTGTAAATACATTAAAATATTCAACCAGCACCTCAAGTGTTTAGAGATTTCTCCTTCCAAAAGAAATGAAACATGGGAGAATAGGTGTTGTGACTGTTCAAGGAAAAGGGAAGCATGATGGAAATATGCAATCTAAATTTAACAAATAAACACAAGGATGTTTCATTGTCTTCCTCTAACATGACCAAACCTCAATTGTTCTTTTAAAAAAAAGGAGTGCCAAATTTCTAACAATAGCTATGGCTCTTTGAAGCCACCTTGTAGGAGCTCCCTTCACATGAACTGTTTTAGGCTTTCGTGTACAGGTTTGTTGTCAGTTTATATTTTGATATCAGATGTACTGTTGTTGTTTTTTAAAAAAAGTAGCCTTGGAGCATAGCTAAATACAAACATACATTATTGATCTCAGGAATCAGAGCAAATATTCAGAGAATTTCCACACTTTGCTGAAATCAGGACATTTGGTAACCCCAGAATACAAGACCTGATGATCATAATCTTCACTGTAAATACTTTAAAAGTGTGGTAATGAAGACATTTTTTAAAATGTCAAATGTAGATCGACTCAAGAATCAACAGTCTTTGACAAAGGTGTCCAACATTTAGACTTGGAAGCAGTTTCCATTTCAGAATGGATTGTTTTGACCTTTCCGGAAATGTTTTGACCTCCAAATAATTCCAGAATGTTAAAACAACCAATTCTGAATTCAAAACAATCACTTTTAGGCTCAAGATAAGATGTTTTCAATATGAAATGTTTCAAATTAAAAATGTTTTGCACCTCTAGGATGTACAGAAATTGACTGTGCACTTCTAAAGCCACTGGGAGGAATTTGGCCCCTTGTCCTTGCAGAGTGCCTCAATTCCTACGCCAGGTGAACTTTACCCAAGAGAAAGATCTCACCGGAATACCTCTCGTTGATATTTAACATTCCAATTGTAGTCTCCTTTGTTGACAAGTTCAAAAAATTCAGTCCTCTTCCTGTAATCAAACATTACAATATTACAAACCAAACAGGGAAAAGACATGTATTTATAATATATATGTATTTATTTATTTAAAATATTTGTATAGCTGCCCATCTTAGGCAGCAATATCCTAGGTGCTCAAAAGCAGTAATTAAATAGTAAAAACAAAAGAAAAAACGTCCCAGGCCTAGTAACACAACACATCCGCATATATCCAAATCAAACTTTAAAATTTCATTAAGCTGCAGCCTCCAGACTATCAAACGGCTTATGGGAAAAGTCAGATCAGGACTAGATGTATGAAAATTCATGCCCACTATGCGGAAATTAACAGAAAAAAAATGTGCTAAATAATCCTTATTATAACAAGTAAAAATTAGCACAACCTACAGTATATACCGTATTTTCCGGCGTATAAGACGACTTTTTAACACATGAAAATCTTCTCAAAAGTCGGGTGTCATCTTATACGCCGGGTGTCATTCTCCTGTAACCAGGCAGACCAGCCCGAAAGGCTTAAATGGCTCTGGCGATCCAAGCTCTGACGAACTTTTTTCCTTTTACATGGCTCTGGCGATCCCAGCTGCGTTGCCTGATTAGCAGGCAACTCAGCTGGGATCGTCAGAGCTGGGATCGCCAGAGCCAGGAAAAAACTTTTTTTCCTTTTACATGGCTCTGGCGATCCAAGCTCTGACAATCCCAGCTGCATTGCCTGCTAATCAGGCAATGCAGCTGGGATCGCCAGAGCCATATAAAAGAAAAAAACTTTTTTCCTTTGCTCTGGCGATCCAAGCTCTGACGATCCCAGCTGAGTTGCCTGCTAATCAGGCAACGCAGCTGGGATCGCCAGAGCCATGTAAAAGGAAAAAAGTTTTCCCCCTCCAGCTTGCTTACCTTAGCTGCTAGTCGCAACGCTTGCCTTGCTTCGCTTGCCTGAATCCATTCCATCAGCAAGCCACTCCCTGCCTGCAATCAAGCAGGCAGGGAGTTGTGGACTTCAACTCCCAGAATTTCTCAGCCAGCAAAACAAAGCTGGCTGAGGAATTCTGGGAGTTGAAGTCTACAAGTCTTAAAGTTGCCAAGGTTGGAGACCCCTGTTCTATTGGGTAAGTTTTTTTCCCCTTTGGGAGCTTTAAAAAAATAGTTAATTGGGGTTTTTTTTAGTTCTTTTTTAGACCTAGCCATTTAAAGTTTAGGAAGTTTTAAATTTAGTTTTCATATAAAAATAAAAATAAAATAAAATAAAATAATATTTGTGCAGCTTTCTGAGATTTAGTGTGTTTCTGTAGTGTTTCACTCTAACTACACAAACACACAAAATCTCACAAAGCTGTATGAGGAATTTTGTGTGTGTAAAGTGTGAAAGTTGTTTTTTTGGGCTTTTTGTGGCTGTGTGAGGTTCCTGCTTGTTGCAGGGGCCGTTTTGGGTCTAGCACAGCTGCTTTTACATTGTGGGTGAGCCAGTTGATGTTTTTTAATTTTTATTTGGTGTGCATTGGAAGAGGGGTAGTCTTATACTGTGAGTATAGCCCAAACCCTATATTTTAACAGGAAAAGTCATGGGTCGTCTTATACGCCCAGTCGTCTTATACGCCGGAAAATACGGTAGTTTAGATTGTTCCAGGTAGTTAAGGTGATAATTGCAGGAGATGTCTCTTAACAGGCCATTCATCATATGCTGCCAGTTATAGATTTGTAATAATTAAGGACAGAAATGATGGAAACCTATTACTTAATATTTACTTCCCTCCCTCAAATAGAAATGCACAATGTCTGAAATTAACTCTCTAAACTTCTGCATCTTCCATAGCCCTTGATCAGATATTATTTCAATCTCATCCCTTCCAAATGATTTAGAGCAGCGGCCCCCAATCTTTTGGGCACCAGGGACCAGTTCCATGGAGAAAGGTTTTTCCGTGGACCGTGGTTTTGTATGTGGTTCTGCATGATGCATCCCACAGATGGGGCTTCGCTTGCTTGCACGCCCAGTTGCTGGCATACCACAAACCAGTGCCAGTCCATGGACCGGGAGTTGGGGACCCCTCTCTAGCCACTAGATGGGCTAGAGAGCAACAATAGTACATACACAAATTATGCATGACAGGCATGTTCTGGATTCTTTTTATTAAACAATATCTAACAACATCTAATTAATGCACGAGTCATTATATACTACTGTAATACATAATAGAGGAAAAAAAACCTTCCAAGAACAACAAATACTTTCTTCCCTCTTAGTGACGAAGCCTCAGACTACTCACTGTTTTCTGTACATTTTAGTTTATATAGATCATTGGAGCATTGGAAGTTTCTAGTATTATACAAATTCATGCTGGCAGAAAAAAATATCATTTCTCTCATGCAGATTCATTCAATCCCTCTGGGAATAAGTACTGCATTGATTACAATTTTCACAACTGTACACTTAACAGGTGCGTTTAAATCAATCGTATTCTTAACTGTTCAAAGGCAAATCTGCATTGCGTCAGCACTACACAAGATTGTCTTGTGGGTGGAATCTTTTTATTACTATTGAAAATAAGAAGCTCACTATTTAGTATGTCTTTTGATTCCTGAAAAAGCAAAATCACATTTGAAAAACGCATTCCCAGTTGTTTTGTCTGTCTTAAGGATATATAAAAATAGATTAGGCAGCTAGTTTCCGTATGTGATCTTCCTACACATACATTTTATATATTAGTGAAAAGACATATTCCTAAGTGTCATATTTTATACTTGTGTCACCCATTTTGTGTCAAATTTCAACTATACAAGTGGAAAATTTAAGGAAAACATGGTAATCTCAGGAGGTGGACTCCTCTTTCTGTTCATGAAGCCCAAAATTTCCATTGCTAAGCAAGACAGTTGTTAAGTGAATATTGCCCCATTATGACTTTTCTTGCCATAGTTGTTAAGTGAATCACTGCAGTTGTTAAATTAGTAATATGGTTGTTAAGTGAATCTGGCTTCCCTTTTGACTTTGCTTATCACAAAATGTGATCACCTGACCCCAGGACACTGCAACTGTCATAAATACAAGCCAGTTGCCAAGCGTCCAAATCTTGATCACATGACCGCGGGGATGCTGCAATGGTCATAAGTGTGTAAAACGGTCTTGTCACGTTTTTCAGTGCTGCTGACAAATTGAACGGTCACTAAATGAATGGTTGTAAGTCAAAGACTACCTGTACTAACAACTTGCTTTCAAATAATTGTTAATGGTCTCACTAATGCCTTATAAAATCAGATTAGAAGATAAAGCAACTTCATTATTTAACTCCTGGTTTTAATATAAAATGTTACCCTGTGAGATGGAGTTGGGCTGAGGGAGAGAATGACCGTTTCTCTCAGGCAATTCCTGTAGCCGAAGGTGGACCAAAAACTGGGCCTAACTAGTCTTAGTCTAATACTTTAATCACTAAGCTATCCTGGCTCTCATATGTAGAATATATCTGGCATGGGTGGCTCAGGAATTCTGGGAGCTGAAGTCCACAAGTTATAAAAGGGCCATCATTCCCCAACCCTGCTGTAAAGGATGCCATAGCTGTGGGTGTGAGAATAAATAATGAAAATGGTAAGTAAATACTAACTTATAGCATTGTGTACCCAGTGCTCCAGTTGATACTTAAACACCATTGTTGAGGACTGCAACTCTTTCAGAATTTCATTTATCAAAATTAGAAAATGGCAATACTTACTCAAAATAGAGAGTGAGGTCTGTTGCCAATATTGACTTCTTCAGAAGCTGCATAAGATCACTGTAATCCTTGGAGGACAAATTAGCAAAGATGTTGTGACCCTATAATGAAAGAGAGAGCAAAGCTAAATAGCTCAGAATCAATTTTTCCAATAAATCATCATTGTGTCTCACCATTGCAACAAATCTTTTTTAAAAAAAAAAATTGTAATGAAATCATTGCAAAAATATTTCATTCAGCTGCTATACTTAAGATGTAATGCTAGTTTTTTCTGCTGAACTGAAAGTATGGCCTAGTTGTAAATAAAAATACTGTCCATCTACTTTTTCTTTTTTGCATATAAACTGATGATTAACCTATGGAAATATCAACCTAAAGAACTTTAGCTTTTTCTTTAAAACTGAAGTTTTATGTTAGTTGTTTTTGGTTTTTATTTGTATGGTGGTTTTAATTTGTTGTTATCTGCCCAGAATTGCTATGGCAGGAGGTGGGTAGTTACAGAAATCTAAACAAACAATTCATGTATCTGCACAGGGAGATAAAATACAGATTACTATTAGGCTATTCACCCAATCCTAAATATATATCTATCCTCATAAATATCAGTTTCACTAAAACTTGTTTTGATGTAAATATGCCAAAGATGCTACAACCTCTTTAAGGCTGAGTCTACTTTAGAAGATGTTCTCTTGAAATGTTCTTATTTATTTTTTGGGACTCATATAAAATAGAATTCTTTATTGGCCAAGTGTGACTGGACACACAAGGAATTTGTCTCTGGTGCATAAGCTCTCAGCTTACATACATGCCACAAGTGATAAATCATGATCATAATCATAAAATACAACACTCAGTGTTAGTCATAGGATACTAAATAATCAATCAACATAAATCACAATAAGGTGTGTTTCTCTCTATAATTTCTGAGATAAATTGTAGACAATGGCAACTTATCTAGGCTCCATCCAATAATATGCTAATAGAGTCCTATTTATGATCTGATCCTCCTCTGATTTCCCTGGAACTTTCACTACTATAATAAGCTTTTCCCCTATTCATTTCTGTCTACCCAGACAAATCCAATTCATTCTGGAAAAGGAATCTATATTAATGTAAATATTTTCTTATAGTAGTTATGTAAATATGAGTTACATCAAAACCTAAATTCAAGAAACAAATTCTTCATCCAAAATTCATTAAATATACTAATACAAAATTCTATGTATGCATTCAAGTAACAGAGCTATGTCACTGGAGGAAAACTTCCAACCTCATAAATGCAAAACTTTAACAATGCCTTTTTTTTTTCAACTCCAACAGCTCAACCCAATAACTTCTTTTCAATCGAAAGATGAATGCTGTTCAATAATTTAATACTAGAATTAATAGTTTCTGTAATTAGGAACAGGTAATGCCAGCCTATATTTAGGGAAATAATTATTTATTTATATTTCCCCATAAGAGAGAATATTACATTACAGCTCTAATTGTAAAGAAGAAATCAAAACCGTTTTAAGCATATTTATTAAATTTATATGCCACTTATCTGATTCTGCAAAGCGACTCTGGGCAGCTTACAATTAAAATATATAAAACTGCTTTTGCTTTTTGGAAATATTTTGCTTTGAGAGTAAATATTACGTAAATCATATCGTTAAACTCAGTGCCATATATGGAATGCAGAATCTGTTTTCTATGTGCTGGCAGAGAAAATACCTTTTTAGATATGCAGCTTTAGATAAAGCAGTTTTTGACAGTTATTTTTAGAAAAGAAGAAGAGACTAGGTAATCCATGTTTTTTGTACCTCACTCTGAAGAATCATTACAGCATGGTTGAAATGGTGATGCTCTAAAGTAGCAGATGTCCCATAGAGCTGAGCTAAAGCAGAACCAATTCTGGAAAAACAATACATATGACATTCTTTCAGCATATGCTTCTGAGATTGTCAAAATGATGAGACAAATGCTAACCCAATCTTTCGGTTTTGTAGACCAGACCATCAACTTTGCCAAACTCACTGTTTTCCATCTATACCACATTCCAGGATGGGAAAGGGGAGGGCTAAAGGAAGGGTGATAACAGGGATATGTATTCAGATTATAGATCTCTTCAACATATAAATACAATATGATCGGTGAGTCTGAATAATCTTTTCTACACAATCTGATCTCTTTCAGTCATTGAGACATTGGTTTCTTCATTAGTAATGGTTTCTTCTGAGCTGGGCTGTAAAATGAACTGGTAAGGGCTATATTTCTTTTACTTTCTTTAAAATTGTTTAAATTCTGCTTAGAGAAGAAAGTGTCCAAAATGGGGCTGCCAAAGGTTTCTGCCACAGTTTAAAATTAGATATGTGTAATTCATGACTGGAATCTGCACATTCACCATATGAGGGAGGGGAGATCTTATAGGAAGATATATTTTGATGTATTTCTGGTAGTAGAGCTGCTTGCCATCCGTCTGTCCGTCCATCCATCCTTCCACCCACCCACCCACCTACCTAATTTATATGTTACCCATTTCCCCAATAAGGCAGGCTATGAACTATATAATTAATAAGTCATAGCCTGATTTATGTAAACCCAAGTTTTATGCTTTGAATTTCTGAAAAGGATTGCTTTTTCAGTGTTCTTTGTGGAAATCGGGTTAATATTGTTTGCCAAGTAATCACAACATATATGACAAACCTCAGGCAAGACAAAACAACTATCGTTAATAGCTTCCAATTCTGATAAATCAACAATTAAGCAGAAGTCACACAGCAGCTGAGAAAGAGTGGATTTAAAACCAATTCACTCTGTCTTAACTGCTGTGCGTTTTCCACTTGTTATTTTAAAAATATGAACAATTTATTATGTAATTTATAACCTATATAAAAACTGGAATGGAAGTTGTAGAAGGAAAATATAATCTAGTCAAATGTTCAAGATAAGTTACATCTGGAGGTGCAAGCTTCATTTTTAAAAATGAGATATGACTAAATATGCATACATGTGCTGTTAATGCTTCAGTTTAAGTTTTATATGCTTTCAAAACAAATTCCTGTTTAATATCTGCATAGCTGTGTAACTAACCACACACCTACACAAACATATATTGTAGTACATTTTAAATACTAAATTTAATTCTTCCAGGAAAGTATGAATTACAATTACAAAACTGGTAATTGTTAGAACACATCAGGATTAAACCATCACGAGAGATTAACACATATCACTATTTCATTACCAGAAAGCACTCTAAAGTAACAGATGAGGCTTGGTGTTATTGGGGTGTGTGTGTGTGTGTGTGTATGTTTATGTATATATGCATAGTTGAAGAAATTAGTTTAAGAGATTCTGGCTGGAATGAAAAGAATTCTCCTAGGAGATTATATTGCAAAGCTACACTACCCAGATATTTAATCATCATGGGGCAGCTGTAATGAGAGAAAGAGGAGAAAATTACCAAGAATGTTGTCCCCCAGAGGAAAAAGCAGTGAAGTGGATTAACATTGTGTGATACTGTTTTCAATCACACTCCTCCTAATCTTTCATTGTGCTGAACCCTCCCCACCCAAGTTAGGAAAGAAATGGGAAAGGTGAGGCATAAATTTACAGTCTTTGCAACGTGTTTAACTACAAATCACAACATGTCAGGGTAATAACACTTGTTATCATTACACTTAATACACTATGTCACCAATTGCCTATAATCTTTCAGTTATTTCTTTAACATTACAAAAAGACCATGTTCTCCCTGCATGAACTCACAGAACTCAGTACAATACAAGTGGCAATAGTAAATAATGCTTTTTTATTAAAAAAAATAACCTTTAGATTAAATGGGTTGCATTTTGATATCCATTTTATAAAATACTGCGGTTTTAAAAATGTTTGAATCTTTATTTTTTTATTTGTCAAGCAAATAATTTGTCAAGCATATATAAGATAACAGGTAAAAGTATAAACATAATTTGAATACATGAAAAGAGTAAGTAAAAAGGAATATTAGGACAGGGATGGTAGACACTCTGGTGTACTTATGCATGCCCCTTACAGACCACTTAGGAATGGGGTGAGGTCAGCAGTAGACAGTTTAAGGTTAAAGTTTTGGGGGTTTGGGGAAGAAACCACAGAGTCAGGTAGTGGCATTCCAGGCATTGACCACTCTGCTACTGTAGTCATATTTTCTGCAATCAAGTTTTTTCTTGCCAAGTTTCAAATCTCATGTAATTTTGCTGTGCACCTGGTTTCAGATTTGAACCTAAAAGCTTGCAGTACATGGACATTTTGACTTTCTGGTCAATGTCTCAATGTGCTAGATTTTGTTATTCCTGCAAGAGTTCATCCATTTTTAAATTGTATTTATCTGACATAAGCGCTATTGTTCAAGATTGTACAAAAAGCATCCACTGTCAGAAAAATCTCAAATAGTATAAATTCAAACAGGAACATAAAGCCTTCTCAGGAGACATCCACTGTTAAGCCTCATAAAAACTTGCATTTTACTACTGAGTTAATGCAGCAGTCTGCCAGGGTGAACTCAGCTATACCAATAGTTCTTCCATCTTCTATTCACTGCCAGAATTGATCTTGAATAAACCCAGCCCACCTCATACATTTGGCATTATAGAGAAGTATTCAAAAGAAATATTAGTCTTTCAAAATAGGGATGGAATAGGAAATCTCTTTGAATGTAATCTATTTTACATTCAACAGCCAAAAGCTTATTTCTTCTAATTTCCATAAAATCTTCTTTTTATATATCATTTTTGTTAGCGTCTATGGCAGTGGTGAAATTCACATTTTTTTACTACTGGTTCTGTGGGCGTGGCTTGGTGGGCATGGCAGGGGAAGGATACTGCAAATCTCCATTCCCACCCCACTCCAGGGGAAGGATACTGCAAAATCCCCATTCCCTCCCCACTCCTGGGGGAAGGATAGTGCAAAATCGCCATTCCCACCCCACCCTGGGGCCAGCCAGAGGTGGTATTTGCCAGTTCAAAATTTCCGCTACCGGTTCTCCAGAACGTGTCAGAACCTGCTGAATTTCACCCCTGGTCTATGGAGATTCTCAGTCATCCAGGTGATAGTTGTCCCAAAGGTACTTTGTTTTTCTTGTTAGTATACAGCTATAAACATTTTTTATAATGCATTCATTTTGAATGCTAATTTTTAGCCTATAATTTATTTGATAATTTCATAGCTCTATGCAACTGAAATGATGATTGTTTGATCCAGTAGTTGTTCCAGTTCAGTTTGAACTGCAGGCCAAACGTACATTCTTCAAAACAAGTTTGCATACTAACATTATACTTCCTCTCTTTTTAATTAGACACTGAAACCATTAACGGTCCTCAAAAGCCCTAGGCTTTTATACTACCTTGGTAACTGTTTCACTGTTAATCAGATTTAGTTACTGCAGAAAAGCACAGTAACAGTCCCACAGAAGAGAAACAGATAAAAAGAAGACAGTAAGAAAGAGCCTTAGACTTTGGAGTTATCTAGCTTTTCTGCTTCCTCTTGCATGGGGGTATATTTTTATCAATGGCTCTTCAAATTCCTTACTATGATAGATGATTTCTTTCAAAAGGTGTAGCAAAGAATTCTTCATTGGCTTCTCCCATACACAGCTTCTGTAAATTGTGCAGGGAAAAAAATTCCCCTAACACTGAGCACCCACTCAATACAAAATAGTATGCCCTTGCAGAATTTTTAAAAATTAACGTAATTTGCTGTGTGCGTGCGCACACATGCGTGCGCACGCACACACACAAAGCAATAGTGACACAGCTATTGTACTGTATGGCTGAACCCAGAGCCATTGCTTTGAGAAAGAGCATGTTTTCATTCATAGCAAGGCTTTGCAGAGACCACAGCAAGATTTTTTTTCACGTTAAAAGATTCCAATTGCAAATAAATGAGTGACAGAGGTCAGAGTACAGAATACAGCATCACAGAGTTAGAAGGGACCTTGGAGATCTTCTAGTCCAACCCCCTGCCCAAGCAGGAAACCCTATACCAGTGATGGCTAACCTTTTTGGCATCAAATGCCAAAAGCATGAGTGTGCGCGATTGTGCATGTGCGCGCGCACACCCATAATGTAATGTGCCACCCCTGCCCATGCGCGCATGTCTTCCCCACGTACCCACGTGCATGCCCACACATCTTCAGTGTGCACCTTGCACAGTGCGCATGCGTCGCAGACACCCAAAAACCAGCTGGCCAGCAGGAGGCGTGACTGCATGCGCGGTGGAGTTGAGCTGGGGTGACGGCTCTCATGCCTGCAGAGAGGGCTCTGCGTGCCACCTGTGGCATGCGTGCCATAGGTTCACCATTACGGCCCTATACCATTCCAGAAAAGTGGCTGTCGAATCTCTTCTTAAAAACCTCCAGTGATAAAGCACCCACAATTTCTAAGGGCAAGCCATTCCACTGATGAATTGTTCTAACTGTCAGAAAATTTATCTTTAGGTTCTATGTTGGATCTCTCTTTGATAAGTTTCCACCCATTGCTTCTTGTCCTGCCCTCAGGTGCTTTGAAGAATTGGTTATCCCCTTCTTTTTTGTGACAGCCTCTCAAATATTGGAATATATAATGGGAAATATAACGGTGCGCTGTCAGATGCAGTAACAAACTCACTTGTTCTAGCACCCAAGTCAATCCATTACCCGGTGGTTGGTTTATCCAATGGAAGACTATCCTTGTTGCTATTACAGTTTCATAGACAGCAATCACCTTTGCTCTGCTTAAGTTGATATACAGAACAGTGAAACATGAGTATAGTCCCTCATATGCATGGGATTAAGCCAAACTACAACACATACCATCATGCTATACTGGATAACTAAAATACTTCCCAAAATGAAGATATAGTCAAGTTCCCCCATTTCACACTAAGTCCTGAATAGTAAGGGTTTTTTATATATATTTATTTTGCACTTAGTGTTGCTGGAGCTGTTATAATACAGAATTGTATTAAAATTCATATTTTCTTAATGCCTTGTACTGTGCTAACAGTGCAGACCTAATTGGTTTTTCTGAAATCTATTGCCTAGCAACTAGGTGGGCCGTGTGTGTGTGTGTGTGTGTGTGTGTGTGTGTGTGTGTGTTTATCAGTTTTCTGTATCAAATATAATCTGCATGCCATAATGCAACTCCTGATACTGAATTCTTAATACAGAGAATTATATTAGCAGAAATAGTCTCTAACTGGAAACGGAAGTTCTCATTTGGGGTACTGTACTCCAAGTCCTCAAGTTACAACAGTTCACTTAGTGACCGTTGGCTGAAAAATTACAGAGAAAATAAATCTAGAGAAGGTATGGCTCCAATTTTGTTTTTCTGATAACTTAATTGCCTGAATGGGAGCAGTACCATGCAATGAATCTGTGCTCCAGTTTCACCCAAAACAATAAACAATATCTATATTAGGAAACCCAACATATTGTGTCGGCACAACACTACGCTAGGAATAAAATAACTTAAGCATAAACAGAATACTTTTTTATAACAGAGATGTAAACAAAACAAATAAAATTAAGAATCTTCTATGACGGAAATTCAGCCTCCCAAAAGCAATGCACATGTCCTGTTGCAAAGTACATTTTACAATGTACATTCATCTATTTGTGTGTTTTATGCTTATACTAAATCAAACTACATCATTTTTCTTTCCCAACTGGTAAAGAATGTTATTACCTGTCCAAAGCCTAATCCCAGAAGCAGCAGTATCCTTTATCTCAGATGAGGTCTTTCAGAATCGTAAAACCAAAATATATTCTGTGTATAATCTGAAACTGCTAAAGAAGATGATGACACTACAGAATGTGACCTCAATCCTCCCTGTAAAGACTTTGGTCCTTTGGTACAAAATCTCAGACCATTAAATGCCTATGGAGATTCTCACGGATAAACACCCATTGAATGGCTCAGGGGTGTGAATGGATTTCCAGAAAAAATGCAGACTACAGGAACCATTTGCGCTTCAGTTTGAGTTGCAGCCAACACACTTAGCCCCAACAACCTGCACCTGTCTTCAACAGTGCAGAAAACATCCTGCAGCCAAGAAGGCTCCACACCCATTTGCACTACTCAGGTGACCCTTAAGACATAGATAAACCTCCAAGTGGCCTCAGTGACTCTCTAAAAGAATGCAAATGACCAGCTGTCTGCAAGGAATATAAATCCTGCCATTCTCCATCATCCAGTCAGAGCTGAAGAAGCTTCTTGGATGAGAAGCGAAATGTCTTCAAAGAAAAAACAAAGAAATTCCAGTTGACTCCTAAAAAAGCACTTTTGGGGCCCAGACCGTTAAATTTGTTGATTAAGGAGACATGCTAATCCAGAAAAATAGTCCTTTGACATAGACTATTGTGAAGGAACTGTCTGTGTAGAATCTGAGTAGAATCAAGGCACAAAATTATTTTAGGTATAAGCTCTTACTTTCATGTGGGCAATAACAAATTAGACAGAACTTTGCAGACCCCCCTGCAAAGTCCATCTTGTTGTATTACAAGCCAATTATCCTATAAGAAGTCCTCCTAAAAAGTACACTATGACCACTAAACTATAAGGATCATGTGGGTAGTTGGAAGAGGTTGCCTATTAGGAAGCTGAGTAGTGTGTGAGTATAATCCAACTCATCAACCAGTCAGAGTTTAACATGTTATAAAAACCCAGGAACTCTTGCAAAAAGTTGTCAATGTGTCACACACAAACCACAAAATAGCCTGAATTCTGTAGGGCTTGGTCTGTCTTCAAGAAACAAGGCACCATTTATGTAAAAAGTGTATTTTGTTTTGAATGCAAATCTTGCTAAAGTTTTGCCTAATTTAATGTTATGTTAGATGGATATTCATTTGTAGCAGATTAGGTCATGATGAAAAAAATAATTTGAAAGGAATTAAGTTTTCTTTTTAAGAAATGTAGAGAAAGAAATGCAATTTTATTACACATATCTTGAAAGCAACACTTATCTCTAACTTCTAAAATATTAATTTTCAAAATAAGACAAACAAATAATAGTGGAAACATACTTAGCTTGAAATGCATTGTTTGTTCCTCTGTGATCAAGGTCATGGCATAAACATCCAACAATCAAAGCTAAAATTTCTATTTCTGTCAGAATCTTCTGAAATTCTGCTGTCTGAAAATAGAAAAAAAAATCATATTGGTAACGTCAACAAATGCAGTCATTTTTAAGCTGTCGTTAGAAATCAGATAAATCAGGGGTGTCAAACTGGTGGCCCACAGGCCAGATATGTCACACACAGGCCACGCCTGCCCTAGCTCCGAGAAGGGAAAAACGTTGCCAAATGTCATGTGATGGCAATGTGATGCTGCGAGTTTGACATCCGTGAGATAAATGGATATTGGAGGAAGGACCAAAATGTATCAGCGGTTAAGTTTGATAGTCAGGATGAGCTAGTGGTTAAACTATTATCACCTTAAACCCTGGGATGATTTGGGTCATTCTCTCTCAACTTACCTCACAATGTTGCTGCTGAAGGGAAAATGGGAGGTAGGAATGCTGGTTACCTCCCTTAAGCTCCTGAAGGAAAAGCAGGATATATACCAGTGATGGCGAATCTTTTCGGCACCGAGTGCCGAAAAGGGAGCTCGCAAGCACCTGGGCCACAACCCAGAAGAGGAGCTGCCCAGGGCACATGTGCGCCCCCAAAAATGAACTTCCGGTTTCAGCTACTGAACTTTTGGTTTCAGCCAGTTTTTGGCACACATGCACACACAACAATCATCTGGCCGGCGCGCATGCTCACGCAGGAAAATGGAAGACCAGCTCTTTTAGTTTCTGGCACTGCTGCATGCAAAAAGGTCAGCAGATCGTCGCACACGCATGCGTGCCAGAAACCCGGAAACCCAGAACGGGCAATGCCGCACGTGCTAGGCGACATGGCTCCGTGTGCCACTTCAGGCACGCGTGCCATAGGTTCACCACCAATGATATATACTGTAGATAGTCCTTGATTTACAATAATTCATTTAGCAACTGTTTGTGATTACAATAGCACGGGAAAAAAAAGTGACTTGTGACCATTTTTCATACTTTCAACCAACTGTTGCAGCATCCCCCATGATCACATAATCAAAATTTGGGCACTTGGCAACTGGCATATATTTATGACAGTTGTACTTAAACTGTCTCAGGGTTATGAGATCACCATTTCTAACCATCCCATCCTGCTTGCAACAAGCAAAGACAATGAGGAGGGGGGGGAGCTAAATTCACTTAGTGACTGCATGATTCACTTAACCACTGCAATGATTTACTTAACAATTGTGGCAAAAAGGTAATAAAATGAGGCAAAATTCACTCAATTGCTTGAATGGCTTGGCAGTGGCAATTTTGGGCTTGGCTGTGGTGGTTAAGTCAAGGAGTATCTGTACATTTAGCAAATAACTAAAGAGTTGTTCATAATTCCAATGCCCTCCGTATGGAGTAAAGCAATACCTCTCGCTTTTCACTATATCAGCTAGAATTAACTCATAGGTGCAAAAAAACTCAGAAGTGAACAATTGCAGCATTGCTAGATGGTAATCTTATAAATGCCTTCGTTCTATTGATATCCTGCTATTTTGATGATTTAAAAAGGAAGCTTATTGGCCAAGCTGTACTATAACTAATTGGTTTTCAGCTGGTAAGGTGTCCAATAAAAACAACAATAAAAGGGAATCTGATCAGAGAGCATCCCTTAAATCATCTTTCTCTGCACAGGTGCACTTCAGGTATGTATGAATAAATCTCATCCCTAGCTGGAGTTCAGCGGGGATGTGAACATGACAGAAAGGAACTTTTTTTATCTACAGTAAAAGCTTCAGTTTGCCTTGTAAGGTGATTGTCCTCAGTTTTTCATACTTTATTCATTTAACACACTAAACAGGTAATCCTTGACTTACAACCATTCATTTAACGACTGCTTGAAGTTACAAAGGCACTGAAAAAGCGAATTATGACTGTTTTTCAAATTTACGACTATTGCAGACTCCCCCTGATCACGTGATCAAAATTCAGATGTTTGGCATCTGGCTCATGTTTACAGTTGCTGTGCCATGGGATCACCTTTTGAAACTTTCTGACAAGCAAAGTCAACGGGGAAGCCAAATTCACTTAACCGTGTTGCTAACTCAACAGCTTAAGTGATTCACTTAACAACTGCGGCAAGAAAGGTCATAAAATGGAACAAAACTCACTTAACCTTCTCACTTAGTCAACAGAAATGTTGGGCTCAATTGTAGTCATAAATCGAGGACTACCTGTATTACTGAAGCTATCAAACAGAAGTAGTTTAAAGCTAACAAAAGGAATTACAGTATCTGCCATCCTTTTCTCTTTGATGAAAAAATACATCTAGAATGTGATAAGAACATCAAAAGAGCCATGTTTGATCAAAAATCCACGTATCCCATCCTGTTCCCACACTAGCCCACCTGATATCCATGGGAGTTAGCAAGCAGGAGATGAGCGCAATAGCTTGTTTTGCCACTCATTCTCCCATTGTGAAACATGCATATGGAGAGGCATAGACTGGGTTTGCACTTCGCATTATTCTATTTGCTTGCATTTGTCTTAAAGAAGTGCATGAACTCAATTACTATGGCTCTTAAATCATAGTTTACACCTTAGCTCATTGAGCAAACAAGCCATTTTTCAGATACAGGAAGTAAAAACTAGCTATCAAGGGTAGTAACCACTGATAATCGCATTCCATGAATCAATCTAATCACCTTTTTAGAGACCCAAATTAATGGGTGTCATTCCATTTTATGACAGTGAATTCCTCAGGTTAGTTAAATCCAGTGTAAAATATTTTTTCTTCTGTGTCCTGCTTTTCCCTCCATTTAATTCCACTGAGTGCTGAGTTTTAGGATTGTTAAGAGGGAGAAAAACTCTAATATCCATTTTCTTCATACCATTCATATATATAATAATTATCACACACACAAAAAGCCTCAAACACATTTCCCTTAGGAAAATCCCTGCAGGTCTGCAGAGTAAATGATAAAGAAAAAAATCACAACAACATGATCCATGTTTTTCACTTGTATCATCCTATACACGTACAAACAATGGAGAGTTTCCATTATAATGAAGCAATCGATAAGTCTATCTTTTTGATGAAAGCACTTGAGCCATGGTGGCACAGTGATAAGAGTGCAGTACTGCAGGCTACTTCTGCTGGCTGCCTGCAATTTGGCAGTTCAAATCTCACCAGGCTCAACGTTGACTCAGCCTTTCATCCTTCCGAGGTCGGTACAATGAGGACTCAGATTGTTGGGGGCAATATGCTGACTTTGTAAACCGCTTAGGAGGGCTGTAAAGTGGTAATATAAGTCTAAGTGCTATTGTTATTGCTATCCTGTAAATGCCTCTGCTTTGGGTATTTGATCATCTAATGTCCTTTTCTGCATCTTTTCAAGTTATCCTGATGACCACAACCATACACGCTGTTTTGAGGGAGCTGCATCTCAGCACTGTACAAAAGTATTATGCTATTGACAATCCAATTCCTCTTCTAGTGATTCACCAAAATGTGAAATTTTCTTTTTTTTCCACAGTAGCTGTACACTGGGTCAATGTTAAATGAGTAAGTGTTGTTGACTTATCTTGCTGAGTTGGCACAACATTTTAGGAAAGATTGCCATGCCAGCACAATGCAGGGCATCACTATTATATAAAGAAACATGTTCAAATCTGATACCATCCTTCTCCTCACTGTTATATGATTTGTGTGCAGTAAATCTTGTAATGAAATAAGCTAATATTAGTTATGAGTGATAATTCCAAAGGTATCATTTCCAATGCAAATGTAATACGAGCACAGAAAAGATTTGGTTCCTATGTCTAGTCTAACGAAGAGAAGGACCAGGGGGTCACATGATTGTAGTCTTCTGATAACTAAGGGCCTGCCACAAAAAAGAGGGAGTCATTCTCCAAAGCATCTGAAGGCAGAACATGAAGCAACAGATGGAAACTTATCAAAGGGAGATCCAACCTAGACTTAAGGAGAAATTTCCTCATAGTGAGAACAATTAGAACAGCTTGCTTCCAGATGTTGTGGATGCTCCATCACTGGTGGTTTTTAAGAAGAGACTGCACAAGCATTTGTCTGAAATTATATTGGGGCTGTTGCTTGAGCGGGGGATGGAGCGAGGGCTGGGCTGGAAGACCTCCAAGGTCCCTTCCAATTCAGTTATTCTATGAAGACTAAAGAATTATATTCCCCTTACTGTCAAAATCTAAGCCTGAAAAGAATTATATACAGCACAATGTACTATAATAGTGGAAAAGAACTTCTTTTTGCTGGAGAATAAATTATCTCAACTCACTAGAGCCAGAGTCTAAATGTAATTATAAAGGTCATTCTTTATGTGAGGAAATGAATTACATTTTAACTGGTCCGTTTTATGTGTTTTGTTATTAGGACTCTAAATTTAATTATTGCTTCTATATATCAGTTGTGAAAATGAAGAAAAAAAGCTGAAAAGATTACCTGAAGAAACAAGAGTTGATAAAAGAATGGATCTAATCCTGAGGTTGAACCTACAATCAAATTCCATACTCACTATAGTCTCATTATAATCAATGAAAGCAGTCATGTGAGTTAAAATGATGGATGTGTAAGTTGCACTGCTAGGTCTATAGCTCTCAAAGGCCAAGCCATACAGGGTAACAGTATAAATCATTAAACATATAAAAAACCTCCAATGCTAGGAAGTTATTTTAAAAATTTAAAGCTTCCAAGCACGATCTACAGATAGAGTTAAAATATTAATAAAAAGAGAAAGAAAGTTGAGCTAAGTATGCTTTTGAAAATCATGTGCCCTTCTCAGATTACAAAATAACATCATGGTCTTTTCCAAATGCCAGAAAAGTGTGATTAGTGACAATAATTCCACTGAAAATGGGTCATAAAGATATTCTCGACTGGACCCGCAGATTTATTTAACTCCGACCAACATAAGCCACCACAGCAGTATATTACTGCCAAACCAAGATTAATATGCCCAGGGAGCTGTGCTGCACATACCCCTTTTCCCATTATAATATGATTTGGTTACATAAATGTAGACAGTTATTGATGAAAGATATATATGGTAGCCACGAGAACACGACTATAATCAAGTGGAGGCCATTTAATTGCAAACAATTACAACCTTATTTAACAATAACCTTATTCCCAGTAGATAGTATGGAATGTGAGTTGTTTTTCTTTAAGAGATACATCAACAAAATTCTGTGCATTTTTACAAAATGATGGTCTCTGGGGCCACCAGCCTGTCTTTTTTCTTATGTTTTATAATTCATTATATGTTTTAGTTTATTTTCCCACCTTTAATTCCGTTGAATTAAATTGCCTCTGTCCCCTTTTACTTCCTTTCTCTTAAGTTATTTTCTCTCCTCTTCCTCAAGAAGGGTTTCCAAATTGAAAAACTTTGAAAACTCTTGTCTTAGGAAAGTGGTTAGGTAATTTTTCAACTATTTTAGTAGACGGTGGGTAATCAACCTTTTTATCACTATGCCCACAAGGTTGTCTGTCTCCTTTACATCTGATTTTTAAAATTAATTGTAGCAACTTTAATGAAAAAAATTGGTAGCTGACATGTGGCAAATCCACATATGTTACATCCCTATCCTCTTCAATTATAAGAATGCTTATGGGCCCTGAATGGCCACTTAAACCATACAAAAAAATAAAATGGGATGGAAATATATGCAACTATCGGAAGGAAAAAAAAAGTTGTTGGGATGAGTTGATGAAGTAGGTGAGAGCATATTCCTACAGGGCCATATTTATTAAAGGCTTCTTCCTGATTTCTTTGCCAGCTCTCAAGATGGGAGGAATATGAATGCAAAATCCTCACCATATTCTGTTTCATGGTCACCAGTCCTCGCATTTACAACAATTGCAGTGTCTCTAAACCATCTTGTAATCTCAATTTGGGTGCTTGGCTGGAATGTGCTGGGATCACATGATCTCCATTTGTGACCTTCCCAGCCAACTTCCAAAAAGCAGAGTCAATTGGGAAGCCGGATTTTCTTAACAACTGCGGCAAAAAGGGTAGAAAAATTGGGCATTACTCACTTAATAACTTTATCACCTAGCAACGGGAGTTCTGGTTTCAGTTGTGATTATAAATTGAGGACTCTGCAACTATTTTTTCTAACTAAATCAGGCAGGAGGTGAGCAGCATAATAGGTCAGGAAAAAAATAAGTGAATCAGCCATTGGCCAAGTTAATAATTCTTTCTTTCTTTTCTTTTTTTTAAAATCCAGGTCTATCTGCTTTACAGATATTTGCCTTAGTTGGTTACTGACTGCTTAGTTTTTTGGAGGGTTTTTGGTTTCCAGTCAACTGTCTTCTTTTATTTCTCTTGATATATTTTGTTTTCTTTTAATTTTTGTCTGTGAGCTGCCCAGACTTACTATGGGTTGCCTCCAAATTGAAATAATCAATCAATCAGTGTTGCCAGGTGATGACATATATCACAGTGGAAGTCATAAAAGGTAATGTATGAACGAAGTTATCCATATTACAGTTCCCTGAGTAAATATAGCTACTGAATGCATGAAAGCTCGAGTTGTAGGCATTTCTTTGCTACCATCTAGCGGTCCCCTGCATTTCTATAACCTACATTTGTAGCCAAGATTTAGTTCCTGAGCCTATATACTTGGTTTAACTATTGACTGAGTCATTGTTGGTAGTCAGCTAGGAGTTGCTTAGTTCTGAAGGCCTACATAACTGAAAGATAAATGTTCTGGTATAATTTACAAACTTTAGCTAGGGAGATAATAATAGATCAGCCCTTTTTCAATAAGACTTAACTTCCTGCTAAGCAAAGTTCAAATTACTATGGTAGCTACAGTACTCATCCTTTAAAAAAAAAGACTAGAGTCAATTATTTCTAAAAGAAAAATCATCTGACAAACTCATACCGTGTTTCCCCGAAAATAAGACCCTGTCTGATATTTTTTTGAACCCTGAAATAAGCGCTTGGCCTTATTGCCATACACTCAAAAGCCGATTGGGCTTATTATCAGGGGATGTCTTATTTTGGGGGAAACAGGATAGTAGCTAATTCTTTCATTTGAAGTTACTTCATTTGAGGATACTTTAAAGTAGAAGAATAAGGAATAATGATCAGGATTGTAAAGAAGTTCAGGTCAGGTTTCATATAACTATTTTATTTTAACCTGCATTAAACACAAGGATTTTAATGACTCTGAATTAAGGAAAGCATGACTTAGTCCTGATGGGGAGTCTTGAACAAATGAAATTATACATGATTTATCTGCAGCAGAAGAACATGTGCAAATAGTTTGTAAGTTTTCATTATAAACTGAATTTTGAATGGATGCAGAACCTTTTTACACAGTCACCATGTTCGGATCCCAAACCCCCAGAAATACTTTCAGGTGCCCCTGGGACCATTCTCATTTGTCATATTCACACATCCTAGAGTCGATCAATAGTTCCTTCAGCTGATCAACAGGGGGACACAGAAATCAGTACAGTATCCAGTTTTTACAGCACATCTCATTCTCATCCTTAGTTCCGGTCTCATAGCTTTTCTTAGCACTTAAGAATCAACAATGGCTGATTACTATGAGCAGGGCCTGAGGTCTCTGAAATACTGAGGTAGCTGAACCTCAGCATGGAGGAAGAAGCAGAATGGAGTGGGGAAGCTGCCTACCCTGAAGCCCCAGCACTGTCAATTTTAAAAAGCCTTTTATTTTGTCGTTACTGTACCCTTGAGCCAAGCTTAGCAAAATGTTAACAACTGAGTTGTTCAGACAGTAGCATGAAAAGATGGGCACGGTGTTGATCTGGGAATGACTTGCCTCCAGAAGTTGTGAATGCTCCAACCCTGGAAGTTTTTAAGAAGAGATTGGACAACCATTTGCTTGATCATGGGTTGGACTAGAAAATCTCTAAGGTTCCTTCTAATGGTGTTATTCTGTTTTTTGGTTATTCTGAATAAAGCCAAAGACCCTTCTGTAAATGCCTCTAGTCATCTGGTACTATTTGCTTTCTAATGAAGGATCAAGTTAATGCAATGATTGACATTTTTTATCTCTTCATGGAACTGCTCTCCATTCTATCACAATGACAAAAATAGATACAGTATATCTGGAGAAGCATGGGTAAAGAAGGCAAGAGGGATAGGAGTGAGTGAAAGTTTCCAAGTCAATCACAGATATACTATGTTGTTGATTGCAGAAGTAAAATTGTTCTGAAATCTGACACTTTGAAGCTTAAGGACATTACAGTGAAGCTTAAAGCAAGATGGAAAACCAGGAAAAAAAAGTTGCCAGGGACCTAATTGAGGCTACCTGATTCATTCCTGTATCTATATCAATGAATATATATACACACACACACACACACACACACACACACACACACACACACACACAATATATATATATATATATATACACACAATGTATATATATTGTCATCAGGGCGTGCAATTCTTTCTTGTATGTATCAGTGGGGACCAGAGGTTAGCACTTAAGAGTATACATAAAATAATCTTGAAAAGGAGTTTTTTAGTTACTTGGTCGAATCATTATGACACAACTGTTCCTTGGTTATAGTATGGTATGACTGTTGGAACCATATGTCAAAGGATACTGACAGCACTATATGTCCCAGCTGAAATTCTGAGCAAATAAAAGAGTGAATTAAAAAAAAAAGGATTTAAAAGAAAATGTGAGTTCTCTAAAGGACAATATTCCTACTGCAATATTGTAACATGTGAAATGCCCCGCTATCAAGTGGACCCTATATTATACTTTATGGCTTGATGTTTTATCCAATTAAATTAAAAACATTAAAACATCTAGAGCAGGGGTGTCAAACTCAATTTCATTGAGGGCTGCATAACATTTGTGTCTGACCTCGGGGTGTGTGTGTGTGTGTCCAGGGTGGGCATGGCCAGCATGATGTGACTTGTGTTGGGGGGCACCAGTGGTGGCCCGAGTGCTCTGCCAGCAAAAATGGGCTCCCAAGCTCCGTTTTGGCTCCTACAACCCTCTGCCAGTGAAAACAGAGCTCGCAGGGCCACATATGGCCCTCTTGAGCTCTGTTTTTGACTGGCAGAGACACCGTGGGCTGGTCCTTCGCTATTTCCAGGGTGGCTCTGCGGGCCAGATCTAAGCACCCCATGGGCTGGATCTGGCCTCCGGGCCTTGAGTTTGACACCCCTGATCTAGAGGCTGTGTTCAGCAACAACCAGAAGGCAAAATTCTATATTCTGATTACTGGGATAGAAGTTATGGGGAAACAGATTGGTGTGAAGACATTCTCAATAATGGAATACCAACATTTCTGACCCTGTAAAGAGGGTCTGAGCTGACACAGAAGTTCTGCAGAATAAGAAGTGTGAGGTAAGGTGGTGGGAAGGGATCAACTTCTATAGTATTTGAAAGGGTCTTATGCAAACTTCCTCGGATCTACTATCAAAAGCTCAAAGCTCAACCCAACTAAAATAAACAACAGCAGGCTTATTTGATCCTGCTACTGATAGTTATTTTATCCAATTGAAATAAGGCTGTTTCTCAGAGAACAAAACCTATTTCTATCCTTTACAATCACTTCCAGAAAGCAGCCTAAAAAAAATCTAGCCTTTGAGCTCCATCTAGAGGAAGATGTAAATTAAAATTTATATTGGCATGACACCTATTTCAAAGTGGTACTTAAAAGTTCTATAAAACTTGGTTTTGATATTGATTCTTTAAAACAATTAAGTTTCAAAACTCTCAGGGAATTTACTTTAGTTATCCTTTTAAAAATATTCCTTTCCTATTTTTAAGTCTTTTAGTCATTTGTATTCAAATGTTTTTCTCACGAAACATTGGGCTGGAAAAATCCAGATCCTTTCCGTATATAAAAATGGGAAGGATCTGTGGACTTTTCCAGCCCAACGTTTCGTGAGAAAACCCTTTGAATGCAAATGACTAAAAGACTTAAAAGATAGGAAATCTTTATATTTAAATAGAATATTTACATTTATATGTTTATTAAATATTTAATATATGCACCTCAAATTGCATATTTATTTTTTTACATGTGACTTGATGTATCCAAATCATTGGGCTGCACCTTATAATTTAAGTAGGGAGGCAGCTGAGTAGATAAGCAAGTAGAACATAGGCAGGTTTTGTGTTTAAAATCATAATCTCTATTATGTAAAACATTTTACAATATGAGAATATTGCAAAATAAGATTATACAACTGCCACCAATTGTTCAGTTCCTGCATAGTGCCATGAACATTAGAAAACCTACAAACATTGCAAACTGGGTGCTGTTGTGTGATGACTGGGAGATGGAATGGCCAAAGGATGGCCATTCCTCCCAGGTTTGTATTTTAGAAAGGATTTGGGAGAAACCATGGAAAAGCATATCGGAAAAACTGCCCAGAATCTAAGCCTGGGAATATCTCAGCTGTCAGAAATACAGTTAGCTATAATGTTAGGGCCAACGTATGGTATTATTAAGAAGATATAGATGATGTGTAGAAATACGTGAACTTATTTTTAAAGTTAATTAATACAAAAAAAATTGTCCTTCCTTTCCTGGGTTAACCAAGTTTTTATATACTTTAACTGGTCTTGCATTTCATCTAGTTATGTTACCTTACAGATTTCTAAACCCTGAAGAGGATTTAGTGGTGGCAGAACAAAAGGTTATTAAAAACATTCCATCCAAAGAAGGAGGATGTGTAATATGTTGCAGTCCAGGGGTCACCAACCCCTGGGTCACGGACCAGCTCCAGTCTGTGGTGCGGCAGAAACCAGGCCACGCAAACGAGTGAAACCCCATCCGTACATGCACGAGATGTAGGCAGCAGGTGAAACCACGCACCCTCCAGTCTACGGAAAAACACTTTTTCCACAGAACTGGTCCCCGGAGCCCAAAAGGTTGGAGGCCATTGCTGTAGCGAAAACACATTATTCACTTCAGCACCTGTACCTTACCCAATAATTATATCAATTTTAATTATTAGTGATTCATATTGATCAATGTTTAGATCCTAAGTGAGAGGGATGGGAACACGATTTCTTTTGCTACTCACATACTTACCGTTAACATGGCAAACATGAGCTGGCACACGTTGAAAGCATGCCGCCAGTTGTGATACAGAACCATTCGGTAATTTTTCCTCACTGTCAAAAGCCACCTACACAGTGTCTGAAATGGAAAAGAAAAATTGCATCAGGAACAAGAACAAGTACAAATGGGTCCTCTTTTGCCAACACAAAAGCAGCTGATTATCTCTGCAGAGCAGATGGTTACCTCATAGTCAATTCTAAATTTCTGAACTATTCCAAGCTCCATGAACATCCGGAGGGCTGCTGCTATCATGGTATCCGTATCAAGGGAGAAATCATCAAAGTGGACATTATCTATACCAAGCTCTGACACCAGAGGGATGTTTGCTGTCTGAAATTACACAGGGAGAAGGAAAAATGTATCAGGCACAACTCAGCAATGTTTCTACTCTCTTTTGTGTGATGAAACATTTTCTAGATCTACATATAACTTGTGTAGCAGCTATAACTCTCTGATGCAAATCTGAAAAAAAACCCTAACATTTGAAATAGATTTTCTGTTTATGCTGAATTGAAGCCAACAAGTACTTCAACTACATCAAGTTCCACTCATTTAAAATGCTTAACAATTTTGTTGTTGTTGTTGTAATACTATTTCAGTGTTAATGCAAATCCTACGGGAGGAGAAATGCAAATTCATAGCCTGGGAAAGGGAACGGATGTGTGTGATGCAAATATATTCATTAAATAAAAACTCGTGTGACATTCCCAATTTTGCTGGTTTCCAATCACTGCCCATACATCAAGAAAATATTCTGCTTTCGAGAAGATGCTTTTGATTGGCAGTGGGAGGAGAAGGAGGCTTACACAAACTATGGCATGGGAAACAGCATTAATATTTGTCAATATATGTACTTGTGTGAGCAGAGGGACAATGGAAGCATGGGAAGCAAACATAATAGAAATACCATCACATTGGTCTGCCTTAATAGCAGCTGAGTTTGGGGACTGGATAATAGATTTCTTGTTTTATATAATACTGTATGTATTTATGCCTGGCAAATACTCCTCTTTATGATTTACTATAGTAGTAAATAGAGATATTCAGAAATGAATGAAAGTTTCAGAGGCCCATCTGAGATACCCATCTAGTAAAAATATGGCTTTAAATTAAATCATAGTCAAGAATACACTGAATTGGGTATGTAGCACAATGTCATTTTTTATTCTATTATCAAAATATTCTCTCTAGTGATGTCTGTTAAAGCTACTTGCTAAAAAAATGAGAGGTGTCTCCTAAATGCAAATATTCATCAATAAATAACTACTGTAAGCCTTTCCATTTTTGAGAAAGACCGGAATGGACATTGTAGAAGTATACTGCAAGCTAATATTTTCTTTTGCTTATATTTCATGTATCATATATAAACATACATGCACATAAAAATCATGGATTAAAGCTGGAAGCAGTGGTGTAGCAAATATATATGTAAAGGCAATTTCTGAGGAAGGTGGATTAGGAAGGGCATCAGGTGAAGGTACCTTTGCTCACTAGGCTGCAGGACATAATCCATGGATAATCATTGATTTTGGTTAATGAATTGCATTTCTGCTTTAACTAGAAAACTATATAATGAAAAGTTCTAGTGCATTCATATAAAACTCCGGTTGCTAACATATTTAACTTTTACCATGGATAATCTGAAAAGTGGCACAAGCAACCATGATTATGTGTTTATGCCAACTGACACTTCTAACAGAGAAAATTTAAGCTGTTAGCCAAAGAAAGTGAGGGCATGAAGGTAGAAATTTCACAGTATATAGTTATTTAGGTGAAACGTCTATCTTATTTCTATCATAGAAAATATGTAAAGCTTGGCAAGTTCAATTTACAAGAAAAGGGGATTCAATTTTATGCTGAGAAAACAAATATTAACTTTGGAAGTAAATTAAAAGCAAGAGAAATGCATTCTAAGCCTGATATTGAATTCTTTGTTTTCAACGTTTACAAACATTTCCATATTTATACTACCAGAATCGCACAGCTGAAAGAACATTGTGATTTTGTTTACTTGGAATAGCGGTAGGTTCTCAACACAAGCAAAACCCTTTGGCTTTCCCTGATTGCTGTAGCAGACAAGAGCAGATCTTAAATCTCTTCACAGGAACCGGCCCCAATATCAATTCTGTTGCTGTTGACCCTTTGAGTGAAATATGCCTCTGGTTCCTGCATAATCAATTGTCTGTTCAACAATACAATAAGAGCTATAGAAAAATAAAATGCCCAATGTGATAGGGATTCTCATGAACTAAGAGACCTGAAAGAAAACTTGGTAGAAATAAGAGATGTGTGTTTCCTTGGAGTGCTGGTGAAGGCTCTTCTTAAAGGCCCAGGATCATCAGAAGCAAGCTCAGTTCCATAAGGAGGCCCATCCTTTCTATGGTAGTTCATCACATTTCAATGAACCGAATCCAGTCATATGGACCAGGGGTGAAATCCAGCAGGTTCTGACAGGTTCTGGAGAACCGGTAGCGGAAATTTTGAGAAGTTTGGAGAACCGGCAAATACCACCTCTGACTGACCCCAGAGTGAGGTGGGAATGGAGATTTTGCAATATCCTTCCCCCAGGAGTGGAGAGGGAATGGGGATTTTGCAGTATCCTTTCCCTGCCATGCCCACCAAGCCATGCCCACCAAGCCACACCACTCCCACCAAGCCACACCCACAGAACCGGTAATAAAAAAATTTGCATTTCACCACTGATATGGACCCTGCTAGACAACAATCCTCTTTGAGAAGAATTAGAGCCCGCGCTACAATTTTTAACAGCAAATTGCAAAATCAGTACATTAGTAAAGAAATACTGGGCAGGAAAAAAACAGTAAATGCAACAACAACAACATAAGCCAGTAGATGAACAATGGATAAAAGCTTTTATGCATTTTGGAAACATTGCCTTCTAGAACAATTTGCAATGGCATGGATGCTCTTAGATTGAAATGTCTCTTCTATGAATAATCTGTTTTGTTGTTGTTAGTTGCAAAGTTGTGTCCGACCCATTGTGACCCCATGGACAACGTTCCTCCAGGTCTTCCTGTCCTCTACCATCCTCTGGATTCCATTTAGGCTCATGCCAACAGCTTCAGTGACTCCATCCAGCCACCTCATTCTCTGTTGTCCCGTTCTTCTTTTGCCCTCAATCTTTCCCAGCATTAGACTCTTCTCCAGTGAGTCCTTCCTTCTCATTAGGTGGCCAAAGTATTTGAGTTTCATCTTCAGGATCTGGCCTTCTAAAAAGCAGTCAAAATAATCTTTAGAGAACTTTAAAATTGTGGGTTTTATTGATTGTCAACTATAATTCTGGCTGTACTCAATTGTATAATATAAGGCTAGAAAATAGTAACAAATTCTTCACAAAATTCCTTCTATGGAAAAGGATTTGCTGGAGAATAGCAGAGAGCTCTGCTTCTCTTTAATGTGGGGAGTAGGAGCTACAACATTGTAATTAAAACAAACCTTGTGACCACATCAGAATCTAAGGCTTTTGTTTTTTTTTTAAATATAATATTTATTTGGAATTCTTGGAAAATTGACTTACAAATTAACAGCCATAAATATGTACATTTATTTGTTAGCAAGTCACAGGTTATATACCCTTGGAAATCTGGTCACTTGTACACTTCAGAACTGCAGTTACGCATCTCGGTTTTCTACAATGTTTGTTTTTAAAAAAAAGCAAACTAAACAAGCCCTTCGATTTTTCTCTTTTCTTTGGTATTTACATTACTAGGCAGATCAGTGATTTCAAAACTCTGAGGAAAATGTCAGGGAAAGTATCCAGGTCTTTACAATGTCCACATTTGCAGTTAAAACAAAAGCTTCCTTGACAGACCATCCATCAACCTATCTGGATATTTCCCTGAATAAAATTGCATGAAATTGTCTGCGTGGTAAAGCCAGAAATTATAACCCAAGCACTGCTAGCTATGCTTGGATTCAGCAATGACTGGTGATGCTTGTTGAACATTTTTGGGGTGGAAAAAAGCTGTGAATATAAGTAAATCAGACAATTTCCTGTATATGCATATATCCCTTCTACTATTCATACAGTAGAGTGAAGACTTTTCCCAGTCCTTGTTCTGTGCAAGTTGCTGAACAGTGGAAAGGTAACTATAAAATAAAATCAGAAGCATGAATTTTCCTGATGCTGCAGATGAGAAAAACTATAAGGCTATCTCAGCTGGAAAATAATAATAATATAGATATAGCAAATTGATCATAAAGATCAATGAGCAAAACAAGTCAAAGTTGGTATTTATGTTTTTTCATTCTATATTTAAACAGAAGTCCAGTAATAAAAAAAAAGCAAACACTAAATTGAAAGTGGAGAGATAACATTTTTATAAAGTAACTGTTTACTTATGACAGTAATTTAAAAAATGCCAGAATTATGTAGGGCAATCTCAAGTTATTTGAATAATAGAGAAATATTATCTGTGTGCCTCATCTGCTGTCATTCTCCTAGCTTTGAGAAGCAGAATAAGAAAATCATAGCTTTTTAATAATACAATTATAATATATATTCTATAATATTATAATAATTGAGTTATCATAAAAGATAGCTGAATATATTATTAAAATGCTTGCTTATAACCACTGCTAATCTGAAATTCCAGCTCTTAAATATTATAGATTAGCAAAATGAGTACATGGGAGGCATTATATATATCCTGAAGGCCCCTGAGTGAATCGTAGAATTTATTCCTGTTCAGAGAACTTCCTGCTCAGAGATACCATCCAGTAATAATAATTCACAGCCTGGATCTAAGGAACCAATTTTAAAACCCTTAACAACATATGATTCACTCAACAACTACAGTGATTCATTTAACAACTATGGCAAAAACGGTCATAAAATTGGATGTGACTCAGTTAATTGTCTTGTTTACCAACAGAAATTCTGGTCTCAATTGTGGTCGAAAGTCAAGGAGTACCTGTACAAAGTTCTATTTATATTTTGTTTTCCTTTTTTGGTTTAGAATCTTATTTTTATATTAAGAACTTTTATATAAAGACCCCATTCTTTTAACATTGTAGTATTGTGTTGGTAATGCTAGATTTTAGGTATCTTTTATATCTAATAGGTTTTGCTCTTATTACAGTACTAAAATGGTCCCAACTCTTGTTGATGTACACTGGTTTACAATCAAAATAAAGATTTGAGTCCTTGAAATACCATTCCCCATTAATCTTAGCCTTTTTCAGCTATTAATAAACAAAACACTTAACGTGAGAGCCTTACAGAGAAACCTCTTCCCCAGTTCACAACAAGCATATCAGCGCAAGGAAAGCTGACTACAATGGCTTCCACAACCACTGTCCAAGAACCAACGTGATTGTTGTACATGTACATTTACGGCTATTGTACGTGTACATTTATGTTGAACATCAGGATGTGGGGAGAGTTATGCAAAACACATCTATGTCAACTACATCAGTTTTGTAATGCCTGACACGGGTAGAATAAGGAAATAACCTGGAGGGAAAGCCCAGGATTTATTCAAACATACTGGATGGCCTTGTGCCAGACATTCACTCTTAGCCCTCGGAAATAGGCAAAGAAAAACCACTTCTGAAATATGGCCAAGAAAAGAACATACACTTTTTCAGATAGTCACAAGGAGTAAACAATGACTCAAAGGGACAAAAATCTGTCTGTCTGTCTATCTCTCAGCCATCATGTGAAACAAGAAAAGTGGTAAAGATAAATTCCTCTTTAATAAGGCTTCCTTTATATTCATTTTATACACACAGCTGTAGAGACACCTTACATTCCTCATTATTCACTTAATATTAATATAGCCATAGCAGAGGGAAGAGAGAAAGACAAAGGGAAAGGAAGGAAAGAAGGGATGGAAGAGAAAAAAGAAAAGAAAAGAAAGGAAAGAGAAAGGAGAGGAAAGGAAAGGAAAGGAAAGGAAAGGAAAGGAAAGGAAAGGAAGGAAGGAAGGAAGGAAGGAAGGAAGGAAGGAAGGAAGGAAGGAAGGAAGGAAGGAATGAAGGAAGAAAGAAAGACTCCTATTTTATACAATATGGCTTTATTGAATTTGTTGTAACAACTGGCACCATCTGGAAGGAGGAATAGTCTACATCGGGGTGTCAAACTCAAGGCCCAGGGACCAGATCTGGCCCGCGGGGTGCTTAGATCTGGCCTGCAGGGCTGCCCTGGAAACAGCGAAGGACCAGCCCACAGTGCCTCTTCCAGCGAAAACAGAGCTCAGAGGGGGCTCTGTGTGGCCCTCCCGAGCTCCGTTTTCATTGGAAGAGGATTGCAGGTGGCTGTCACAACCAAAAACGGAGTTCAAGAGCTTGTTTTCGCTGGCAGAGCGCTTGGGCCTCCACAGGTGCCTCTCACGTGAGTGATGTCGAGCTGGCCATGCCCACCCCAGCCCCCCAAAGCCAAACACAACCCTGATGTGGCCCTCTATGAAATCGAGTTTGCCATCCCTGGTCTACACCATTGCAAGAAATAAACAGCCAATAGGCTTCTCTTTCTGCAGTAAGCAATAATGGCTGCAATTATGGAGGAAAATAAGCAGGGTTTAGGTTTAGCATACTCTTTTTTTATCTTCCATAGGAAGAGTGCTTGTCTTTGTAATGAAAAATGTCTTCCTTCTCTGTCCTTTCTTTTCTTAACCCATTGTGATTCCAGTGTTGACAGTCATCAAAGATTTCCAACACTACGGCTCTGGTATCTGGCTCAGGATTAAGTGAGTCAGACAAAGAAAGCTACATGTATTTGGCATACATCAATTAATACAGCTCTCATACAGCTTGAGATGTGCAAATGATATTGCTGACCTTCACAATTCCTTAGCTGCAAGGTTCCCCCCCCACCTTTTTTCCTTTTTACATACTTAAAAGATAATAGTGAATATGAACCAGCCCATATACAACCCAACCCACAAACCAACAAAGTCCAAGTATATCTTTTAATATCTTACCACAAATATCTGAGATTTGAAAAGCCAGATTCTCTTTGCTGCTGAGAGAGATAGGAGACAGAAAGGGGAACAGGAACAAATATTCTACAAGTCACAACATTGCCTACAGGGCATTAGATGAATTCTAGCACACCATAACCCTTTCTTCAATTTGCATTAATACTGGTGTTATATGATACACTGCTCAGCTATAATTCAAACTATATAGAGGATGCTAGATTGCAGAAGGCAAAACTGGCTCAACGATACTATATTACAGTAATAAAATCATTGAGTTTTACATATGGAGATCATTATCTTGTTCAACTTCATTCTGTGCAGGACATTATAAACATATATAAAAATATAATTAAATGCCATTAAAAAGCAAAGCAAAAACTGAAAATGGCAGCAACTAATTAACACACACACAGCTAAAAAAACTGCCCATAAGTAAGAAAGCAAAGGACCTGCCAGTAGCATAATCCCAAATAACATCATTTATTCAACCATATAATTTTTATTCGAGACAACTGTAGTTCAAACTGTACTGATAGAATATTTGTAGCTCAGGGTTGAATTGCAGGATCCTTGGTGCTCTCTGAGCTTGGCTGTTTTCTTGCAGACGTTTCATTATCGAACAAGGTAATATCATCAGTGCCCTGATGATGTTACTTGGTTTGGTAATGAAACATTTGCAAAAAAAAAAAAAAAGCAGAGGTATACTTACTTATTCACAATGTACTGTCTTAGCAAATGTGCATCAACAACTTTCAATATTTTCAATAAAATCTAAATGTTATTGCTAATGCTATCAGAATGGAATGGATTAAAAACTCTTTTTCCCCCCAGAAACATTCCTGACTTTCTTTTTTGCTCAAAGGAATTGTAAGCTTCTTAATTGCTACTAAGTTCCAGTTTATTCTGCCACTAAGAGCTGATAAAGAAAGCAGAACTCCACAGCTTGGCTCTAATAATGGTCAACGTATAAGTAACTATGCTGTATTTTTTCTGCTGCTTTAACTGCCATTGATTACAGTTAAGTGTTTCTGGTTGCAAAGCCTGGACAAGTGGGAGAATGAGTACCGTAGTTACTGCCTGCTCTGTCAGCACCTGTATATTGACCTATCCTGGAAGGTAGTTCATTGTCATTTTTCTTCTTCTAGTGTTTGCATTCGACAGATCGGACTGAGACTTGCACTTTTGAATTAGATAAACAACAGAGTTGAGCTTGATCAATTTTGCATTATCACCTCAACCTTGGTGGAACTTTATTTGCTCAACTTGGCAATCCTCTTCCTTTGTGAAATAAGGCAGTTGCTAAGTTGCACACTCTGGTCAACTGCGACAGACCTGGGCTATCCTAGACCACAGAGCTGACTACAAAAAAAAGGAAAATGACTTCAGTCAAGAAGAATGAGTCTTCCTGCCCACTTCAGTCAAATATGGTCCTCACCAAGCTGCCTGTGTTATAAGAGTAGCCTCTATAGTGTAGGAAGTTAGCACCCACCCCTCTCCTAGAAGAATGAAATATTCTAGGAAATATTAAAAAGGCAGAATATTATACCTCCCTGGATGAGAAAAGGAGAAACATGCTCTTGGAAAGCAGCCCCCACCTTTGCTAATAGCCCCAAAAAGGCTGGGTCAGCTTATCTACAACACAAAAGACCTTCACCCTCAGGACATAATAGGATTAGCCCTCTACCCATCTCACCACATGGCACCTGAGAAGATTACATCACCCAGCAAGATTCAACCAAGCCTGGGACTAAAGACAGGCTTTAGTCCCTAAAGCCTGGGGGTGGGGGTGGGGTGCAGAGATTTTTGCTACTGGTTCTCCAAACCACCCGCCACCATCGCTACCGGATCGGGCGATCCGGTCCAAACCAGGAGCATTTCACCCCTGCATTAAACCCTCTTTCCAAATAGCCGCCATGTTTCCAGTGTCTTTCTCCCCACTTAGAACTGAACCCAGATGGACATTTCTTCCAACAATAGTGTGTAGCTACCTGCCACGCCCTTGATGCACTTTGAAGCACATGAAACTCACTCAGATCCTAGTTGATGAAACAAAATAAAGATTATACAGGAGAAGTAAAAAGTTTACCAAGAAAAGCTTAACAGCATTTGAAAGACATCTTCACTGAATCCTTAGGTACTAATGCTAATAGCCTTGAAAAAGGAACTGAGGTGAAAGACTCTATAAAGGTCTAATCTGTAAACATGGAAGCCAACCTATGTGATTGCCATGATGAATATCTTCTTCTCCTTCTCCCCCTTCCCTGCTGTCTCCTCCCCCTCCCTCTCCCTCCTTGGACGAGATGGAAAAGAGGGAGAGTGTAAGGTCAAATTCTGATACTATGGGAGCCTAGGCGAACATATGGCCCTGCCATTATTCTTGTTTTCAACAATATGTAGGGTGTGTTGCAGTGGTGGGTTGCTCCAGGTTTGGGCGAGCTGGTAGTGGTGATGATGTGACGTCACTGAACTGGTTCTCTTTGACTGGGAGCTGGGCCCTCCCACCTGCCCCCGCATTATTCCTACCTTTATTTCTTGTTTTTTAGCCCAGCTGATAAGCGCAGCAAAGTATGTGCGTGAAGAGAACCGGTGATAACACCGGTTGGAACCCACCACTGGTGTGTTGATTCAAAAAAGCATCTTTGATATGACTACTCTGTATTTACTATTGAATCAACAAAGCATTTCTTCAGAACTCTCATTTTTAATGGATTGAAGCAAAAACAAAATGACTGCTGGTCCTGCCTACATTAAATCGCTGCACATGTGAAAACATTATTCCGATCTCAATTTACATAAAAACTGAATTGTTTTGAATATTGTGCTTCTGACAATCCTGGAAGTAGTCTTACTACTCTACTCCTTAACATGGAGCAAGGGTGACACCTAGTGGCCAAACAGGTGTTTGAATTTTAAAATGTTCAGACATAATTTAAAGCTTTATAATTAGAAAAACTATAATGGAACTTTATTGGTGCTTTAAACCAGTATGCTTAAAACAATCAATGCCTTACTAATGAAGACATTTTTAACATTTACTTTAAAAATCAAAGTAGCAGTGGGAAATAAAGCATTTATATTAATATCCCACCATTTAGTTTATCAAAATGACATAGTTTGAACCAATATATTGAAAAATTCATTGTTAATTTAGAAAGTAGTATACAAATGTGGTATAAAAACAACTTCTGAGTATGTACAATGTACATGGTTTTCTTTTTGGATTCAACAGAGGGACCAAAAAATATTTCTGATCCATTGCACTTCACATGTTGCCTTGATTTCCATAATTACTTCTCTGCAAAGTGATGGGAAATTATGAAATTCCCAAATATCTAGACAGTACAAAGTTGGAAAAGGCTCACACACGTTTTTTTAAATCAAGCAAAATCCTCCAAATGAAAGCTTATATAAGAGTTCATTTCTCTTCTCTACCAAGCGATTTCTTTATTTTAAAATTCTCCAACTGCTTAGTCCCTGCCTTTTTTATTTTATCTGTATTGATTTACAATCAATGGCCAGCTCTGCATCTGCCTGCATCAGGCAGGCATACCCATAAGTTGGTTAGTGCTTGCCTCTGTGAAACATTAGGCAATAGCAGATCTATCTCAATTGCATTTTGAGAATATGAAAATTATAAAGTTTTCACTCGCTCAATGGCTGATTTTTTTAAAAAAGGTCCAAAATCCAGATTAATGTATCTGTTGCTTCAGTAAAATGTTTCTGGGCAGTACAAATTTAGATGATCATTGTTGTGTTCGGCCGAAGAACACGTGTCAAGTAAAGAGAAGCCGATTGGCTCTGCCGCTGATAGCTTTCCGGCGGGAGATTGGGGCCCTACGATTGGTTGAGCCACTGACAGCTCAAGTATAAAAGAGCTGTCAGCGACAGAGTGTTGCTCACTCACTCACTCTCTTTCTAATTCGTTGTTTTGTTGTGGTTCAGAATAAAGAGCTGTTAGATCATTAAGCCGCGTCAACTTCTTTATTGCCCATTGTTCCAAGAATTGAACAATCATAATATGGTAACAAAGAGAAATAGGAACATCTCATTGTGAGGGCTCCTTGATGCTCTCTGAGCTTGATTGTTTTCTTGCAGATGTTTCATTATCCAAACTAGGCAACATCATCAGTGCATTTCAACCCTGAGCTAAAAACATATTCCTTTACTGACACCTCATTGTTGACAACCTAGAGGTTTTGTAAATTTTTGCAGTCAAGATAAGGTATGCTTATTCATACCACACTTGAGGGAAATCTTATTCTTTCCTCTCCAAGCTCAGAACATCCATAGCCCACACTTGTGTATAGCTAGAGTTTAAGTTAAAACATTCCTGTTGGTGCTACTAAAGGTTGATCCACATATGGTAAACCTATGGTTCTCCAGTTGTTGAAGAACTACAGCTCCCAGCATCCCCAGGAACCATGGTGATTGATGAAGGATGCAAAAAATGTAATTCAATAAACTCTGGAGGGCTATTTGTTTCATGATCACATAAGCAGGATTCTATTGATTGATTGATTGATTGATTGATTGATTGATTCAATTTATATGCTGCCCTTCTCCAGAGACTCAGGGCGGCTTACAATGTGTTAAGCAATAGCCTTCAATAGCAGGTATATACTTTTGTATATACCTGCTTAGTAGGGTTTTCGGGGGGCCCTAAGCGGTGTTCTTTTTATACAAAGTCATCTTATTGCCCCCACAATCCGGGTCCTCATTTTACCTACCTCGAAAGGATGGAAGGCTGAGTCAACCTTGAGCCTGGTGAGATTTGAACTTGCAGTAATTGCAGGAAGCTGGTGCTACTTAACAGCACTTTAGTCTGCTGCGCCACCAAGGCTCCTTGCTACTTCTACTTCCTTATCATAATATTATGGGAAGTTAGCCTGTCCCTATTTGCAGTAGGCAAAGTGATATTGCTAAGGGGCAGCAGTTAAATGATGATCTTAAAGAGATAAGCCTGATTAGTGCTTCTATAGGAAATAGCAAAACTGGGAAGTGAAAAAGAAGAAAGAGTAGCAAATCAATTATTTATGGCTGCCAAGAACACTATTCAAATGGGTCTGGTATCAATAGGAGCTGAGCTTCACTCAAAGCAAAAAAATAAAATAAATTACAGAGCGTTAGGTGTGACAAAAGTTTCTTTTAATTCGATGTTACTTTTAAAACAGACCCTGGGCATCAAATATATGCAGTACCCTTGTACAAACATGAAAGGTGCTAAGATTTCTCAACATCAAAGAAACACTTCTGTTACTAAGACTAAGTGGAGTGACTGATTTCTTTGTTGTCTGTACTTTACACAGTAGAAGATTGCACGAATACTGTATAAAATAATTTGTTAGGGATGAAGATCTACTGTTTAGCCAATGGTTTTGTTTTCTTTCCATTTAGGAAAGAAGAGGTGAGGATGAGTTGTTTTCTCAATATAAACCTCAATATAAACTTGAACTATGTTGGAGGACACAGCATAAACTTGATTGTTTGAGTTGCTGGATTTGCAATAAAGGAAACTGTTTTAGCTCTTGACTTCTTTTTTCAGGCAGAATAATGGCATGACATCTTGTGAATATCAAACAATTTCGCTCTTTTCCATGGGCATTAAATGATTCGGATCTCCTGCGTATAAAAAGCACATCTGCATTAGTGGAAAGATTGCAGGGGGCAGAAGGAGTGTGAGAAATACATTTAGCATGATTTTGGCACAGTTAGATGTATGTAGGCATAAGTGTTATATATATACTGTGTGTATGCTCTTGGAACAAGATGTATCGACTAAATGCATTGCTTTGTATATATGGCATTTTAGTTAAGGATTGTCTCTATGCAAGCACTGTATGAATTCATTCATCCCAATTCATTCTTTTGCTGCCTTTTCATCTAATAGAAGACCAGGGTAGAAAATACAACTCCATTTGTTCATATTGATCTTTAGATGGATTGTTTCCTTCCAGAGCAAAAATAATTCCTCTATGACAGAAAAATGCACAAGCTCTTTCTTCATTCTTATCTTTTCATCATTCTCTTTTCTAATACAAATAGTAACATACTCTGCTGACACTACACAGTTTATCATTTGATGAAGTGGTGCTTCATTATGAAGAAGCTCTACCTGTTTTCAAGACCTGAGGAAAACAGCTTTATCCAAACCATCTCTCGCTTCCACCTTCAAGTGTGGGTAAATTTGGAAGCAGAATTTGTATCTCTCCATTTGCAGTCAGGTAACCAAGAGATGTAAGAGAAAAGGAAAGTCATATCTTATCTCCATCTACTGCTACAAGAACTCAGTGTGTGATGTGATGAAAAACACACTATTTTTCTGCTCCTATCAATAATAGGCAATAGTTCAAAGAAAAAAATAGGAAGCCCTGCAGGGTCATTGAAGCAGATCTAGTATTTGAGTAGCTGTCACCCACAAGGAGAATGTGACAGAAATAAAACAGGGCATCCTCCGTGCTTCTTGTGATGCTTAATCTTGTCTTAATAATTTCTTGTTATTAATATTCTTACTAATGAATCATAATCATATTAGAATTCATAATATACCCATAATGGTCATATATTCTGACAGTCTAAATGAAAAGTGACAGAAAGCCAGAATATTTTTTTACCTTCTGCTATGAACGAATGCAATGATCTCATCTAATTTAGGCTCTTTCCAATCATTCTAAATTTAATAAGTTTTCTCTCAACTTTTAGATCACAGCACTATGGTTTTCTTCAGCGATGGAGTAGCAATAAAGGAAAATCCATTACAAATGGCTCTGTAACGTATTATAGCAAGCTGAAGAACAAAGCTAATCAGTTTCCACAATATGATACTGAACATATACCTACAATATTTAAAGAGAACATAAAGGATCATTTTGAAGAGCTGAACCTCAAAGTGATTGTTAAGGATGAATGTGAAAAAAGACTGCCAAAGACCAAGAAGAAGAAAGGAAAAAAAAAATCACATGTCAGAACAGTGGATATTGCCTAACACCAAGACATATAAATATCTCAGAAAGGAACTTAAAAAAGAATTTCAGAGAGCTGTTAGAAGAGACTACCAGCGGTATTACAATGACATCTCTGAATACATCAAGTATGGAAACACGCATGAAAAAACAAGGGAACTCTTCCAAAAGTTTTCCAAACTCAGAAAGAGATTCCAGTCTTAAATTCATAGGCTAAAGGCTGCCAGTAGACAAAAACCAAAGGAGATCAAATAAAATGGAAGGAATATACTGAAATATTACAGAGATATCAATGTTCAATATGCCTTTGAAGATATTATCTACTTTACAAGGTACCCTAGCATTAGAAGCAGGGGTGGGCTCTACTTACCTTTACTACCGGTTCGCAACGGGATCGCGCACGCACCTTGCTTCTGCATGCACACCTTGCTTCTGCGCATGCGCAGATCGCTGATGATGACATCCGGGGCGGTGGACAGGGTCTCCTGCCGGTTTTACTACCGGTTCTTGCAAACTGGTCCAAACCAGGGGCAACCCATCACTGATTAATTTTTTTAAAAAATTTTTTTATTTAATTTGATTTATATGCCGCCCTTCTCCAGAGACTCAGGGCAGCTTACAATGCGTTAAGCAATAGCCTTCATACTTTTGTATATTTTTATAAAAAGTCAGCTTATTGCCCCCACAATCTAGGTCCTCATTTTACCTACCTTAGAAAGGATGGAAGGCTGAGTCAACCTTGAGCCTGGGGAGATTTGAACTTGCAGTAATTGTAGGCAGCTGATGTTAATAACTGTTAATAACAGTGCTTTAGTCTGCCATGCCACCAGGCTCTTAAAAATTAGAATTTTTAAATTAGAATTTGATTAGAAGAAGTAAAATCGGCACTCCAGTTATTACCAAGTACGAAACTACAGAAACTGCTGGAATACCGACAGTAATATGGCGAGTAACATAAGAAGAATCTATAAAGGTTTTAACCAAACAATGTTAGCAAATGCAGAGAACAATAACAAATTGGAAAAAGTCAGCCTGCACAACAGTACTAAAGAAAGGAGACTGTTTGACAGTACTGTATTCTAAAATGTATATGCTGGCAAAATAATACCTAGGCTCATCCAATATAGACTAGAGTCCTACAGGGAAAAGGAGTTGTTCAAGATGGTTTCAAGAAAGGCCAGAGAAAAAGAAACATTATTGTGATTCATGCTGCATAATTGTCAGAAATAAAGAATACCAAAAATAAGTCAGAATATGCTTCATTGACTATAGAAAGGCTTTTGATTGTGTTGACCATGTGAAGCTATGGAATGTGTTTTTTAAAATGGGAAATCCAGAATAACCTCATTGTCCTTATGAGAAACCCTTACACGAGGCAGGAAATCACATTATGGGTGGAACAAGATGCAACAGACTGGCTCCAGGTCAGCAAAGAAGTAAGAGAAGAACATATCTTCTCTCCTTATTTATTCCACTTATAAGTTGAGTATATATTAAGAAAAGCTGGACTGAAAGAAAATGTATCTTTAAAACTGGAGGAAGAAACATCAATAATTGGTGCAATGCTGAGATACTATTAAGATAGCTAAATATGCAAATAATCAGCAAACTCTAATAATGAAAATCAAGGATCCCAGTGAAAAAAATGGACTAAGATTGAATATAAGAAAGACCAAATGAGGTGCCATCCAACTCTACAGCAAACTGTCTGGAGCTGGGGGGCACTTTTAATTCACTGAATTAAATTTAGATTAACCAGGCTTAAAATTGACAATGAAGATACTGAAGTGATGGATAGCTTCTGCCTTTAAGACTGAACAATCAACAATAAAGAAATCAGTAATAAAGAAATCCGCCTTTTATTTATTTATTTATTTATTTATTATTTATTTATTAATTAAATTTCTATACCGCCCTTCTCCAAAAAGGACTCAGGGCGGTGTACAGCCAAAGTAAAAACAGAACATACAAAATTTAAAAACAATATTAAAATAATTAAATATTCTGGCCGTAAATTAAAACAACCCAATTTAAAATCAATTTAAAATTAAACTCAAGCCAGCCCAGCTAGTTGAAATAAATAGGTTTTCAGGGCCCGACGAAAAATCCAGAGGTCTGTTATTGTACGTAACTCTGGGGGAAGGTTGTTCCAGAGGGTGGGCGCCGTCACAGAGAAGGCTCTCCCCCTGGGGGTCGCCAGCCGACATTGTCTGGCGGACGGCACCCTGAGGAGGCCCACTCTGTGCGAGCGTACTGGCCAGTGGGAGGCTATTGGTGGCAAAAGGCGGTCTCGTAAGTACCCCGGCCCTAAGCCACCTTAATAGTCCGGAGCATCTTATACTCCGAAAAATATGGTAGCTGTCAGTTTTCACACTTTTAGGATCGACGATCAACACTGAAGAAATCAGAAGTCAAAAATATGCTGAAGATTAGCAATGAAGATCTAGAAAAAGATATTCAGATGCTAGGATGTGTCTATCTTTAACTTAGAGTATTGGACAGGCAATGGACTCTACAACGTGTAAGGTGGATTTGAGGAGGCAGGATAGGAGGAGTGCTGATGCTTTTGAACTTTGATGTTAAAGAAAATTCCTGAGAATACTGTGGGTAACTAAGGAAACAAAGGTATTACAGAATAATCAATCCAAAGTTCTTGTTCAAGGCTAAAATAACCAGGCTCGAATTATCATATTTTTGACACACTGTGCAAATCACTCCATTGTGTTACATTAGGAATCCCTTATTTTTTTTTACTTTTAAAAGCATTTTTTCTACAACCTCTTCGGCCGAAAAAATGCTTTTAAAAGTAAAAAAAAAAAAAAAGCCTCTGATGATCGCGCGGCTCAGCTGGGATTGTTCAGAGCCTTTTAAAAGCATTTTTTCTAAACCTCTTCCACCGAAGAGTTTGTAGAAAAAATGCTTTTAAAAGTAAAAAAACAGTCACATTACCCACCACCACCAAGCCACGCCCACAGAACCGGTAGTAACAAATTTTACATTTCACCACTAATCGGTAATATATTTATATTTGCTGAAATATTTAAAAGCCTACTTTTATTTGCATTTCTGATAGACTGGCTATCTTTAGCCTTTTTTTAATCGCCCAAATGTTTCCATTTTAAAAGATTAGACATTTAAAATAATATGTAAAATTACTGAATGCTAAAATGCAAAGTTTTATAAAAACATGCATGTATGTTATTGCACAGTAAATTGGGAGTCACCAGCCAGCAGGAAACTAACCATTGATCATAGCAATGTTGTGACTATTTGATGGTTTTAACAATTAACAAAATCTATGATTTTAGACATCTTTCAAAATTTGTCTCAAACTACTCTGTTCCCACTGTACCTGCACAAGCTGAACAGTTTTTTTTTTTAAATGTTGTGACCCTCCTGTAAGTAACTCATGACTCTGCAAGATAACAACCCACATTTGAGAGGAAACACAAGATAAAGATCCAAAAGTGCCATTATGGAAGACATTTTCCTGTGCTATTTTTTAAAACTTAGCTAAAGTCCTTATATAAAAAAGAAAAAAAGAAAATGCAAAGTTATATTGCATAATCTCTTATAAAAATTTTGTACATCTCAATATAATTGATCTAACAAAGTTTTACAAATAAAATAATGTTAAGATCTTTTGCTTGATTTCTACAATACACATCAAGGGGGATCTTTTTTTTAAATGATGCAAATCTCTGTAGCTATACAATAAATTGCTGAAATGTACATACATGCAGGACAACAATACCAAAATTGCTGAGCACATTGTAAGCCGCCCTGAGTCTCCGGAGAAGGGCGGCATATAAATCAAAAAAATAAAATAAAAATGTTTCACCATATTTTTGTTGAATGTTATTTCAACAAATGAAAATGACTTTTGAAGCTATGATTAATTAAAAATCGTATTGATTATAGCTTTGTTTTGTATTTGAGTTTAGCAAAGGTCAGAAATACCTAACCAGAAATATATTATTACATATTATATGGTTCAATATTATTCAATATTATTATTGAACCAAAGATGTACAAAACAAGTGATTCAATATTTTGTATCATAAGATTCTCCTGAGTATTATTTGCCCTACAAAAATGAATACAAACTATAAATAATGCAGATCACCCATGAATTATTAATTTGTTACATATACATCATTCCCAGCTGCACAATTTAGATAAGCATTTTTTTTCACTTAACTGTAAATACTTAAGAAATAGAACTGTTCACATATTTTCTTTGGAAATGGACTTGGTTGAAATTTAAGACAAAACTAACATAATTTTTCTCAGTCTCAGAACTTAAAGGGCACATACTTTTTTTGAAATAATTTTACAAAACTAGTCTGTATACAACAGTCACAGCAGTATATGTATATACAACAGTTTTTCTATATACAATCTGTATACAACAGTTTTTCTAGATGTTGGTCTAGTATCAGATATCACTTAAAACAGTGCTTTATGCTAGAGCCAGAATTCATGATCTAAAACATGGCCTGAATTACCAAACACTCCAGCAAATAATGACTGAAAGAATTCTATATGGTTCGTTGGTTATCTGAAGTACAATATCCATATTCATATACCACATAACGATAAACCACATGTATCTATGGGGCAGAGAGTGGTATTGCCTACAAGGATTGGCAGCAATCCTGAACTTGTTATTTCTTGTCTTGTTCCTTGCGCATGGAACTTACTTTCTAAAAATGTTTTAAGAAAATGTTGGGTTTTTTTTTTTAATGTCCTGTTTTCTGGCTTCATTATTCATCTTTTATCTCATTTACCTTCTATCTTCTCCTAGCCAGTACGTTTCCTTTCCAACTCCATTCTCTCATTATAGAGCAGGGGTCTCCAACCTTGGCAACTTTAAGACTTGTGGACTTCAACTCCCAGAGTTCTGGGAGTTGAAGTCCACAAGTCTTAAAGTTGCCAAGGTTGGAGATCCCTGTTATAGAGTGTCACTGAGATCATGATCTTTGCAAACATTTGTTTTGCAGATATTTTTTATTATAGTACTCTGCACAGATTTGGCACTTCCATCGATATTACAAATATGATGATTAGTCACTATAATGGAATGGTCAACTAGATAAAATTCCTATACCATATCAAATTAGGATGACCAACCTATAATCCACAGGCCACATACGGCTTCCAATTTCCAATCTGCAGCCTCCCATCATGTTGCCCCAAATTATCAATACGTATAATTGCTCTCACCACAAATTATAGCATTTATCACTAGATAAAATGTTAAAATGGAGGTACTATATCAACAAATTCACACATTGCATGTAACCACAGCTTTTGGATGTCATATTGATTTAAAAATACTGCAACCCTCAGGTCAATGCTATAATTTGGTTTGTTGGTTTAATTTGCTTGTGGCAGGGTGTTTATTTTTTTTTATTACTGAATACATGTATACCTCACTTTTCTGCTTATATAAGCACTCTAATTGCCTTAAAATCTCAATTCAGCCCCTATGATTTGTAAACCACAATTTATGCACTGTATTGAATGAACTCTGCCAAATGTGACTTACTCAACAAACCTCAGTAACTGAGCACACCATGACCCACCAGGACTAAAGACAATATGTGATCCCAGTAAAAGTGAAAGAGGGAAGAGAGAAAGTTCGGTTGTGTTTCTTGAGGGAGGAATAATGCAGAGCCAAAAACACAAAACACAGAAAATCCTGACAAGAGTAATCATTTGATCACAAGCGTTTCAAAAACAACTGAAAAACTGCATAACCGAAGAAATTGAATCAGCAGTCAACCTTGAAAATATTAGAATTAATTTCTATTACAGAGTCAAATGTATTTTTGTTAAAACTTTTGCTAAAATAAGTGAAATAAGTTACCTTAAATTTGTCAAGTTCTGCCTTTGAACACGTTGCATGATAAGACAGCACCTGATCCAGAAAAAAAAAGGGGGGGGGAGAAACGGTCACAGATAAGAACCTAAAAAGTTACAATCATCTTAAGCCAGGGATGTCAAACACAGGGGCCAGATCTGGCCCACAGGGTGCTTAAATCTGGCCCATGCATCCGATCTGGAAATAGCAAAGAACTGGTCTGTGATGCCTCTGACAGCCAAAACAGGAACAGGGGGACCATGTGCAGCCCCCCCGCACCCCGTTTCGGCCAGCAGGGTTCTGCAGGAGGCATCTGTCTCATCTCCCCCCCACCCCCGGCTGGCCGACCCACAGAGGAGAACTACAATGCTGATCTGGCCCTTGAAGAAATCCAGTTTGACATCCCAGTCTTAAGCCATCAACGAAGTGAATATTATAATGGTTTATTAGTATCTCTGCAATATATATTATCCACGAAACTACTTACCCTGGTGGACCCAATTTTAAAGAAGACTAGAATGCCCATGGTTCTGCTTCTAGATTAATACACTTTCACTACAGCTACACATACTATGCCTACTTCAGGTTTTAGGCTTCATTTGCAAGGCAAATTAATAAACAACAGAGTCATTTAAATTATTTTTGATCCTGGCAGTAGTATCAACCACCACTGCAGAGAGACATAATTGTCCAGGTAAAAGTACCCTGAAAACCTGAGGGGCTGCTGAGAGGCACCAAACTTTTTCTGTTTTTTACAAGTCTTAAAAATGTTCCCTAATAGTCTGTTTTTAAAAGTTGAATTAAATGATTGAGTGATGTATGGAAACTACTCATACCAAATTAAGAAATTAGCTAACAATCTAAAAGAGCATTTTAAAAACCCTTAAATCTGTCTCACTTTGAAGGAATAAAATTGTTGATAAATAATGAGCTATTGATTTAGACATTTTACATGACACATGTATAAACCTAGGTCTTTTTTCTTCTGTTTCTTCAGACTTTTTTTTTTTAACAAAAAGATTGTTTTCCTCACTTGTTTAATAGAGAGGAAGTCAAAGTTCAGTATACGTAACTTTTTTGTTTTCTTTTGTTTGTTTTCAATATTTATTTTTTTCCAGTCTGCTCTTCCTTTTCATTTTCTGTATGCTACATCCCTACACAGCACATCAATTCTGTACTTGTATGTATCAGCATTGTTGCCTTCCTACTGACCCCTTTCCAATTATATATAGCATCCTTCGAATCAGTCTCATAAAAAGCTTTTTTTAAAAAAACCCTGAATTTTCAATAATACTTACATCAAGAGCCACAGACTGCTTTGCCCAGGACTTTTTCACTTGGTCATACATAATAGTATTATTGATGCCCAAGCCACAAAATATAACAAAAGCCTAAAAAAAAAAGTCTAGCTTTAATATAAGTGATTTCAAAATTTAATAATACTGAATGGAATAAAGAAAGCAACATTCTGGTTACGTGCATGAATTTAAAAAAAAAATAATTGTGTGAGCTCAGAACAAAACAGTCCCACTTTAAATGCTATTGTGCTCTAGTCCTGGGAAACATTGAAAACAATGAAGTTCTTCCTTCTCAGGACTGTACAAGTATATACAGCAGCAGTTTATGCAGATATTGGCTTGTCAACTTGCATAAAGATTAGCCAAAAGTTAAAATTCCCCAAAGTGTGAAAGAAATTTGTAATTTCCTATATAGGTTTCAGGGATTCTTGTTTAGGGGATAGGGGGAGTGCTGACTTTTCCCCCATTTATTGTGAGTTTTCTTGCAGATAGTCAGCAACTGACATCACAATTCTTATTTTTCAGTTTCAATATGTGGTTTTATCTTTCCTGGCAGCCTTGCAATATTGGCTTACAAACATATGAATGAAGAAACAAATATGCTTCTTCATATTGGAATGAGACCATTAAAGAAAGAAAGAAAGAAAAACGGCAAATACCGCTGTGCAGGGAAGAAATCTTACAAGGAAAATACAAAATTGCTTTCCTACACACTGGTGCTTAAGTTTATCTTCTAAAACCTCAGCCGCTCAGAAAAAGAACAAGAATGAGTCATGCCTGTATGCTTGATTGGATGGGTAAAAAAAACCCTCTTTTTACTTCAAATGCCAAAGGAACAAATACTGTACACTGCAACATCTTTTTATAGCAAAATACATCATAGACTGTATCAATATTGCACAGGAACATGAACAGAGGGTAAGCCCTCAGCAAAATTCAACACTGAGCTGAAACCAACCAGTACAGTACAGTTGTATATGAGTTGGGTGCCCTACAAATTTAATAAATTATGGTTGGTTGCATAGTCAGCCATATGTTTAGACCGGATTTGGTCTTTTTATCCACCTATTGAGTCCTTCCAAAGGACTAAGATAGACAAATATTGTTGAATAATTTTAAAGGCAGTGGTGAAATTCAGCTGGTTCTATCCAGCTGAATAGCGCCGGTGGCGGGAGGCTCTGCCACCCAACCAGATGTAATCACGCCGGTAGCGCCGGTGGCGGGAGGCTCTGCCCACCCAACCAGATGTAATCACGTCCCATTTTTGACCCTCTGCGCATGTGCAGAAGGCTCTGCACATGCATGGAGGAGGCATGTGCATGTGTAGTGCTCACGCTTGCGCTCACATTTGCGAACCGGTAGCGAAGGTAAGTGAATTTCACCCCTGGTTAAAGGCATCATCACAGGATGTAAGCATGGACCTGACCCAGATTATTCAGGGACCGACTCATGAGGGAGGGCACACACCCGATCTTGTTTTCATCTCGGAGCAGTGGAGTGTTATGATCGGTGGGGGGTAATTGTTGTTTCCCCCCATCATGGACCGACCATGATCTCCTCCGGTTGGACTTGCCCCACCTTGCTGGGATGCGGAACCGACCATCTGGTTCTGTCCCAGGTGCCTGATGGACCCGGAGAGGTTCCAGACGGAGCTTGGGACAATTCCTCTCTCTCGCTCCCACGCTCTGGTTGAGACCCTGGTGGAGGCCTGGGATAGGGCGGCCGCTGGGGCTCTTGACCGTGTCGTGCCTTTGAGACCTCTGACCCGGCGCAGACCCGGCTTGCTCCTTGGTATACTGAGGAGCTCCGGGGGATGAAGCACAGAAGGAGAGGCCTAGAGAACTGTTGGAGGACTAGTCGTTCCGAATCTGACCGAGCCCAGCTAAGATCGTTCACACGGTCTTACCTGGAGGCGATGGCGGCAGCGAAGCGTACATTCTTCTCAGCCCTCATCGCGTCTGCAGATAATCGCCCGGCTGCCCTGTTTAGGGTATCCCGCTCCCTCCTGTATCAGAGGGGGGGAGGACCCTTTGCGGGGGCGAGCCGAGGAGTTTAGCCAACATCTGAGGGACAAGATCGCTCAGATTCGGGACGGCTTGGACTCTGGCCAGGGTCGGACAGTGGGGAGGCAGCAGGTCTTGTTGTCTGGGAAGAGTTTGATCCTGTTACCCCAGAGGAAGTGGACAGGATCATGAGGAAGCTGAGTGCAACACTTGCATACTGGACCCGTGTCCCTCCTGGCTGGTTTATGCAGCTTGGGAGGTGACACGCAGTTGGATCCAGGCAGTGATAACAGCATCTTTGGATGGAGGGAGTTTTCCCGCCGCCTTGAAGGAGGTGGTGGTTAGGCCCCTCCTTAAGAAACCTGCCTTAGATTCAACCATTTTGGACTTTCGTCCGGTCTCCAACTTTCATCCAGTCTCCAACCTTTGCTTTTTGGTGAAGGTTGTTGAGAGCGTGGTGGCACGTCAGTTTCCGGTGGCCCTGGATGAAGCAGATTACCTAGATCCGTGCCAATCGGGTTACAGGCCCGGTTACAGCACTGAGATGGCATTGGTCGCACTGGTGGATGCTCTCTGGAGGTCTTGGGACAGGGATCATTCCTATTAGATCTCTCGACAGCTTTTGATACCATCGACCATGGTATCATGCTGCGACGCCTTGAGGGGTTGGGAGTGGGTGGCACCATTTTATGATGGTTCGCCTCCTACCTCTCGGGTCGTACGCAAGCGGTGTTGGCAGGGGGGCAGAGGTTGGCCATGAGACCCCACTTGTGGGGTGCCCCAGGGGTCGGTCCTCTCACCCCTTCTGTTCAACATTTACATGAAGCTGCTGGGACAGATCATCCGTGGTTTTGGGGTGGGGTATCATCAGTATGCTGATGATACCCAGCTTTTTATATCCACCCCGAACCAGCCCAGTGATGCCCTCGACGTGATGTCCCGGTGCCTGGAAGTGATACGGATCTGGATGGGGAGTAACAGGCTTCGACTCAACCCAGCCAAGACCAAGTGCCTGTGGATACCGGCATCTCGGGCCGAGCAAGAAGTCCCAACGCTGTCTATTGGGGGCGAGGTGTTGCCCCCCGTAGACAGAGCATGCAATTTGGGCGTCGTCTTGGATTCACGGCTGAGTTTGGAGGGTCATATCACGGTGGTGACCAGGGGGGTGTTTGCCCAGGTTTGCCTGGTGCGCCAGTTGCACCCATACTTGGACTGAGATGCCCTACACACAGTCACTCATGCGCTAGTCACCTCCCGGATCGACTACTGCAATCTTCTCTACTTGGGGCTGCCCGTGAAGACCACCCAGAGGCTTCAGCTGGTACAGAATGTGGCCGTGCGGGTTATTGCGAGAGGGACCCGATACTCCCATATTACACCACTCCTGCGCGGCTTGCATTGGTTGATGGTTGCCCTTCAGGTGAGATTCAAGGTGCTGGTGTTAACCTATAAAGCCCTTCATGGCTTAGGCCCAGGTTATTTGTCGGACCACCTGCAACCAGCGTCAACTTCCCATCGCCCGGTGCGCTCTCACAGAGAGGGCCTACTTAGGGTGCCGTCAGCTAGACAATGTTGGCTGGCGACCCCCAGGGGTAGAGCCTTCTCTGTGAGCGCCCCCACCCTCTGGAATCAACTTCCCTTGGGGCTCCGGTTGGCCCCTGACCTTCGCACCTTCCGCCGTGAATTGAAAACCTGGCTATTTATGTCCTCCGGCCTGGACTGATGGGGTAGTATATTTTAAATTCTTAAAAACTTTTTATTCTTCTGTGTATACTTGTTGTTTTTTAATAATCGCTTGGTCAATTGTCGTTGTGAGCCACCCTGAGTCCTTGGAGATAGGGCGGCATACAAATTTTATAAATAAATAAAATAAATAAATTTCTAAATGCATTTGCCTTTCTTATTATGGTTTGTTGCACAATCAGCCAGCTGTTCAGACTGGATTTGGCATTTTGAATCTTATTATATACATGTGCAATATAAAATCATCGTTGTGAGTTCTTCAGTTAGTATTGGCCTTCATAAGGATTGATCTTTCACAAGATCCCAGGTTGTTACAATACAGTATACTGGCACAGTACATTTGCATAACCAAGCAGTTTGGCCTATTATAATTGACAAGTGGGAATTTTGTCAATTTTAAATTAAAAAAATAAATAAAAATTAAACGTGATTTATTTAATTTAATAGTTTAAATAATTTACGTTTAAATTTTAAAATGGGAACATTATTATTATTGTTGTTGGTCACATAGTCAGCCAGATGTTTAGATTGGATTTGGCATTTTTATCCACCTATCAAGTCCTTCCCAAGAATCTGTTGTTTGTTTGATGGGGTTAAAGGCATTGTCCCAGGATGTAAAGCTCCTATTTCCAATTGAATGACTGTGATTTTGTTAACATGGATGGCATTCAAGTAGAGCTCCAGATGCTTAAGGATTGCATCCAAGGGACCTATTACTATTGGCACTATCTTGCCTTTCTTTTGCAACACTTGTTTTACTCTTGTTTACAGGTCTTTGTATTTTGTGATTGTTCTCGAGTTCTTCCTCTTCTATTCTGCTTTGTCCAGGTCCTATATCCAATTTTTTTTGTCTTTCTTATCAACAATTGATAAATCTGGGACATTATGTTGTAGGTACTGAATTCTAAAGTCTCCGAGCACTTTAGTCTCTTCATTTTCCTTTGTATGTTTTTCTACCCTATTGATTATGGATCTTTCAGAGAACCTTTAAAAACAAAGATGTACTATATTTTTAAAGGTATCCCAAACTTAATAGAATCACAGTTGGAAATGACTTTGGAGGTCTTCTAGTCCAACCCCCTGTTAAAGCAGGAAACCCTATACCATTTCAGGCTGTCCAATCTCTTCTTAAAAACCTCCAGTCTTGGAGCATTCACAACTTCTGGAGGCAAGTCATTCCACTGGTTAATTGTTCTATCAGGAAATTTCTCCTTAGTTCTAGGTTGCTTCTCTCCACGGTTAGTTTCCATCCATTGTTTCTTGTCTTGTTTTCAGATGCTTTGGAGACTAGGTTGACCCCCCTCCCTTTGTGGCAGCACCTCAAATATTGGAACATTGCTATCATGTCACACCTAGTCCTTCCTTTCACTAAAGTAAACATGCCCAATGGAAGTCACCCCATGCTCAATACTCAATTGGGTGGATAAATCAGCAATGCTGCAACACAAGATTGTGGACCAGGCTTGTTGATCACGCTAAGGTATATGGACCTTGGTTAAACCTATCCCTGCGTCTTTGCTGCACTCTCAGATTGATGAAAAATGCTGGATTTTCACAGACACCCAGCTACGCAATGGGAAAGCAGTTATTTTCTGCAAAGAAACCAGGAGTCACCAAGATTCATTCGCTTACTTACATTTCTACATCTCCAGCACACAAGAGCATGCATAGTGCATAATATACCTGAATTTAAGAAGGCAATTGTATTAGTATTGTTTGCATACCTAGCTTCACTCTTCGGAGCATCTCTCACCTACAGCAGTCAAAGCCAAAATGGCTTCCTCAGTTCCCCCTGTGCCCCTAAGGGCTACTGCTTCACACCAAAGCTCAGTCTTTCACATCATCCATGACAAATCCCTAGTGATTTACCGACTCAGGCTGCAAAATTCAAAGTGAATTTTGAATTGCAGTAGGGGAAACAACATTCCAATTGGAAGAAGCAAAACAAAATTCTGGATCTTTACAGACCACCAAGAAGACTGCTTTAAAAAAAGGCACATTTTATTCAGTAGTTGAATTCCAAAGAGGCATGTTTTATTCTGAGCGTGATTGTTTTTCACGCTGCTGGATCCTGTTAATCACTCTCTGGGCCACTTTTTCTGGAGCACTTGAGGAAAAAGTTGGACATGGTATAAAAAAAGAGATCGACCAGGAATAACGAAAAGAGTAGAATTAAAAAATATCTTTTCATTTAAAACCTGTGAGTAAACATTAGATAAATCCTAAAATGTTAAGCAATTTAATTTGAGGTACTGTAAAGATTTATAAAGCAATATCACAAGGAACAGTATTTATATTATAAAGCAGATGTCAGAAAAAATAAGACTATGTGCAATTGCAAATACTGATGGAATTATTACATTGTAAGTATTTCATATGCAACATAATTTATTTGAAAACCAAAATGGAAGAGCAAATTTTGGTGTGTTTTCAGAATAGCAGATTCAATCTTCCACTTTAATTTTACTATTTAATTTGATTATCACTCATACGAATGCTTAAGCAGACTACAGCAGCACAGGTTCTAAAGATATCTGCCACCACTAATATACAGGTGGTCCTCAATTTACAACAGTTCATTTAGTGACCGTTCAAAGTTACATTACTAAAGAAAGTGACTTTTTTACACTTATGGCTGCTGTAGCATCCCCATGGTTACATGATTTACATTCAGATGCTTGACAACTGATTCACATTTATGACGGTTGCAGTGTTTTGGAATCATGTGATCGCCTTTTGCGACCTTCTGACAAGCAAAGTCAATGGGCGTCTGAGGTGGCTTGGGAGTTCATGGCTTCCATGACGGCTCTGGACCTGACCCAGCTAATTTATGGCCCTACGCACACGGGGGGAAACACACTGGACTTGGTTTTTGTTTCTGGACAGTGGCTGAGTGATCTCGAGATAGGGGATATAGTGATCGAGCCCTTGTCATGGTCGGATCACTCTCTCCTTTGCCTTGACCTTCGAACCGCTGCACCCCACCGCAGGGAGGCAGAACCGATAAGATGGCACCGCCCCAGGCGCCTGATAGAACCTGACAGGTTCCAGATGGAGCTTGGGCCAATCCCCGAGGTTCTGGCTCACGCCTCGACTGGAGACCTAGTGGCCGCCTGGGACAGGGCGGCCGCTGGAGCTCTGGATCGAGTTGTGTCTTTGCGGCTTCTGACCCAGCGCCAATCTCACCTGGCTCCTTGGTTCACCGAGGAGCTGAGGGAGATGAAGCGCCGGAAAAGATGCCTAGAGAGTAGTTGGAGGGCCAGTCTTTCTGAATCTGACCGGACACTGGTAAGATCTCATATTAAGAATTACCTAGTGGCGATAAAAGCAGCAAAATGTACTCATTTTGCTGCACTTATTGCATCATCAGATAATCGCCTGGCCACCCTGTTTAGGGTGACCCGCTCCCTGCTCCACCAGGAAGCGTGGGAGGACCCCTTGGAGGGAAGAGCCGAGGATTTTGTTCAGTATCTGTATGACAAAATCACTCAGATTCGGGAAGATCTGGACTCCGACTGGGTAGATCCAGTGAGGGTGATGGAGGGAGGTCTTGAGAATGTTATCTGGGATGAGTTTGATCCTGTGACCCCTGATGACGTGGACAGAATTATGGGTAGACTGAACACGACCACATGTTTGTTGGACCCGTGTCCCTCCTGGTTAGTGCTGGTTTCCCGGGAGGTGACGTGAGGCTGGCTCCAGGGGATTATAAATGCTTCATTGGGCGAGGATGTCTTCCCCGCCACCCTGAAGGAGGCGGTGGTGAGGCCTCTCCTCAAGAAGTCTTCCCTGGACCCGGCAGTATTGGCTAATTATCGTCCAGTCTCGAAGGTTGTTGAGAGTGTGGTTGCGCGACAGCTTCCCCAGTACCTGGATGAAACGACGTATCTGGATCCGTTCCAGTCGGGCTTCAGGCCTGGGTACAGCACAGAAATGGCATTGGTTGCGTTGGTTGATGATCTCTGGAGGGCTCGGGACAGGGGTTGCTCCTCTGTCCTGGTCCTGTTAGATCTCTCAGCGGCTTTTGATACCATCAAAATCGGTATTTTGATACCGATGCACCATGGTATCATACTGCACCGGTTGGAAGAGTTGGGGATGGGAGGCACCGTACTACGGTGGTTCTCCTCCTTTCTCTCCAACCGGTTGCAGTCTGTGTTGACAGGGGGGCAGAGGTAGACCCTGAGGCCCCTCATATGTGGGGTGCTACAACGATCGGTCCTCTCGCCCCTTTTACATTTATGTAAAGCCGCTGGGCGAGATCATACATGGTTTCGGGGTGAAGTACCACCAGTACGCTGATGACACCCAGCTGTACATCTCCACCCCAGACCACCCCAACGATGCCCTTGAAGTGATGTCCCGGTGCCTGGAGGCCGTACGGATCTGGATGGGGAGAAACAGGCTCAGGCTCAACCCATCCAAGACCGAGTGGCTGTGGTTTCCGACGTCCCGATATAGTCAGCTGGTGCCATCGCTGACTATTGGGGGCGAATCACTGGCCCCCACAGAAAGGGCTCACAACTTGGGTGTCCTCCTGGATTCATGGCTGTCTTTAGAAGAGCACTTGACGACCATGACCGGGAGGATTTTTCATCAGGTTCGCCTGATCCACCAGTTGTGTCCCTTTCTAGATCGGGACTCCCTACACACAGTCACTCATGCCCTCGTCACCTCCCGTCTGGACTATTGTAACACTCTCTACATGGGGCTCCCCTTGAGGAGCACTCGGAGGCTCCAACTGGCGCAGAGTGTGGCCACGTGGGTGGTTATGGGAGCAACGTGGCGTTCCCATGTAACACCTCTCCTGCACGAGCTGCGCTGGCTCCCGGTGGTCTTCCGGGTGCGCTTCAAGGTTTTGGTTATCACCTTTAGAGCGCTCCATGGCTTAGGACCTGGTTATCTATGGGACCGCCTGCTACCACCAATAGCCTCCCACTGGCCAGTACGCTCCCATAGAGAGGGGCTCCTCCAGGTGCCATCGGCCAAACAATGTCGACTGGTGGCCCCTAGGGGGAGAGCCTTCTCTGTGGGGGCACCTATGATCTGGAACAAGCTCCCCCCGGAGATACGGAGGATCCCGGATCTGCGCACCTTCCGTCGCGCACTCAAGACTTTCTTATTTCATCAAGCTGGCCTGGCCTAAATCTTTTTCCCTTTTAAATGTAAATTTTAATTTGTTTTTAAATTATTGGGTATTTTAAATTTGTCTCAGCCAAATTATTTAATTCATTTTTATTCTATTTTAAATTTTTGTATTTATGTGTTTTATTCTGTGGCTGTTCAGCGCCCTGAGTCCTTCGGGAGTAGGGCAGTATATAAATCCAATAAAATAAATAAATGGGGAAACCCAATTCACTTAACAACCATGTTGCTAATTTAACAACTACTGTGATTCACTTAACAAATGTGGCAAGAAAAATTGTAAAATGGGGCAAAACTCACTTAAGAAAACATAAATTTTATGTTCGATTGTGGTTGTAAGTCGAGGACTGCCTGTACTGAAATCAGTACCTGTACTGATAACCCAAGTTGATTCTATTAATTTTATTTTACTTGCAAGAAACTTTATAGGAAGGTGTCTTCTATAGAAATATATATACTGCACTGAATATTGTAATTAAACTGCATCAATTTGACATTTCTTACCTCAAAGAGTCGCTGATCAGCATCATCAAAAGGTTTTCCATCAAGTCTATTCAGCACCTGAGCAACCCCTTTACAAAGAATTCGCATACATAATTAATTTTATATTTTAAAGGAAACTCTGTATTTACAATGATAAGCATATATATAAATAAATTAATGAAGGAGAAATGCCACAAAACAAGAACTCAAAATTCAAAAACCACAAAGCATTATTACTTGCATTATGAATGATAAATGCTATTATACCAACAGCATCTGATACTGAATTACTAATATATTCATCAAAGCTTGAATTCAGCTAAGTGAAACAACTCAAAATAGTAGCTTTTCTCCTTCCATGCTGGCTGAATTAGATTTAGCTCTGAGTGTCGGGCTTCATGTCAACTTATTGTACAAATATTCTTTGTGTATCTCATTTTTAACATAATGAATTCCTTGAGACAGTAAATTATAATTAATTTGGAAGCACAGCAATCTGTTGGTTGCCAATCTTCTTTTCTTTCTAATCCTTCTTTCACTTGCTGGATCAGTACTTCAGAATTAGACTTTTGTTTATTTTTTTTCAAGCAGGGTTTAATTTAATTTTAATTTATTACTACCACTAATAATTAATAAATTACTAAAACAGCCAACAGTAAAGTTTTGTTACAGTTCTATTGTTTGTGTTCACATCTTTTATACCATTTTATATGGAAATGGACAATATCAATATAAATTTAATTTGCAAATCTACAAAAGAAAGTTACTTATTATTACAATACTATTACAGTAATTAATTGATAGTGAACTATATCATATCAATACATTAACACATGTTTTACATTTAAAAAGTATTTTTAGTATTTACCAATTATTTGGTGACTGTTATTCCATATAGGTACACAGAGTACAGATCTTATATGAAAGCCAGACATCTGATCAACCTAAATTAAAAAAAAACTTCATCAACTACCATAACATATGATTTAGTCTTAATCCAAAAGGTATACAGGTAGTCCTTGACTTAGGACCACACTTGGGACTGCAACATCCATCACTAAGTGAGATGGTTATTAGTAGAGTTGCAGCTGTTTTACAACCTTTTTTTCTGCAGTCATTAAGCGAGTCATGGACTCATTAAGCAAATCCAGTTTTCCCCATTAACTTTGCTTGTTGGAAGCTGCCTGGGAAGGTCACAAATGATGATCATGTGACCCTGGGACACTACGTCATCCTAAATACACGCTGGTTGCCAAGTGCCAAATTTTGATCATGTTACAACGAAAGTGCTGCGACAGTTGTAAGTGTGAGGATCAGTTGTAATTCATTTTTTTCAGCACCATCATAATTTTGAACAGTTGCTAAATAAATGGTCGTAAATTGAGAACTACCTGTATCATCATTCCCTTGCATATTTGAAAAAAAAAGAATTTGAAATGATAACACAATTACATGAACACTAGACAAAATGATATGTATCAATGCATCTTAATTGAACACATCTCAGTTGTACTGAAAAGCTTTTCTTCCTGAATTTTGGTGATCCTTTTTTTAATCTTTGTATTTTAATAGTCTTTTCATCATTTTCATCATTTTAAGCAATAATATGTGGTATATGGAGTTCAACATGTTATTTTTGCTGAGCTGTAAATGAAGTAGTTGCTGGACCCGTTACTAACAAATGTTATAAATAAGTTTCCAAAATGGTAAAGACATTTCAGAAATAAAATGCATAATAATTTTATTTGCAATTCAAGCAGTGCAGGAAAGGAACAGAAACAAAATCTGATGGCAAATCCCAGTTCTTAGCTTTCTTGTATTTTAATGAGATTTTATTTTAATAATAAAGACATTTTGTCTTCAATAATCATTTTTCTTGAAAATTGACTTTGGAGATTAAATATTAAATAGGAAGACAATCCCATCAAGAATTAATTATTGCTTCTTCTGCCTCATAAAAACAATATTCCTTCTCTAAATAAGTTGACAGCATTTTTATTAATGCACTCTTTAAGAAAATGTAAAACAAAAATTAATCAGCTGCATTACATATTAATCAAAAAAGCATATATGAAATTGTAACTCTACATTCAGTAAGAATATTGTATGCTTTATTTCAGCATGCCTCTTAGCAGGAAATATTGCCTAGGCATTAATGACACTTTCTCAATGACTGAATTAATTACCTCCAGTAGTTTTCTCTGTAAAATGTTCTGAGCATTTATATTTCAAATATAATAAAAAAAATCTATTATGAAGGCTTTTAGAGACATTTCTTGACAGACTTCCTATAAACAGAAGATTTTGTAAAAATGTCACTTTTGCTCTTTTAGCTTTGTATGGATTGAACTGCTGTAAATTTTCACCTAATTCTGCACCAGGCTCCCACCCACAAAAACACTCAAACTAAACCATTTTAGGGCTCTTTGAATAAAGTAAAGGAATTAAGAATGCCATAATTGTAGGAAATTTTGGTACTTGCGGCATCTACTGTCAATTGTGATCTGATATTTCCAGAAAGTACTGCAGGTTAAGAAACTGTGTAATGGAGCAAAACTTTAACAGACTGATTTGAATTAACCAGGCAATTATTTCAATACAAAGATCCAATGCTTATTCTAAAAATGACTAAATCAAATGGAGAAAAGATGCACTCAGAAGGCAAATCTTCAAAAGTATTGTGGATGGGTGGGAGGCCAAAGGGTCAAGAGGCAATCACGACCATGCAGTTGAAGCCCCATCCCATGTAATATGTGTGGAAGTTCAATACATGTGCAGAAGGGATGTGGCTTCAAATATGTGGTTATAGGGACCGGGTTTTTTTTTAACACACCATGAGGATGTTTCTATAAATCTTGTAATTTCTTCCAGGTCTGTGATCAGATCATAAAAGGTACATTCAGCTATCATTACATTTGATAAATATGATTAGCTATTAAAAAGCTCTCCAAAATTTTGACTACCAAAAGAATATAGAAAGGGATACTTATATAAATCAAAAATGTCTTACTTCTGCATCAAAGCGAGGATCTTGATATGCATCACTGTTGTTCACTGGAAGACCAGTGGAAGCTACAAGTTCAGCAATGCTATTATTTACTAGCCAGTCTGAATAAGATGCTGATGGTTTCTCCAAATTGTCTCTGAAACTATTAAAAAGAGCAAGGGAAGAAAGAATGTAGTCACTATTGGTTCAAGATCCACTTTAATATATAGGAACCATCATCTTGTTTCAGAGTAACCTTCAAAATTTCAGAGCAGTTTAATTGCATTTAGATAATAAAAAATGGGCAGATTTGTTTGCCCTCGGTATTTATATCTGTACACAACTGGGGGAAATTTTTAGAGTGACACAGAAAAAATGATATGCATTTTCCTTTAGTTATGCCTTTTACTCTATTTTGTAGCACATTGTCATCATTATTCTATATGGCCTATTGGCTAATCAATAAATAATAATAATTACAACTAGGTCTTGGAAAGAACTCATTGCATATAAGGGCCAACAACAGCTAAAGAACCAGCAGCTATGACTTCACATTATTGTGAACAAATAATAATAATATCTATGGGATTTCCAAATACAGGAATGAAGGCAAATAGACATGTCCCAGGATAATGTTGCAGGATCCAATCTAGGTTGGTCACCAGGCCAGAGGTTTAGTCTTCTTTCAGACTCATGCCGGAGACCATCCTCAGGGAACTTGTCTCCAGCAGAGTGTGTGCTTGGGCTATTCTGTGTGGTGCCTGTTGTATGTGGCTTTTTAGATTTTGATTGGTGTGTTGATGCTGGCTTATTAAGTCGTTGGCTGTTGTTTCCTTGTGCTGCCAAGCCCTCGCCTCCCAAGTACTTGATAAGCTGCTGGTAAATCAGCACTCCTGTTGACTGAGGAGGGATTCATTTCCCAGGCTTCAATCACGTCCCTTGGCTGTTTTTGTGCCTGTTCATCCAACAATCTTTGTAGCTGCAAAATTGAATATATGTCCTTGTTCACTGCAATGTGAGAGAGCAGATACAATATTCTGCCTCTATAACTCATTCCCTCGAATCAGTCACATATCTCAAGCAAGCTTGAAGTAAAATTCTTAAATGTTGGTTATGCTTTAAGATTTATTTCATCTCTCTTTCGCTTCTATTGCTCTTAAAAGCATAGTTTTCTAGAGTCTGCAGGCATCTGTTTTCTGCCTGCCACTTATTCCATCTTGCAGCTCATATTTCTTCCAGACAAGGCTAGAAATAAATCTTTGAATGATTTACATGAAACATTTGTATTTGGTAAACACATCTCCCCAGCAATGTTGATTAGTCACCATCAAGGGAAGAAACTGTCCATTCCAAAAGCAATCTGTCCTTTGTTGGGTGGGGGAAGGCACTTAGAATTTGTTTTTGCTTCTCTTTAAACCTTTATTTCTCTTTTTGCTATTATTTACCTTGGCTAAATATAATGCCATTGGGAATGTCCTTAGTCCTGACTCAAATATGTTGTATCCTGATAATTTGATTTCTTGGAACCAGTTAATAAAGGTTTACTTTGTCTATCTCCCACAGAGAAGGTCTCCTCAGGGTGCCGTCGGCCAAGCAATGTCGACTGACGATTCCCAGGGGGAGAGCCTTCTCTGTGGGGGCACCCGCCCTCTGGAACGAGCTACCCCCAGGAATACGACTGATCCCGGACCTCCGTACTTTCCGTCGAGCTTTGAAAACCTTCCTATTTCAGCAAGCTGGGCTGGCTTAAAATTTTAATGGGTTATTTTATGGACAAAGGGTTTTAAATTTTTGGGAAGCCAATTTGATTTAATTCTGTTTTAATTCATCTTAATTTTTATATTGTATGTATTTTAATTTTGGCTGTTCACCGCCCTGAGTCCTTCGGGAGAAGGGCGGTATACAAATTTAATAAACCTAACCTAACCTAACCTAACCTATTCCTGATTTCTTTAAATTGTTTTCTGTCTTGGTATCACCTTTTTATTTATCTCATTGAAAAAAAGTAATGATTTTATAGTTATGCAGAGGCAAAGATTGTTGTTGGAACACGCATACATTTATTCTAATGTTAGTTTACTTTTCTTTCCTATTCTCATATTGTTTATTTGTTGTTTTATTACAAAATATTAACTCAGAACTGATTGATGGCAGGTCTTTTTTTCTCTTTCCCACGTGTAAAACTAATATTCTTTTTACAATCCTTCATTTTTATTTAAACCAATTGTAGCTCTAGAACTTACTAATAAAAGGAATTTGTCTCCATATTTATCATGCTGCAGTAGTGAGATTTGTGAAGATTGAGTACACTTTTAGAATAGTGCAGCATATTTTGAGTTGAAAGGTAGGATGGCAGACAGGTATAACATTTACAGGCAAGAGCGAGCCAGGACCTGTTTTCCGGGCCTTGTCTAAAAATGAAATTCATGGAAGTCAATCATACAGCTGTATTTCACAGCAGTAAGATTTGACTGGCAGACCAGAAGGAGCAAATCCAACTATAAACTGAGCATCTATGAAACCCAGCCCAATTGCCAGTCAGACTTGCTGGATCTGAGATGCTTTCTTTATGGAATTTGGCTTTTCCTTTAAAACCCCATCAATAAACTCAAGATCATAAACTAAACTATATCCTTTGCTTTTCAAATAAAGACCTCAGAAATCCATATTTGGATAAAATATTACTGAAAACAAAACTAGTCTCAAAAATAACATAAAAGATGCATTTACAGTTTTCTCTAGGCACCTCTTCACTCTATCCTGAAATCTTCCGTCATTCCCTCACAATCTCTAAATAAAGGAAAGAATAACTAGAAACAAAATATATTATGTTCTGTTGTTCCATTTTATAGACCCTGTAAAAGAGGACTCCAAATTTGTTTTTCCCCCAACGATTTTATTTTCATGATTGATTGCTCTACATAACACACTCAAGGATTACTGCATATTACTATAGAAATGCAGAAATAACATGAATGTCAAATGTTTCCTATACAAACTATACAAGAAAGATTCCAATAACCAAATTCAGAAGACATCAGAATCCCTAATAAGTCTAGCTAGAATCTCTGTTGGGAAAAAAAAGTAAGGAAAACAGAAAGAGACACATGGAAAAAGGGTGATTAGGGGAAACATTACATGGTCAAGGCAAATTTTTCAGGTTCAACACTATTTTGCAGACAAGAAAATGTTTTTTATGTTACAGAGAATAGCAGCCCATGGTTCTCAGCTTGTGTTCCAAGAACAGTATCTATGTCAAATTTAGTTCTGGACTTTTATTTCTACATAAAAGTTAGAACCAAATGTAGATGCTAAAAGTTCTTGGGAATTATATAAATCAAGCTTCATATTACAACAATATCAAAAATTCCCAAATTTCAATGAACCTCTAGATCTGCACCTTTTATTTTATAGTAAACATACCTTTATTTCTTCCCAATGCTTTCCCTGTAATATGTTGTGCATGAGATACAGAGACCTTACATAATAACATGGCCAAATAAGTATTAGAAGTATTTTAAGTGTTAAAAAAACCTGGATTTATTTTTTAAAGAGGTTATTTAATTATTACCCATTTTGTCATTAAGCTACTCCGCTATTTAAGCTGCAGCGGGATGGCAGGAGAGAAGAAACAGTCCAAAGTTTTAAACTATCATGAAAATGTTTGCACAGCTAAATACTATGTTCACTGCTAAAACTTAAATAGAAATAACCCAAAAATGCACAAAAGTTGGCTGGAAGGAAGAAGATTGTATAACTCTTCAATAATCACATCAATCAACCTATCAATACGGTGAAAGCATCTTCAATTTGTTGAAGCTAACTAACATGGATGTGATTAATAAACTGGATGATGACCATATGGAATGCCCTTGGCAGAAAGAGACTTAATCAAATCTTTTAGTCTGCTAATTATGCTAAAATAACATTCCATGTAATCATGCCACAGTTTTGCAACTGTTTCCCACATAACAGAAATGCAACCAATTATACCATCTGAGGAAGAATAATATTTTGTCTTCTATAACATATTAAGGGCATAAAATATATAATATCTTTACAACAGTAGAACAAAAGTGAAGGAAAGTATGACAGCTGGGTTAACAAATGAAAAAGTGTGCAAATAATTAATTAAACAAAAGGACCTCTTATTTGGATTTCTAGAATGAAGGTGAACTTGAAAGAGCTTTTCACAGACAGAATTTTGTCCTATAATCTAGGTTTATTCCTAAAAAGAAGATTAATTATAAAAGAATAAAATCTAACCTATTTTCTGTATCAGCAATGCACTTTGGAGACATCAATTCAAAGGACTTGGTAAATTTTACCTCCTGTCAAGATAAAACATGTGTAAATATCATAAATTGCAAATTTATTATACAACATTAGAAAAATACATAATCACATTATAAAAAATAAATATGTGCCCTATTTATACTCAAAGCATAAATCACATTCTTTTAATCCTACTACATAATAAAGAATTAACTGAATCCTTATATACTGTGAAATTATTACTAATCCGGCGTAGAAAACAGGAGCCCATGAGTCTAGTCCTGCCTTTGGGAAGAAAGCCAGTTGGATGACTTTGAGTCAGTCACTCATTCTCTCAACCCAACCCTCCTCAGGATTATTATTTATATCTCCCACCTTAAGTTACTTATAAAGTAATAAAGGTGAGATAAAAATGTAATGAATGGAATGGAATGGAATGGAACGGAATAGAACAGAACAGAACAGAACAGAACAGAACAGAACAGGAATAGGAATAGAATAATTATTCCAAAATATGATTTCAAGGTCACCAAGTTGTTTTTAAGTATTGTTTTTGTTACTTGAGGACCTCCATGTAATGTGAACAGTGAAATATTTTATAGTTTATAGTTTGGAGTACTGAGTGAACATTTAGGGCTACATGGACTTGCCTTGAAGACCATGCAGAAGCTTTAAACAGCTAAGGAAGCACGGTTTGGGCATGTCTCAATATGTCTATGTGACACCCTTGCTTTGCAAGCTGCATTGGTTGCCAGTTTGCTTCTGGGTGCAATCAAAGTGCTGGTTATGACCTCTAAAACCTTATACTGCATAGGGCCTATTTATTAGAAGGGCCACCTATGTCCCATGGTATCTGCATGGCCAATTTGAACTGACAATATTAGTGCATTTCAGTTTTTTTCAAATAAACAAGGTCATCTATCAGGACCCAAGAAACACAATTTTTCTGTCACAGTGCCTGACACATGGAATGAAAATGTAGGATCCAATTTGGGTTGATTTCCGGACCAGAGGCTTAGTCTTCTGAGCTTTCGGACTCATGCTGGAACTCATCTTCAGGGAACTTCTCTCTCACCGGAATATGTACACCGACCCAGATTGGATCCTACAATATTATCCTGGGAGACATATATTTGCCTTCATTTGTGGAATGAAATTCCCTCAGATCTGAATGTCTCCCACCCTGTTGTTTTGCCAAAGGCCTATAAAGACCTGGCTTTTCTCCCAGGCCCTGGGCTAGAGTGGCTGGAGTACTATTTGCAAGATGTTAGTTACTGGTGGGATTTTTGGGGGTTTGCTGTTTTGGTCTTCTTTCTTGGTTTCTATTAAATTGCTTTTATATTGTTTAGTGTAGTGTGTACCAAATACATAAATAAATTTGGTACACAACATTTGGTGAACCCAAATGTTAGACTATCAGTGTATCAAATTCAATATTGTTTAAACTAATCTGAAGTAGCTCTTAAGGTACCAATCAGAAAATTACCAATCAGATATGCCAGGAATTGTAATCTGCAATGTTATGTACATCCTGACATTGAACTATGACTACACTGACCATATTTGCTGGAAAAAAACAAAGGACAAACCTGAAAAGGGGGCAAATCTGAAAGAGGTTCATAAGGATCAAAACAAAATAATTTATAACAAAGGAAAACTCAAGAGCAAAACAAAACAAAAAAAAAAACACTAAAGGACAGCTTTCTGAAATAAAGGCGTATCCTTTATAATATAGATTTATGGTCATTCTAAATATGATCCTTTCCCAAAGCTCAGTAAAAGAAAGGTTGTCCATTACTTTCAGTGGATTATATATTCAAAGGTCAAGGATCTAATTGGTTGAATAATAAGCTACAATGCCTTCAAAAATATTTTTAAAAACATAGGCTTCAACAAATATACCACCATGTGTATGATCAGAAACTAACATTTTTCTCTAGTTTAACAATGCAGAAGGGCTGCAAATGTCCAGTCATTCCTTTGTTGAACTTAGCACCTTCCCAGTTTTAAAGGTGAGCGGGGGGAACAAAGATGATTGCTTGGTGGGTTAAGTGAAATCACCCCCAAAACCTAGACTGTATAATAGAAAATGAGCAACACTTCATTCCATTCCTACTTGTTGAATTTATTTGTTTGTTTATTTATATTTCATATTTCTTAATAGCAATAGCACTTAGACTTATATACATACCACTTCACAGTGCTTTACAGCCTTCTCTAAGCGGTTTACAGAGCCAGCATTTTGCCCCCAACAATCTGAATCCTCATTTTACCAACTTCGGAAGGATGGAAGGCTGAGTCAACCTTGAGCCTGGTGAGATTTGAACTGCGAAATTGCAGGCAGCCGGCAGCCAGCAGAAGTAGCCTGCAGTACTGCATTCTAACCACTGCACCACTTTATGGCTCTTAATAATCCATCTCCTTTTTTCCTCTGAAATGGGAATGTTCCCGCATAAAGAACAGTTGAGCACAAGAATCTACACTTTTGAGTATCCAATTGTTCATGATTGTTTCACCTTATTAGCTATCGGTTTCATCTTAGTCAACCAAAAACTTAGTACCATACAAATTTTAAACAAATTTTAAATACGTGCTGAATGAATAAATAAATACAAACATCACGACACTTACATAAAATACACTTTTCAAAATGTGAAATATATACTTACTGGTGATTCAATGTCGTCAAGAAGCAATACCAAACAACGCTCACACTTGAGTAGATTCTGGGCTCGATGCATAATTTTTTTCACAATTTTCTCCAAGTCTGTCTGTTCTTCAAAGAGATCATTAACCACCTCCAGCAAGGCCTTCATACATGGGATGGAAATCGATCACAATTGGTTTCCAAAAGTAATGAATAAATGATTGCGTAATATTTCAAAAAAGAGCTGTAAAAAGAACCAGTTACTAACACTCTGGGATACTGGTTACTTGTAAATGAAATGTAGATGCACAGTCATTCCATAGATACCAGGACATGTACATATGGAATGTTCTCAGTTTAGTTTCCCTGTAAGAGACTTGAATATATTTCAACTATTTTTTAAACTATTTCTGATTAGGGAATGTCCTAGGGAATATTAGCTTTCTGTAACAACTAGCAAAGATACTTTGACATATCATAATGACCCTCAGAAAATAATAATAAAAATAATCATCTAGTCACATACTTATGCTAAGTATAATCAAGCAAGTTTGATATAAACCTATGTGACCTTGTGTTGAACATGAGATCATTATTTTTTCTTTCATGGCAATTTGAAAGTAGAGGTACAAAGCGTTAATTAATCTCACAGCTACTTCATTTCAGATTGTAGTATCTAATTTATGTGTTTCACAAGGCAAATTATAACATAACAGATTAATTCTCAGTGGCAGTCTACCAAATTTTTGAGATAAACTAAATATTAAGTGATCTTGAAAAGTATTAGTAAAGAACAAGAAAAAAGCCCAGAATAGCTTTTCTGAATGTTTCAAAGTAATTATGTGGAAAAGAAAAAAGAATCCTTTCTCATACAGAATTATAGCCTTGATAATTATGGTAGTGAAGCTGAATAGATTTCAGGCAAACCAATACCATGCATTTTACATGGGATTTATTTCAGTTAAGAGTGCTGAAGAAAACAAGGAGTATGCAAACATGACACAACACCCAGTGTGAATACAGAACAGTGTACCGATGCCGATTTCTGCTCTTATTCATAATGCACTAATGAAGGCAGAAGTGGGCAATCACCAGCTGAAGAACAGCAGAGATTTTTTACAGAAAGATGCTAAAAATGCTAGCAGTGGCAGAAGAAAATTTTCTAGTCCTGTTTTTTTCCTCCTTTTGGGGGGTACTTTCAAGGATAGGATTGGGCCCAGAACTGCTGACTACAATATGAAAGGGAAAAAATGGTGAACGAATACAAATGCAAGTGACTGGACAGGTGGATTGACTTTTAGGATTTGTTACATTTGGAGGGACTGAGGGCTGCAAAAAGGGTGAGACATGTCACCCAAGAGGACAGGCAAGGGAAATTTCTGGATGCTCCTTTTTTAAAAATTGTGATTTCATTACTATAGGAGATATACAATTTTCAAAATGGTATCTCCAAGAAAAATGAAAGTCTACCCTTCCTCATGTCTTCCTAGTGCATAGAAAAATGTCAGCATAGGGATAACTATCTGCCATGTTCATTTAGTTATGATTTTATGATCCCACAGGACAACTTTTAGGTTGAAGAAGAATTAAATTAAACTCATGGTATTAGGAACATGAACTTTTTTTAGCAAACTAGATATTTTAAAAGTGCATTTTAATGCCTAGTAGATTTATTATCACATAAGCTCTTGTATCTTAAAGTCCACTACTTAAACAGGCAAAATGTTATTCTCAGCAGTCAGTTTAGGTTCAGTGGACTCTATTTCACAAAAATATATGTTAGCCAATATATCAACATAGCTATTATTTTAAAAGCTGTTTTCACAGAATATGACCTAGCTCTCTTACTTCTCCGGGGCAATGTTTCTGAAAGTGTGGTACTAGGACCCCCCGGGGTGGGAGGGTCCGCCAACACCTTCTAAGCAAAATAAAATCAAAATCAATTATTTGCTATCTGATGTTAAAAAATTAATACCATCTTAAAATCCCACCAAACAATCATGAGATATTTAATACGGTAAAAATGTAACCCATCCAAACAAGAGCTTTCTGGGGTCCTCCATAATTTGTAAAAGTTGGAAAGGGCCCTAAGTGACATTGATCTAAGAAAAGAGTAATTCAAGATTTATATATTTATTTATTTAATTTATATGCTACCCGATTCCCAGATTTGAGCATGGAGAAAGTGATAAACACATGTAAAGATTCCTTACTGCACTGGGAAAATGTAACCCCAGGTATAACAGGTACTTCTGAACTACATCTCCAAGTGTTCCTTACTACTTCCTAGAGTATAGCAGTATCTAGAACGCCAAAAGTTACACTATGGTATTTTTCAGAGTATATAGAGATTTGTTATGGGTATTCATTTCTAAAGAGCTTTCTTTAAAATCATCTTTAGAACCTTTTAAATAATGGTACTTGGGTTAATATTAAAATTTTTGGATAGATTTACATTGAAAAATCAAATAAATAAAATAAAAATAAAAATAAATAAAATAAAATAAAAAATATACAAGGCCAAGTTCACCCCAATTCATAATATGATCATATGGTACTATAGCAATTAGTCTTATTATTTGGACTAGATACTGGGGGGAGGGGGGGAGGGAAAATACGTGCTAACTTCATAAGGGATACTAATTACCAATGTTTGCTTTGAATAACAGTAATAATTTGAATGAGGAAGTCTCCCCAAAATGGGGGTAAAAATAATTTGTATTTATTTTCATGAAAGCTGTATAAGGACTAATAATCGAGGCTTTCTTCCTTCAGAATCTCTTGCATTGTGATATCCTTGCACAAATTTACCACAGGGATCCAAGTTTGGCAAAGTGAAAGAAATGTGCAGGAGAAAAATGCTACCTCTCCTTTAAATTTAGGGATGATTTTTTTTTTAGCTATTTATTTATTTTTTATGTTCCCACATTATTGGAATTGTGGTATGAATTATTTTCACAAACTAATGAAAGCTCAAGTTATGTTAGTATTCCAAAAGGAAATCATCCTTCTAAGATATAGGCATTGAGCTCTTAAAGTAAACAGAAAAAATAAGAATTGGGTTTGCACAGCACCAATCCTAAAGACAGAGTATATATTAGCGCAGTTGGGGTAATGCGTCTAACATTACTATTGTGATTTTTTTTTCTTTACATTTTTTCCTTTAAATTTTCTGGAAACAAAAAAGAAGAAGCAACTAGCAGTGGAGAAAAAAATGAAAAATTAAACAAAATGAACATGATTATGACTGAATCCACATAAATTTCACGAATGAGGCATAGCAAAGCCAATGGATGAGGAAAATTACTTTAGAAGGCTTCCCCCCACCCCTTATTCTTCTTGCTTCCCACTGTGCTCCCCAATATCATCCATCTGGTAAAGAGACAAGGGAAATCAAGGAAACTGAAATGTCAAAAAATAAGACCAGAAATTTTATATCTGCTATAGTCAATTTCGTAAGAGCAGGGGAGACATCTTTGAACAGAGTATGTACTATATTCTCTTAGGTTATGCACTATAATATCTTGAAAAAATGTTATTGTTTGTTATTTAGTTTAAAAGTGTTGGCACAGTATAAGTAGAAATGAATTTCTGTAAATACTAGCAATTAAAATATAAGGAAGATAAATCATTTGGATGTAAGGAGAAGAATGAGAAAGTAGGAAATAACGTTCTATAGACTTCTTCATATGTATAAACAAGCAAATTCCACAATTCAGTATAGCTTATTCCCAAGGAAATGTGTACAAAGATGCTAACTCATTACAGATGCAGCCAGGTCTATTTTCAGGATCATGCGGCTGTAGCAAAAATCTCTCTGCTGCAACCACACAGTCTTGAAAAATAATGCGGCTGCTTTAATAAGCTGAACAGAGTACTTGTGCTCCTGTACGTTTCAAAGCAAGTTTTTCCCAATTGAATTTAAAGAACCGCACAAACCGCTTCACTGGGTAAAAATACATATGGCAATATTAAAATATAAATACAAATTATGAATAATATCAATTATATTCATTTTGCTGAAACTACAGATTACCGTAACTGTACAAATAGTTATGCAAATCATCACTTGTTCTTTTATCACATGGTAAACCAGATGCCACATGAAATAATATTAATGATAGTTATTCTTGTTGTTATTCTGACTTACTCTGCTTCTATCGTACTCCTTCCTGGAAGCAGCAAACAATTGAGCATTGGATATGGCAATACCACAGAAGGGAAGGTACATTTCCATTACCTAGCACATAGAGAAAGACAAGGTCATCAAATGTTCTTTGTGAAATTACATGTGTATCAGCAATCTCATTTTCATAAAAGATATATCAGAATATCAGCTAGTCTGACATCAAACTTACTTATACAGTTCCCTGCAGAGTGAAAATTCCTGGATAAGAAAACACCCTACCCCATCTCACTGGATGAAGAATCAGGCCCAGCTCTTTTTGTACCCAATTTTGTAGGGTGCAATTCAACTCCTCAGATATTTTCTAACAGATGTTTCTTAATTATGACAATGATTCCCCAGGACAAGATTGTCAAAAAACAATTGCTACCAACCTGCCTTCCATTGAGGACCTGTATACTGCACGAGTCAAAAAGCGGGCTGTGAAAATATTTACAGACCCCTCGCATCCTGGACATAAACTATTTCAACTCCTACCCTCAAAACGACGCTATAGAGCACTGCACACCAGAACAACTAGACACAAGAACAGTTTTTCCCCGAATGCCATCACTCTGCTAAACAAATAATTCCATCAACACTGTCAAACTATTTACTAAGTCTGCACTACTATTAATCTTCTCATCGTTCCCACCACCCATCTCCTTCCACTTATGACTGTATGACTGTAATTTTGTTGCTTGTATCATTTGTACCCTATGACTATCATTAAGTGATGTACCTTATGATTCTTGATGAATGTATCTTTTCTTTTATGTACACTGAGAGCCTATGCACCAAGACAAATTCCTTGTATGACACCAATCACACTTGGCTAATAAAAAAATTCTATTCTATTCTATTCATGGTAAGAATCTTCCTACTAAAATGCATAATCTTAGGCTAGACTCAGAACACTGGCTGCCTACCAGAACATACACAATAGGGAGGGGGGGAAAAAACCCTGACAAGAAAGCCAGTTTGTGTAATGGTTGAGGTGCTGGCCTAGAAACCAGAAGGTATTGAACTCTATCCCACCTTAGACATTTAAAAAAATGGCTGGATGACTTTAGCCAATCACACTCTCTTTCTCTCAGCCAATTCACCTCAGATGATTATTATTGTGGGGGAAATAGGAAGAGGAAGAAATACAGTTACGATTTCTTCCTTGGGGTATATATTGCAATAAAAAAGGCAGGTTAAAATATTGTGGTAATGACAATAACCCCCAGTGAAACTCTACCTTGATGAGGTTGTGCGGTTTGCATGCTCTGAGGAAGATGAGAACTATGCCAGAGGTTCAATCGTCATGGACAGGTCTCCTCAGATAAGCCAGACAAAGAGTGTCTCTCCCATAAACAATACGGTGAGACATAACTACAGAAATTTATACCAGACGAGTCATTGCCTGGGTCAACAATGACCATACTAGGTGTAGGAGTTCTTAGACATCTGGTCACAAGTGGACTATAGGACTCAGGACTGTTAACTGAGCAACCAGGGCTAGCAGCTATAGGATTACTGGAAAAAGTTGCTTACTCATCACAAATATACAAAGAAATCATGATTTGCTATTATAAATCAAATCCAATGAAAAGAGGATATCTGAAAAGAATGCACCAGTTCTCGAAAGAACATTCAGATTCTAAAATAACAGAACAAATCAACATCAACTTATTACATGAAATAAAGGATTCACAGAAGTAGAACTGGAAGTACATCAATGGTCTACCCAGGACAAAGAAATTGAAGTCTTGCAAGAAATATGTCAGCCTCTATGATGCTTGCTTGCTATCAGCTGCCATAGTAACGGGGAGGGGGGAAGATTGGCATTTGGGTGGGAAAATGAGCTGGAGTGAAGACGGCCTGTGTGAACAAAATGGGCGTTGGTCTTACCTGATACGCCCTTTCTGTGATAGGTGGGCATGGCAGTCATGCCTGGGAGTGACACTGCCTTGCTCCAATGAGACCGAGTCTGCTGTAAAGTTCTTAAGTCCTGCCTCTTCCTGTGTAGTCCAGTTTTGAGACGAGGTAGATCAGCAGACTGTCGTGTCTGGAAAATTAGAACATACATGAGATTGCCACCCACCCCCATGCCCAGGAACGGCCCAACAGGGAGGGGCTGACTGCCATGCCCACCTATCACAGAAAGGGTGTATCAGGTAAGACCAACGCCCATTCTCTTGACGGTGGGCACAGCAGTCAAGCCTGGGACATACCAAAGCCAATGACCTATAGGGTGGGATCAGGCCGGACCTGGGAAGCAGTCTCCAGATGAACTCCTTGCAGCACTCTCCTTCCAAATGCCGCATCAGCCGAGGTGTAGGTATGCAACCGGTAATGCTGGATGAACGGAGTAGGAGAGGACCAGGTGGCCGCTCTGCAAACTTCCTCCGGGGGGCCCTGGTGGACCAGGCCACTGATGTGGCCGCGCTCCTTGTGGAGTGTGTTGTAATATTCTGGGGAACCGGCAAGGCCTGGACTGAATACGCCGTAGCTATGGTAGCCCTGATCCACCGGCCAATGGCTGAAGAAGACAGCTTGGCGCCCATGGACAAGAGCTGGAAGGCAACAAACAGGGCTTCTGTGCGATGGAAAGAAGATGTGTGGGCAATGTAGATCTTAAGGGCTCTGCGAACGTCTAGAGTGTGCCATGTCCGTTCTAGTCGGTGCTGAGGAGAAGGGCAGAAATTGGGAAGAACAAGTTCCTGCGATCTGTGAAAGACAGAGTTGATCTTGGGAATAAATGCCGGATCCAGACGCAGGACCACCTTGTCCGCATGAAAAATACACAGATCTTGACGGACCGACAGGGCCGCTAATTCTGAAATCTGGTGGGCTGAGGTTATGGCCACCAGGAAAGAGACTTTGAAAGACAGAAATTTGAGGTCCACCTCCCAAAGTGGTTCAAAAGGGTGCCTAGTGAGGTAAGGTCCCTCACCTTACCCTACCTTGGTAAGGTCCCAAGTAGGGAACCTGTGTATGACTGGAGGCCTGAGGTTTGTAGCTCCACATAAAAAACTGTGAATCAAAGGATCTTTAGACAGCGATACAGCTAATGAGTAAGACAGAATAGATGAAAGCGCTGATACCTGGCGTTGTAGAGTATTCGGAGAGAGACCTGAAGAGAAACCATCTTGTAGGAAACCAAGGATTTGAACAACTGATGCTGACGTGGGAACTATAGTGCGCCGCCTACACCATTTGGAGAAAGCAGTCCATGTGGCGTCGTAAATACAAGTCGTAGATCCTCATCGAGAGGTCTGAATTGTTGTGATGACATCCGGGGGAACTTGAGCCTCTGTCAAGAGGAACCGCTCAATCTCCAGATGGCTAGCTGGAAGGGCTGTGGATCTGGATGAACTAGCCGTCCTTGTAGCAGAGACACCTGACTGTCGGGAATCCTCCAGGGAGGGGCCACCGACAGGGACACTAGGTCCGCGAACCAAGGATGGCAAGGCCAATGGGGGGCCACCAGTGCCAGTTCTGCCCCCTCCCTGATGAGTTTCTGGACCACCTTGGCTATCAGAGGGAACAGAGGAAAGGCGTAGAGAAGGATTCCCTTTGGCCACGGGTTGCGTAAGGCATCTATTGTTTCCGCCCCCTGACCTGGGAAACGTGAAAAGAAACGGGGTAGTTAATGGTTTACTGCTGAGGCGAACAGGTCCACCTGAGGATGGCCGAACCTTCTGGAAAGCTCCTGGAATAGACGAGGGTGTAGGCTCCACTCTGCCGGGTCGATTGGATTGTGGCTGAGGGAGTCCGCTTGAACATTGGACACCCCCGAAATGTGTTCTGCCCTGAGAGAAATTAGGTGGGACTTGGCCAAGAGCCCCAGCCAAAGAGACTCCTGGCGGAGAACTCGGGAACGGGTCCCTCCCTGTCTGTTTATGTGTGCTTTGGCAGTGATGTTGTCTGTGAGAACTAGGACATCTCTGCCCTGGATCTGGGCCAGGAATCCCTGAAGAGCGAGGAAGATCGCCCTGAGTTCTAGGAGATCTATGTTGAGGTCGCATTCCGGAGGGGACCACCTGCCTTGAATCATGTGCGTCTCCAGATGAGCTCCCCAACCTACTAGGCCGGCGTCCGTCATTATGACTAACCGTTGTGATTCCAGGAATGAGCAGCCCTTGGAAACATTCTCTGGTGTTCACCATTTGAGAAACTCGACGGCATTGGTGGTCAGATGTAGGAGGGAGGTTGAGGGACTGTTGAGGTTCCGCTGGTAGGTTAGAAGAAGCCACTGCAACTCCCTGCTGTGAAGACAAGACCAAGGTACAATACCATAACAGGACACCATCTTGCCTAGCAGGCTAGACAAGCTCAGTAGGGAAGCTGACCTGGACTGAACAAACCTACGGGCCATATCACAGAGACTATCTTGTCGATCCTGGGATAGGAAAATCTTAGCTGACACCGTATCGATTACAGACCCTAGGTGCTGAAGACAGGTAGAAGGAGTCAAGTGACTCTTCTTCCAGTTAATGGAAAACCCATGAGTCCTTAGGATATTGAGAGATGTGGCCACATCCCAACGAGCCTGAAGCTCAGATCGGGAAAGGATGAGTATATCATCCAAGTAAAAAAGAATCCTGACCGGAATGGAGGAAATGTGAGAATTAAGGGCCGCCATAATTTTTGTAAACGCCCTAGCCGCTGAAGATAAACCAAATGGAAGGGCTTTGTACTGGTAATGTTTACCATTGTAACAGAACCTGAGGAATCTACGATGGGCAGGGAGAATAGGAATGTGTAAGTAAGCTTCCGTTAACTCAATAGAGGACATAAAATCTCCCTCTCTAATTGCTAAAAGAACAGTGTGGAGAGATTGCATCTTGAACCAGCGGTAAATTATATACCGGTTCAAGGATTTTAAATCTAGAATAGCCCTCCAATCCCCCGAAGGTTTCTGCACTAGGAATAAATGGGAATAGAATCCCTGACCTCGTTGGAGGGAAGGGATGGGTTGGATGGCTATTATCAGCAAAAGGTGTTCAATGGCGGCCGTAACACGAGCATGTTTGGCTCTATCCAAGGACAATTGTTTGTCCTTGGATAGAGGACAAGAAAACAATTGGGAGGGTTGGAGCGGAACTCAAGAGCTAGGCCGAATCTAATAGTATCTTTAACCCAAGAATATGAAACTGTGTTATCCCATATGTCAGCAAAAAAGGATAACCTGCCCCAATCCTAAAATCAGGAGGAGAATTAACCGGCTCGGCGAAAAGGCCGGCCTCTGGAGCCTCTGAATGGTCTCCTGGAGGAGAACCTGTACCCCTGTCTGACCTGAGAGTCCTGTTGTTGAGATCCTCTTGGATGAAATGACCAAGTGGAATGTTATTGGTAGAAACCGGAATCATGGGCCCAAAAGGATCCCGAACGAAAGGAAGTCTGTGGGCAGATCTCCGACCTCCTAGAAATAGATGGCAAGATTTTACGATGGTCTTTAGTCTCAACCAGGAGGGGTTCTAGAGGAGCCCCAAACAACTTGTCACCCTGGAAAGGAGAAGAAGCTAGGCGCCATTTTGCTCTTTGATCTGCCTGCCAATTTTTGAGCCAGAGGAGACCCTGGATGTAATTGAAGAACCGATAGCTTTAACAGAAAATCGAGCTGCATTGAGGGTGGCATCTGCAGAGAATTCCACCACTGCCAAAATTTTGTTTAAATCCTGGTGAGACCTATGATCAGTGGCTGGAATTCTCTCCTGGAGTTGTTTCAGCTACAGGATGGTAGCGCGGTTGAAGAAAGAGGCCGCAGAAGAAGCTTGTACCGACCAGGAAGAAGCCTGATGTCCTTTAATGAGACTTCGCTCCGCTCTTTTGTCCTCCGGGCACAAGACCTCTTCAGCTGGGCCTGAAACTGGAGACGATGAAGACAAAGCTACTACAGGAGAATCCACAGAAGGAAACTGTAATATATTTGAAAAGTCAGTTGCCAAGTTATAGAAACGTTTGTCCAGTGAATTAGGAAGAGGACCTGTACTTGGGAAGTTCCATTGTCTCTGAACTACGTCTGAAAACAGCTTGGGAGCAGGAACAACTTCAGCTTGGACAGTGGATTCCAGAAAAACAGATGTTGTTGGATCAGAGGACAAAGAAGAGGAACCAGAACTGGAACTGGGAACACCCATACGTGTAGTGGTTTGAGCTTTGAATAACAAGGATCTAAACATCTGAGGTTTGAATAGGCCCACAAATGCTGGTTGGTCTGGTTCTAGGCCTTCATCCTCAGAAAGTTCTTGATCTGGAATGATCTCACCCTCAGATAGTGAATCCTGACTATCTGATTGATGCCTATGAGAATGGCCCTGATGGCTCTGCATCTCTGAAGCCTCAGAAGGAGCCGCTGATGAAGACCTTCAGCAATACCCTGACGGATGGCCATAGAAATGAGGGAGGCTAGAGCAGGAGAAATTTCTGGAAAATCTTGGGCAGGAGAAGAATGACACCCCCCTCCCCCCCAGTTTCAGAACCTGACTGAGCAGGTGCAGTCAGAGCAACCTCTTGAGTTTCAGCTTGATTAATGCTGGACTCTGCTGTGGACACTGGAAAAACAGTGGAAGCATCTACCAAATTTGTATCACCTTGCAATGATCTATCTGGAGATAGAGAAGGTGTATGAGATGACTGTGATCTAGTAGCTTGAACATCTGTGGGAGGAGCCATTACAGAGAGAGAGGAAGGCTGGGATGGGCCTGGGGCTTTGTTCTTATCAACTTGAGCCTTTTTGAAAGCCCTTTCCATGGCTCTGTGGCGTCTTTCCTCATCTTTAGAGGATTTAGATCCTTTAGAGGCAGATGATCAAGCTATTTTAGCAGAAGGGTGTGTGTGGGAAGAGCAGCCTTCCCCTGGGTCAGGCTCATGCTGTTGTTTTCTTTTGGATGACTTGCGAGAAGCCTTAGAAGGAACAGCGTCTGCCATTTTGGATTTCCAAATTAAGTTTTCAGAGAGTTTTAAAGACACACAAGCCTCCCACAGCACAAATTAGAGAAAACAGCCACCAAATAACAGATTACAGGAGCCAAGTTGATAGAAAAAATCCCAAATACTTGCTGTTGTATTTGTTTTGAGAATGCTGGGATCGCTAGCTGTCCGGCTTGGCGTGACAAACACAGGCGCGGTAAGAACTTCGCGCCAATCAGCTAGAGAGCCGAAGCCCTTGAAACAGCTCACAGCCCTTCAGAAATCCTTCAGAATTGCCCAAAAACGGCTCTACAAGGCTCCAAATAATTTTTATGGGCTCAGAAATGCCGCGGAGCAAGCTCGTGGGTGGAAGAAATTTTTTTTTAAATGGTTCTGCCAGCCGGCAGACCGAAGCCGCTCCAGCGGCTCAGAGCGGGGTCTGGCAAAAGCCTTTCTCGCTCCAGTTAGAGTCAATTAGAAATAACAAAAAATAAAATAAAATTAAAAAGCAGAGTAAATACTCTAAAGATAGTAGAGAAACTACAGACACGACTGTCCCAGAGAAGACCAAGTCGAAAAACTGGACTACACAGGAAGAGGCGGGACTTAGGAACTTTGCAGCAGACTCGGTCTCATTGGAGCAAGGCAGTGTCACTCCCAGGCATGACTGCCGTGCCCACCATCAAGAGAAAAGGAGGGATGCTCTCATGATCTGTAGCTGAATGGAGTTGTTTATACCCATCAAGGTCAACCGTCCCGGAATACCAGATGGGCGAAAACACCTGAAGATGTGCCCCACATGACACCATATGGGATGGGGATTGGACATTCAGCCTGGGTCCTTGAGGGAGGGATTTGGGGAAACTTTTTATATGTAACTTTCGTGTCTTTTGGTTCAGATCTTGCTTTTCTTTCGCAAACTCAGTAAAAGTACCTCTTCCCTACAAACATGGAATTGGGGGGGGGTTTCTTTCTTGGGTTCTGAACAGAGGCATACTTGACAAAGTAGCTTAGACAGTAGAGACAAATAAGGGGAATTGATAGTAGAGGAAGCCAGCATCACTAGTGAACTTTTCTCATTTCCAAACCAGGCATCCTCTCCTTTACCTTCTCAGAAAGAACAAAGTTCTCTAATTGAAAAAAAAAACAGGGGAACTTAAATAATGAATAACTGAGCTTCTAGAGCAGCACAAAATCAACGGAATATGGTTACTTGCATGGAAGCTGGTTACAAAGAAAGAAAACCCCAAATTCAGTAGTATTAAAAGATGCCAATATTGTAATATCAAATACAAGTATCAATTTACTGCACTGCTGCAGTTATAACTGAAGATCTTGGGTGCAAAAATCAACAAACAAAGAAAAGTCAAACAGTACATCACCAAATTAGAAAATCAGGTTAGAAAATAAGATCAACTTGCTAAGATTGGATCAAGAGAGCTAGAACAGATGAAATAAAGAAGAAGCTGAAGAATAAGGAAATCAAAGAACACCTGATCAATAAATATCAATAAACAAATTTAATAAAACATAAAATTAAACAAATCCTTCAGGCTGACAACATCAGGGACACTGAAGTCAAGAAAAAAGTAGTACTGAATATATCATTAGAGCAAAAAAGACCTTAAAGTCCAATCTCAGTGCAGGAAATTCCATCAAGGCAATTAACACTTGGGCAATTCCAGAAATTATATATGCAGCTGGCATAGTGGACTGGACTCAAACTGAACTAACAGCTCTGGATAGGAAGACCAGAAAAATAATCACAATGAACCATGCTGTTCATCCAATGCAGTGACATTGACAGAGTTTACTTACCAAGAATAAGTGGGAATGCAATTTTGTAAGTACACCAGACAGAAAGAAAAAAGGGCATTGGAATAAAATCTGAAGAACAATGATGAACTGAAGCTAGTACACAGGAAGGCTTAAGAAATCAAACTGGCTTATAAGAAAGACCAAATGAAGAATAGAAAAGAGGCATGACAAGGGAAAATATTAAATGGCTGGTACATTAAAAGGGGGGGGGGACCCCAATAGGCAAAGAAAATAACAAGACCTGGCAATGGCTAAGAACAGGAAACTTTAAGAAAGAGACAGAAGGGCTAATTCTGACTGCAAAGTTTAAGGTTTAAAAACAAATGCATATAAAGCCAGGATTGAGAGACAGCAAATCCTTTCTGTAGAGAAGCTGAAGAAACAATGGAACACCTAGTTAGCAAGGTGTTCTGCAAGAAGATTGCACAGACTGATTGCAGACAACAGCATCACAAAGTAGCAACAATGGCACAGTAGAATATTTGCAATAAATACCTCTTGCCTGAAAGCTAGAAATATCATGTGCCAACGAAAGCAACAACTGGTGGAATCAGGAAATAGACAAACCAATGAAGAATGAAAAAGCCAATGGGTTCTGGGACTTTAGAATTCAAACAGTGAGCACCTGCCATACAACACCCCAGATTTTTAACTACTGTTGATAAGAAAGACAAAAATCTTTGGATAATGAACTTTGCAATACTTGGATATAGCAGAATAAAAGAGGGGGGGGGGAAACCCCAGAGAAAATCACAAAATACAAAGATGTGCAAATAAGCTGATGGTTGCAAATAGGCAAAAATAGTACTCATAGGTGCACTGGATGCAGCCCTAAAACATTTTGAGCACCACTTGAACATCATTAGCATTGACAAAAATCACCATCGGTCAGTTGCAAAAGGCAGCTTTATTTGGAACAGCTTATAGCCTGCAACAATACCTTTATTATTAAACAACATCTGCCTGTACCACCAGGTCCATGGGAAAGACTCAAAAAGATCCAAGAAAAGGCCCCTTGGCCAGCTTTCCCATATACTGAGTTTTTAAAAAGTTAAAAGAAAACCTCATTCTGAGTGCAAACCAGATCAGAGTGGAATTTTTGTTTAATAAACATCAGCAAAGCAGAGCAAAATAGAACTTGCTCAGCAAAAAAACCAAGATGCATACCGGTACTAAAGACATTATATTCTAAAGAAAAGGAATAATACTTAAAATCAAATTTTAAAATGTCTAGGGAACGATAGGAAAAGATTTTTTGAAAGCTCCCTGAGATGTGTTGTGTATTATACAGAAGCACCTAGAAGTTCACTTGAATCTGGTCCTTATTTTACCGACCTCGGAAGGCTGGAAGGCTGAGTGAACTTTGAGCCAGTCAGAATTGAACTGCTGGCAATCAGCAGAATTAACCTGCAATACTGCACTTTAACCAATGCACCACCACGACTATTAATAGAACTTGGCCAACTTTATCTGGGCTCAGAAACTAAGCAGTACTGGGCCTACTTAATGCTTGGACAGGAGACCTCTAGCGAATACTAATGATTTAAGCTTGACTTGAAGGAGATTTGAAACCATTCTTTCCCATGAAAAGGATGGTTTCAAATTTTGTGACTGATGAAAGAAGAATAGCTCTCTACTGTGTTGTAAAACTTAGTTATTTGCTATCCTTCATTTATGATGCTCAAAAAAACTAAAAAGTAATTCAACAATAATTCTTGTTCTTCATCTAAAATTTGTATCTTTTAACTTTATTTATATAAATATCACATGCAAATTGTTTAGAATAATTTCCAAATGAAATGGGAGAGAGAGACCTAATATTCGTGTCTCTAATCTTCATCATTTTATCTGGAATGTAAATTTCCAGAACAAAAACTTCCAAACTGTAGTTAAATACTTGACATTTTTCATTTGTATGGCTTTTATTTTAGAGCAAATGAAGGGGTTAAAAATGAAAATGATACCTCTAGAATGTCATCTTTTTAATTTAGGTGACCCCAAATATTTTACAGCAAATATTTTCCACAAAGGAAAAGAATTATAAGCAATATTTTTGTTACTTTTTCCCACTTCTTCCTATGATTCAAGTTTTTTAAGTTTAGTTGCCCAAATTTATCTCATAATGCCTAAAACGTGAGAGAGACACAAACACAATGACATATTTATATACTGCATTGATTATAGTATTTGGAATATTTATAGTAAATGCAACAAAAAGTTTTATTTAACTCAAGATCTCAAATTGTCACTACAAATTAAATTCATTTACTTCAACTCACATAAAGTTAGTATTCAAAGACATCTAACTTAGAACGCTATGCATCAACTACTAATGGGATTGATTTATTTAAATCAAAGTTTTCACTACAGGATCAGTAGCTGAATTTTTAATCAAGTAATTCCAATGGTTTGAACTGAAGTTACTATATAGTAATATCAAGAATCTAAGCACGCTGGTTTCTAGTTTTAAAATATATTATTTCATTTATCTCCATATAGGTTTGCTGAAAATAGCTTGCAATAGATATAGGTTAATGTACAGAAATTGTTAATGTTTGTTAGATAACTTCAAATAGTTTTCTTTATATGATTTCCTAAAAACAATTCAGTAAAGAATTAGTGTATGCAAGTACAATTCAGAAGCAAATATACAGTAGGAATCTTAGAAGTTTAGCTTACTATAAGAGAAATTCTAGGGCAGAGATGTCAAACTGGTGGCCCACAGGCCGGATGCGTCACGCGCAGCCCACGCCCATTCCAGCTCCACAAATGGGAAAAATGTCATGAAATGTCATGTGATGGCAACATGACGCGGCGAGTTTGACACACATGTTCTAAGGATACAAAAAGTCTATTTGCATACTGAAGAATAGATGTTTATTGAGAATTTGATTTATCTACAAAGATTAGTAGCGTGTGACTTTGTAAAACTACCATAAAGCCATTAGAATTTACCATTTCAGAGACTAGACAATCATATTGACAGTGAAGAGAGTTTTGAATAATGGAAAAAGGCATTCCTAGTTTTATAAAAGATTCACATACCGTAAAATATATATCACATGCTGAAATACATTTCCTAAGGATTTTCTATTCGTACCAGTGACAGCCTATGCCTTATATATTGCTATGGGCTATAATTATTGTGTCCTCTTCTATTTAATCTTTGGGGGATTTAGGAATATGTTTAAAGAGGAAAAAAAGGAATATTAAGTCTATCCTTAAACTTATCAGTAAACAATACTGATCAAAGAACGTAATGCTCCCTCCCTTTCAAATATTTGTCAAATCTAAGCCTGGAATCCGAAGAAACTTGAAAGAGCAATCTGCCTTTCTTTTTTATACATTCAGCAATCGTCTTTTCTGCGGTGTTTGTTGCAAAGCAAGAAAAGGATTCAGAAGAATGCTAGCAGAAAACTAATTTTCCTTCATAAATATGTTATTTCTATAACTAATTCATACATGTCCAAACTTGTATCTTCATGCCCGTTGTGTTATATACCTTCCTAAAAATATATATACAGTAATACACTTCCACTAATCACCTAAAACCAGAATCCAGAGCCTGGAAATCAATTGCAATGTGGTTAGATGTGAACATTCAACCTAATTTAATTATTCTATGGCATCTATGCTGGGTGTTACTGGCAATGTTCATAATCAAGATCTCTGATCAAATCAACATACAACAAATATATTTCTCTAGGGAGATAGATCCCTGTTTTGATTCTCAAGACACCAAGATAACTGTTTAACCCTGTTTAACTGTTTAACTGTTTTAAACTCAAGTCCACTAGTCCTAGATAAGGAACAACATGTTACTCTTTTTTTAAAATGTCTATTTCATCAGAAATCTTGATTCGTATCATCTTAGCTACTGTGTTATGCTAGCTTGTGTTCTTCATTCAAATTTCTATTTTAACTCTATCTCTCCTGGCAGAGATTTAAAGGTATAGGAGGATATTCAGGAGAATATACTGAATATCCTTAGGAGACAGAGATCATAATCCCTAAGGCAGAACCACCTAAAGAGTCATTTTGCAAGAATGCCAGGTTTGAATCAGTATGTTTAAGAAACTCTCAGTAATTCTCTGGGATGCCTTAGATATAAAAATCTGCAAGCAGTTTAAAATATTGGTTTGCAGATAGGTTTCTCTCAAGGCATTATGAAATGTTTTACAGTAGTAGAGAAGGAGACCAATACTACTGTTAAGGGCAAGAAGAGAAAGCTGATCAACAAAAAGCCTTGATAGTACAGTGGTCTAAGCACCCTGTTATTAACACAGCTGCCTGCAATTACTGCTGGTTCAAATCTCTCCAAGGCTCAAGGTTGACTCAGCCTTCCATCCTTTCTAAGGTAGGTAAATTGAGGACCCAGTTTGTGGGGGCAATAAGCTGACTTTGTATAAATATACAAAAGTATGAAGGCTATTGCTTAACGCATTGTAAGCCGCCCTGAGTCTCCGGAGAAGGGCAGCATATAAATCAAATTAAAAAAACAAAAACAAATACAAGATGCGACTGGACTTTCTGGTTTTTCTTTGAAGATGTTTCGCTCCTCATCCAAGAAGCTTCTTCAGCGTCTACAACCATGACCTGGATGACTGAGAATCATCATAGACAAATACAAGATGTCTTTTTTTAAATGTATGAATGGACTGATTGGAAAAACTATGTTTTTGTTACTGAGGACAGTGTGTTGAATCAGAGAGCTCCAGGCATCCAAGGGATTTTTATAATGTGTGTGCTAATTTCATTACACCAGTGAGGGAAGTGCAAATTTGGTCCATGCCCGTGAAATATGCTACATCAAGGTCCAATATTTTACTATCTAAACTGATGCATGGCTGTACTACTAAAACATTATCTGGCACAACTTTTATTCTCTGTGATTTTGAATCATAACCACTAAATTACTTTTAAAATCTTTTTGAAACAAGTCTTGTAATGAATATTTTTCCAAGGTCTATTTTTAAATCTGCTACTAATGCCACTGGAGTTTGAGAACATAAATCTTTCTTAGCTTCTTTTTATGTGCTTCTAAGTTATTGCTTCTCCAGGTTTTGTATGTGGGCGTTGTTAATGTATGATAGGAAAGACTGAAACTTTCAATCACATACTGTAAGCACCGAACAAGGAAAAAGGGAGTGCAAACAGGATTTGGCATAGAAGGGGGGGAGTGAGAGAGAGGGAGGAAGGAAGGGAGGGAAGGAAGGAGAGAGGGAGAGAAAGGGAGAGGGAGAGAGAGAGAGAATTATTTTGCTTGTAATTGATCTGAGAAATATGAAGGTATAAGAATTGCTCCCCCAGGAATGCACCATGTTTTGTTTTTTTTTAAATTCCAAAGCCAAGAATTATATGTATACCTGCTGCAAGTGTAGGCTGATTGTTTTCCTGGAAAGACAAACTGTCCATTCCTAGTTTATCAGAGAAGCTGATAAAATAACTAGTAGGATGGGAATGTTTCCAACCAAACAGAAACTTGATTGAGTACAGAAAGTCCTCAATTTACAACCACAATTGAGCCCAAAATTTCTGTTGGTAAGTGAGACACTTGTTAAGTGAATTTTGCCCTGTTTTATGACTTTTTTTACCACAGGTTACCAAAAGTTGTTAAGTGATTCAGTGTAGTTGTTAAATTGGTTAACATAGTTGTTAAGTGAATCTGGCTTCCCCATTGAATTTGCTCATCAGAAGGTAGCAAAAGGGGATCATGTGATCCCGGGACTTTAAAACCGTCATAAACCGTCATCTGAATTTTGATCACGTGACCATGGAGGTGCTGCAAAGGTCGTAAGTGTGAAAAACAGTCATAGGTCTATTTTTTCAGTGCTGTTGTAACTTCGAATGGTCACTAAATGAACTGTTGTAAATCGAGGACTACCTGTAAAAGATTACAGTTTTGATTATTAGAACTTTCCTCTCACATTTTTCCATATTCCACTAAAATAGGCTGTCATTAGGCTTCATATATCTCTTATAGTAGAGGTAATCCTCGACAGTTCGTCTTGTGACAGTTCCAAGTTCTAACAGCACTGAAAAAAGTGATTTATGACCGTTTTTCACACTTACGACCATTGCAGCATCCTCATGGTCACATGATAAAAATTCAGATGCTTGGTCACTGACTCATATTTATGATGGTTGCAGCAACCCAGAGTCATGTGATCATCTTTTGTGACCTTCTGACAAGCAAACTCAATGTGGAAGCCAGCTTCACTTAATAATCATGTAACTAACTTAACAATTGCGATGATTCACTTAACAACAGTGGCAAGAAAAGTCATAAAATGAATTATTAACAAATAAGTCCCATTTTCATGATGCGAAAAAGGGGGTGGAATCTTCTGTGTATCACATCCGTAGAATGCCCACCTCTACATTAGAAAAGGAGATTAAGAGTTTTTAAAAAATCCTCCTTCTTAGAACAGTACATGCTTTATTCTGAATTCAAGATCTCTTCATAATCCCCTCTTAGTTTAGATTAATACAGCCTGACTTTGTATTATTAGCTTTATTTATCTGAATCTATGCTATGTGTACTTCAGTGGAAAAATGAAACTGTATGAATGGTTTGAGCTCCAAATATCCCACACACAGCATGCTGTGCTTCCTGAATCAACGAATAAAGTTTACAAATCTAGATGACAAAACTCTATGAGGGAGGGAGAGAAACAGAAGTTTTCAAAGAGACATACTGTAACCTTGAATTTAAAATATATACGTAACTCTAAAAGCTAATTTGCCCATTTTCCAGTCCAAAGGTAGATAGCCTCTAATTTAAAACATGGGTTTATATTTGTCAAGTTTAACTCCAAGCGACAAAAATTTCACCCATAGCTTATCTCTACAAAGAACTATACAAAGAACGTATTACACATGTTCCCTGCCTTTAAAAGATGACTGTACTTAAAATAACATAAATGTTTTGTGTTTCTAAACATAAAACACTGGTTCATAAAAGAAAAAATAGAGTTTCAGCAGCTTGTAATGTGCAGCACTGATCAAAGGTTGCATTCTTTTTAAGCCATTCAGCAATCCTGGTCTTTCTGGTCCCTTCTTTGCTTCTTGACAACATAAAGTTAAATCTCCTTTGTTCGGAATTTCTCTCCCTGCACAGTGGCAACCTCCAAAGGGGAATGGGATGATAGCCCATCATGCATTCCATCTAATTAAATAAGACAGAGATATCAGAGAAGGGTGCAACAGCAGGGCATATGGCTTGCAGCATCTTCTAGTTTATGTAAAGCTTGACACAAAGAAAGTTGACTGCTGAATTTTGGAACAGTATGGCAACGTTTCTATATCTTTCCTCTGTAGACTGTAAGTTTATTTACAATGATTTATAATGAACCTATTTGCCTTTCTTCTGGGTAACTTTATGAAATGCACAGAGAAAAAAACACAACAAAATAGAACAAATGACTGGATGAACATTCTGTGAGTACAGCACTGTGAGCAATGTTATGAGCTTACATCCTGCAAAATGTTGCACGCTGTTATACAAGCATAACAGGGTGCCAGTACTGAAGCTACCAAATACAATGTTTATAATCTGTATTTTTAAGGCTGTCTTTCCAACCGCAATTTAAATCAGAAATACCTACACAAATCTGTATATGCAGGCTGTTTGGAACTCAGATATTCAACATATTATAGTCATCCAGAGACTTTTGGAATAGGTAGACATGATAAATTTAAATAACAAAAAATAAAAATATGTATATTCTTCACAGACGTGTTTGTTTGATGCATGCTTTGCCGCAACAAAGAAAGGTTGCCTTTTCATATAGCACTTATTTATTTAAATAAATTTTGATTACTTTATGAAAAAGCAGCATTTATTTATAATTATTATGCATTATAATCTGGAAGAACATAAACTGAAATAGTTACCCCTCTGGAGCACTAGAATCTTGGAACCTCTAGTATGCATGCAAGCATAACCAAATTCACAGGTATAGAATAGGTGGTACCTAGCTCAATAGCAATAACTGTGAGAGGGATCTAGGAGTCCTAGTGGACAATCATTTAAGTATGAGCCAGCAGTGTGCTGCACCTGCCAAAAAAGCCAATGTAGTCTGTATCAACGGAGAGATAGTGTTAAGATAACGTAAAGTATTAGTATCAGTCTATCCTGCACTGGTAAGACCATGTTGTGACCCAGGCCCAAGTAGTTAATATTAAATGCAAACAGTTCGAAAACAAAGAGACTTTATTAGAACAGCTGAGAATTAACTCATTCTCAACGTAGTCCAAACTAAATTAAAGCAAATTCTTCAAAACACCATTCCTCAGTTTATCATCGACCTTGGTATAATTAACAAACTGCCAAAGGCTTTTCTTGGCAAAAGTTCAGAAGCAGAAGACACCGACAAGAAATGAATACAGTGAAACAAGAAGCAATTCTCTCAACGTTATTTCCGGCAAAGAGGCCAAGAGCCGTTGCTGGTCTTTTAAGCCTTATGGGAGGGGCCAATCATCTCTTGGCCCTACTCCCAAGTCGTCCTCTCTGCTTTATCTGCTCCTACCTTCTGGCAGCTCTTCTCATATGTCCACTAGGAATAGGCTCCTCCTGTTCCTCTGCCTCTCTACTGTCAGCCTCTGGAGGCTCCGAAGTCCACACATCACTCCCTGATGGCCCTGGCGCAGAGCCTCTGACGCAGAGCTCTCATCCGGGCCTTCCCCAACCCATGTTCTTCCTCAGTCTCATCACTGTCTGACTCCGCTGCCAGCTCCACAGGCTGCTGGCGGACCACAACAGTCCACACTTGGAATATTGCATCCAGTTCTGGTCACCATGGTACAAAAAAGAGGTTGCAACTCTAGAAAGAATGCAGGGAAGAGCAATACAGAGCAGACTAGAAGTTGAAGCGTATGATGAACAGTTGTGGGAATTGAGTATATCTGAAGAGAAGGACTAGAGGGGACATGATGGCAATCTTTCAATCTCTGAGAGGTTGTCACAGAGAGGTGGGGCTCAATCTATTCTCCAAAGCACCTGGCAGGGCAAGAAGTATTGGATGGAAACTTATCAAAGAGAGATCCAAACTAGAACTAAGGAGAAATTTTCTGATAGCTAGAACTGTCTAGTGGAACAGCTTGCCTCCATCACTGGAGGTTTTAAGAAGTAATTGTACAACCATTTGTCTGGAATGGTATAGGGCCATGATGGTGAACCTATGGCATGTGTGCCACAGGTAGCACGCAGAGCCCTCTCTGCGGGCACGTGAACCGTTGCCCCAGCTCTGCTGGCCAGCTGGTCGTTGGGTCTCTGCCGCACACGCACAGAGGGGGGGCACATGAGTATGTGTGGGGGCAGGGCACTGCAGGGAGTCACTCACACATGTGTGGGGTGGGTGGGATGCATGCAGGGGGGATCACACGTGCATTTTGGGGATTCAGGCACGGGCACGCACATTGGGCAGTCCATCCAGAAAAGGTTAGCTATCACTGGTATAGGGTCTCCTGCTTGAGCAGGAAATTGAACTAGAAGGCCTCTAAGATGCCTTCCAACTCTGTTACTCTGTAGGACATATATAATAGCTTTATCTCTGTAGTTGGAGAACTCAAAGAAAGGTGTATACCATTCAGATGTCCTGCGTTGAAAATGAGTATTGTGAAGCAGTGGTGGGTTGCTACCGGTTCAGTCTGGATCTTGCGAACCGGTAGTAACGGCGGCAGGAGGCTCCACCCACCTGCCCGGATGTCATCATGGACGCTCTGCACATGCACTTCTGTTGCAAACCGGTAGAGAAGGTAAGTGGAACCCACCCCGGTTGTGAAGCCAAAAAGCAATTAATACTGGTGTAAATCCATTAAGAAAATTCCTCATTATCTATAATATATTACCAACTGAAAATACACTAAATGCCTTTCATTGCTTTAAAAAATTATATTGGTTTTACACACATAATATTAAACAGTGTGTGTGTATCACTTGGTAACTACACATATACCGGTATTTATTATATTTATTGATTATTATTTTTGTTGCATCTATATTCATTGATTACAACTAAAATTGAATGTAAGCATTTTGGAGTAAAAAGGAATGATAAAATTTGCAATAGGCAGACTAATCATGACCAAGGTCAAAAAAGTTGCAAACAAAGGAATTCTGTAGAAAAATAGGATTAATGGGAACATTCAGAGAAGCTTCTGGGCTGCCAAGAAGATAACAGCAACAATGAGATCTCTCAAATATTATCTGTAAGCTAAAGAATTTGTTAAAAGTTACAGAATAGCTGTGATATAAAAAGCAGCTGGATGAGTTCCACTTGTGCTAAGAAACACCACAGATGCTGTGCTGTCAAAGTTCTGACCTCTGAACAAATCCATCATGTCTTCAGAGATGATCTCCATACCTTTCTCCACTGTATCAGACACAGTATAGCCAATTATCAACGGGATCATTATTAATTAACATCCTTAATAAAATGAGTTGCATTGAATTTTTGGATTGTTCTCATGTTTGAATTGTTCAATAGCCCATTTTTAACAATCCGAAATTGTCCGTTTACCAAACTTTACACTTTACCTATTCTACCAAAAGGGAGGGATATGTTTTGCTTGCTTCTTAAGAAATATTCTGGTAATTCTTTTAATTCAATATATTGTACTACACTTTGCAATGTCTGGGACTTTTATTTCTTTAGAATTTTCGATGGACCTACACAACTGTTTCCTTTTTTTAAAAAAGTTTTTTATTTTGAACACATTAAAACAAGACACAAACACACAACTTTTATATACATATCACTTTAGCAGCCCGCATAGTCTATGCGCAAAATTGGAAGAAGGAAAATCTACCATCAGAAGATTTAATTAGAAAAATTTTAGAATGCACAGAGATGGACAAATTAACAAAAGAACTCAAGGAGAAAGAGGATACAGAATATTACAAAGTGTGGTGTAGATGGTATGAATGGTTGGAGAATAGGAAAAATGAGAAAGAGGAATAAAGGAGAAAGGGGGGAAAATGTTGAAGATCAAGGTACAATGTAGACGAAATAAAGAAAGATGGAAAATAATTGTTGAATAAGACAAAATTAAAATAGATGTAAATAGATGTAAATAGTAAGAAAGGATCACTTCGAATTAGCTGTAGGACAACTGTTTCCATTATTACTGAAAATGCATGAACATGTAGCCTGGGATTTTACAGTCCACTCTGATGTAAGATCTTTGATTTTTCTTCCAGAACCTAGGAAAACACCCAAGTTTGACTATTTTATGCCCAAGATCCTGAAAAGTCAATGTGTCCTTGTGGACAACTCTTTTGGCAGCATTATTTACACAATAAAAAAAAAATAAGTTCTTGGACTTCATCCAGAAGACAGCAACTCTTAATTATAAAATGGCTGAAAAAATTATTGTCTCAATTATAGGTCTTTTATTTGCTATCAGTAATTGGGAACCTATCAGATTTGTGAGTTACTTTAGCAGAAAATTTGATGTCTCTGGGACCTGAACAGGAAACTCAATTCCACATCGCATGGTTTATTTCTTTAACCAAGAAATAAATGCTAGTTTCACATAAAAATTTGTATTTCATGTTAATTCATTTGTATTTTATTTTTGATTCTATTTCTAGAGAGAAATTGTGATAGAACATTTAATTACTTTCCTTTTGATAAAAGATTGCTGCACTTAATTACTTCTATATCAAAATGCCAAGATTCAAGTCAGATGTGATTCTGATGTACCCTAAATGCCAGAAGAGAGGTTTAATAGAGTTGCATCCTTGTTCCTAATGTTTTTATCTTACATATTCATAAGCCTTCTATCTCTTTTATTTAATCCATTTTCTGTCTAAATGTAGAATCCTACTGCAACTGTATTCTGACAACACTGTACTTTTATTGATGACTAGCTGGATACCCATACTTCGCTACGAAACTATCTGATCGGGCTTGATAAGTCGACACTTACAGCTTGAAAATTAATGAGTAGTTACGATCGGCCTCTCCTCTCCCCTTCTCTCCCTCAGCCTTGCCCCACAGAAGTCTATCCTATCCTATCCCCCTTCTCTCCCTCAGCCTTGCCCCACAGAAGCCTCCCCTATCCTATCCCCTTCTCTTCCTCAGGCTTGCCCCATAGAAGCCTCCCCTATCCTATCCCCTGGTTGCTGCTGTGAAAGTAAAACAAACTGAAACTCCTCTCCTCTGCTTGTGTTTTGCATTTGGAACAGATTTCTTTTCAGGTGTGGAGGGGGAGTAGAACTCCTTAGCATCAGAGGGCTGTTTGGAAAGTGAAACAGCATTTGCTGTGTGAGCAAGAAGGAGACAGGAAGGAGCCTGGCTGTGGCTTAGCTCAAGTGTTCTGTATTAAAGCTGCTTCCTGCTGTGAAAGTAAAACTTAAAGTGAAACTCCTCTCCTCTGCTTGTGTTTTGCATTTGGAACAGATTTCTTTTCAGGTGGGAAGTAGAACTCCTTAGCATCAGAGTGTGTTAATCATAATATAGGAAATACTAATGCTCTGAAAAATCTTTCTTAGTGAGCATCTAGAAGCCAAGAGGAACATACGTGACAAATTTCAAGTTTGTAGGCTTTACGGTTCTAGAGATTTCGTGATTACGGCGTGAGTGGTTTTCACTTTTATATATATAGATTAGGCTAAAATGCCTCAAAAAGGCCATTTTTCATTTTTCTCTATTCCTGGAAACTGGACCTTTATAATACCAATTGTTTTTAATGGTACAAAGGCAATCTGTCATTTCTTCTTTAATAAAAGGGGTAAGTTTTCACCTGCAGTTTTGCTAAATTTCTAAAGCTTTGCCACATCTTTTATGCAATGTCCTTGTGGCTGAATCCATTGCTACCATTTTGACAGTAGATGTGAAGATATATAAGAGTATATAATTTATCATAGGATTGGGCTGTAGAATTGTTTTATGAGGGTCAATAAATTAGTAGTATCTTACACTATATCATTTATAACAGCTTATAAAATACAGGTAGCCCTTGAACTGCAAAGATTTGTTACAATGGCATTGAACAAATGGTCATTATGACTGGTTCCTGAAGTTCCATCTGTCCTAGCACCTGTACAGTCCTGTGATCGCAATTTAAGTGTTTAGCAACCAGATTGCATTTACATCCAATTGCAGAGTCCCATGATCATGTAATCGCCATTTGCAACCCTCTCTGTTGACTTCCCTATAAAATGTATAGAACTAAAACTTTCTTTGTATTTTAATCAGTTCATTATTGATAATTTTTGTATAATATTTTTGTATGTAACTGCAACTGCAATGATGGTGTTAATGTGATATGTTAAAATTAAATTAATAACAGTTAAATCCACTTGCTTTCACATTAAAGAAATGGGCCATTAAACATCCAAAGTAGCATAACAGTTGCTAAATAATCTCCCAAAGACAACTCCCAGGGATAAAATGTTTATTCCAATAGCAATATCAATAGCACTTGGACTTATATACCGCTTCACAATGCTTTACAGCACTCTCTAAGCGGTTTACAGAGTCAGCATATTGTCCCCAACAATCTGGGTCCTTATTTTACTGACCTCAGAAGGATGGAAGGCTGAGTCAACTTTGAGTCGGTGAGACTCAAACTGCTGAACTGCAGACAATCAGCAGTCAGCAGAATTAGCCTGCAATACTGGATTCTAACCACTGCACCACCATGGCTCTTTCTAATACAGAAAGAGAAATGACTTCTTTAGAACATTATATACTGTATTTTTCGGAGTATAGGACACACCTTTTTCCTTGTGCTAATCAAGCTATGCCGAAAACGAAAATGAAAGTAAAGCAGGCTGTTTGCTGTTTGCTGCAACAGGCAAAATTGCTCAGAGGCAGAGGGAGATTTCTTTTTCTTCTTTTCCTCACCAAAAAAGGTAGGTGCATCTTATACTCCGGTGCGTCTTATACTCCGAAAAATATGGTAGTTGATGGAAAATGCAAATCCTTCCAAATTTATTATTACAGTTATTTTGCAATCAGAAAAGTGCATAGTGTTCATTTCCATTGTATTTATATATATATTTGTTTCCAAACATTAAAAAAACCCAAGCATTTACAAAAATAATTAGAGGGCTGTGTGCAGGACTTATTTCACACATTAATTTTCAAGGCAGTGCAATGCACATGAAAGAAGTACGTAGTTTGCCAAATGCACCAGGAAGAACAAAGTACCTCCCTTGGATGTGTTGAAATGCAATATCTTTTACAAAATGGATTTATTTTACATGTTTGTGTAGGAAGAAAATCCAGTCTGGTTCCAAACCAGGAAAAAGGCACTGGAAATAAAATGGAGGCTGATTTGAAAGAAGCACCCTGTTTAGTGATGAGCAGAACCAACCACAGCATGCAGTTCTGGGACAGTTGACAAATTAGCTTGATGAGTGCGAGGATTTTTATAGAGTTTACAGTATTTTGTAATTTTGAGGTTTTCTTTGTGTGCTTTTATTATTTGATTGGTGATGGGTTAATTCTGTTATGTCCTAAAGGTCATAAGGGGGAGAGCCTTCTCTGTGGGGGCACCTACCCTCTGGAATCAGCTGCCCCCAGAGATAAGGAGAATCCAAGACCTCAGTGCCTTCCGCCGTGCCCTTAAAACCCACTTTTTCCAGCAAGCCGGGCTGGCTTAGGAAGAATTTTTTTTTTTAATTTTTAAATGTTTAATTGGTTTGTGGTTTTTTAAATTTTGGGCCAAATTTATATAGATTTTAATTGTTTTTAATATTTGTATTTCATGTTTTTAATTCTGGCTGTGCACCGCCCTGAGTCCTCAGGGAGAAGGGCGGTATATAAATTGAAAAATAAAATAAATAAATAAATATCCTGTCCTTCTTAATCCCATCAACTGGAGCTGAAGGTGTTTTGTCTGTGAATAAATTGGCCCAGATTTCTTAATGGGTACAAAATCTCCATCTCTAAAGACTTCAGGCATCTGCTGGAGGCTTTGGGGGCTGCTTTCTGCCTTTGTTAAGATTTTTCTCCATTTCTCCTTTGGGGAAATATAATATACTGCCTCTTTTAATATTCCCCAAAATATTTCATTCTTCTAGGAGGATTTTTTCCGTCCACATTTGTTTATTAAGAAAATTTATGTGGCTGCCCATCTCACTCATGGTGATTCCAGGCTGCTTATAGAAGTAAAACTCCATATACAAAACCCAATAAACCCTCATCCCCCTGGCAACAACGATCAAGCAAACCACTGGATGGGCTCCATATCACCGCAGGCCTGCTGACAAAACCAATGATTTCAGAGTCTTTCCAAAGAGTATCAAGTTGGACGTCAATGTTATATCCACATGGATGATGTTCCGCAGGGACATTAAATTGCAAGCCACCCATAGCTCTGCATATATGTGTACGTTCAGCTCCTTTGCTTTATAAGCAGTCTGGTGGAAACATGGCCTTTGTACGCACGTGCACACAAAGGAAATCTTGCAGCGCTTTGCAATAGACATAGTGTTTTAACTCTCGATAGAAAACATTTGGTTCACCCATTTGTTTACATATTTTATGAAATACCTCTTTTGAATAACTTCTGTCAAAAGGGAGCTGCTATCATACATGACTCCATTATATCTTCTTATATGAGGTAACATGGAAAAATGTGTAGGTTAAAGAAAAATAAATAAATGAGCTATAATTTGTTAACTGGTACAGAAAGATAGTGAGGAAAGAATAATAAATAAATGAGGTGATATATTCCAAGCCTAAAATTTACAAGGAATTTGAAGTCTCCAAGTTGTGTGCAAATTTTTTCACATCAACTACTGCATTATGTCTAATAAATGCTGATGAAATCAAAACAACTCACTGCTACCAGAGCTGTTGAGTTACAGATTGAATAATTAATGGAAGAAATCAGCTTAACTTTTACATGGATCTATCCTGGATATGTGTAACATTTTATTTTATTTTATTTTATTTTATTTTATTTTATTTTATTTTATTTTATTTTATTTTATTTTATTTTATTTTATTTTATTTTATTTTATTTTATTTTATTTTATTTTACTGAGAACAAAGGAAAACTGGACTTTTCAATTTCATGCTGCTGAAATTAATCTGACAGTACTGGAATTCGTAAACTTTTGAGTAGTGAAAACGTTTTGAGTTATGATAGCTTTCATCCACTTGATGGCAGTGTGAACAGGCTAGGCCTGTTTCCTTTTTTCAGGCTGGGATTGTCAGGGAGAACTGTAGGGCACAAAGTGCTAATAAAAACTGGACCAAAATTCTTACATTATTGGAAATAACCAAGCTGTTAACTTCTGCAAATCCCATATATTACGTCATTATAATTACATAATTCATATTACTTCAGTGTATTGGAAACATAATTTTAAAAAGTTAAGTTGAAAACAATAAAACCAGATTTGAATTTAAAAATGAAACTTCTAAAAATTATTAACAAAGATAATGTTTTATAAAGACTCTATCTTTCTATTTTTTCAATTTGTATTTTAAAATTATACACAAGTAGTTTAATTGAGAGATCTGTTGACTGGATAATAAACAGAACTCTTTCATCAATTCTACTTTACTATCAATTAGTTAAAATGTATTAAGTAAACATCTCCCTCCTTTTGAACTCTCAGGAGAGAGAGAGAGAGAGAGAGAGAGAGAGAGAGAGAGAGAGAGAGAGAGAGAGAGAGCGCTATATTCATCCCTTATTTTTAAAAAGTTTATATATAATCACCTTGGTCTTATTTTTAAGAGTCTTGTCTTGATAGGCATTATTTTTTGGGGGGGGGATCCTATTGGCTTCATATCTAAATTGGGAATGGATACAGATTTCATACAACATTATAAGAATGATGCAGTCACAGTCCAATAACTGCATTTATTAATTTTATATTTTAAAATGTACCAAATCAGCAAATACTAATGTATCATGCCAAATAAAGCTGTAATTACTAGAAGTCAGCATGAATAGAAGAGATGTTAGATTAATCTTATCCCAGTTTTCCATTAGGTAACTACCTTGTCAAATTGTGTAAAAGCTGTAAACATATCATGGTAGCAAACCATTTAATAAATAGCCAATTATTTTTTTGATTAGTATACTGACTAAGTATAGTTTAGATAGCATAATTAAGTAGATACATAACTGATTCAAGAATCATGCGCTTGCCTCGTTAACATTTTTATTAACAAAGATTCAATCCTGGGCCCTCCGTTATCCAATATATTTTAATAATTTTAATGAAGAGGAAGAGGCAATTCTTGACAAATTTCCAGATGGCATGAAACTGTGTGGGAGTTAATATCCTAGAGGCAATAGAAACAAGATTCAAAATGATCTTGATAAGTTGGAAAAACAAACTGAGACTAACATAGCAAAATTTAACAAAGATAAATGCAAAGTTCTTCACTTAGTAAAGAGGATTCAAATTAATAGGCACAGTTTAGGGATATGTGGCTTGGCACATTTACTTATGAAAACAGTATTTATGAAAAGAAATAGTAATTGGTAGCAAACTTGGTATGAGTTAACAGCAGCAATAATGACAAACAAAATTTTAGGCTACATCAACAGAAGCTAATTTTCAAAATCAAGGGAAGTGATACCTTCCCTTATTTGGGGTCAGACCTTCCTTGAACATCTTTTTTTTTTTAATTATTGATTTTTTTATGCAGAAAACATTCAAAGTAAAACACTGCTAGTCCTTGGCCTACATCCATACATTTAGTCATTGTTCAAAGTTACAGTGACACTTAAAAATGAACGTATGACCAGTACTTAAGCCGTCACAGCACCCCTACGGTCACGTTATTGCAATCTGGACATTCAGGTGCACAGCTTCTTACATCATTAAAACATCACAAGTCACATGATCACCATATGCAACCTTCCCTGTCAGCTTCCCACAAGCAAAGTCAATGGGGAAGACAGCAAGGAAGATGACAAGATGGTAAGTCACTCCTGCCACATACAGTCTTCTCCAACTTTCCCAGAATCTTCCAGCCTCCCCCAACTCACAGGAAGCCTTTGCTGGTCCTCTCAAGCCCTCTCTGGCCTCCCACAACTCATTGTATCAGCCCGTATATTTTGAGATTACAGGGGAAACTAGGATTGCCAGAATTGCTGTTGCCAAGTGATGCATTCACTGATTATGGAGGATCATTAAGGAGAGATTGGTCTACTATCTATCAAGATGCATTTGCATTTTATCCTCATAACAACTCCTTTATTAGGTAAGTTGGGTTGAGAGACAATGATTGGCCCAACATTAACCCAGTAAACTTCTCTGGTTGAGTGGAAACTTGAATTTGGGGCTATCCAGTGTTAGTCTAACACCAATATGTCAAACTTGCTGAAGCTTTGCTGAATCTAACCTCTGATTGCATTTCACTGTGCACGGCCTTGTACCTTGACATACCTTCACCTCTATTCTCTTTGTTATTTATTGGCAAAGTTTGGTATATTAAGATTAAGATTATGTCCACAGTATTTCACAATGTATTAAAAGATTAATCTACCCACCTTGGCCACGCCCCCCACCCCACAGTCAAACACAACCCTGATGCGGCCTTCAATGAAATCGGGTTTGATATCCCTGCTTTATATCAATCACGGAGCACAGACATTGGAAGTAAGAAAGTTCAAATTTCAAGTTCAGCATCTTTAATAAAGGCCACTATTCTGCATACCTAATCAAATTATTAAAACCTGCCTACCTGGTTCCCACTATTCAATTAAAATTGCTTCCTTCAAATTAGGAATAATGCAATGAGGTATCACTTCAAAGTTGACATGCCAACAAGGATGGTCAAGAAATGTTGTTTATGGGGAATCTGTTTCATTCAACTTCTAACTTTTAAGCAGAATCTCTCTGCTTAAGCAGCAAAAAAGGCCACTTCATACTGTATGTCATGCAGGCCTGAGACTAGAAAGCACAATTATATCTGTGGAATCCTTAGTGCTCTATGAGCTTGGTTGTTTTCAGGCAAGACGTTTCATTATCTAACTGGGAACATTTCAGTGCATCCAGTTCATTCTCTTCCATTGGCACATTTAGGTGGTTGATATCAATTCAGTTTTTGCACACAAAAAACTGAAGTGGCAAAACCTGCAGAGCAAATTATTCTACTAGTCTACTTATCCAATTTTGCAATTAATTTTGCTTGGCAGTAACAGTAACTGGGAAAGAAAAATGAGCTAGTAGGAGCACAAGCAGCACAATGATGAAAGTTGTAATAAGACTAGAAAGGGCAGTCTTTTGTAGCTATAATAATGAAGCAATATTTCACTGCTGAGCCACAGAATGTAGAATCTGTTTATTATCATTATCATTATTATTTATTGATTAGCCTATAGGCCCATTATGGCGAACCTATGGCAGGTGTGCCACAGGTGGCACATGAAGCCATATCTGTGGGCACGCGAGCGTTGCCTTAGCTCAGCTCTAGCACACATGCACATGCTGGCCATCTGATTTTTGGGCCTTCTGGGTCCACCGGAAGTCAGGAAATGGGCTGTTTCCTGCCTATGAAGGGCCTCTGGGGTTGGGGTGGGGAAGGCCATTTTCACCCTCCCCAGGCTCCTAGAAAGCCTCTGGAGCCTGGGAAGGGCAAAAAACAGGCCTACCTGACCCACCAGGCCATTACGTGCCAAAAGCGAGGGAAGCACAGGGGGAGGGTGTCGCGTGCGCATGGGCGGGGCACATTGAATTATGGGTGTGGGCACGCATGCATGCATGCAACCCCCCTGCACTCCCCCTGCTTTTGGCACACGACAGCAAAAAGGTTAGCCATCACTGCTATAGGCCATATCAACGTGCAACACATGTCACCAATAAAATCCTATACAAACAATTTAAAATGAGAGTAGGGTAAAATACAATAGCTACAGGATAAAATACAGTAATTTAATACATAAATATGTAAAATAGAATCAAATGACATAAAATTATATTTCTGTATCACCCCTGCAATCTACCCCAATCAGGCCCACATATGCTGATCTCAGTTGGACCATTTAAATGTCGTTTTCAAATTCTGGCCACATGAGGTATGTTGTTTTAATATGGGTCTCCCACTGGGCCAAACATTTAATATATGGATCATGGTACTTATCTCTCGCCCACTTATACAAACAGCAATTGAATAATATATGAGTCAGAACTTCTACTCTTCGGCTCCATAAATATATTATTACAGTCAGGTGTAGCAATTGCTATTTCCTTTCTCAATGGCAATAGGTAACAAAAATGTTGCACAGATCTCTTGTGCTTAAATAATCTACAGCACACAACTAAAGGGGCCAAAATCACCGTTAATAACCTTTAAAGTATCCAAAAGTACACATACAATATTATTTCTAACATTTATTGGACAATCAATTATTGTTTGGTTTAATAGAACACTATCCTCCCATATATTAAAAAGTTACCCAAACTGGAAAAATACAACTTCTGCAACAATTTGCTATGAAATTTAATAACTAAAAGCAACTTTTGCAACAAAAAAACTAAAACATATAAATCAAGTTGACAACAGCCAGCATAAAACAAGAAGCAGGAACATGGCAATCCAAAGGAAAATCAACAAAAACTTTACACTGATTGTGTACTATCACTTGCATATTCTGATTTTGTAAGTATATTCTGATTTTGCAGCATATTTCTTGACTCCTCTTTTCAGTATCCTTAATGTCACTTATCTGTTAGATGGATAGCTATATAAATTGAATGATTGATTGATTGATTGAATGATGAATGAATGAATGAATGAATGAATAAATGTCAGCTCTAAGCCTGATTAAACTAAACTTAATTCATTCAGTTTAGACGCTGCCCAATTCCAGACAGTGGTTGCTATACCTGTTGTAATTGGGTTTTTTTAATTCTGAGGACATTGACTTTCATTAATAGAGCCTGCATCTCATTTGCATGTTCAACTATCAGAGTAGTGTCATCAATATAGCACTGCTATTTATGCTTCTTCCTCCAATTTTAAAGCTCATCTTCTTTCAATTCATTTCCCTTAATATATATTCAGCATGTAGATTGACTAAATAAGGGAAGAATACACGGCCTTGTCTTACTCTTCTGCTAACCTAAAGCTGTTTGTTTATCCATGTTCTATCTGCACTGTGGCCTCCTGATTTGTATATAGGTTTTGCATGAAGACAATGAGATGTTTTTCTAAGCATATTCCACAGTTTGACAACACTGACACAAATGCCTTTTTATAATCAATATACTTCTTTTTGGTATTCTTTGGTTTTCTCAATTATCCAGCGTACATCAATAACAACATCTTATATTGGATGTAAGGATATAAGCTGTAAGGATGGGTCATGTGCAGCTCCTTTGTGAAGTGTACGATAAATAAATGGTTTACATCAGGGGTCCCCAACCCCTGGTCTGTGGACCGCCACCAGTCCATGGCATGCCAGAAACCAGGCCACACAAACAAGTGAAGCCCCATCTGCAGGATGCAGGCCAGATGCGAAACCACGCCCTCTCTGGTCCACAAAAAAACCTCTCTCCATGGAACCGGTCCCTGGTGCCCAAAAGGCTGAGGGACTCTGGTTTATATAACAATGAACAATTCAACATTCTTCCTAGCAAGTATGTTATATTTCACTAATGTAAAAGAAAATTTGCATTGTTCTAATATTGGAGTAAGTAGTAAGGAATTGACTGCTTGATTTTTCCCAAACTTCAAAAACACTGAATACGTAAGAGGCAAATAACAGAATAACTGAGTTGGAAGGGACTTTGAGGTCTTCTAGTCCAGTGGTGAAATCCTCCGAGGTCTGCTACTGGTTCGCTGCGCACACAGATGCATGGTGCACACCAAACGTGTGCTTCGCATGCAGGCGCACTGCAAGTGCTACTGTGCAGCACTGAAAAAGAAGGCTTAAGAAGCCTTTTCTAAGGTAAGTAGGACAGCAAGAGGGGGAACAGCTGTGCCGTGCAATTTAGATTCACTAAATCCTGCTTTCTAGCTAATATAAATCATGCGGCAGAGCTGATAGTCAGAAATACCGGTTCGTCCGAACTGGTAGCATTTCACCTCTGTTCTAGTCCAACATCCTGCTCAAGCTGGAGATCCTATATCATTCCAGACAAGTGGCTGTCCAATCTCTTCTTAAAAGTCTCCAGTGATGGAGCACCTGAAACTTCTGAAAGCAAGCCATTCCACTGGTTAATTGTTCTCGCTGTTAGGAAATTTCTCCTTAGCTTTTGGTTGCTTCTCTTCTTGATTAGTTTCCATCCATTGTTTCCTGTCTTGCCTTCTGGTACTTGGAAAATAGGTCGACTCCCTCTTCTTTGTGGCAGTCCCTCAAATATTGGAATACTGCTATCATGTCACCCTTAATTCTTCTTTTCACTAGATTAGACATAACCAATTCCTGCAACCATTCTTCATATGTTTTAGCCTCTAGTTCCCTAATCAACTTTGTTGCTCTTTTCTGCACTCTTTTCAGAATCTCAACTTTTTTATAATATGGCGATTTATAATATGGATTCAAAACAATTGACATATTTTAGTGTATACTAATATATATTTCTATTTGCTTCGATGATAAAACCAATTCAAACAGAAATAAGGTTTGAAATAGAATTGGTAATATAGTAAGGCATTTCTATTATATTTCTATTATAAAAACGTATTCCAATTATATTTAACAATCTTCTGAATGTATCAATAGAACTGAGAGACACAGGCTGTTTGAGAGTATAACATTAATTATGTTTTATAGTTGTAAACTATGCAATATATTGCTATTTTTAATTAGCATATGTGACTGTAAACAATGGCACATACTTATCTTTGATATTCCCCAAATATGTTAAAGCGTTAAATTATTATGACTGCAGTAATAAACATAATGCCAAGACATGGCTGCATGGGAAGAAAATATCACAGGGAGCTTAATTGGCTTTTTATGCCAAGCAGCGTAGTGAACTTCATAAATTGGCGAACTAGCTAGACAATAGCTTTATTCTAGTTGACTAAATTGCAGTGCAAAGCTAATGTATCAGGTCTTTTTTTTTTCTATTTATCCATTGCAAGCATGACAGTCAAGAAAAACTGGAATAGTTTATAAAGGCCACTTAAAAAAATGTTGTTAAAATTAAAGTATCAGCAAAACAGGCCAATTATGTTAATTTGTCAACAAGAAATACACTTTATGCAATGGAAATGTAGTTTTCAAAGTTAATTGCCAATAAAGAACGTTTAAGGACAATATTCTAGAATTGATCTAGAATTCATTCCAATTTTTTTGTCTTTTTAATACATGCTAGAGCAGATAAAATATAAGGTATAACTAGAATTAAATATTGTGGTTAATATAGCCATAGCCAATGGAATTTCTTAGAGGTCAGTGTGAAACCAGATGTACAAGAAATGCATTGTCATCATTACAACAAAAGTTTAATCTTCCTCACTCTATTTGATATGTGCTAGTGATAAACCAATATCAAAACAGTATTATGTTACCTTAATCCTGCTCAGGTTCACTAAGGGACAGAGAAACCCACCACATAATTTTACAAGCAGCCATGTACTTTCTGTTAAATCATACTCATTTGTCATTTTCCTTCTTTAACCAAGATCTCCAAACAACTTAATCTTTTTGAATTGATCCCAGTTTTCAGTTTCTGTCATTTGCTTTATAAAAGCTTTATTTTTTTCATGTCCCCCACTGGCTGCCAATGATAAATTATTATTACATAATTAGAAGCCAGTGGAATTTGTAATTATTACATTAATGTCTTATTTTGAATGCATCCCTCTTCAAAATATTTGTGATTAACTGTATCCATGAGCTGTGGTGATGAAGCAGAACAAAGCTCTAGACTTTATGTGATATTATACAAAATATATTTTACTATACATAATTATGCATAGGAGCTATGGTGGGACACTGGTTAGAATGCAGCATTGTAGGCTAATTCTGCCCACTGCCAAGAATTCGATACTGATTCAGGATCAACTCAGCCTTCTATATTTCTGAGGTCAGTAAAGAGGACCCAGACTGTTGGGGACAATATGCTGACATTGTAAATCGCTCAGAGAGTGCTGTAAAGCACTGTGGAACAATATATAATTGTAAGTGCTACTGCTATTGTATTGTATTGTAGATGGCTGATCTATACACTGTTGCTTTTTAGACTATTTAGTTTTTGTTAAATTTAATGAATTCAAAATGCTTCAGTTATTCAAGAATTATCTCAAGAAGAGTTTTTTAATCTGAAAGAATATAAAACAATCACTTATAGAAGAAGGGGGACAAGGGTGTGTGGCTAGCCAGCAGTAAAGATGGTGTATTGAACAAATTGATGTCTTCCAGGCAGGGGTGCTATTCAGAAGGTTCTGACAGGTTCTGGAGAACCGGTAGCGGAAATTTTAAGTAGTTCGGAGAACTGGCAAATACCACCTCTGGCTGGTCCCAGAGTGGGGTGGGAATTTTGCAGTATCCTTCCCCTGGAGTGGTGTAGGAATGGAGATTTTGCAGTATCCTTCCCCTGGAGAGGGGTGGGAATGGAGATTTTGCAGTATCCTTCCCCTGCCATGCCCACAAGCCATGCCCACCAAGCCACACCATGCCCACCAAGCCACCCACAGAACCCGTAGTAAAAAAATTGAATTCCATCACTTTTGATAAGTTATGTTTCTGTATTTAACTATTCAGTTTGGTATAATGGCTATGGCGTCAGGTTACATACTGGGAGACAGTAAATTCTAATCCTCCCTTATGCACAAAGCCAGCTGGTCGAACTTGGCCAGTCATTGTCTCTCATCCCTAGGAAGGGAGTAATGACAAGCCACCTCGGAAAACCTTGCCAAGAAAACAGCAGGGACTAGTCCAGATAGTTGCCAGGAATCACGGACTCAGAGCCACATGCACACAAAAAAATGACATCTAATTGGCAAGATTACTAATAAAAGATGTTTAAGAAAGGTGATTCCCCAAAAGGCTGAAGTTACACCCCAGTCTATTAATGAATAAGAAATGGAAGAGGAAGATATAGCTCCACATAGCAGGAGAAAATTGAGCACTGTTCAGTCAATGTTTTGAGCAACTAAATAAGAACTGAAGGTAGTATGGAATGAAGTAGCTCCCATATGCAAGAGAATATAGGAGGTACATTGAACAAGTCAATAAACAACTAAAAGAATCATCTACTCAAGTAACATACAATGGAATTTCCTTGATACTGGAAAAGTGCAAAGAGATATTATAGACATTAGACTGGACTTGACTAATGCTCAAGAGAAGAAGAGAAGAAAAAAATTTGAGATTTAGAGAAAATACTGGTTTAACTGGATACACTGCACAACAAAGTCTGCTTCCTGAACACTATCTTAAAAGATTTTTTGACTGCTAATTTAATCTATCACAGGTTAACCACAGGCTAGAAAGAAAATTTCTATCAAACAATGTGTTATTAGGGTAGGCAAAGCAATAAATTATATTTGGGTTCCAAAAATATATCTGAATCAATCCAGTTAAGAGATTGTACTAGTACACATTTCAGATCAGAAATTTGGACAAATACATCTCATTTACTCATTATTGGCATTTGAATTGTATAATTATATATAATGTGTTATATAATTTACAACTGAAACCCATTTCAGAATTTGGGGGGAAATGTAAGGAAAGTAGTTAGCATTTGTTTTAGTTGGCCTGTTTTTTCAAACTCTTCCAGAAATCCCAGATGAAATATTAACACTAAAAAAGAAAAAAAAAGTTTCAATGTAAAAAATTAAGAGTTAATGGAAAAAGTTTATGGAAACACAGGTAAGCCTTGGTTAATTACTGCCCTGTTTAGTGATTATTCAAATGTATAGCAGCATTGAAAAAGTAGCTTTAGAACCAGCTCTTGAACTTATAACCATCATAGTATGCAACAGTCACTTGATCGCCATTCTAGCACTTTGCAGCTGGCATGTATTTATGATAGTTGCAATGTCACGACTGTCACGTGATCACCATTTGCAAGCTTCACAGCTGGCTTCTGAAAGACAAAGTCAATAGAGAAGTCAGCATAAGTCACAAATTGCAGTCGATGCCTGTGGATGATTCTCTTAATGTGGAACTGACATCCTACGTCTTGCATAGCATATGGTATTTCATTTAACATCGCTTAGTGATGGAGTTGCTAGTCCCAACTGTTTGTTTGTTAAATAAGGGCTACCTGTATATACTCCAGAAATAAGAAGGATGGGGAGTTTCAAAAATTATGTTATCAAGTGGCAATCTTGGGATCCTTTGATCCAAGAAGACAATGGATATGGCTCAAACACAAATAAAAAGTAGATAGATCCACAAGTCAATTTTCCTCAAAATGTTTATAAAAATAGAATAACATAAACAGAACGTTTGCAAAATCTGTTTTGGTTTAGGAAAAATTAACATGTAGCACTGATAGAGGTATCTCTCACAATACCTTTAATGGTATATTAAGAATTCTATAACCAAGATCAGTCAACACAACTGAAGCCCTTGGAGTCAATTGGCAGAGTCAGTAGCTTCTATAATAAGAAGGCACTACACAGTAGAGATTGAATTACAAATAGGTTGCCATCTGTCTTTGCTCAAATGACTCCATCTTAATTTCTTTTTAATAGGAAGGATATAAAAGAATCAGCATCTTGGTGTTAGGCTACCTTTGACAAATGACTAACCAATTATTGTTCCCAAGCTAAAAGAACAATCTCAATTACTGGAATATAGAATTAGGTGACCCCTGAAGAAGTTTTAAACAAATCTTGTCATACTGATTTAGAAAAATGAATACAAAAAATGAAGTTATTTTCTATCCGCGTCCATACAAAAGATGCAGTGGAAGATAGTACATTGTTGACATTTAACTTCAATTAGAATAGTGCAAACAGCTCATAATCATATATCAAAATGTTGGAGAAGTTGTAATCAGAAAGGAACAACTGTGCAGTAAACTTGTGAAGTTCTTCCTTTATGAAAAAAAATTTGAATTACTCAGAATAATGACTAAACAAAAAACAAAAAGAATTGTGATTATTATGTGTCTTTTAGGGAGCCAATAAAAAGCTCCAGCAATAATACTCAAAAGTGAATTCACAGATAATTTATCACTTGATAGTTGGCACATTAAAGTATGGTCAATTTTATTTCTTGAAAAGAATCACCAATAAAATTCTAATATTAAATTCATATACAGTTGAGTAATATTTTATTGGTTCTGAAAAAATTATATATATGTTAATGGTTATAGCTCTAATTTCGAGTAATCTAGCAATAAAAGGGAAATATAACTGAATTCTAAAATAAATTGTTCTTGGATGTTATCTTTTATTCTTGTTCCTTGCCAGTTAAGAAATATGTGAAAAGTAAATAAAAGACATTATAGATTTAAAAAAAAAAAACAGTGATCAAAAGAAAACTTTTTTATTTTTTGAAAGTCTTAATTTTCCCCTCAAAAAAGGGAAAACCAGAAGCATCTTTGCCTACAAATTTCCTATAAAAAGGTAGGGACTCTGTCGTGAGCCCAATTCCTGATAATTTTACAGATAAGACTTTCTTACCACAGCAACAGTAATGCCTTTCCACTCCCTTCTTAAATATTTTTTTCAGCTTCCCAACCCAGTCTACATTTTGGGAATTTCTGGCAAAATTCCCTCTAAATCAGGGGTGTCGAACTTAAGACCTTGGGGACGGATCTGGCCCACAGGGCACTTAGATCTGGCGCACACGGCTGCCCTTGAAACAGCAACGGATGGCCAGCAGTGCCTCTGCCAGCGAAAACAGAGCTCGGGAGGTAGCTCAGTTTTCGCTGGCAGAGGGTTGCAGGAGGCAGTTGCAGCTAAAAATGGAGCTTGCAAGGGCCACGTACGGCACTCTCGAGCTCCATTTTCGCTGGCAGAGGATTGCAGGACGCCGTTGCAGCCAAAAACAGAGCTCAGGAGTCCATTTTCGCTGGCAGAGTGGTCGGGCCATCACAGGCGTCCCCGACATGTGTGACATTGAGCTGGCCACACCTACCCTGACTGCGCCCACCCCAGCTCCCCAAGGTGATAAGGATCCCACAATCCTTATGCGGCCCTCAATGAAATTGAGTTTGACGCCCCTGCTCTAAATTCTACCCCAGCTCAGCCCTGCTTAGCTTCTGACCCAAGATCAGCCAGGTAGAGCCATCTAGCTAAGAAACACACATGGTGAGGCAACATTCTTGATATACCCATTTTGTAAATGTTGAAAACTGAAGCAAGCAAAGGCATTTATTCTAGCATTTTATAAAAATTCTTTTCAGATATCAGCTAAACCATGAACTATTCCTGATGGGACCAATTAGGAAGTTTCAGACAGATTTTCTTTGGTGTAACATGGTAAACTTTGTGCCGTTACATCACAACTCATAAGGCCATTCCCACAGAAAAAATACAGTGATCTACGTGTGTTCTTAACTAAAGAGCTCATCACTAAATTTCCTATTTCCTCTTGAAAGAGATGTTAGTTCCTAAACAGGAATTTAATCTTCAAAATACTATATCATTGTTGACATAATCAGCATCAGCCTAAGACTGAAGTTTATTCTCTCCACTTGTATTAACTTTGTTAGGGAACAAAGTTCTTTATTATGCTTTTTTCATTTGTATCAATTATTTTCTAGAAGTCAGGTTCAACACTAGTAACATATAATAGGATTGTTTTTTACAATGTTTTTTGTTTCTAGCACTACCAATATTCAGAGGACTTTATTTATTTGTATTCTGCTGCTATTTTTATAACTAACTCAAGGCAGCCAACATATCTAACGCACCTTCTGCCTCTTATTTTCCCCAAATCCTGTGAGGTGGGCTGGGTTGAAAGAGAGGGTGACCAGTCCAAGGTCATCCAGCTGACTTTCATGGCTAAGGCAGGACTACTTTCTAGTCTAGTGCCTTATCCACTAAACTAAACTGGCTCTCACTTTTTGGAGACAGTTTTATTGTGCCAGCAGAACAAATTTCTACATAATAAGTTTTATATAAATGTTATTACTTGCTCATTCCTTCCACATAGCAGAAAATCTGGTTTAACTCAAAAACAATATCTTTCTCCTCCTCCATTTTACAAAGCAGAAAATCTGGTTAAAAACAATATCTCCCTTCTCCTCTTCCTCCATTTTACAATCCTATTTTCCTATAAATTAAGTCTTTCTTTAATGTCATGCCCAAATAATTAATCTGCTCCTTGAAATGTTATTCTGATTATGCCATTTCTCCCCTCCTACTTCGCCTGTCAAATGTTATCCAGCATCTGAAGAGTTTTATTGGAATTCATTAGAGAAATACTAGAAGTGGACAGAATGAGGATGGAAACTGCTTTTCTGGATTACTATGGAAAGAATTTTATGAGGTCCAAGGCCTGGAAATCTCAGATATAACTGATGAGGCATTTCCAGATTTGTGGATTTAACTTGGATGACAGAAAGGAGAGTCCCTAAATTTAATAAGCCAACATCCTAGCATTCCTACCCCTAAAATGAATGGGACCTAGTGATAACATTGGGACAGGAATAAAGATACAACTATCCCAAGCCAATGCAATAGCATTCATCACACCTGTGTCAGGAGGATAGCATGAATTAATCACATAGGATATATTTTATTTATTTAATTAATTTAATTTATATGCTGTCCATCTAACTCTGAGAAGTGACTCAAGGACATTTGGGAAAAAAGGAGGATCACCAGTAGAAGCCCTAAAACCTTTTGATATGATTTGCAAGGAAATAAGCCAGTTCTAGCTTACAAGAGCTCTAAAGCTGGGGCAAACTATATGGAGCTCAGACCAGCATAGTTACATATCAACATATAATCATTCCAATTGCAATCTGCATTGGCATTAAAATATAACTACAGAAGTTGATAGTTCTGACTTGAAGCAACTGCACTGATTCATCCAATACACATAAATATGTTCTCTACTCAACTTGTTCATTCTCCTTTTCCTGATTTGTATGCAAAAGAGTATGAATGTTTATAGGACTTTGATTCTCACTATGGAAAGTTTGATAAGCCAGCGTCTAACTTTCTCACCCACTAAGCCAGCCATGTGCCTCTTGAATAGGTGAACATAGCGTTGGTCTTTTAAAAGATAGGAAATCTAAAACAAAATAAAAATAAACGAAAGGAAAAAATAAAGACAAAACTTGTACACAAAAATCTAGTGGGTACACAGGTATTGTTATGTATATATGTAAAATAAATAAATAAATACTAGAAGTATATATATATATATAAAAGATATAGTAGAAATAAGGGAGGAAAAAATGTATAACTATGAAAATTTTGACAGATGCAAAACTGTTGAAACAGAAAAAGTGTCAAAGCTTTCTTTTTGTTTTTAAAAAAAGTTTAATAATTTTTTTTAAAAAAAACTTAGTTTTTAAAATGCATTAAACCTTATCCACATGAAATAATATTAATCGATCTTTCCATTATGTTGATAAAGAGCCAGTTCACATACAGAGAGCGAACAAATCTCCAATTTTATAACCCAGGGAAGTACTGACTTTCTGTTGCAAAATGTGTTAAGTTTATGTTTAGTAAATCCATTAGTTTTCTACCAATTGATTAATTCCATTTTTAAGGCATATAATTGCAAAACACATTACTTTAAAAGTATCCCCACACTGCCACTGCAGCTTTTCTTTTATGTATCAGCATGATTTCCATTGCTCGACTGGTCCTCCACAGTGATAGGAAGCCATAAAAAGAACCATACTCAATTCTTATTTATTCCCTGAAGCTCTTGAAAATACCATGATGCAATTTGAAAAAAATATATATTCTTAATGATTTCATCTACTAGTATCACTGAAAATTTGGGCAAAGAGATTATGGGTAGTAATAAAGTGAGGACACCTGATTGCATTACAATCTGAGATTGTTATAATTACATACAAATTATTGCAGCATACTAAAAATAGAAAATCAATATCCTCTCCCTATTTTTCAGAGGGCTAACTCAGAACATAATAACTTTAAGTAACTCTTCATCCAATTCTGCTAAATATTTGTTTCTTGTAAGACGTAAATGCGTACATTTTGCTATTAAACTGTGTATTTTTAATTAAAAAAATATTTATGATTGTAATGCTCTTACCACAACAGTAAGACCATGTCTTAAATGCTCTAAAGGGAGGATGAAACATGTGCAAAGAAATTAGTGTACCCAAATTTCACTGGTTTGTTCCAAATTAAGCTTTCATTTCAAGGGAGCAAAGAAACAGAACAGAACAGTGATATGAGGAAACATTTTCAGTCTTCATAAACACATGCATACTTTCAGTGGGATCTGGTTACTGATACTAATTAAGATGTTCATTAAGAAATTATATTACTATCCAAGCAAAATATACCATTAAAACAGAAATATCTCCAGATTTCCATTTCTGATTCATTTCTATATGTGCATCCTTTTTCATTTCTCTTTTTTTAATAATAACATTTCCTAGACATCCTTTCCTGTCCTGAAAGATCTAGGACAGATAGCTTGGAACTCTTGAAGTCCACTGATCTAGATGCACCTGGGTATACCTCTAAAATTCCATTGAAAATTGCTCTTGAATTGTGAATTTAATTTTTTAAAAATGTATTATAAAAAGGAATTACGTAATCTGTGGCTGCTGTTGTCACTGCTATCTCCACCCAGAAAATGGTTTTCTCTTACTCTGGTTATCATTTGGGAGGTAAAAGTCAAAAGGTATGTTGGTTGTTGTCTAATTTAGATATCTCTGGAAGAACAGTTTATTGAGTGACTGTTTGTAAATGCTGTCTTTCTTTAAATAAGAAGGACAGAAAAAGAAAAAAGAAAATAATGGAAAAAGAAAAAAGAAAGAAAAATAATAAAAATATATATATGAAGGCCTGTTACAGATATATGTAAAATTTTACAAAATGTGTTCCATTTGAGGACCATATTTTATTATAATCATTCATGCCTGATCTTTGTGAACAAAGAATTCGTAATTGTTAATGAATAAAACAATTTCAACAAATAAGTGATGACTTAACGGCTGGCTATTAAATAATTTAATTCTAATTTAATATCCCAATTTTAAGGCTGTCTGTCTACACAATAATTTTGGGTAGTTTACAAAGAAATAAAATGAAATAAAATAAGAATCAAGGAAAAAAGATAAGACTAACTACGTAAGAGATCTTTTCCATATTATCAAACAAAAAGGGCAGAAAATCTTACTTTTTCATCATCATCAGTAAAAGGAATACCTCCAGGACTTTTATTTATCATTTGTGCAACTCCAATGGTTTCACCCTCGCTGTTTCTTATAGGCATGCAGAGCAATGACTTGGTCTTGTATCCTGTCAGTTTGTCGATCTTGTCATTAAAGCGGTGGTCCTAACAAAACGGAGAAGGAAAATATTAAGATCAAAACGTATATGCTTTTAGAATGTTCTTCCCTACATTCAATATATTAAATCACTTTTGCCAGGAATTTTTTAGATTAAGCTACAATCTGGCATGGATTACACGTTACTGAAAGATGGTAATTTAAAACATAGATGATAGATACAGTTGCAAGAAAAAGTATGTGAACCCCTTGGGATTACGTGGAGTTTTGCATGAATTGGTCATAAAATGTGCTCTGAACGTCATCTAAGTCACAACAATAGAAAAACACAGTCTGCTTAAAATAATACTACACAAACATTAGATGTTGCCATGGTTTAACTGAACATAACATGTAAACATTCACAGTACAGGGAGGAAAAAGTATGTGAGCCCCTAGCCTAATGACTTCTCCAAGAGCTAATTGGAGCCAGAAGTGAGCCAACCTTGACTCCAATCAGTGTGATGATATTGGATGTGTTGCTGACAGCTATCCTGCCCTTTAAAAACACACACCTGTTTTGGGTTTATTGGTTTCAAGAAGCACTGTCTGATGTGAACCATGCATCACAGAAAAGAGCTCTCAGAAGACCTACGATCAAGAATTGTTGACTTGCATGAAACTGGAAAGGGTTACAAAAGTATCTCCAAAAGCCTTGATGTTCATGTGTCCACGGTAAGACAGACTGTCTACAAATGGGGAAAGTTTAGCACTGTTGCTACTCTCTCTAGGCGTGGTTGTCCTGTAAAAATGACTGCAAGAGCATAGCGCAGAATGCTTCATGAGGTAAAGAAGAATCCTAGAGTGTCAGCTAAAGACCTACAGAAATCTCTGGCACATGCTAACATTTTTGTTGACACATCTACAATAAGGAAAACATTAAACAAGAATGGAGTACATGGGAGGACACCACGGAGGAAGCCATTGCTGTCCAAAAAAAGTATTGCAGCACATTTGAAGTTTGCAAAAGAGCACCTGGATGTTCCACAGCACTACTGGCAAAATATACTGTGGACAGATGAAACCAAAATTGAGTTTTTTGGGAAGAACACTCAACACTATGTGTGGAGAAAAAAAGGCACAGCACACCAACATCAAAACCTCATCCCCACTGTAAAACATGGCAGAGGGAGCATCATGGTTTGGGGCTGCTTTGCCACCTCAGGGCCTGGACGGATTGTTGTCATTGATGGGAAAATGAATTCCAGAGTTTATCAAGACATTTTGCAGGAAAACGTACGACCATCTGTCCGCCAACTGAAGCTCCGCAGAGGATGGGTGATGCAACAGGACAATGACCCAAAGCATACAAGTAATTCAACAAAAAAATGGCTTCAACAGCACACAATACGCCTTCTGGAGTGGCCCAGTCAGAGTCCTGACCTCAACCCGATATAAATGCTGTGGCATGACCTTAAGAGAGCGATTCACACCAGATATCCCAAGAATATTGCTACACTGAAACAGTTTTGTGAAGAGGAGTGGTCCAAAATTACTCCAGATCGTTGTGCAGGTCTGATCTGCAACTACAGGAAACGTTTGGTTGAGGTTATTGCTGCCAAAGGAGGGTCAACCAGTTATTAAGTCCAAAGGTTCACATACTTTTTCCTCCCTGCACTGTGAATGTTTACATATTATATTCAATTAAACCATGGCAACATCTAATGTTTGTGTAGTATTATTTTAAGCAGACTGTGTTTTTCTATTGTTGTGACTTAGATGAAGTTTAGAGCACATTTTATGACCAATTCATGCAAAACTCCATGTAATCCCAAGGGGTTCACATACTTTTTCTTGCAACTGTAGATAGATAGATAGATAGATAGATAGATAGATAGATAGATAGATAGATAGACAGACAGACAGACAGAAAAAAATTGCATGTTGTTTTATGTTGTATACATTAAATTGATATACATTTTGTAATATTTATATTTGCTTCTTTTGCTTGGCATGTACAGTAGGAGTAATTTTTTCTGTTTTTTTCATTCATTCTTGGCTATTTTAATGGACCTGAATTTAACAGACTTTTTAAAATAATATTTTAACCAGTTTCTTTATCTATTATCCACACTGATATCTATGATCACTGTACAATTCTGCTCCACCCAATTCTGGAAATCAATTATAATATTTAAGATAACTGACAGATATAACAATAACTGCTATTCTTTAAACACTTTAAATGACAGGAATGGATATAAAGCTGCTATCCTATTTGTTTACTGTCACATCTTCCATCATCTTTTCCTCACTTGAGAATATGAGAAGCTTACAGGTACCAGTAGTCCTTGACTTACAATCAATCACTCAGCTGCCAAGTGCATGAATTTTGGTCATTTGGAATTTTGACCCAGTGGTGGGTTGCTACTGGTTCACCCCGGTTCAAGCAAACCAGTAGCGGCGGCGGCGGGAGGCTCCTCCCACCCACCATCAAATACGCTCTGTGCATGTGCAGAAGTGGCACATACGTGAGTGAAGCAAGCATGAGCGAACCAGTAGCAAAGGTAAGTGAAACCCACACAGGTTTGCTATATCCATTGTAACTTTGAGCAAAGGTCATAAGTCTCTTCATTCAGTGCCATCATAACTTTGAATGGTCGCTGAATGAATGATCATACTCCAAGGACTATGTCTAAATCACAGAGATGTTTACATGCAGTGAGAAATTAGGTATTGACAGGACTGAAACTGCTAAGGCAGGACCCAATTATTCCAGGGTAAAGACAACCATTTCATAAGCATATCACAATTACTTCTGAACATCCTGCTAGGAATCTGTTAATTCAGAAGAAAGGAGGAAGAATTCAACCCTAAAGCTATATAAATTTCTGTCCTCTATGCACTACAGTGGACAATCAACTGTTGTATTTGAAGTTCCATTGCATGCAATAACCTTTCTAATTTTGTTGATTCTTATCTGGAAGTCTTTTGCTAAGACTAGCTGAGGAGTGAAATAAGGTTTAAGTGCCTGGCAATCTGTGATTTACTCCCTAAATCTGGGTGTGACCCTTGAGAGCTTGAATTGGGATTAGTTTTGAATTAAAGCAGTCCTTTAAACTAATCTTCCCCTGAGGTCTAATCTCGATCTTACATTTCTTCTACAGATGGCTAACCCTTTCCTTAAAATCTACTATTACAATTCTGATTACGGGGAGATTAAAAACAGTGCTGCCAGCAAATATAGGAAAAAGCAAGAACTTCTGAATAATCCCCTGGTTGTCCTGTTTGAGTGTGGCAGACCCACTACTAAAAAAACCCATAGAGTAAAAGTAATGAATGAAAAAGAAACTAACCAAATGGAGCAAATTATAACTGATAAACTGTTATGAGCATGGCTGATGTAAAGGTAGTCAGCAAAAAATGGAAAAATAAGTTCCAAAGAAAATAACTAGAGTGAATGTAATCATTTAGAATGCATTTGTTCATAATGGTGTCATTTTATAAAACGGAATTCTTCAAGACACATACAGAATACAAAATAAAACAATAAAAGATAATTGACTCCAAAATAAAAGGAAATGCTAACATTAAAGTCAGTAACAAAATAGAGCTAAAACAGGTCTCTAAAAATGAAAAACAACCAATTACTATCATTAAAAATTAATAAGTTAATTAATATGGCGTTTAATATGTATCTTGGTCTAGAACTGAAAGGAGCAGGTATCAGGTTAACCTTTCTCAAAGACTTCTATAAACAATAAATATCTGTCCATTGTAGTTACATTCCAAAGTACAGATTGAAGGACAACTGCAAGTAACCTTAAAGGAGATAGTTATGAGGTAAAAGGTTTTCTTCTAAGGTCCCATTTGAACATAATAGATCAAAACAGGCCTCAAAAACGAATGAAAAAGGGCCTGCGAGAACTATGCAAACTCACTGCCATATTGTGCATCAACTATAACTTGTCAATTACATACCTCATCCCAAAGGTGCTTTTTCAAAAGGCAACTGGACTTTGTTTTTCCTTGAAGAAGTTTTGCTTCTCATCCAAGAAGCTTCTTCAGTTCACGAACTGAAGTTCAGTTGCCTTTTGAAGCAGCACCTTTGGGACAACCATGACCTGGATGACTGAGAATCTCCATAAACATATAATAGCCCATATACAATAAATTTATGTTGCAAGTTCTCAAAACCTAAACCATTCCAAAGCTAAGTATTCTAATTTGGTATCAGTAAAGAAGGCTCTTAAGAACTGAACAAACCTGAATATCTGTTTCACAACAAAAATAACAATGCTTACGCTAAAAAAAGCAACATGAAAACCAATCTTACCGTTAGGTTACCTGAGGGCATATCCTTCCATCTCAAATACTGTCAATAAAGGTCAGTTTTTTTAAATTAAGTAATGCATATTTGCACTCTCAGAAACAGAACTTCCACTCATAAATAATTTGAGCATTCTTAATTACTATGCATTAGTCTTGGGGAAGTAGCAAATGCCACAAAGACTTACATCAGGGGTGTCAAATTCAAGGCCCAGGGGCCGGATCCAGCCTATGGGTGCTTAGATCTGGCCTGTGGGGCCACCCTGGAAACAGCAAAGGACCGGCCAATGGTGCCTCTGCCAGCAAAAATGGAGCTTGGGAGCCCATTTTCGCTGGCAGAGCACCTGGACCACCACAGGCACCCACAACATGAGTGACGTTGAGCTGGCCATGCTTCCTGACCACACCTCCTCTTCCCCCCCCCAGAGGTCAAACACAATGCTGACGCAGCCCTCAATGAAATCGAGTTTGACACCCCTGACTTACATGGTCTTTCCAAGAACAGAAAAGTTTCAGTTCCTCTTATTGTTCCCTAAATTCATTCTCAGTGCTTTTATATAACTGGAACTGCTCATGTATTTTCTTGAATTTGAACTTTAAAATACAAGTTTAGAAAGAATATTTAGTAATATACTTGGTCCATAACTTAGTTAGAATAAAGTAGATTAAATGGACTGTCTCCCAAGAGGAAAAAAAAGAGGAATGATTATCAACTTAATTAAAATAAGGGATTTCAATGGGGAGGACCTAGATTCCACTTTTAAGGCACATAATTGCAAAACACATTACTTTAAAGGTATCCCCACATTGCCACTGCAGCTTTTCTTTTATGTATCAGCATGATTTCCATTGCTGGACTGGTCCTCCACAGTGATAGGAAGCCATAAAAAGAACCATACTCCATTCTTATTTATTCCCTGAAGCTCTTGAAAATACCAAGAGGGTATTGTTATGGGGAATGACTGAAGAAGTGGTTTGCTACCCTGAGTTCCCAGAGGAATGGTGGGATGTTAACTGAATGAATGAATAAATACACAAATAAATAACATAGTTGTGCTACTATACTACAGATAACCTGTATCTATACATACAAAATGATTTTAAGTAAATGTTATTTTCTTGTGAGAGACTACGGGAAGGAGGAATTCAGATTATGTGAGAAGAGACAACAGAGCCCAGATATAGGAAATATAGGAAAATGTGTTACAAAGAGATTCTATCTTAACTGACTCACTATAAATAAGGCTAGAAATTTACTGTTTTCAAGATTATGTTTTTAGCCCTGACTATTAATAAGGAAAACTTTCGGAAATCCCTGTGGTTTTCACTCTATATTGGCTAATTATGTAAGGAATTGCTAAAGAAGCCTGGTTTTTTTCCCCCAGGTTTCTGCGCAAAACTAAAAAAGAAGACCTGAATGCTTGGATGTATAGCTTTTGAGTCAGGATCTTAAAGAAGCCACATCTTTTTTTTCAGGCACACATAGAAGAATGAGGAAAAAAAGGAACTGATTTAACAAATAGCAGAGAGTTATTATGCTCATGCAAGATCAGACTCAAGGTTTGGTTTTTTTTTCCAAATGATGATCAGCTATAAAACCCAATTCTCACATAGGCACAAGCAAACAACTTCTGTTACTGAAACAGAGCCTAGTTAAAAAAAACCCTGCTTGCATCACTTACTCCCGAATAAATGGATTCTAGTCTGTTATACAGCATGAGTAGAAAAAAGAGGTGAAGCTTTATTTTCTATAAGTAGAACTTGCATTTGATAGATAACAGTCAATGGAATTCTTTCATAAAGACATTACAATAAATCTTTTGTGTCCTTGGAAATCTCGGCAGCCTTTTTACCAGCTGATCAACAGAAGCCTAACAGTGGTCCTAATAACTACTATATTTACCCTATTATCTATACATTCCTCTATTCATGCCAGTATTAGAACATATTATTGTCTACTGAAGTATTCTGAATATAGGTAGTCCTTTCACAGTTACAACAGTGATGAAAAAGTCACTTTTATGATCACTCCTTGCATTTATAACCTTCACATGTCTGTAAAGCAAAGGGAAGTTGAAGGAAGATCATAAACACAGTCGCAGTTTCACTTAGTGACTATTGCGCTTAACAAAAACTTGCCTGTCTCAGTTATGATCTGTAAACAAGGACTGCCTGCTATGCTTAAAACCAGTGAAAAATCCTTTACCAGCAAGCCTTTCAGCATGTCTACCAATCACTCTTTTGTAATTGAAGAAATCTTCTTAATAGTTCCTGTAAGAAAGAGTGCTTCTAGACAAAGCTTTTATGTGCAGACCCACTGACTCATTAATGGAATTTAATGCAATGCTCCAAATGATGTTTTCCATTTTTAATCCTCCTGTGTTTTTCCACTACTTATTTCATCCTTTTTTTTTCTTATGATTGAAATCCATTAAGGAGAGCATGTTAGAGTAGCTGCATAATATCTTTTGTTTAGTAGTGTTAGCAATTCTCCATTTAGTAACATTTTTTCTCCATTTGGAAAGAATTTATTTTGTTTATTCTGCTGAGAGGAGGCAAAATAATCAAACGGCAGCTGAGAAGGAATTTCCCAGCATCCAGGAGCATGATTTAGCATGCCACAAAAATTATATGAAATATTCAAACCTGTATGGTACACTACCTGCAGAGATTTCTATCTAGTATAGTATTGTTTTTTTTAAAGTAAAAGGACCATTTCCTTCAAATGACATAGCTCTAAAGATGCTTGGTCTAAATTTTCTTTTCTGAGGACAACCTTTGTAAACATAGACCAAGAAAAACATGTCTGTTCCTATTAAGGGGAGGTACTGAAATGTTTATACAGTATATCGACACAGATACTGTGGTGCTGTCAAGACCTAATTTAATGGTTAAGCTGAAATTTGAGAAACCAGTGTTTTTCCACTTGTCCAACTTGAGGAGTGAGCATCGGATATATCAGATTGGACTTAGGATAGCTAAGAGTCTTTATCTTTTGGCTTCATTTCAGCAGGGCCTAAGGATTCCATAACCACATCTAAAGAATGTGAATCATCCAAATTAATATCCAAATTTGACAAAGCCTGCAATAATTCTGGTTGGAATTCAGTTGTATTTAATGTAGCCTTATCATAGTAGTTGCCTTACTGTTTAGGAGCAAATTTAACTCTAAAACAGCATACCTGTTAGCCATTTCAAGGGAGTCCAGTATACTGCTTTTTCATGTACTTGTCAATTTTGGGTTGCCTTGGAAACATTTACAGTTTCAAAGACATATTATCACTTGGGCTATTTCTCATTTTTGCAAGAAAATTTAATTACTATATTATCAAAATTCTACAAAGTCACGAATCAGTATGGAGTTCAGCAGAGGAGATGCTGCCCATTTTGCATTTAACTTGGGTGAAAACATATATAGAACATTTGGCATGCTTCACATGGCATTGACCAGCCAAAGAAGGCAGCATGAAAAACATATCTGCTCATCGATCTCAGGAGCTTAACTCCGCAATGATAGCAAATCCAGTGCCAAAAATTTGCTCAAGCAGACGATGAGGATCTTTTAAAGGATGAGTAATTTTGGGTGTAGAAACCACAGCATTAGAGTCAGTTCTACCTAACCATACAACTGTTTCCTAAACTAAAGACTCTATATTAGAGAAATTGTGGGAAATCTGTTTAGTCACAGCTTGGCAGTGAAGGTAAGATTGCACTGCATGTTCTTTGCCCAAATGAGTCAACCTTAAGGTGTTTTTATCTATTTGAGGAAGTTTATTGCTTACTTCACAGGGTGAAGCATTGAAGCTTCACCATGAGAAAACATGAAAACAAAGCAATTTTAAAATAATTTGTACTATGTTTTCAATATCAGCCATGAAGTCTTAAATCTGTCGTATTTCTGCAAGTGAGAGATGATGCATTCTGTATTAGCTTTAAGAGAATAAAAGCTTATCATGTTTAATAAATTAGGAACTAAAATGTATTTTATGGAACTGATCTTTTGTAGTTAGCTAGCTAGAGGTTCAATTAATTGTTTAATTAATTACTTATCTTTTGATATTGTTGGTAACTCATTCCATAAAAATTTTACAGGCCCATTAATAATGACAATAATGAATCATGCTGATTATACATGTTGATAACTTTTTAGAAAATAATTATCAACAAAATGCATAATTTTGTAGAGGAGAAAAATAGTCTCCATTAAGTAATAAATATGATATTTAAAAATGCGACAAAACTATTCCAAAGACAATTATACAGCCCTCATTTACTTTCCATGTTTTCAAAGAGATTACTACTTAGGCCTGTAACATTCTGTCCCTTAATTTTCAAAGGATGGCAGCACTTTAATTAACTTATCTTAATTGTATTAAATATGCCATCTAATATAAAAGAGAAACAATGTAACTTGTATTCATATTTTGATTAATAATACAGTTATGAAATCAGGATTGGCTTCGTGTATTAAAAACAACATAGAAGAAAGTAATTTATCATAAAAGAAATTAAGTTAAGCATGAGGCATCTGAAGGATTTAAATAAAAGCCCCCTGAAAAACAAAGAAAATGCTTTCAAATGAATGTGGGCTTGTTAATTTTTATTTAATCTGTATACTTATTTCCTTCTAAATAATATATACTACATTTATTTTTATCCTCAAACAATCCTGGGAAATATTTCATCTGATAAATGGTAAATGAGTTTGTTTAATCTGGAGTCGCTGAAGAAACCACAACTGGATGGAGTTTTGGAGAATAAGAGGCAATGTTAGAAAGCAACTGTTCTGGTTAATGAATGTTTTCTAATTGGCCTTATCCACATTACTTTTAGTGTGAGTGTCCATATGTACATTCAGAATCTTAAATTCTAAAAGGTAGGGATTACATATATGCATACTATATTTATCACTGGTATTCTATTTTGAAGTAAGAAATATTACAAAAAGCACAGAGTGGAAATACTGTAAGAACAAGTAAGTCAAAGAAATTAGAGGAATGAGATGAAAAAGAATAAGAAATATAGCTAAATTGCCACTTACTATACATCTTTATTCTTTCTAAAGCAAACCATTCTTGTTGCCATGTCTGTACCAATTCACATATTCCCTTCTGTTAATTAACTTTCCACTTCCCTTGTCAACTCTTTTCCACCATAACTTTCTCAGTCTTCTTTCTCTCAACCTCTTTATTTATGTATAAGTAGCTCTTGGCTTATGTCCATTCATTCAGTGACTGATCAAAGTTACGATTGTGCTAAAAAAAATGAATTTTTGAATTTTTGAATTTTCGGCAATCACAGCAACTACGCAGTCATACAATCACAATATGTGTGCTTAGGTGCCCAGCACGTATTTACAAGTTTGTAGAAAACTACAGTCAAATAATCACCATTTGCAACCTTCTCTGTTGGTTTCCCAAAAGCAAACTCAATAAGGAAGCTCCAGTAAGTCATTCCTGCTTTTTCTCCAGGCCACAATATACCCTTGCCCACATGCCTATTCCACCGGCCTCCCATAATCCATGGTCATCTTATGTCAGCATCCCCTGGCCTCCCATCAGGCCTGCGCTGACATCCCAGGCTACCACCCCTCACTGACCTTCAGAAGCCCTTATACCATGCTCCTTACCTGGGACTCCCATCTCTTCCAGCTTAATGAACCATAAATCTTAGGGCTATGATGTCAACTAAAACTGCCCAAGATTGTTGTCACTAAGTGATGCTATAATGTGACGTTGTGCTTTACAACTGTATTACTTAGTGATGGCAATCCTGGTCCCAGTGCATTCTTCCCTATGGCCAAACTACCTCAATGTATTTCTTCATATCAATAACTTGTTTTTTTAATTCAGTGCACATTCATTTCCCATTCATTCTTAAATTTATCTCTTGTTATACTGTACAAATTCTTAAGTACCCCATTCCGACTGCATTCAATTTATTTATTTTTATCCTGAAATACTCAACTTTATATAATAAAATGGGCAGGAGCACATTCTTATATACAATGTATTATTTTCTTTCAAGAAATATTCATTCTTCATAAAAGACCACATATTATTTATTATATTTTTATCAACATTTACACTGCTTAAAATTCTTATTGCTCTACCTAGACACACAGATTCATCTATCGGTATTTGCTCTAGTTTTTTGCTGTTTATATATAATTTGCAATCATTCACTCCATTTTCCTTGTCAAGCATAATTATCTCAGTCCTCAATGCTAGTTGCATCATACAATCTAATATCTGTTGTAAATCATTTTGTTTTCAGTCAGTAACAAAGCATTGTCTGCACACACATTCATGTCTCTGTCCAATATATCTCTAACATGACTATCATAAGGATGGATGGACAGATGGACAGATAGACAGACAAACAATTATGGTCAATGCCCAGTCCATTAAACACATTACATATATAAAATAATATTGATTTCAATATTTCAATATTTTATTAAGCATGTTAACCAAAATGTTGCATATCTTACATACTCCATGACAGAATTTGGTTACATTAAAAAAAAAAAAAAAGCTACCTGAGCCTGAAAGTGTTGTAAATAAAACTGATCAGAATGACTAAGAAATTTGTTTAAATGTGTACTTAACCATGGGAGTATCATCATAAAGCAAGCAATATAGTAAGATGGGGCTAGTGGTTTTAATGGTTCCTGCTCTATCTAGGCATAGTCTAGATTCAAATTCCCCAATATCTCTCTAAAATTACACACTGGAGTACATAAGTATTATTTTTGTATTCATACATGAATACATTAAACAACCAAGGAAACATTACATAGCCTAGTCTAATTCTCAGCTCAACGTTGAACATTCATTAAACAATGCATTTATTCTTACACATATTTTATGTCCATTATATATTAATCTTGTCACATTCATTAAGTAAACTTCAATTCTATATTTGGGCAAAATATCCCACAACTGGAGCCTAGCATATACTTTCTCTAAATTAACAAAAATGCAATAAATTTTCTCACATTCATATATTTCTCCATAATCTGCTGAAAAGTGTTCCACCCAACATGTACTTCTCAAATTTTGCTTTCTACTATGTTTTATATCCTTTCAATCAGAATTCTGAGAACATCTTCCTCGGCACACATAACAAACTAACCTTGTAATAGCTTTTGCTTTCATTCTTGTAACTTTTCCTTTGTACAAGGGAACAATAAAAATATTCTTCTTAATACCATGTGGAAATGTAATCTCCACATACCAGTAGTCCTCATTTAGTGGCCATAATTGAGACAGGCATATCAGTCACTAAGTGAAATAATCAATAAAGTGAAAAGCTCCTTGACCGCAACTGTGTTTTTACGTGTTTACTTCAGGTTTCCATTCCTTTACAGTATTTGGGGGGGAGGGGGGGATATGACCTCAAACAGTGAAGAAGGTTTCCAGAAGTCAGCTCCAGAGGAAGCAGAGAAAAGGGAAAAATCTCTATTTATAGCCCTTGTTCCTCCACTCCCTCATCCTTTGGAATGCTCATTCCAGTGCTGGGATAATTAGCAAGCAGAGAATTGATGTCTGTATTTACATTCATTGCAAAAGAAAGTGTTAGAAGAGAGCATGCAGGCACACAATGGGGAATTGACGTCAAAAGAAATGCACTGGTGTGCTAGGAGCCGCTTAAAAGAAAAAAAGAAGATTTTAGCGTAAAACTGTATTTCACCATGATCTGTGTGTACTATGGCTTCCTGACCTATATCTAACATTACCACTGCCATAAAAATTACTAAACTATTTCTTCCAGCATTACCTGACTTCAGTTTCGTCCAAAATAATTTAATCATTTTATTTTTATTCCCATTCAGTCGGCTGAAGACTCCTTGTTTAACCCTTTTCATCTACTCCTAGAATATATTTTAAAATTCCATTAAAATCTTTTTGCATTTTCCCTGTTTCTTTTAATCTTAATCATTGCATTTTCAGGCTATTCTTTTTGGTACATATAAATTTTACACAATAACTTTCTCTTATTCTCATATATATCTAGAAATATAGCTTATATAAATGTATTCTTAAGTATTTACCTTACCTGAAACCCAATTCATGGCAAAATGCATTGCAATTACTACAGTTATTTTTGTCTTTTCGAGACTAGCAATTCCAGCATATGTTGGATGATACTTCCAGATTTGGCAGCCAGCATGGCGAAAGTATTCAAGAATATTTAATTCAACATATTTGGAGAATGTTTTGTTATAGAAAGCTGGTTTATGTTTTCTATCCATTTCTACCTGAATAACATATCCTGAGAAACAACTCACAATACAAATTAAAGAAATGTGAATGTTGGATTGCTACAAATATGTGCAGATTACCACACTTAAATAGAATCTCATTCACTGGAGTTTTCAAAACTCCTCAGGGCTATATAGCAAGTGGGAAAAATCCCTTATTCCTTATAATTTCTCTTAGTCTACTATTCTCTACTACTTCCAGGAACAAAATACTTCTAACTGTGCTCATGAAGATATCAAGGTTGAACGAAATGACCAGCCTCATACAAATCCAACATGATTTTTATTTTATTTATGTGTTTAATTTATTTGCTGCCTGTGGGACTACTCTACTGCTGCAGCTTGCAGCAGTAAAACTGGAGAAATGAAAAGAAGTGTAAACTTAACAGTAGTAAAGTAATGGAACAATAGAATAAACAATGGGGTAAAAAAGCAATGATAGAGTAGATAGGAGAAGAAAATATGGTTGGGTGGGGAAGCAGGGAGCAAGGGGGGAATCCATTGAAAAGAGCAGCTCACTCTGCTGTGCAAGACATATTTCTAAACTTATCTATTATCAAAATCTCTACCCAAGAAAGAGCAGAAAGCCACACAATTGGGTGTTATATGAGAAAGAAAGCTATTAAATTAGATGGGAGAGAGAAGTTCTATCAAGAGTTTCAAAAGAATATGCTGCTAAAGAATTAATTATATTAATTAAACCTAATTAATATAAATATTAATGAAACCTAATTAATATAAATATTAATGAAACCTAATTAATATAAATATTAATGAAACCTAATTAATCTAAATTGCATTTAATATTATATTGTTGTAAATTCTTGGGTTTTATAATAGTCTAAGTTGTATGTCCAATGAAATCTGTGAATGTATGAAAAGCATCCTCTTCCAGATGGTTGGACTATGCTTCCTGTAATTCTTAGCCCCTGGCTATGACAGCTAGAGGTTGATAGCAGCTGGACTCCAAAACGTACAGAAGGCTTCAAGCTATCTACATTTACTCATGTGATACTAAGGTGGAGAGATCAGAGTGAGATGTACGTATGAAAAAAGTGCAACATCTCAGTTACTGTAGAACGTTAGCTGCTATTCTGGCTGTAACTCAGCCTAAGCAATGATTTATAAAGGATTAAAAGCTGCACATCTGAAAGCATTTCAACATGAGGCAGAAATAGAAAGCAAAAGCTTAATAATATGTGAATCAGCAATGAATGAGATTTTATTATTCATACTAATGCATTTCCATTATATATAAAATGCAGAAAAGAATGCATCAAATTTCTACTTGGAAATGTACAATAATGCCAGTGGTGGGTTCCTCCGGTTTGGCCCAGTTCTGCCGAGCCGGTAGCGGTGACCATATGACATCACCGAACCGGTTCTTCCCCCCCGCCCCCCCATGTTATTCTTACCTTTTATTTGGCCTCACCCCCAATCTATTGCTGCCTCCTGAGTCCCAGCTGATGGCTAGAGGGAATAAAACTGTTTAAACTCTTGCCGCGGGGCTTCAAAGGGCCGCCCTACAGCTGATCAGTGTTAAAAGAAAACAAATGAGTAGACCGATGCCTGCAAAAATAAATGGGTAGACCAGTGCCTGCAAAAATACATGAGTAGATCAGTGCCTGAAAAAATAAATGGGTAGACCAGTGCTTGCAAAAATAAATGGGTAGATCAGTACAGCTCTGCAAGCAGTTAAAAGCCTGGTAGACCAGTACCTCTGCTAAATCCTAAATAATTGTCACATGACCATCAAGCCACACCCACAAAATAAGCCACACCCACAGAACCGGTAGTAAAAAAATTTAGAACCCACCCCTAAGTAATGCCTATATACTCTGGAAAGAAAACAAATCTTGAAGAATGAGAGAATTTACAGTTGAAGTTGTCTTACAGAGGCAATAGAAACATGATAGGGATCAACAATGAGGACCACAAAGCTCATGACTGGTACAATTTTCTTCTGATACAAAATGAAAACCATAAAAATGCAAACATTGACAGCTGCTAACAGTTTTAGCAGCATTTACCAATTTAGTCTGATTTTAACTTATTTCCTCTTACCTCAAGGGGAATAACTGGTAAATAGATATAAACAGAATTAATTATTAATCGTGACTCGTTTGGTTATCGTTTAATACATTCCTTACCTACCACTCATGCATCCCTTCATACTCTATTTAAAACTTTGCTATACCTCCATTGCATCCTCACTTATCCCTGTGCAGTGTGCATCCTCCCCAATCCATGATGCATCAACTATATACCCCTTCCCTATCCACTCTGTACCCCCATGCACCTCCCCAATCCACAGTGCCTGTCATGCACTCCCTGCAGACCTTACCCGACCCTTGCAGACTCTCCCCAACCCATGCTATGTTCCCGCACACCCTCCTAAACCCATGCTGCAGGGGTGAAATGCTCCCGGTTCGGACCAGATCGCCCGATCCAGTAGTGATGGTGGCGGGTGGTTCAGAGAACCGGTAGCAAAAATCCCTGCGTCCCCCCATGCCCAGCTGAGCTGCACGATCATCAGAGGCTTTTTTTTTTACTTTTAAAAGCATTTTTTCTACAACTTCTTCCGCCGAAAAAATGCTTTTAAAAGTAAAAAAAAAGCCTCTGATGATCACGCGGCTCAGCTGGGATGTCAGAGGCTTTTCAAAGCATTTTTTTCTGCAACCTCTTCTGGGGAAGAGGTGGTTAAAAAAATGCTTTGAAAAGGCTCTGACGATCCTAGCTGAGTTGCCTGATCGTCAGAGAGACTTTTCAAAGCATTTTTTAAAACGATCAGGCAACTCAGCTGGGATCATCAGAGAGACTTTTAAAGCATTTTTTTCTGCAACCTTTTCAGCGGAAGAGGTGGTTAAAAAAATGCTTTGAAAAGGCTCTGACGATCCCAGCTGTGTTCCTGATCGGCAGAGGTTTTTCAAAGCATTTTTTTGCATTTGCAGAAAAAATGCTTTGAAAAGTTTTTTTAAAAAAAAAAGTTGGCCACACCCACCCAATCACATTTCCCCCTCCCCACCAAGCCATGCCTACAGAACCGGTAGTAACAAATTTTACATTTTACCCCTGCCATGATGTATTGCCACACACCCCTCACATCCCCACGTACCCTCTCTGACTGGCAGTGTGCCTCTTACCCATCCCCTTGCAACCTAATGCACCCTAACTTCTTATGCTGTAGTTCTTGTATATTCCCTTGCATCCAAGCACACTGTTCCTGACCCATATTGAAATGCATTTGGACAAATGAGATCCTTCTAGATCAGAGGTGTCAAACTCAAGGCACATGGGCCGGATCTGGCCTGCAGGGTACTTAGATCTGGCCCAAGGGGCCGCCCTAGAAACAGCAAAGGACTGGCCCGCAGTGCCTCTACCAGCTAAAACAGAGCTCAGAAGGACTTCACATGCCCCTCCCGACCTCCATTTTTGCTGGCAAAGGGTTGCAGGAGGCTATTGCAGCCAAAAATGGAGATTGGGAGCCCGTTTTCAGTGGTAGAGCACTCGGGTCACCACAGGCACCCCCGACACGATTGACTTCAAGCTGGCCACGCCCACCTTGGCCACAGCCCTCAATGAAATTGAATTTGACACCCCTGTTCTAGATTTTGTGGAAGAATGCTGCATACTTAAAAGAGATTTGATATTTCCATGACATCTCTTTGAGAGAGAAAGATCATATAGTTAAGCCATTTGTCTCCAAGTTTTATGGATGGTAGTAAAGGTTTTACATATTCAGCTGAAGCCACCAACAGAATGTTTGAGTCATTAGCAATTATAGATTTTTAAAAAGACTCAAAACAATTAAAGACCAATTGGATCAAGCAGCAGCTTTTTTTCAGTGATAATTGGCATAATAAATTATATAAACATTTTCAACTAATATCAATGGACCGAGTGATCCATTTGAAAGGAAAGGGTTTTCTGAAACTAATAAAAGGTAATGTATAAAGTGAGGGGTCCTTGGTGCTCTCTGAGCTTGTTGTTTTCTTGCAGATGTTTCATTACGCAAACTAGGTAACATGATCAATGCTAGGTATGTTACTAGCACTTACGATGTTCTCTAGCTTGGGTAATGAAACATCTGCAAGAAAACAAACAAGCTCTGAGAGCACTCATTTCAACTCTGAGCTACAAATATTCTCTTTTATTGATAATATATAAATTATATATCTTCAAAAGATTTGTATTAAAATTATTAATTTATTAGAATGTAGACAATTTATGTTAAAAATCTGTGTGACGTTAGGTGGATGAAAAAATGGAATACTCATATATGTGAGAAATTTACCACTGACTCTGGAAGAAACAAATTCAAGACCCAAAAATTTTATTTTAAAGCCAAACATGGGAAAATAACAATTTTTTCAATTTATGCTCTAAATTATCATAAACAAAATCTTATGGTGTTTTTTTTCAATTTCTTCTTGAGTTCGCAGGGGAAGAAGTCTGATTCTTACAAATACCAAAAGAATCCTTTCTTTATATTTCAACGAATGTAGATCATTTAAAAGGACTTTGGCCAAAATTCCACAAAAATGTCTCACATGATATTTTGCTGTTCTGTCTCTCAAATGCACATTAGATGCCAATATCCTCTCAAAAAGAAATTTATTTATGATTTTCTTGCTCATAAAGCTTATCCAAGAATAGACTTGCGTTGGATTTTTTGCTCATTGCTTACTAACCTTATAAATGTAAAAACTGCACCGTTCACTTAGCAGATCATAATCTAATAATTGTCAGTTTACACAGAGGAACCCTTTGCCTGGAAAAGGTACAGACATAATGGTTTATCATTACAGCAAGAATATATTAAACTAAAACATCAACATAAACCAAAGAGCTTCTTCCAAGCTAGTTTAACTTTTGATGAATTCTAGCAAATCATTTACGAGAAGGTTTTTATTTCTTTAGCATCAATTAAAAAGCTGTATAAAATCAGAAGGATATATAGGTGAATGAACCAAAACTAGATATACTGTTAGCTTATCAACTGGGAAAAGCAGACGATAACAGAAATGATAACAGATGTTTCAACAATGGAGGAGATAAATCAGTTTATTAATTATTAAATAAAATATTATTCTATTATTGTACACCAAACAGACACAAAATCCAGAACAAACTGAAAAATATTTAAACATAAGACATTTCACCAAATGTATAGATCAACAAAAGGAAATTCTTAATAAACCAATTACCAAAGATAAGCAAAACGGACTGAAATTGAATAAATCTCCAGGACCTTATTGTTTTTCTGCAGTTAATACAAGACTTTCCAAGAGGTTTTGATTACACTGTTAATTAATGAATTAGTTTTAACAATTCAAGTACTTTTTTACATGATAGGAAGCTCTAAACTATTTGATTTATATAAAAGGGAATGATCCAACTGAGCCAGAATCATATAAACTAATTTCTTTGTTAAATATGCAGTAGATTACAAGATTTCTAAAGCAATATGAGCAATAAAATACAATGCAATAGATTACAAGATTTCTAAAGCAATGCAAAGAACGCAAAAGCCTTCTATCTGAATTAATATATCCTGAGCAGACTGGCTTTGTCCCAAAAGGGATAATATACTGTGTTTCCCCAAAAATAAGACCTGTCTTATATTTTTTTGAACCCCGAAATAAGCGCTTGGCCTTATTTTCGGGGAGGTCTTATTATTTTGGGGTGCATAGAGGAAACCAGAGGAAATAGCGGGGACCGGCTGCGCATGCATTCAAGTATTTTCGGGGAGGGCTTATTTTCAGGGAGGGCTTATTTTAGTACATGTGCTCAAAAGCCCGATTGGGCTTATTATCAGGAGAAGTCTTATTTTAGGGGAAACAGGGTATATCTGATATTATTCTCATATATTAAAGAGATATATGAGGATATCAGATATATTTTGAATGTAATAATAATATAAATCAAATAAATAAGAAAACAGTTGCATTTTTTCTTGATGTGGACAAAGATTCTGATAATTTATATTTCTTATATAAGACCTTTCTCTTATTTTTAAAGACATGAATTGTAATTAAAATTTTATATGGATTCAGACTATTTATAAAGAATAAAATGTTAATTGTAAATGGACTTCTGGCATCAAAATGTAAAATAATTACAAATCATTCCAATAAGTATTGATAATAAACTGATGGCAGAGACATACAGTATAATTAATTTTACATTTATTTATTTATTTGTCAGATTTACATGATCAAATAAAAGACTGAAAGTGAAGTTTAAGATTCTACAATATGCAAACAACAAGGTAGATTGGCAATACTAAACTTCAAATTGCATTATTAAGGTAGCTACTTAATATAGGTCACAGATTAGGTTATATTATCTTTTTGTGTTCTTTGAGACTTGATTTAAAGTCATTCATAGAGAAAGAAGAAAAAATATTTTCCTAGTTGATTTTGATATTAGCTTATTTGAATGATTGTCATCATAAAAGTTTTACTTTCTCATCAGAAATTTCAAGTTAGGAATGAAGAATACTAGGGTATAACATCTTTCTTTCTTTCTTTCTTTCTTTCTTTCTTTCTTTTCCTTCCTTCCTTCCTTCCTTCCTTCCTTCCTTCCTTCCTTCCTTCCTTCCTTCCTTCCTTCCTTCCTTTACTTAATTTCCCCCACTGCTCCTTTTAAGATACTTCCCCAAAAGGTTATGTCATTTTAAAGTCCTGGCAATATATCTAGTTCGTACTATGGAGATGTTTCAATGAATTCTCAGAAGAGTATGGATTAAGATTTCTAAGGTTTTATTTTCTTTTAAGTCAATAAAAATGCTATACTTCTGCTGCATTTTGATTATATCAGTGTGCAAGAAATATTTTCTTTCTGAAGATGGTAAAGGATCTTTTTTTTTCCAAAAACAAAACTCAGTTGCTACCCTGTTTCCCCCAAAATAAGATATTCCCTGATAATAAGCCCAATCGGGCTTTTGAGTGCATGGCAATAAGGCCAAGTGCTTATTTCAGGGTTCAAAAAAATATAAGACAGGGTGTTATTTTCGGGGAAACACTGTAGTATGAAATGTAGCATTCAAGTAAAAACGGAGCTGCAAACATTGCCTTTTATTTTATCCTTAAAGAAAATTTATTTCTTCAAATTATAGTATGCCTCTAAAAATGCAGAAGTGCTACGTTTCCCAGTATTTGGCCTTCAAATGACTTACAACTGCTATGCCAAACTGCAGAAAGACAGGGGCTTTGCCATTTCTCCAGTGAAAATGACAAAATCAATACACAAATGAAGAGGATTGTCTTTTACGTCAGCAGGCATTCAGGTTTTAGTGATGCTTGCAGAAAAATGGGGCAAAAAAAAATCAATCCACTGCAAAGGAACTATTACTGTATATACAGCATTAATGTGGAAATTAATACTCATATAGCATTTTCTTTGCCTAATGCAAAAGGTATTGTGATTCCAACCAATAATCACTTAAATGTGTTTTACTCTCCTTACAGTAGCAACAGGCTACCTTATGGTATCTTTGAGATATGCAAGTCTGACTACAGTACATATACAGGAGTGTTTCCCATTGATTATAAAATGTACTTCTATAACACTAAAAAAGAGAATGAGAGAGAAAGACTCTTATTTTGCTTTAACCAAACAATGGACCTTTTGTAACACTCCCAAGGGGAAAGGGAAGCAACCTAAACGATGAAACTAACATAACTGGGGGAGTTACTATGAAAGAGACCAAGCCTTGGTTTCTATATTAAGTACAATGAATTTATTTTTTATTTTCTCCTCCCCCCTTTTTTGAATTACCATTGTTTGGATCATTTATTGTTATAGTTTCAGATTTGATTGCATGAAACAAAGCCGGTTTGAAATCTATATATATAATAGCGAAATACCACTCACACATCTTCACAAAATCTCCAGAACCATAAAGCCTACAAACTTGAAATTTGCCACAGATGTTCTTCTCGGCTTCTAGGTGCTCACTAAGAAAGGATTTTTCAAAATGACCATCAGAGCATTAGTATTTCCTGTATTATGATTAACACGTTCTGATGCTAAGGAGTTCTACTCCCCCTCTCCCCCTCCCCCTGAAAAGAAATCTGTTCCAAATGCAAGCAACACAAGCAGAGGAGAAGAGTTTCAGTTTTACTTTCACAGCAGCAACCAGGGGATAGGATAGGGGAGGTTTCTGTGGGGCAAGCCTGAGGGAGAGAAGGGGATAGGATAGGGGAGGCTTCTGTGGGGCAAGGCTGAGGGAGAGAAGGGGAGAGGCTGATCGTAACTACTCATTAATTTTCAAGCTGTGTAGATTTATCAAGCCCGATCACATAGTTTCGTAGCGGAGTACGGGTATTCAGCTAGTACAAGCCCAACTATGACGTTTTTCTGATTTAAAAAAAAAATAAATGGGATGTAAATTGCCTATACTTTGTACCCTTGTAACAAACCCAAATAAACGTTGTAATGGCCATATTAACAGAAAATACGTTATTATTCTAGCCATTGGTGGAGAAGTGGTTAGAATGCAGTACTGCAGGCAAACTCTGCCCACAGTCTAGAGTTTGATCCTGATTGGCTCAAGGTTGACTCAGCCTTCCATCCTTCCGTGGTCGGTAAAATGAGGACTCAGATTGTTGGGGGCAATATGCTGATATTGTAAGCCACTATGGAGCAGTATATAAGTCTAAGTGCTATTGCTATTTACACACCATACCCTGAAAACTGCCTGCTATCCAGTCTCAGTTCCAGAGGATCCCACTGCATGATACAAGATAAACCCAGGGGTGGGATTCTACTGGTTTGGACCGGTTCGGGTGAACCAGTAGTTCCAATGATCAGCTGGGAGCAAACTGGTTCACTCCGACGATCAGCTGAGCCTGCCCGCCTGCCCCTGCACTTTACTTACCTTTACCTTCACAGCTGATTAGCGTGGCAGAGCGGATTGCCGCACCTCAGCTGTTTTAATTCCCTAGCACTAACACGGAAGGTGATTTTTTGTTGAAATGTGCATATGCGCACAGCACGTTCACTGAACCGGTTGTTAAACCAGAAGGATCCCACCACTGGATAAACCCTACCACCAAGTAAAATATATCCTTAAGCATGAAAGGCATGATGGGCTAGTCCCTCTCTTTCTGTCTAATTCACCTCACAGGATTGTTGTTGTGGGGAAAATAGGAAGAGAAAGGAGTATTGTGTGTGTTCTCCATCTTGATTTTTTTAGAAATATGATAAAGGTAGGATATAAATAAAATAAAATTATTTAAATTAAATCAGCAAGAATCCCTAATAGAAAATCACGTAAGTGATTAAACGCATGATCAGGCTCCAAATGCTACATTTTTAACATAAGAAAAAAAGTTAGTGTTGAGCTAGAGCCAAAAGGCTCGGGATGAATCAGGTGTTAGCCAGTCTTTGGGGGAATGATATTCCAAAATCAAGGTGCCACTAAAGTATCTGCCATATCTCCACTTCACATAATTATCCTAGCCAAGGGACACTAAGAGTCCCACTCTGTGTATATCTTAAAATAACAGCAGATACATCCTAGAAGTGCTTCTAAGTACTGATGTCCCAAACTGTTAAAGATCCTCAACATCATCCATGAAAAGTTGAAATCCAGGAGAAAACATACAGCTGGTCTTGGAAGAATGTTATGGGTGTTGTTGCACTCTGTTTAGTTGCAATCTCCAAACTACTTTCAACTATAACTACGAGGAAGAATTTTAGCACTTGCATCAGAAGGAAGACATGACTGTGAACTACAAGTGCAGATGCTTTTTTTTAATGCTTCCTTAAATAACACTTTTTAAAGTACTGCTGAGGTTGTTATATTCTGTTTGAAGAAATTTTGCAGAGGGAAACAAAGTTGGCTTTGAAGAAAATATGTGGCCACCATTAGTAAAACATGAGCTTAGTTCAGGAAAACAGACTTTACTTTCTTTGGAATAGGAGGAAAAGAAGGGAAAATGCTGTCAGGCTTTCATGTTTATATTTTTTATAGTCTATTTCAACAAGTTGGAGAATTAATATGTCTTGTGCTACGTATTTGTTTCTTGACCTGGCTTATCTTAATGCTATCTAAATAGGGTATTTATTTCACAGCCCTTTAGGATAGTCATGCTGCTTGGGGAAGAAAAGTATGTTTTATCCACAGTAGATAAACATTTACAAAAGAATGTTTTTTCTATCCTTACTTTTTAAAAGCCATTTCCTACAAATTGCTGTTTTTTTCAGTTTCTTGCTGAAATTTGACTAAAATTAAAACCATTCTGGTTTAGGTTCTACCTGACACGAATATAATTTAAAAGCAGTAAATGTTGAAACCTCAGCTAATGCTCTGTTGAACAAAGAACATCTTTTAAATAACTTTCCCCAATCTGGAACTCTTTAGAAATGTTGGATCAGTCGTCATAATTTCAATGACCAAATTGACTGGAGAAGACAAATCTAAAAGTATAAATCTGCTTCAGAATCACTGCATTTCAAAGGCTTTGTCCTTTGCTAAGATTTTACAGGTATCCACTGCCTGTGTCAAGATATAATTAGAAGAATGCAACTAGGAATAAGGTGAGCTATTATGAAACATCCATGTTAGCAACAACCTTTACAATATTTTTTTAAATAGAGAGGAGGAACTACAACAACTCCATTAGGAGATGCCCTATTCCAACAATAGTAATTCAGTTCAACCCTTCTAGGTTCCCCCCCTCCAAAAATGTGGAACAGCAGTTGTAATTCATCACCCATTCTAAGACCGTAAACTGGGCCAGCCATTTTGGTGTAACCTGAACACTACAGGTTTAATTGCCAATCTTACTATAAAGCACAGCTGCTAAGATGATGATAAAAAAATAGTAACACAATATTAATTTCATGGCTTTGTATGACAAAACTAATAATAGAAAACATAATCCAGCTTTACCGTTGACTAAACAATATTGCCTTTCATAAGTATCAGCAACAAGCAGGCATCAAGGCCAAACTGAATCCACTTATACTTACCGGCAATCAAAAGCAGCAATAGAGGTGTGTACATCCACAGACGTGTGTCCAAAGAATTATGACCCAGATTTAATAAGTCATTCAAACTCCACTCTCTGAAAGTCCATGACTGGACAAGTGGAATGATATATGGAAGAAATGGACCAATGACACAAAAACTGTTTTACATTCTTTGCCCTCGCTACATTTTGTAGCAAAAAGCAGATGAGTAGGAAGTTTATAATTACTTACAATTACTCATTATGCATTGTGTGTAGTCCAATCCATTTTATAATTCTACAGACATGCATATTCTTACCTATACTATGTATAAAATGTCTTGGTAAACGAACAATTTAGGTTAGTGGTCCTTAAACTGGGAAGTAATTCCTCCCAGGGGTGTAATTTGGGCATATTGTGGAAATAATGGGGCAACTTGTAATTGCTTGATAGTGCATCAAGGATCCATTTTGGAACTGCTGCCATCAAGAAGCTGGTGTGAAATAACAAGAGTTTGGTTTTTTTGTGGGCATAATGACATAATTTGAGACCAGGAAAATATTAATTGGGTCAAACAGTGTAAGAACTACTGACTCAGGCTGGGTATATGTTGTAAATCAAGCTCCTAAAGAAACACCAAACATCGGATTCCAGGAGTTTTATACAGCTTGTTATGAGACTGAGATCAGAATCGAATAATTTTCAAGGAATTTTCTCTTTATTAATAATCACTTTAATGATCTGGAATCAATTGATATTTATATTGATACACAAATGAACTGCTTTCTAGCAGGTCATTAAAATATGTATATAAAGACATCCTTTTGCCATGAATATTTTTGTACACTTTATTTCACCTGTCTCTGAAGCAATTTCATATGCCAGCAGAAATACAATCCAAATCTAACTGAATGAAGTGTAAAACCTGTGATTTCAGTGCCAAACTCATCAGGATTTGAGGAAGAAAAGCAGATGGTTTAAAAATGTGAAAATGTGTCCAATCCTCTCCATTTTTCTGTGTAATACTAAATATTCAACACTGATATTTATTAACCTACCAATAGAAGAGAATATACCCTATTATTCTAAACTTAGGATCCAAAAACATATTTACATTATGAGGTGTATTTAAAGTTTAAGTTTAAATAACTAGGGCAGAAGACAGGTTTTGGGGGGTTTTCCCCCTCAATATGTCTTTAGGTATCAGCAGTGCTGAAATGTTTGTTCTTCCAAAACATTTGAACTTTATTTTCCATATCATTATTCTTCTGAACATCATTTTCTCCATTATTTATCTGTTATTTTGATTATATATTCACTTCATGGATAAGCAATTAGCTATGTTCAGTACTAAATGATATTTTAAAAAATAACAATTGCTATTAATTTTTAATATTATGAGATTAACAATGATCTGATTGGCAACATCTGTTGCTCACTTGTTTGTTCAATACTGAAGAGTCCTTCTAAGCCTCTTCATTTTTTATACACAATATTTTCTCTTGTTTAGATAACTGTCAATTCTAATATATCTATAAGGGGTTAGAATATAAAATTGTGGCATATTAAAAATTGCCAGTTGAGAAAAAAATAAAGCTTTTTCTTTGATTATATAAAAACAACATTCATATGTGAAACGCAGGGCACATAGAAAATATTGGCTTTTCCAGGAGTACAATAGATCAAATGAAAGTTACTACAATAAGCAACGGCATCAAGACTAGAAATTCTTAATAATTAATCAAAGAGAAGAACCGTGTTACACAAAAGCGAAAAGGCAGCCTTTCACTGGTTCACTAGGGGTTCTGTGAATTTGTAAAAAAAACATTGCTTTTTAAACACTGTTTTTTAAACTTAATACATTGTGCAATGCTACGGTAGCTGTAGAGATTTTTTTTATGCAGGGCTTTCTTGAGAACTGAACATTATATTTCAAGGTTTCCTCCAGGATAAAAGAGTTGAGAAAGACTGAACAAAGGTGTGTTCTGACGTAATAGTTTCTGCTCACTTGATTTTGAATCTTTATGTGTTCATTCTAGCCTTCTTTCTTTTGTCCTTTCTGGCACTTCATATAATATTAGGCTGAGATACCATTTGCTTCACAGAGCCTTGAGTCTCACATTATCTATCACTGTGATGGCAAATCCTGTCAAGAATATATGAAAAATTGAGTAAGAAAAAATGTAATGCAGTGGGGGGGGGATCAGAATGACCCTCAGATGAAACATTGTGCATAACATTCTACATGGGATAGAGAAGATAAATTTAGGTCCCAGGGAGAGTTATATACAATGCTGGCTCCTATTTTTTTTTAAAAAAAAAAAGTCCAAAGAAGACACGGAAAAAATAAGGTAGATTTTGTCTGGAGAAGGCAAAATGTTTGCCAATGCAGTTCATGCAGTAGTGGATGGATATACCGAGGCACACTCAAAACTACTCATGCTGCTGTATCCTGGACTAGCCATAGATTCTGAGTTGTCCATAAGTGCACTCTCATGTGGAGCGTGTTACACTAATTCAAGCAAGGGTTCACCGAAGTGTGGATGACCATGAGCAAGGCCTCCAGATTCAGGAAGAGCTATAACTGACACACAAGAAGGATATGTGCAAAGGCCCTCCTAACCATGACTGTCAGCTACCCCTCAAGCTGGAACTATGAGTCTATGAGGACCCTCAGATTGCATACCATTTTTGATTAGGGAGTATGGCCACATCCAGAATTAGAGATGAAAAATCTGTGGAACTGCTTACTCAGTTTCATCAGGTTTATGACTGAATCTATTCCTCTCTATCTAGATTCTCATTGTCTCCAGATACAGAGATGAAACACACTGACAGTATCACTTGGATGACCAGGGGTCGAGATGTATCATATTGATGATACCTAAACCCAAGTTACTGGATGGACTTTCCTAGTAGTTTCATGTTCAATAGGAAAGTGTCAAATTCTGTAAAATTACTATAAAGTAAAGGCATAGGGTTAGATCCATAACAATATTCAAAAGAACACTCAATAAACAAAACAAAAAATACCCGGCTTCCTTTTTCTGACCACTCTGAGATTTCTTCAAATCTGTGATTATTTAATATTTCATTTATCCCTGAGTGTATTGAGAGTAAGTGTGAGCTGGCTCGTAGTAACAATCTATAAGATAAAGGGTTAATTCTTATTCTTACAGGTATCATCAGCACACAAGAAGAATATGTGCAAATGCCCTCCAAACCACGACTGTCATCTATCCTTTCAGACAAAGAATTCATAACATGTTCAAGCAGCACTACACAACTATTATATCATTTAACTTGTTCAATTATTTTCTAGGAAAAAAAAGATGTTAGAACTATCAGTTTCATTTACAAATCTGTGGGTGGCTATGGCAGCAAAGAGGTACAAAAAAATGAACTCTTTGCTACCATTTCTAGTCATCCTGGTTATGGTAGTTCTACAGAAGTAATAGTAGGAAAAATGGGAGTTAAAATGAAAACTAAATTCATGGAATGCAACCGTTTGAAAGGGTCCACTAAGACTATCATACCAATTGCCTATTTGGCTGCAGAACTTTAAAATAAAGCATCCATGAGAGAAAGCTGACTAACTCCATCTGACTATATCCAGTAAAGTGGAACCCTCCACCTCTCCAGTTAATTGTTTCATTTCCTGCTCTTTCCTTATTAACTGCTCCAAATGTTTGGCTATTATCCTCCCAGCATTAAACATCTACTTTACTGTAATTTAAATATATTATTTTATTCCTGCCCTCTGGAGCAATAGACAATAGTCTTTATTTTCTATGATGTCATGTCCATAGGACACCACAGAAAAAGTGAGGAAAATGACAAAATATGTATCACAGTGGAAACTCTGCATGTTGAGAACCTGACAGTTACCCTATAAAGGTGAATGAAACTTGTGGGATGATTTCACAAGATGTTTTATTACTTTGATTTAACATTGATTAGGAACAGATGCCTATGGTAATTTCTTTTCCCACTTTTTTCTTCTCAAAACAAAATATTCTTAAATGGTTGAATTTCTCTTGTAAAAACTGAAACTTGGTTTCATTTCCTGATCATACCTGTTCCTTTTTAGTATTATCACCAGACCAGATCCTATACATCCTATACATTTGAATTAGACTTCTGTGATCTAAGTAAAGTATTTTGGTATTTGCCTATTAAATTATTTTCTATATTTTAACTATTGTATTTAGTTGTGTCATAAGTTCCCCATGGTAGAAACTTAACATCACTAATAATTCAGTCCTCCATACCTGTTGGGCAACAACTCCCACTATTGTATCTAGAGTTCTAGTTCAATGCATTGAAAGGACACTAAATTGAGATAGATTTTTGCAATCCAAGCACTATCTGGCTACCTGCAAGAAATTAATACAGTAATCACAATGGAGACATAGTTTAACATATAAGAAGTGAGTGCACTGATGTTTGGATTGAACAGTCCACAATGAAGATCCAAATTTGGTATTTCTTTTGCCATTGTAATCAACATTTTATTATTGGAAAACAGTTATTTTTGGTGGAAATTTTTTGAGCACAATTCCTTTCCCTGATATAAAATAATTCCATATTTTTTGATAGAGAAGCTCATATTTGCTTGATGTAGCAGTATTTGTCCTTTTTAGTTAAACCAAACACTTTTTAATAAATATAATGCAACTTGTTGCATACAATAGGCATAGAAGTAAATCCACAGGTTTACTTTTAAGCAAGAAGAAAAAAGCTGTAAAACTGATCAAGCACTCAGCTTGCAGGAGAAGAAAGTAGTTTTGATAAATTATCATTTACAGCAGTTTCCTTCCATAGTGAATCTCTGACTAAGATCTAAGTCCATAGCTCTTTGTGTTAAAAGCAGCTGAATAATTGGAGACAAATGAGTCTTGATATAGTTCCAAAACCAGAATGGCACACAGTGTTTTATAGGGTTGGGTTAAATCAGTGACTTTACTCTTTTAGATGAAAAGCTGAGACCTAACGATAAACCTTATAAAAGATGAACATATGGCAGAACAGATTTAATAAATATTGTAACGTGCCCCAGATCTTAATCACAAGTATTTTGTAATCCATCTGTTCCTTCTGTCTCTTAAATCAGGAGCTCTACATTACAGTGAGACTGTCAGTCAGTAAATCGGTGTGTTTACATTTCATATTGCTTCCCACAATTTTATCTATTAGAATTGTAAATAGAATAAGAATAACTAGTTCCATACAAGTAATTTCACATACTAGTCAGCCTTCTAACTACCATAAGTCTAAATTTACAAGTACAACTAAGAAAACAAATAGACCATCGAACAAATTTTTTTTGATTAAAATCGGATTTTTTTTATTTTTATCAAATTTATTTTAATAAAAAACTTTTGGGGTAAAAATCTATCGTAAGATAGTTTTCTATTTAAGATACATAAATAATTTAGTTTATTCAGCATGAAATGGAGCTTAGTTATGTAGCATGAGGCTGTATAATCTGCAACACTGAGACTATTGGTGAGTCAATAGTGGGTCAAAGGAGTAGCAGAGATGACAGTTGCTCTTTAAAAATTATGATTTAAATCGAGTTGATTTAAATCAAGCCTTTTTACTAGTGATTTAAATCATTATTTAAATTGTGATTTAAATCAACTCGATTTAAATCAAATCCACCCTGGAACAAATCAACCCAGAGTTCGTACTTGAGGATTAAATGACTAGGCTCTAATTATTCTACTTTGGACACATTGTGCCAAGATCTACCTCTCTAGAGAAGACTCTAATACTGGGAGAAAGAGAAGGAAAGACAAGAGAATTACTAGCAGCAAGGTGGATGGACTCAGTTACAATGGTGATGAGTGCACCATTGGAAGACCTGAAAGAACAGGTTAAGGCTAGATCACCTTGAAGAAAATGTAGCTATGTGATTGCTAAGAATTGGAAACAACTTTATTAACACATAATCAATCAATCAAATTTACACTACCTGTATTTATGAAAACAAACTATATTTGGGAATGAAAATGACTTAATATAGGTTACTAAATAATAAGAAGCCAAAATTAAACATGTTCTGGATGGTGATTTACAGAAAAATCATGATGTAGCCCCTCCACTCCCATTACTATAAAGGCAATCTACGTAAAAGCCATTTATTCTAGCCAACTAATTTGTCTGTTCTACATAAAAAAGTATTTTTATTGATCACATTTAATTTATTGCCAATCAATTCTAGAGGTATAGTATAATAATACCCCTTAACAAGACTGCCTTTTTTTCCTGCTAGTCAGCTTCTTGTATTTAGTAGCACTGTCCTATATACTAACCTGGGCACTTCCACCTAATAATGTCTTTATTAATCAGTCTCTGTGTCAATCACATAAAGGAAACCTGTTTTTTTTCTACAAATGGATTTGTCTGTACAAATAACCAGGAGGATTATTAAATTCTGGCAATGACTAATTTGGTAAGAATTCACAGGGCCAATGAAAACATCTACATAATGTACAAAGCAGTTTAAAAAAGCAAATACCATGTTAAGGAATATTAGACCAAGGACTAAAAATTAGTTCTGTGCAATGTTTTGGATTCCATTTCAAAAGGGAAATGTGAATTTATCTGCACCTCTTTAAAGCAGCCAAATCTTTTCCCAGGATATTTTAGCTGCAGAGCGCAGTATGTGATCCTGGGAATAGAGATGGCTGCTTTCAAAAGTTGCAGTCAAGGGCATAGATATCTCTCTTGATGCTGCTGATCATGTTGATGTGAGAACACTACCTGTGCATTGTGACATCAGGATATGAACTCTACCCTTTCGTATTTGCATCATGATACGGCATGTAACGGTGCAGCTTAAGTTGCAATGGATGTTTTGTCCCTTATTTTCTTTAGATGCCTACAGACAAGAGTTCTCTATTTACACTCCCCTATTTTCCAATGCATATTTTCCAAATTATTTATGAAATGATACATAGCAATATTAAGAGTAAAACAGTCAAAACCAAAATGTTTTCACATAAATCCATGATGTTCCCTTTAAATACTATGCACCGGCCAAACTATCCCATCCCTACAGCTGGAATAAATACAAATGAATGCAATCAGAAGGGCAAATTGAGCCTTTTATTTTTACATAATGGTTATTACATGCATGTTGTCATTTTGGCATCACTGTGGTTCGCTTTTGGATACACTGATAGGCACCTTCATGGGTCCAAAATTACTATTATCTAGAGATCCAGCTGGACTTAAACAAGTGATCAGAAGCGCATTTATTTGAGGGATGGCAAGGCTATAACGGTTATTAATCAAGAAACCGATTAGGTTTAGCAGTCAAAGCAAGAATAAACTTCTCAATACTAATTGCTGAAGAATAAAATAAGACTACTTGTGTTTTGCTTCAGCCTCTAGTTGGCCATTGAGGAAAAAATATGCATGACTTATCTTGAGTCTTTAATTTAATCCACACAGGATTCTTTGGCCATAAATTATTACACAACTGCTGCCATCTATCTCTCACTCATCTGAATCCTTTAATCACACACATATAAGCACAAAGGAACCACTCTTTCGGCTACTCTGACTGCAAACAACCTTCTCTCACAGCACGTTGTATTTATACATGAACGTATATTTAAACATAAATACGAAATCTCTTTGCTCCCAACTCGCCACAAAACATGTGTAACAGCTCCTAGATAACCGGCACCAGGGGGAGATCTCTTGCATTTCTGCAAGATATTATGCTTTCATCTAAACAGATTTCTTCCCACGCTGCCCTTCTGGATAACTACAGTATGAATTTAAGCAGGATTTTGTTTTGGTGGTGTTGGTTTTTTTTTTTTTTACCGTCTAAACCGGAGACCTTAGTTTTATAAAGTTATTCTGTTATGGTTATCGAGTCGCCAAGAGGGCTGCTGAAATGCCAGCCGTACCTGGTAAACGTCGGGCATGTTGACGGTCTCACCGTGCTCGGCCACATAACCGACGGTGCCTTTGCCCCAGAGCAGCTGCATCTCGTTGGAGTTCTCCGTGCTGTAGCAAGGCAGGACGGGGGCGCCGCCGTGCACGTCGAAGACCTTAGAGACCAAGCTCTTCTTGCCGCCGCCGCCGCCGCCTTCCACCAGGAAAAGGGAGCCCCTCTCGGCGTCCACCATAAGGCAGACGAAGATGAGGATCTTGTAGCTGAGGGCGCTGAGGTCCAAGTCGTTGGAAATGTCCTTGACGAGCTCCAGAAAGAACTGCCGCTCGTTGTGCTGCTTCAGGTAGCGCTTGTAGTCCAAAGCGGTGGGCGGGTACTGAGGCAGGTTGACCCGGGACTCGAGCAGGGCGCTGAGCAGGTGCGCCGTGCTGGGCGGCAGGGAGCTGGCCTTCCTCAGCAGCGCCCTTCTCCTCGCGCTGCTCAGCGGCTCCTGAGCCCTGGCGTGGAGGTGCTCGTCGTAAGTCAGGTTCACGTGGATCGCCTTGGAGCGCGCGAAACTTTTCCTCAGCTCTTTCTGGGACCCTCGGTGTTGCAGCAGCCCGCCGGCCGTCGGCTCCGGGCCGGGGGAGACTGTGGACGAGGAACTGCTCCGCGGCGAGAGACCGTTGTGGTGTCTGCTTGGCTGCTTTACCGCCCCGCCGTCGCCGAAGTCAGGCGATCCCGCGGGAGCTCCTTTACTAAGGAAGGCGGTTCTCCTCTTCAGCCACTTCTCCACCAGCTCCGGGTGTCTGTCTAAGAAACCTTCCACCGTGGCGGAGTCCAAGCCGGCAGGGTTTGCCATGATCCCGGTAGCCTCGCCTTGCCCCCACCCGAAGGAACTTTCGGCGCTACTTATGCCTCATGCCGCAATCTCCGTTGATCACAAAAGCGGTGGGAAATCTAAGCCACTAATTCCCACGTCCCGAGAAGGCACCAAAGCTGGTTACAAGGCATTAAGCCCTCGCGCGGTACATCCGAAGCCGTCCGGGGCGCTCCGCCGAATGAAGAAACTCAGCGTTGAGCTCTGCGTCTTGTTGGCCAATGCTCTGCTTTTTCCCTCCATTTCCTGTTAATTTTGCTAGCGATCTGCCTCTTCCCTGGTCTCTGCAAGCTCGTCTCTTTTACTTCGGCTTCTCCATATTCCACCCAAGCGCAAGCGCTCGCATAAACGCACACCCCGTTTTGCTTCCCGCGTCCGGGTGTTTCTTGCGGACTTCTGCCGTCCCTCCGGTCCCAATTACCCAACCGGAGCTGCCGCGGATTCTCAGGGGACGGCTGTTAAAAAGCCCTTGCTAACTATACTGCTCCTGCCGGCGACGGCGGCTGCGTAACCCGGCCAGAGCAGAGCGTTGAAGAAACGAGGGAGGAGAGGGGAGAGGGGAGGAGGGCGCACGGGCTGAGCGAGGGAGGGGAAGAGATACAAAGCAGAAGCCGGCGGCGAAAGAGGCAGCGCCTTCTCTTCTGCCTGGAGGCGTTTTTGTGCTGGAATTCAGGCAGCAGCAGAATGAATGAAGGCGTCAAAGGGGAGGGGCGGACATCGATCGCTCTCTCTCTCCCCCCCCCTCATTCCGATCTTCTCATAAAGCCAAAACGGAGATTGCACCAGCGTGGTACATACAGTATATTGGCTAATGGCTCTCGACGTATTCCAAGTCTTCCTTTAAAACGATGGAGCTCGGCGATAGATGCCGCTGGGCTGAAGATGGAGTTGTACCGGGGTGAGGGGCAAGGTGGGGGACAAGAGACGAAATATTTTGAAATGCGGGTGAAAGAATATGGGTAGAGATGGTAGGGCTGTGTGCGCGCGCGCTTCTGTGATTTGTAACTAAGGCGCGCGCGTTTATGTTTGAGGCTGTGAGTTTGTCGGGGCATAAGTTAGGGGGAGGGAAAGCCGAGGGATTTCACACCCGTTTTAAATACAATTATGAAGACTTCGGCCTTGTTGTTTTTAATGGAATGGTTCCAAATAGGACAACTCCCCCCCCCCACTCCGCCCTCTTATGTTTCCATTAATATTTAAAATTCTCTGTATGTAGGATGTTTCAAAGGAACGCAGAAGCTTTGGCAAGCTGTGGGTTAACAGCTGTAGCTTGTTGCCCTCTCCTTACTTTCTTGTAACCCTGTGTGTGATTCCATCCTTCAGTGCAGACATCACTCATAAGAAATGGATCCTTCTGTAGCAGGGAACTCTTGGTAGGTCAGCTCAAAAATAACCCCACTAAATGAAATGGGATTCCATTCAAGAAAGCAGGCGTGGGCTTCCATTCTGATTTATATGGGTTTTTTATTATTATTATTACTCTTTAGAATGAATGCCTCCTGCACAAAATGACTTACTGATAAATATCACTGCCTCTTTTTCCCCTAAAAGAGAAAGCAGCGGCAAGGCAAGATCTTGACTTTCTCTTCAGTTCTCACAAATACCTAAGGATAATGACAAAAACCCAGAGTCAGGGACAGCTGACTGCTTGTACAACTGGGTGCTCCCCCAAATGGTTAAGCACGTGGTTGCCTTTCCACAGAAATGTGCCAGTGCTAAGGTCTGGTGGAAGAACTGCAAACATGCAGTTTCCGTGCCTCCTCTCGCAGTGAGACAAAAATCTGGGCAGCTTCCATTGAGATGGACTGACGTGGAGCTATTCTTATCCACACGTGGAGAAGCACATTTCATAGCTAAATTGAAGTTATGGATCTCAGCATGTGAGGATGCAGGGACATGAATGAAAGCAGTTTCAAATATTCATGAATGAGATGTCAGGCCTTCTCCACGGGCGCCCAGTACACAGCAAGCCTTTAGTTCAAATATCTAAGAACTCAACATGCTTGGAAGGGAAAGAAAATAAGCTTGAAGCTCACCGGGAACTGTTTTTGTGCTAAAGCTCAATCCCAGAACGGGTTGTTATATTAAGCAAATAGTATGTGTGCAGAGTTCCTTTCTCAGAATTTTCACCAATGATTGTAGAATTAGATTCCACACTTGACCAAAGAAATAGGTTCACAAAGCAGATTGAGCTCCAGATGTTTTAAAATGATAAACTTGAAGACAGATCCAAAAAGTTGAAGAGATCAAAGATGGACATATGGAACTTGATGAAGCTTAGCTGATCCTTAATGGAGGAGCATAGAGCAGCATACAAACTTGGTCAGTAACAGTAATTGAAATGAACAAAAGAATGGTCACTTCGAAAACTGTGACCTAAATATCTGTCCCAGATTATATAGCTGAATCAAGCAAAACGGATGCAAGAAAGGAGCACGAAATAAATACCAGCTTCTCAGCACTGTAATATTTGTGATTTCACTGCAATCAGATTTAACTTGGATCTATATATCTTCCCTATTTATATTGCTAAGAATCATTTCCATTTTGCTTGCTTGGCTAGCTCACTTGCTCACTGCAAGATGATGGGCTTGCAAAGTAACCCCCTCTCCAACTGTTCGCTTTTCCTGGGGAAGTAGGATAGCAGGAGCTGCAAAGCCTCCAGAAGGTTGCTGGCACAATCAGGGGGTTCCTTTTTAAGCGTGCACCACGTGGGAAGAAATTCCAAATGGGCTCTGCTGGTAAATTTTGTATGCCACCATATGCCAAGAGCCCTTCTGCAAGAGTAGGCCCATTTCATCCTATTCTTTTCTCACCAGGATCATTTTTCCCTCATCAGGGTCATTTTTCCCATCAATAGGTGTTCAAGTGTTCTTCTGTCATCTTTGGCATAGACAGAAAAACTACTTTGGTATGGAATTGACTGTCCCCCGTTGCTGATTCTGATCAGGTCTCTATTCTCTCTGTTCCCAATCACTCTCACACAATTTCCCTCCAGGATAGTGGATGACAAAGCTTAATGGATTTTATATGCCCTAGATAGTTTTAGAATAAGGCAGAAAGCAGCTATGCACAGCTAAAGGTGCCTCGGTTATGTGTTGGGGATCAGCTAAAGAGGATCCTTTATCCTGAGGATACAGCAGAAAAAAGCAGTTGCCAAGAGATGTTTGTGGTGTAAATGATGAAAGGCAATTTATTGATAATATGTTCAGGAAAACCAGATACTGTTGCTCCTGCTCTGGGACATTTTAAGAATCTGAGGCACCCAGAAGAAGATTTATTTTGGAATTAGGATGTGATTGTCTCTTATCCTCAGAGCAGGTTAGTTGCCTAAGCCATTATGTGAACTGCTTATCTAAAGTTTGGATTACAATAAATCTTTTTCAGCTTTCCCTCGCCTAATGCTTTGTTGTCACCTTGGACCTTTAATTTAGTCATTATCTCTGATTATGGTAGCAAAGTTATAGGTACTTGTTGGACAGTGGATTTCAAGAACACCTAGTTACTGAATGTAGTTTTACTAAGGGAAACGTGCGCCCCCCCCCACTAATTTCAATACAACTTTTTCCCTTTACAGTATATTTGGAAATTAAATAACTAACCTGCGATGCATGGTCTTTGGAAATCTTTTATGATCTCTTGTCTCAAATTCCATTTATCATAATGTTTTTGCTTCTCTCTTTGCTGCAAAACATGTTCGTATGGCTATAGCAGGAATCTATGCTTTGTCATAGAAAGGCTATTATTCAGACCGGAAATAGGCATGCTTAAATTAGTTGATTTAAATGGACTTAGATGTGTCTAATTCAATATAGAACTGGCAGGCTCGTAATGTTTTGTAAATGCACATTAGGAAACAGGAATACTGATCTTCATCCATGCTCCAAATATTTAGAATTAGAAAAGAATTGGACAAACAGGACTATTTTACCAGGATAGTCACTTGTTCCAATGATTTCACCAAAAAAACCCTGCTCTGAATAAAAATAAAATAAGTTGAAATGTACAGATTCTCTGCATGTAAAGTAAATGTGTAGGTGTTACTGGGCGACCTGTAAGGTGCCTTGTATTCCCCTTCCTTCTGCAATTCTTGTCAGACTTCGGAAATAAGATGGTCAGTCATATATATCTGTACACTGTACACTTCCATAGACGTAGGACTTTTGGTTGGAGATAGTAATGGGAGCTCATGTCTCTCCTTTTCTGATTATTTTCTTCTTGAACTACGTTTAATCCTGTACTGCCTCTACAATATTTCATCAATCTGGTAAATTAAGGATGTTTATATTGTAATATTTCACCATAGCTGATTGCTTTGCTCTTATTATGTCAACTAAAGCCAAGAAATTTTCTATTGCAGCTCCAGCTGTGTCATCCCATCTGTTCTTTCAAAAGCAGATCTTCCAGACAATTTATAATTTTATGTTGCAGGAAATCCTGAGTCTGTCTCTTTTCTTCAAACAACAACTACAGAGACTAATAACACCCTTAAGCAGATCCAAGACAAAGTCTCTAACCAAAAATGAAAGCCCATTGTGAAAAATTGCATTAACTTCCTGGCATCTCAGCTACACAGAACAGAAAAAAGTTTTGTGATTGGCGTTAAGAATTTTCCTAAATCAAATTTGCTTGACAGAATTAATGGAGAATTTTTCTTCTTTTTCTGATGATTTATCAGACAGCTGTCGTGTCCTGGGGTCATTGAGAACCATCAGGTCATTGAGACCTACTGATTAGCAAAGTCAACGGGGAATCCAGATTCACTTCACAATCATGTTACTAACTTAACAAATGCAATGATTCACTTAACAACTGTGTCAAGAAAAGGCGTGAAATGGGGCAAACTCACTTAACAAATGTTTCACTTAGCAACAAAACAAGTTTGAGGCTCAGTTGTGGTTGTAGCTTGAAGACTACCTGTCCTTATGCCCTGAACCTGCATTTATGGCCATTGCAATGACCCTGCAGTCACATGATCAAAATTCGGACTCTTGGCAGGCTGCCTGCTCTTACAACCTTTTGGGGGAGGAAGGGAGAATGTATTTATTTATTTTTACAGTGGTGTTATCCTGTGTGTTTTTACTTATATCGATCAGTTTTTCTCTGACCTGAAAACTTTTTTAAAAAAGGAAGCTGAACTGCATGTTATTTTAAAGGTAGACATTATACAGCCCTACTTGCAATACCACTGAGTACTCTCCCTACCTAGTTATCTTCCTCTTCAGTTTGGAGAGGAGCAGGTATGGCTTTATTGTAAGCTGAGAAGGCAATGTGTGATTTGGAGGTGCTATGGCCTGCAGAGTGCAGGGTGGCAGGGGTAGGTGGCGCTACCCACCATGGCACTGGGATAGCTGGCTATGGTGCAGGGCGGCAATCTTTGGTAGCACTGGCAGTACTGGAGCTGAACTAGAGTCCTGGGGGTAATGGCAGCTGGCTGAGATTGCTGAAGCCCTGGGCCTCTACTTCAGCTCCAGTGCTGCTGGTGCCACCATTGCCAATGAATATCAGTTGGGAAAAGACCCACAGGAGCTAACTTTTTATAGACTGATTTCACCTCTTGATGTGGATTATAAATCATATGCAAAAAATACTGGCAAATTTATAAGTAGATCTATTGTAAATATGATTATTTAAAGTTTGAACCGTTCTTTTAGATCAAACTGATTTTATTCCAAAAAGAAATATATATTTATACCTATTAAGAAAAGTTAAATATCACACATTTTAGAGAAGTAAATATGACTCCTTCAGTTAAATATTCACTGGATATATTGAAGGTATTGAATTCTCAGGAGGGGGCTTACTTTTATAGCAGGTATTAAAGGAATTTAAATTTGGACCCTGTTTTCTTAATATGGTTAATTCTACATTAACAGACACACAGATGAGGCTCAGCAATTATGACTGTAATTTTGAGAGGAATTAAATGAGGAGGCACCCATCACCTCTTTATTTAATTTGGCTTTAGAAGTCTTAACAATTGCATGGCAGGCTAATAATCAAATTCAAGAGATTAAATTTGGGAATTGATATTTACTAATCTTATTTGCAGGTGACATGGTATTTACATTGTTGAATCCTAGCTCTTCAGCCAAACATGTTAAAAAACCTTGGATTGCACAGGTATTAGGCTGCTCACTGAATTAAAAAAAAAAATTGATGTACTTCCATACTCCCCTTGCAACTCAGAGAGCGGTATCTAATGCTTTAAGAATCCTACAGTAATCGCATTCAAATCCTTAAAAATACCATAGAGAATATTTTTACAGTAATTGCATTCAAATCCTTAAAAATATCCATAGAGAATATTTACTAAATAATATTACTAAGAATATTTAAAAAGTGTTTGGTAATAATTTTACATTTACATTTAACGTAAGTTGCCCAGGATGGCAAGATGGGCAGCAAACAAATTTAATAAACAAATGAAATAAATTTTAATGCAGCCTGGGGAAAAAAGGAAAAGTCAAACCAATAATTTGAATACTTTAAACTGGATAGCAACTGTTGGTTCTTTCAAGTCCTAATTTCTTATTTCAATCCCTTCCATTAGAATTTCCAGACAAAACATTACATTACTAAATAAAGATTGGAAGCTTGTTTTATTTCTAAGAATCAATTGACAGATTTTATATTGACCACAAAAACAGAGAGGTAGGGAGGTTCCAGATTTTAAAAGCTATTACCAAGCAGCACAAATCATTTGATTCCATTTACATTAGAAAACTGTCTAAGCATTGAATCATTGCCTGACATCTTTAAAATGATAAACGGTACTTTTTCAGCCTAAGCTAAACAAAATTTAATAATGCCTTTACCAAGGCAATTTTTCAAATGGGGAGTGGGGAGTATTACATTGATAGGTAGCATCTCCCCTCTAGCATCCCAACATTTATTTTTTTTGAGGGAATCATCAATATGGGTTAACCCAATTAAAATTATTTAAGAATTAGTATATTTTTATAGGATGATTTTATACTGACACCAGCTAGTGTAATAAAGGCAAGATTGAACACAGCACAGGTTGTTTTGGTTTTTTGGCATCACTTGACACTTCCCTGGATAAGAAAAAAGTTAGGATTCTGCAATTCGTCTATTCATTGTGAACTTAATATAAAATTATTTGGCACTTTCAAAAGGAATACTGTAATGTCGAAGATCTATATGCTACTATTGCAAATCCAGATGGGGATGCTCACTTGACTGAACCAATGTTTAGAATATTGATTTAAACAATGTGATAGATGGACCAAAATGATAATTGTTATGGAATTTCTGTCACTATCCAAGAGTGAAGAAGTTACACAGGTAGCTTTTAACCCCTCCTTAATTAGCATGTACCCTACAGAATCAGTCTTCAAACTGTTGGAGCGACTATACACAAAAGGGATCTCTTTATAATATCTAGGGAACATGCAATAAATTAGTAAACCTTCTGCTACAGAATTTTTAACGAAATTGGTTCAGATTTTTTGGTTAAAAAAATCATTATTGCAAAGTAAAGGGTCTCCAGATATGGGTATTTGCATCTATTACATAGATGGTATTCAGCAGGTTCTGACCAGTTCTGGAGAACCGGTAAATGCCACCTCTGACTGGCCCTACCCTCATCTATTCTTTGCCTCCCGAGTCCCAGCTGATCAGGTGGAAATGGGGTTTTTGCAGTAATCTTCCCCTGGAGTGAGGTGGGAATGGAGATTTTACAGTATCCTTCCCCTGCCACGCCCACTAAGCTACACCCACAGAACCGGTAGTAAAAATTTTTGAATCCCACCACTGATCTGTTAATATGATCCAATGCGTCATTTAAAAACAAGGACTGATTGACTTGTGGCAGCAAAATGTATTATTCAAGACTGAACATTTTCGGAGAACTTCAACGATTGTTTTAAGAATTGAAAAAAGCTTTCTTAACTGCTTTATTAGAAAAAACATAATGATGAAACTGCTGGAGAAAGTAATAGGTATCTCCATGACCTTATTTTTTTTTCTTTTCTCTTCTCTATTCTATTAATTAAATAACACATAATCACTCCAAAAAATCAACTTCCATAGATATTTATCTAAGCCAAGTTGTCTAGGTATCATTACTAAACTTCCAATTCCTTTATTTTTTGTCTCAAACTGAGAAATTTGTAACAGGAATAACTATGCATACTATAAATAAATAAAAAGAACAACTGACTTATTGGGATATGGGTGTGTAAAAAGAAAAGACACTATTTTCCTTTAATTTTTAAAGAAATATATTTATTTTAATACAATAACTAATAAACCCCTGCCAGAACAATAATAAAACACCAGACGGAATATTTTGATAGTCAGAAACTACAATGTTTCATGATGAAGTTGCCTTTTTCAAATATGCAATGAGATCTGCTCTTTCGTTTTTATTTTTAATGCCAGCAAAGACCATTTTTGTTCCAGGAATATATTTCTTTGGATCCTCTAAATATTCCATCAGTGTATTTTCATTCCAGACAATACCTGAAAAATATAAATAATTATGCAATATCTATTTCATATTCTATTAATATAATACTAACCAACCAGCAGTTAAGGTTTTAAGTCAAAGTATCGCCAAAAAATTTAATTTCCAAAGCTAAAAAAAGATTGTTAAGCAAATTCCAGTTCTGATTATTGTAAGATCTCATTTAACATTCAGTACGTATCTGATACTCTAGCTTTTGAAGCACATTTTAATTATCAACTGGTTAATGTTGATTCCTGAACTGGTCAATATTTTAGTGGTATTATTTAAGTAAACACTTCAGTATCTAGAACTAGGTTTCTGACTTTGATATCAAAACCACATGGCATTATCTTTCTAATATAATCAAATGATTATATATATTATTACACAATATTACACAATAAAATAATCAGGATTAAATAGTAATAGTTAACAAAACATAACTAGAGTAAATTGTCAAGACTTGCAACCAAACAAATTTTATTTGTTTTGTGTCAAACTTTTCACTTTTCTCGTTAAGTAGGATCATATTTGTTTTAAAATACAACACACAACATATAGTTTTTTCCTACTTGTCACCCTTCAATTATATTGGGACTTTTTTTTCTATAACCAGACTTTGATTGTAATAGATTTATTAATTATTTTTGTAATTTATTCTTACAAAATTGGTGTCATTGTGAAATTGATATATTTTGTCAGATGTGCTATTTTGAGAGTTTGGAATAAATATAAAACAAGGTTTTCCACAAAGGTGCCTCTTTGGGTTTCCTCACAGTAAACTTTTTTTAAAGAAAAGAAATGGTGATGAGGCCGAATGGGTGGACTTATGGTAAAATAATATCTTTTAACTTGGGTGACCCTACCCTCAAATCTAAGGAGGAGCTAGAAGCAGAAGGTCATATCTGCCATTGATTTATATTTACAATTGAAAGAAAGATTTAAATTAGACAAAAAGAATTATTGGTTTGTTAAAAATGAATTGGAAATCCTATTGTGTGATAGTGATGAACATATTGCTAAAGTCTATAAAATGTTATTGAATTTAAATCTGGAAAATGAACAAGTAAAAGCATTGTGTGTTTCAGTGGGCAAGAAACGTTGGATATAAGGTAAAGCGTGAACAATGGAAGAATATGTGGAATAAAGGTTTAAAATTTACATTAAACTTAAAAGAAAAATTCTATAAGATGATGTATCATTGGTATTTAAGTTGTCAAGAATGTATAAAGGTATTTCAAATGAATGTTAGAAATGTAAGGGTGGATGTATGATAAAGCAAAGAAATATTTCATATCTTAATACAGAAAATTCTTAAAGTGAATATAAAAAGAAAACCAAAGACCTTTCTTCTGGGTTTAAGGAAAAAGACCTGGAAAAAATTTCAGAACTTTGATGTTATATATGTTGACAGCAACAAAACTACTTTATGCACAGAAATGGAAAGTCACCTCAATCCCCACTATGGATGAATGGCTGCAAAAACTGATGGACTTAGCAGAGATGGCTAAAGAAAAAATACAAATACTTTTATTTCTACTTGGAAACTGCTTCTGGACTCTGTGCTTGAGGTGGAAAAAAAAATGAAATTTGATTTTAGGTTTTACTGATTAGATAGGTTTGTTGTTATAGAAATGGCTAGTTTATACTATTATGCAAAAGTAAAAATTTGAGGGTTGATGTTTAATGCCTTATTCTACTGCACCAAAGGGAGTTGGAAGTCAATTTTTCTTTTTCCCCTTTGCTTTCCCCCACTCTTTTCTTCCCTTTTCTCTTCCTCATTTCCCCACTATTTACTTTTGTATTTTCTTTGTGTGCTATGTTATGTTGGAAGAAATGTCCATCTGGGTTCAGTTCCAAGTGGGGAGAAAGACACTGGAAACATGGAGGCTATTTGGAAAGATGGTTTAATGGTGGACAAGACCACATGGTTTGAGGTCCTGGGCAATCGAGCACATGGGTGAGAGAGAGAGAGATTTATAACTTCTCTTGGGCCTCGCCTTGGAGCTTTCTGTTTCCGTGTAAGGGCAGGTATCCTGATAGGTTGTCAGACTCCCATGAGGCCATGCAGGGGTAACTTTGCTTTGAGTCCAAGGCTTGGTTGAATCTTGCTGAGTGATGAGGTAATGAAGCTAATCCTATCATGTCATGAGGGTGAAGGTCTTAATTCCATCACCCTGGAGCTGAAGTGGGGGACGGGAGCAAGGAGCTGCAGGGAGCTGCTTTGTCTTTAAAAACATGTTTCTTCTTTTCTCATCCAGGGAAATATAATATTCTGCCTTTTTAATATTTCCTATAATATCTCATTCTTCTAGGAGAGGGGTAGATGCTAGCTTCCTACAGTTATAAACTAATAAAATTGTTTAAATTGAAAAAAAGAGATAAGATCATGTTAAAGTGTACAAAAATAATGTTTCTAATTGAACAAAGGGTTCAAAAAATCAGTAATGTTTTACTAATGAATAAATACTAAAAGATGGGCAGCTAGATAAATCCTAAGGAGTAAAGTATTCTGCAGTCTAGCTGCAGCCACCTTTTCCTTCCTTCCTTCCCTTTCCTTCCCTCCTCCCTCCGACTAACTGTTTCAGCTACTGAAGGAACATGTAGATTCTTTTTAATAACAGGGAATAGAAAGCTATTGCCAGAGGAAATGTCTCCTCAGTCATCTAGTAGCACCATTTTTTCTAATATTCAAGTGATTCTTAAAAGCATTGTTGTTTGACCTAAAAGATATTATTTATTTTTATAAGGCTAAATTACAAATATCCAATAGCCTGAGCAAGAAGGGTCAATCGTAAGAAATGTTGGAATCTGTTGTTTGCAATATCTGGAAAGACATAGCTTTTTCACCATTATTACTTCCTATCCTGAATATATGGGATATATATTTAATGCTGTATTCAATATTATACAACTAGAACTCCGCCTTGCAACGGAGTTTCCCTTAGATGCCACTTCATTGCAATCCTGTATATGCCCCTAAATATTAGATGTATTTATAATGTGCTCATAAATAAGTATAGTAGAGACATACATAGAATAAATTGAGAATTAAGTATGAGTCTATAATATGATATAAAATGAAGGAAAAGCATATCTTGCGCTAGTCAATTGCGCTGTCAGAAGCAGATAAAGCTGGATACAATCCAACCCTTTCTAAATCAAATCTATATTAACTTCCCCTCTTATCCATATTTAGGCTTATTTAATTTGAATTTATGTTCAAGTAAATGTTTCAAGTAAGTATGCCCTTGGAATTAGAACTTAAACATAAAAAACATGAAAGGAGTGCTTCCTGCTCAGCAAAACATGTGAATAATCTTGTGCAATTCAAGTAAGTTTCTCTGGAGGAGCAAACTTAAGTGGGAGCAATTAACAATATCTGCCTTCTTCAACAGCTGAAAGTAGGTAGATGAAAAAAGAAAAAGAAAAGCCAACTGCCATGGGCTGTGCCCAATGTAAAGATGTGTCAGTACAAAACTGAAATAGATAGATACTGATGTATAAAGAATCTAGCCACCCTCTGTATAACTTGTCAGAATAAACTAAATAACCAGAAATGACAGCAGTGGAATTTCAGTAATCTGATTTAGCTGTCACAATGCAAGCCATTACAGCACAAAAAGAAAAAAGTGTTGTAGTTAGGAGAGATCAGAAACCCAGTTCAAATTCCTGCCATTAAAGTACTTAGCTGGGTTTCCTATAGGGATATGGTATAGGAAAATAAACCATTACCCTGAGCAATTTCATGGGATACACACACTCCATGAAAATGCTCAAGATAATGGTGTGTGTATTAACATATAGTGTATATATTGTGAATAATGATATAGTTCTATATTGCTGTACAATAGTGGAAGAATAACAAGACACTGCACTGTAAAACAATTGTAATAGGTTTTATTTTCATTACAATCCAACGTTTTTATTTTATTTATATAATCTATATATACTGCCTCCATCCAAGACTCAAGGCAGTTCACAGCATAATAAAAATAATAATAGTCCAAAAATATTCAGTATGTATAATGTCATATCTTAGTAACATGATGAAACATACCAACAATAACATCAACATTAACGATCAGACAACCAATGAATTGCTATTCTTAAATTGCAGACTTTTCATTCCTTTAAAAGACTGTTATGGCCACTTATCTCATTTAATAATTCTAAGAGGCTCACAAAAATCCATGAAACCAAAAACAGACCCCAGGCACCAGACAGTCTCTCTGCTCAACCTCATCCTTGCCTAATGCTTGAAGGAAGAGCCAAGTCTTGGTAGACTCTGTACCCAAAGCTCCAGGATAAGGAAAAACAGTCTGCCTAAATATTAAAAGGGAACTAACAATTCTAACTTCAGGTAGGGAGTAAGTTGTTCCAAGGGATCATGTCCTGGGGTGTGTGTGTGTGTGTGTGTAATATTGAGGAGTAGGTACCTACCACTTGCTTTCTTGACCACCCCATATTAAATGAGGATTCTGCAAAGGGCCCCAAATGTAAGGTGGTCCCTAAAGTTATAAAGAGCTTTATAGATAATAATCAGCTACATTTTGCACCACTCTGAATAGTCCTCAAAGGCAGCTCCATATAAACAGGACACAGTATCTAGTCTCTGAATATAGAAAGCTTGAAAGTCAAGCACCACGATTGAAACATAGCAGGCCCCTTTACGTTTAGTGAAGATTTCCTCCACGATGGCTCTAGAATTGCAGTTTAATATGACTAATATTCTCCTGTTAAGTGACATTTGCAATAAATAAAAATCTGCACTAACAAAGGCTCCTCACCAGCTAAAACTACCCCTAGTATACTACAAACTGTCAAGCTCCATCGTTGGATCTTTGCTACATAGGTCTGAAAGCAAGGCAGAGTTCTGACACAAATTCTTGTAGTATTGGCCTAAGTAGATGCATAGCACACCCAAAATAGAATGAATTATTAATCTAATAATATCTCAACATCAAACATAAATCATAGATACTCCCTAAAGAAACAGAGTATGCACCTCCACAGAAATGAAGAACCTATAACTCTCAGATACTGGTGACTAACAACTCCAGCATCTCTTACTACTGGCACACTAACCAAGGATGTTTGGAATATAGTTTGCCAAAATTAAGAGTGCAGCGAAATCTTACTCTAGCATTAATTACAGTGTATTAGAAAGTTTTTTCGGAAGATATCCAACAACTCTATTTAAAATGGGAAGTAATCAATAATTGACATTTTTATTTTCCTGACCCTGGAGCCAATTAATTTAGGGGTACTATTTTAAAATAATTTAATATTGACCCAACTTTTTTATAAAGCAATTTTCATCAAATTGTTCCCACTGTTATGTCTTTTTACCTATATAATTTACCTTTATTCTTGTTTGCATCTGTATAAGAAAATCCTGCAGATTGCCCTGTTTTCCGTCCAAAGAGTCCCCAGAGATTAGGGCCTACCTTGTGCTTTCCACCTTTTTCAACCGTGTGGCATTGTGAACATTTCTGAACAAAGGTCTTTTTACCCTTTTCAAAATCACCCATGGTAATCTGTGGGGGTGAAATGTATAGCAATTAAAATCTGACATGTTTTAAACCATTATTTTAATGTATATATTCCCCCAAACTTAATTTATGGTATAAGACACACATGAAACAAAATCTAATATCATGGTATAACAAACTTCTATAATCAGTGTGAAAAATTAAAACCAAGCAGTTGGATCCTACTCAGGTTGTTTTGTAAGGTCCCAAAATATACTTGAGTCACCAGAATGCCAAAGAGAGAGACTCAAGACGAGGCTTGCAAAAAAAACCAGATTTTATTTAAGGCCAAAAACAAAATACTGGGTGGGACTATATCCAGAACATACAGATACAATGCATGTGAGGAGATAGCCACACCTTGGGGAAGGTATGGCGTCCTTTTATACCCTCAGAGACATCATCTTAGTACCCAATTCTGGCCTCCTAATTTAGGTTTGTGTATTCCTTGTTGCCCTGCAAGAGAATAGAAACTTCCCAATTAGTCTTATCTCATCCTTGAGCATTCCTTTGTTTTCTCAATTCGCCATTTGGCCCCCTGGTTCTGCAAGGAACGAGTTTATACAGATCAAAGGCATAAATTAGGGCTGAGGTGTAAATTATCTCTTGGTTGATGTCTGCAGTTCCAACTGAGATACATACCATGCTCTTAGATGGCACAAGAAAAACAGGAAGAAGACTGATATGGGTTTAGATCAAATGGCAGGGACATACGTTTGACAAATACCAGATAATAACAATATGTTTGTAACAAAATATAAAGGAATAATATATGTGATACAACTACAAAGGCACAATATATGTTAAAGGAACCTAATGGTTACATAATAACAAGTTTTTACTAAATCTAGTATATCAGTATATACTAGATTTAGTATACAAGTTTTTACTAAATCTAGTATATCAGTATTTTATATTCTATCCTTATTATTGTTTCCCTTCAGTTTAAAAGGAAGATTCATGAGATTTATTTCCAAATAAAATGTACATTGGGTCAAATTATTCCACGTAGGCTGGAGTTTTAACAATACTTTTCAAAGACACAGACTCCCTGTACAGGTAGTCTTTGACTTACAACCAAAATAGAGGCTGAATTAAAGTCAAAAATTATGCTGGTCATTAAATGGGTCATCACGTGACCGACCTAATTTTATGATATTTTTGCAGAAATTGTTAAGCAAATCACCATGGTTATTAGCCAATTACATAGCTGTCCAAAATGGGCAGTTTTTGCCAGAAACCAGAAATGCCAATTTCCAGCAAAAAACATCGTAAATCAATCACATGACTATGGGATGCTGCAAATGATTGTAAAAGTGGGCTTGTTTCAGACTGCCTAAAATGCAGTCATGTGGTTGCGAGGGAGGAAACAGTTGTCAGAACTTTGAATATAGGTTGTAAGTACTTTGAATGTTGTTAAGTGGCCATTTGTATGTCAAGGACTTCTGTAGACAATAGCACTTGATTCTGAATATAGATATATAGGAAGATGCCCTACTGTCAGATTGTTGATATAACTAGTTCATAATTTTCAAAACCAACAAGGTGCTATTTTCCAAGGTTTCAGAAGTTTTTTCTTAGAAATCTCCAAATACTAAGGTTTTTTTCCCCATATGTGAACCATTATTTAGTTATACAGTAGTTTGAAATTACTCATTATTCTTGCAGGTGCCAAAGCAATGTGGTGTATGATTAAAATAATACATTATTATTGTTTCATTAATTGCACATTGCTTCTCTTCTTGAAAAAAAAAATTAAACTGAAAATCCTAAGCACGTGATAAAAAACCATTGGCAAGTTTTTATACCCTAATAGTCTGTGTGTAGAAGCATTTTATTTGGTATCCAGAGCTTGATAATGTAGAAAAATCCTGGGGGACTTCCCCAGCATACATAGTCCATAACAGTGGTACAGTGAGATACCACTATAAAGAAAAGTTCCTTGAGGAAAGATTACATTTGAAATACAAGTAGTCCTCAATTTATGACCACAATTGAGCCCAAAGTTTCTGTTGCTAAGCGAGACAGTTCAGTGAATTTTGCCCCCCATTTTATGACCTTTCCTGCCACAGCTGTTAAGGGAATCACTGCAGTTGTTAAATTAGTAACATGGATTTGGACCTTGCTCATCAGAAAGTTACAAATGGTGACCCTGGGACACTGCAACTGTCATAAATACATGCCAGTTACAAGCGTCTGAATTTTGATCACATGATTATGGGGATGCTGCAATGGTCGTAAAACGTGAAAAATGGCCATTAGTCACTGTAACTTTGAATACACATTAAATCAATGGTTGCAAGATGAGGACTATCTGTATGGCTTTCTCAAAGTTACAACTGTTAAAACAGTAGAATATCATTTTTTTCATTTTAATAATATTCAAGTTGTGGTAAATTAAATGAATAAACTACTCTTTCAATCAACAAAATATAGCTTGAAGTGAGAAATACCAACAATATTAATACAAAGGTAATGTGGAAATAAATATGAAGTAAAATATAGATTATTCAACAAGTAATTCGAAGATATTTCTTGAAGTATATGTATTCCAAAGGAACCTCAGTTCTTCAAATGAGTATGCAGAAAGATTGGGACAAACAAGATATAAAAAATCTAATTGTGTATATTTATTATGGAAGTGGCTGCAAGCTGTTGACTAACTGCAAGAATAAAAGTAGTAAAACTGGTACACACTACATATAAATCCATAATACAATTCAAGGGCTTTTTTGCAATTATAATTTCATAGTCTGAATGTAAAATAGAGGAAGAACTATTTAGAGTTTTTCCTATTCCTACTATTTACATGTTTTAAGCTTACACCTATTCTTCTGCAAAATTAATTTGCAGTTACGTTTCTGCTACATGCTTTTAACTACAAAACAAAAGTGTTTAGGTTTGAGCCCATTATATATGTGAGGATTCAAGTCAGAGGTCTTGACTCACGAGCTAAGCAGGGTTGAGCCTGGTTCAATGGGAGACTTCCAAGAAATTCAAGGGTTGTAAATTAGAATAGAAAGTAAAAGATAAAAATACAGACAAACACAATGGTGAGCTATCTCTGAATAATGCCAAGAAAGCTATATGGCTGTGTCCGTGAAGTTAACAAGAGTCAAGCTAGACTCAAAATTTACCCCAGAAAACAAAGATATTGCCCCAACACAGGCAATACAAAAGAACTGAAACTTGTAGGAAGGAAATTATAGTTAAAACATGGGAAAATAGATTTCAAGAAGCATCTTACCCACATTACAAATATCTTTAAATACATGCAACACAGGGATGATCTCTAGAGAACTTGATGGACTTTATGGGGAAAAGAAATTGCAAAATGATTGTGCTTACTGCAGAAAACATATGATAGGTACTGGGGTTAAGAGTATATTATGAGTTTGAGGCAAATAGCATGACCAGAGAAGATGTGCCTTGACCAAAACAATCTTGTTGCTACATCCAAGCCCTGTTCATCTAATCTTTTAACAAAACATTGCAATACTACCCTAAAACCATTCTCTATTTTAGAGGACAGAAAAGTGACTAGTGTAGCATATTTTTAAAAAAAGGTTTGGGGAAATGGGGCTATAAAATTATAGAACAATTTAAAGACTGTTCTGGGCAAATTGGGAAAGGATTTTGAATAACTTTTTACGTCCCGTTAAAAAGAATATCTTGGCTTTTGTATAGGTTACGTCCTATCTTCCTTTCAAAATTCTGTAACAGTGGATTCTTAGAAAACTTTCACATAGTTTCTTTCCACAGTCTCCTGAACTAATGTCACATAGTTATAATTAAGGAATGGTCCTCTTTTAATTTCATAATTGGTTGCATAAAAAAATATCTATATAGTTTTCACAACTCTGCTCGGATTAACTATTCAATGTTTAGTTGTGAAAAAAAAATTGAAGAAAATAATTAGAAAAGTTAAAAATAAAGCTTCCACTATTTTATTATCTTTTCATTTGGTATTATGACCATACTTAAGACTATAGGGTACAGTTAACATCATGGTCATTTTAAAAAAGATAATATAAAGCTGTAAAGGATTTAGAAATAATCAAGATAAGGAACATCTTGAAAGAGTGTATTTGAAGCATTTTAACAGAGGAAAAAAAAGAAAGAGGGTACATGTCAGAAACTTGTTAACTTTCCATATAAAAAGCTTGGATTAAAATCATGTATGGTATACTCTACATAGGTCCTCTTGATTTTTATATACACCACTACAAACCTCATCGCACCATAAAATAATTTGTCATTTCATAATGCACACACAGGAATCTATTGAAAAATGCACAAAAGACCTGTTTTTTCCTTAGATGGAAGTAGGTTTCAATAAATTGTGAAAATTACTAGCAAAATACATCAGCATACATAAAACTACAGAGCATTTAATATAAAATAGATGTATAGATAATCCTCAATTTATTATGACAATTGAACCCAGAATTTATGTTGCTAAGTGAGAAGCTTGTTAAGTGAGTTTTGTCCCGTTTTACGGCTTTTCTCGCCACATTTGTTAAGCGAATCACGACAATTGTTAGTCACATGGTTGTTAAGTGAATCTGGCTTCCCCATTGACTTTGCTCGTCAGAAGATCCCAAAATATGATCACATGACCCCGGGGACACTGCAACTGTCATAAATATGAACCAGTTGTCAAGCAGAGTACCTGCATGTAAAATCACGTGGCCATGAGGGATGGTGCAATGATCACATTAAGTGTGAAAAATGCTCACGAGTCCCATTTTTTTCATTGCTGTTGTAACTTGGAATGGTCACTAAATGAACTAAGTCAAGGACTATCTGAGCAATTAGTTTCACCTGTGGTGAAGAACCTATACATATTATTATTCAAAATTAAGGTGCGTTGGTGTATTCATAAGGAGATGATGATGATTTGGGCTTCAGACACGAAGCTTTTGGGAAGCTAAAAAAAATTTATTATTGGAACATCTTTTAGTTCAATTAAAAAGAAACGATAGGGAAACGGCCCCTTCTGTCTGTGCGGCTGTGTCATCATCGGTCAGCCGCGAGCGGAAGGAGAAAAGAGGCAGCACCCCTCTTCGATAACGAAATACTGAGAGCGAATTCTGAGATACGCCTTGTCAAAGTGATAGCTACCAGGAAGACGTCCTTAAGGGAGAGATAGCGAAGGCTAGCCGTTCTCAGCGGCTCGAAGGGAGGTCCCGTGAGCGCCCTCAGGACCTTAGGTAAGTCCCACGTGGGGTAATGATGAATGACGGGGCGAAGGTTACTGGCTCCCCGGAGAAACCTGTGGATATCGGGATGTAAGGCCACGGATTCCCCTTCCCTGCCCATCAGGACTGTAGCAAGGGCAGCTACGTGATGCCTGATGGTGCTGTGGGCCAGCCCTTTATCCAGACCATCTTGCAGGAACTCCATCACCTGTGGAACAGAAGCTGAAACAGGATTAGTCCCGCGCGCAGAGCACCAGCGAGAAAATACCTGCCAGGTGTGATTGTAAATCCGGATCATGGACTTCTTGCGGTCTGTCTTCATGGTCCGGATGACCCTGTCGGAGTAATCACGTCGCCTCAAGATGACCCCCTCAAGTGCCAGGCGGTCAGATGGAACCATTGCGGCTCCAGATGCAGAAGAGCCCCCTGGCTGAGGGACATCCTCCAAGGGGGAATCCTCCATGGTTGGGAAATGGAGAGAACGACGAGGTCTGCGAACCACGGTCTTCGAGGCCAATGTGGTGCCACCAGGATCACCTCTGCCTCCTCGATGATCTTGCCTATGACTGCTGGTATCAGAGGCAGGGGCGGAAAGGCATACAGGAGACCTGGAGGCCATTCGCAGCGAAGCGCACTGGTTCCTTCCGCCCCCTGAGTTGGAAACCTCATGAAGAAGCGAGGTGGGTGGGTGTTGAGATGAGATACAAAGAGATCTACTTGCGGTTGACCGAAGCAACTGCAGATGTCCCGGAAGAGGTCTGGATGGAGACGCCATTCAGAGCTGTCAATTGTGGTCCTGCTGAGGAAATCCACCTGCGTGTTGGATTTGCCAGCGATGTGGTCTGCATTCAGCGATAGGAGATGAGCCTCCGCCCATCTGCCGAGGCGGAGTGCTTCCTGCATCAGCTGCTTTGACTGAGTGCCCCCTTGGCGGTTGACGTGAGCTTTCGCAGTGGTGTTGTCTGTCAGCACGAGGATGTGCTGATTCTGTACCAGGCGATGGAAGTGGCGCAGGGCAAGGTGAATTGCCCGCAGCTCCAACCAGTTGATGTTGTGTCGAAGGTCCTGTGGAGACCAGCGACCTTGAGCCACCTGGTGGTTGAGGTGAGCTCCCCATCCGTAGAGGCTGGTGTCTGAAGTGATGGTGAGTCTTTGGGGCTCTCGAAAAATTGTCCCCTTGTCCAGGTTGGGGGATGCCCACCAGTGAAGTGAGCGCCGAACTGCAAGAGGAACCCGCACCAGAGTCCGGGAGTTGGAAACCTTGGCTCGTTGGAAGGGAAGGAGGAACCACTGGAGCTTGCGAAGATGTAGACGGGCCCAGGGCACTATTTGGATGCACGAAACCATCATTCTTAGCAACGACGACAATGTCGCCAGAGGGACCGAGGGATCTCGTAGAACCTGAGCTACCTGCTCCCTAATGGCTATCTTCCTGTCATGAGACAAGGAGGCTTCCCCCGTGGTGGTGTTTATGAGACCGCCTAGGTGAACCAGGCTCGTGACTGGTTCTAGTTGGCTTTTTGGAAAGTTGGTCAGAAAACCAAGTTGGCTTTTCAAGGTGTGAAGTGTCAACTGGATGTCCTCTCGGGCCCTCTGAAGGGAGGGGGCCTAGACTAGGATGTCGTTTAGATACACCTGAAGCCTTACTGGTTTTGACCTTAAATGGGCAATTAAGGCAGCTAGGATCTTTGTGAAACAGCGGGGGGCTGATGCCAGCCCGCAGTTGGTACTGCAGATGTTTTCCCGCATAACTGAATCTTAGGTATTTCCGATGTGCCTGGGCAATCAGAATGTGAAGATAGGCCTCGGAGAGGTCAATCGAGGCCAGATAATCCCCCATGCGAATCCCCTCCAGGATGGATTTGAGGGAACACATCTTGAACCTTTTGTAAACCAAGTGGGAGTTTAGGTTTTTTAGATCAAGGATCGCCCTCCAGCCCCCCGAACGCTTCGGTACCACGAAGAGGATGGAATAATAACCCTGTTTCCTTTGAGTTGGAGGAACAGGTTCTATGGCTCTGATATGCAGGAGGTGCTGAATGGCCTCCTCCATGCGAGCTTGCTTGGCCAGGTCTCTGGAGACATGGCATGGCACGAAGTGGTTTGGCGGGCTGGTGACGAAGTCCAGATGAAGACCGAATCTGATGGACTGGAGGACCCAAGGGTCTGTTGTTGTCTGAGCCCACTGGTTTACGAAGAGGCTCAAGCGACCTCCTATGGGGGGAGGCAACGAGTCACTTTTGTTTACGGAATTGGCGTCCGCCACTTTCACGGGGGTGGGGGGGGCATCTCTGATATTCCCCGTCTGCCCCTGTAACGAAAGGACTGCCTGTCCTGTTGTCTAAACTAAAGAGCCTTGGTGGCCCAGCAGACTAAAGCACTGTTAAGTAACACCATCTGCCTGAATTACTGCAAGTTCAAATCTCACCAGACTCAAGGTTGACTCAGCCTTCCATCCTTTCGAGGTAGGTAAAATGAGGACCCGGTTTGTGGGGGCAATAAGCTGACTTTGTATAAAAAAAGAATACCGCTTTGGGGGGGGGCAAAGCCCTACTAAGCAGGTATATACAAAAGTATGAAGGCTATTGCTTAACGCATTGTAAGCCACCCTGAGTCTCCGGAAAAGGGCGGCATATAAATCGAACCAATAAATAAATAAATAAATAAATAAATAAATAAATAAATAAATAAATAAATAAATAAACTGACCTTGTTGGTATGAACGTTGTGGCAATTGGTTCTCTTGATAGTTAAAACGAACATTGCCTGTGCAAATAAGGAGTGGCCCTCCTATCTGCCCTTTTAGTGATGGAAGGCAAAATCTTGCGCCTATCCTTGTCCTCTATGAGGAGAGGGTCTAGGGCTGACCCAAATAAGTTGGTTCCCTTGTACGGGGCTGAGGCCAAGCGCCACTTTGCCCTAAGTCAGCTGACCAAGATTTAAGTCACAGAAACCTTCTGGAGGTGATGGAGGAAGCTAGGGCCCTAGAGCAGTATTTTGCTGCATTAAGAGTGGCATCAGCCGAGAATTGAGTGGTGGCTAGGATTTTATTAAGGTCCTAATGGACCCGGACCTCCGAAGGAGGTAATTTGGCCTGCAACTGCTGTATCCAGAGGATGGTTGAACGATTAAAAAAGTGGAGTAGCCACATTGATGGCACATTGATGGGTCTTTTTGAATGAAGCTTCAAATTTTTTATCCTCTGGCTTGAGAGCCTCAGATGGATCTCTGGTTGCATAAGGCGCTGGAGATAGCAGGGCCGCCACTGGAGCATCTACTGTAGGAACCTGTAGTAGTTGACTGAAGGAAGAGGCCATGTTATAAAATTTTCTATCTAAAGTACTGGGAGTGGGGAGAATGGAAGGGCTATTCCACTGATTTTGTACCACATCCCCAAAAAGCTTGGGGGCTGATATGAACATCTGTTTTAAAACAGGTTCTGAAAAAATGCCATGGCCTTTTCCAAAAGCAGGAACTTGCTCAGTAGGAACTTCTTCTTGAAGTCCCACTGTGACTATAGGACTTAAAAAGGCTAGCTAGAAAAAGCCCAATGAAGGCTGATGAATCTGGTAAGGCTGAATCCTCATCCTCAGACAAGTCAGGATCTCTGGTAATCTCATCTCCAAAAACTAGTTCCCCACTGCCTTCTGAAGGAGAATGGGAATGAGTGATGGGAACATTCAGTAAGACTGGCTTGGGGAGAAGAATGAGCCTGCTTACTGAGATATTCAGAAACCACAGATGAGGACCTATGGCTGCGGATGCCTGCAGCAATGTCCGAGGAAATGGCTCTAGATATTAACAATTGAACAGTATCTGGTAAATTGTCCAGCTGAAACTCAGCAGGCTCTGGAGCCTTGCTGGACCTAGGGGTCTTAGAGTGAGAATCACAGATAAATGGATTGGGCAGTTTAGGTTGCTCCCTGGCAACAAGCAGCTCTTGTGCTTCAGAAATAGTGGGACTTGGAGAAAGTCTTCCAACTTCACCCTAAAGGGAAGGCTGGGGGAGGTTTGTTGAGAGATCTGGGGAAATGTCTGAGCAAGCTGCTCAATAGACCTGGACATAGCCTCTAATTGGGAGTGCTTCTTCTCTGCCACAGAGAACTGTTTCTCCAAGGCTTTTTGCCTGCGCTCCATATCCTTTAATTCAGCACTGGATTGTTGAGAGGCCCTGCAACCATGTTTAGATTTGCAGGTAGCCTTCTTCTGGGTGGTAATCCCAACATTGTCTTGTGACCTATCTGCCATGTTGAAATATAAGGCAGATCAACAAGCTGGTGTAAGAATTGTTAACCAGCAGATTTAAGCAGATCAACAATGGGAGTCTGCTAAAGGGCAGCTTACTCAGGGCGAATCTGAGTGCTGCCTGCACCTAGCCCCCCCCCCAACTATGTGCCAGCCCCCTTTTGTAGCAATACTTGCCAAATTGCAGCAGAAGGAAAAAACAGGCTTTAAACTGGTACCACCAGGAGCTGCAGACGTTCAGAGGAAGATCTGTTGCTGTTGTGAAAACAAAATGGCCACCGTAGCCTTGGACACACCCACTGGCAATGCTTTACAATGGCCGCCCCCTGACTAGGCACTTCTATAGACTAGAATAGCCTCCCAAGATGGCCGCTGCCAGAATCCAAAATGGCCGTCAAAGCTGATTCAGCCTTGTGGCCTGCCCAAAATGGCCACCCCCACACAAAGATAAGGGAGAAGGCTTCCAAGACACCAGGGCACCCGGAAAAAGGCAGCAAAATCGGCAGCAAAATTCAAGCCGCCTCCCAGCTGTTCAATTCAAATAGTTTTGGCGGCAAAATGGCCACTTTGCAGATGATAGCTTCGCCGCTAATTCAGGGGGCAGCGGCGAAGCAATTAAACAATAATCTTGTTAGTGGTAGCTAGGAGCTGCGTTGGTGATAGTGGCTGCAGAGGAGGGAGGGGGGAGCTTCTTAGAGGGGGAGGGGGGAGGAATGCAAGAGTTGGGGCGACTACTAGATGGCAGCAGGGAGATTCAGAAAACCCTAGCTATGGATTTTGGTGTTAATACCTAACTAAAGAGATTAATTTGCACCTTGGTTTTGACAAATGGCATTTCTTAGCATAGTGAATAGAGTCTGATGAATGATGGATCACTGTTTTAAAAAAATCTGCATAGTCTTTTTACTAGAACCAGCAAGAATCATGATACTGACTATTACATACAGTATTTTCTTTCTATCGCTTCTATCGCTATTGGGGAAAGGAGAAGAATTAGCTTAATAGAAATAGAAATAGAATTCTTTATTGGCCAAGTGTGATTGGACACACAAGGAATTTGTCTTTGGTGCATATGCTCTCAGTGTACATAAAAAGAAAAGATACATTTGTCAAGAATAATAAGGTACAACCCTTAATGATAGTCATAGGGTACAAATAAGAGGGAGGGAGGGAGAAAGAATGAGAGAGAGAGAGAAAGTAAATAAGTTCTGGCAGAAGAAACTAAAGGAACCCAGAGATCTACTGCATAGTTGCTAAGAAGTGAAAGGAGAGTTACAAAACTTCTCTTTTCTTGCTAGGAGCAGTATCACAGAGCAGCATCACTACAAGAAGAATTTTTATTTAATTGATTCCCAGCAATTCTAAACAAAATTGCTTGAGGACTTTTAACTTTTAATGTGCCAAAAAAAAAAAAAAAAAAAAAAAGACAAGCTTTCCTTAGTTGGGAAATGTCATTTGGAAGTATCTATTGGAAGAAGGGAAAGGGTTGCAGATAACTTACTTTCCAATGATTAAAAGAATTAACTGTTTGCAAAGCTGGAGAAAAACTAGTCTAGAGTTTGCGTTACCAATAATCCAGAGCCTCTTTCTTACAGAACAGTTGATCTGTGTGGTCAATTGAATGACCAAACAATGGCTTTTCTGCTGTTATTCATGCTTTTGTTCGTACCAGTTCACTGGGCAGCTGAAAAGGCCAGTTGTGTGTTGTGTGATAAAGATTAATAAAACAAGGAATATGGATAAATTCTTGAGTAAAATGCATTATGAAAGAAACACCTGTATTGTGACTGGTTAAGCTGTCAAACTAAGTCTAACAAGACATCTCAGTCCCCACATGAAATGATTTCTGAGGATCAGAGTCATGACGCCACAGGCTTTTAGGGTAGAAACTTACTGTGGAATTGGATAGACTATTTTCACTAGATTTATATTATAGATAGTCAATGCCTGTACATAGGAAAAAAGTCATGAGACGAAGTTCATTAGCCAGTATCATTTTACTTTCTTAGTGAAGACTTAATAAAATTTATAAGTAAAACAAAAAACAAAAAAACAAGGAAATAATGTACAATATAGCAACTGGCAAATGCTAATACTACATGTTAATTTCTAAATTATAATTCTTGGATTTCAATGTAAATCCACTGCAATACATGCTTAACTTTTAGAACCAATTGGGAAGTTTCCAAACTGACTTTTCAGGTATGCCCCATGGCTTCCATATCCTATACATGCTACCTGATTGGCTATAGTATTCCAGCCTTGATTCCAGGGAGGATGGTTGTAATTGGAGAGCATTCAGCATCATGGGTTTTTGTTTCCTCACATCAAGTATCCAGCAGACAACTTCAGCTTTCTCTTTGCCCACCTGCCTCTCAGTCCTATGTCATAATTACTGGAGGACAAAAAAACATAAAGTCCAGTAAGCACCAACCCAATACAGAAACTAGACCTCATCAAGAGAACCCTTGATAACCTAATCAAGAAAGGGCAAATCAAAAAAGAATAACGGTGACAGATGAAAAGCAGTGGACTCATTGTCCCCCACTTCTATAAGTGCTTAAAAATACACAAGTTAAACATACCTCTTCATCCAATTGTATCATAATTAAGGAACCCAATGCGCCAAAGAATTTACAAAAAAGCTTGGACAGCTCATAAAGGAGAACAAATATTCTATCAACTCCCCACAAAAATGTCTCTAGAAATTCTGAGACCTAAAACTAGAAGAAGATGCAATTATGATTTCATTCAATGTTATAGCACTCTCCATGTCTATAAATTTAGAACTAACAAAAGAGTTCAAGATGGCAGTACTATACAACACACTTGACCTAGTGAAACACTAAGATCACAATATCCAGAATCATGGACTCATCATCCTCTTCCTCACTACCTACATTCAGTTTGATGGACAAATATACCAATAAATTAGAGGAAAACCCATGGGGTCATTACTCTTCAGGCTCATAGCACAGACCATAATGCAGTGTCTAGAAACTTTAGCATTCCCACACATAGATTGAAAAGTATGGATCCCTTATGAAGTGTGTGTGTGTGTGTGTTTGCAAGCCTCATTTAGTAAAAGGAGAAAAAAAAAAACCCAATCTCTTTGCATATTTATGCCTGTGCTTGACCTGGGCCAGGGCATCCTCTCTAGCAGGCAACACCTAGATAAACAGGGATAAGCAGGGATTAACAACAGACAAACAACCAAGCAAAAACACCCTAATCAATGAGGAAAACCACATAGCCACCAATATTGGCAAAGCAAAATGCTTTATATAAACCCCATCCTCCGTAGCATTAACTTTTCTTGGTTGGGTAATGAAATGTCTGCAAATAATCAACCAAGTTCAAAAGGTACCACAGACTCCACAATTCAATCCTGAGCGACATATATTCTCTTCTTTTGGAAGCAGTTAAATAAATTATGAAACAAGCAAACTTGCTAAATCTTCCTACCTGGCAAAGTATGAGATAATGCCAATTATCGACATTTCTTGTGGGGGGGGAGAATGCTGTCCATTAAAACAATGTTTCCTTCAAATGAAAAACTTAGCTTCTTTGAATGAATCAGTCTAAGTAGTTCCATTAATGTTTTCACTGGATACATTCATCTCAGGGGGTGGCCAGCTGAAATACATCTTTATTGCAATGACAAGTTGTAGGCAATAGGTACTATATATACAAAACCTGATTCCCAAAGGGGTTTGTGTCTATGTGTGCATGTGTGTGTGGATTTTCCTAATCACATCTAATTCTATAGAACCAGAAGATGGCACTATAACATTCATTTCATTTCTATCAACTCACCCCCCCCCAAAAAAAACAGGCTATAAAGTTCTCAGCCTTATTTATTTCATAAGGGGAGGATACTACATAAAAGCAGCTTCCTGAGAGATAGGGAATAGCAGCATTAATTAACTACACTGAGACAGCAAGGCAAAGCTAGTATAGATTCAGAGATCTTCTATGAGAATAGATTTATGATCTCCCAGCTTTCACCCTTCTTTCACTGTATGAGATTTCATTTCTTGCTGGTGAGAATATTGAATGCTAGGCAGATAGCATAGTCAGCCACTACACTTCTTAATAAAATCTAATTTCTAGTAAACACTTGGCCTTATTATGCTTGTAAGTGGACACTCAAATGTTGTATATAAATCCACAAATGATGATATATTAATATTTGTATGAGCTTTCAAATAGGCATTGTTAGATCTCAACATCAAATCGTAGAAAAGGCAGCAGAGAAGAATATATAAAACAAGTGAAGATGGTTCCATAGGTAACCTGACACTGTGTCTTGTAGGGCTTTATAGATCATAAACAATACCTTGAATCGGATCCAGAAGTAAACTGATCACCCAATGCAGCTCATGCAGCGTTATACACTCTGTTCTTCGGGTGCTCAAAATTGCCTATGTGGCTACATTTTGTAACAGCTGAAGCTTTTGAATACTTTTCAAGAGTAGCCTCATGTAGATTGCATTGCAATTTATGTAAATCAATAAAGATATCATGACAGATGCCCCAAGGGCTATGGTACTTTCCCACTAAATGAGGCAGATGAATACATTGGTTGAACACCCTATTTGCTCTTTCAACAGGACTTTGTCCTGCTGCATCCATTTGATTAAACTCCCATGGAATTGTCTAGAAAGCCACTAATTATACTAAGGAAGTTAATTGAGTGAATATTACTCAGGTTTACCTTGTTTCTTATTTTATATATTGGCATTGTAATAGATCTAATCCAGTCATTTGAAAGCATATGTATAATCTGTAAGGGAATTTTAAACTGTGATTCAATGTTTAGAAAAAAAATATATCCTCTTAGAAATCTTATCTTCTAATTACTTTTTTGTCTCCTCCCTAGATATAGTTAGAGAACTTGAAAAATGCATATATTTTACTTACTTTTAATTTGCTTTCAAATTTTTTGTCAGGGAAGAAAAAAAAGAATAGGCAAGGTATTATTTTTCAATGAATCCAAAACTCTTCTCTGAAAAATATTTCAGGAAATCTATGAAATTATCCCAGAATTAACACACAACTTCAAAACTATATTCATTTTAATAGTAAATTTTCTATGGGTAGTTTTCTGAAGTAATCTATTGTCACAAATGATTCATTCTTGACAGTGGCAAAGGTTGAAAGGTAGTTTGCTCTTTTATGTTAATAATGAAAAACATCATCCAAAGACCTTCAAATATAGTATGTGTTACCTATTCAAAATAATTTCCTGCTCTTGATCTAAGTTATGAACCTTTGAGCAAAAACATGAGTTATTGGTAATTTATGTTGTAAATACATGGATATAGTAAAATAAAGGGACATAAGTTTCCCTTTCTTTTTAAAAATGTGCATGGCTTTTTCAAGTGTGAACTTACAGCAATAAGTTTGGATAGGTAACACATTTCAATGTTTAGTAACATTTTCAGGAGCAGATATTAAAGAGTTCATATAGTAGACACTAGGTTCACTCCTACTTTTATCTAAGGACACTGCAAAGTACCTCAGAGAAAGGAATTAATTCCTGTGTGGAAAAGATCATCCTTGGCTATTTGGAGAATACCTTTTAGTCAATAGTAATGTTTTTAATATTGGTACATTAAATACATCCCCTCTAACATTTTATCAAATAAGGAGAGCAAAGGTGTATGGGGTAATTTTGGGATTGTTAAGCAATGTTTTAAACAGTGTTCATGTCTGCTCACAATGTCTACTGCTTTCCCAATCAGTTAGTTGATTATTTCAATATATTAATTTCATTCTTGCATGGCACTATAATTTTGAGTCTGCCTACTTGCTTGTCTAGTTATTGTTTTTCTCCCTCTGATTCTTTCATGGGGTGTGGGGGGATTCCTATATCTCTGGACAAATATTCCTTGAATCAGCTTACATGAGAGTATTGCCCTCTTCTTTCTTAGGCCTGGATATCTTCAAAAGTCTTTGCTGTTCTGTTCTGCTCACTCATTCAAACAAACCTACCTAATCGTTTTCAGTTTCCTTGAGTATAGATTAATTCAACCAATCATTATTAACAGCTTTACCAAACATAATAAGACCAACGAAAACAATACATTTATATTGTGTAGATGAGTAGTATTGATTGCCTCCCTTATTTAGTTGCAAATATTTTATTATTGTTTTTAAAAATGGGTTTATATTTTAAGGATTTTAAAAGATTCCAGAGGTAGCATTAGATGCCTTTTGAATTTGCTCTGCAGTATGCTGCTTCATACAGTATTATTTTCTGTTCCATTTCCTTTCATTCTTGCTTGAAAGTGTACCTTGAATAAGTTATGAATTACGATACAGTATCTTCACCTTAGCTCTTCTCATCTGTTCCATTGCCACATTGCAAAATGACCTCTCAGTTCCTTGCTGCATCCTCTAGAACTGTGTCATCTAATGAAACTAATGGAGACTAAAGTTTATCTTGAATAATAATAATGGTACTGCATTTAAATTTGTGTGATCTTTTCAAATTATGTCAAAAATGAATTAATTGGGAATGGTTCATCTGGACAAGACTGGTGGTGACTATCATCTGCAGCTAATATCAAGAAAGCAATATATTAACCTTTGCCATGATCACTTTTTAGAATGGAAAAACTACATATCTTATTCTTGTATTTGATTTGTATCTGTTCATTCTCTATGGTATTAATGACCCTTGTTACATTTAACTGCTTTGATTCTCAACTTAATCCTACAAAAAGCAGGGTTGTCATATAAATGACATTCAAGGCATGCTGTTTATGTTCTTTTTTTTTTACTTTGCCAGGCAGCATCCTATGCTTTCATAGAGTTTACAGAATTAGGCATCATCTAATAGTTGTGTTCTAAATTTAGCCAATGATTTTTGATGCCTAAATACTATTGCCAATTTAACTCTGGTGTATAATGAGAAAGGAATAATTATAGAACTTAAATGTAACAGTTCTAAGGAAAAACAGACTAAGTATTGTGTTGGAATTAAACAGGATTTGGTTTTAACTACCTATTATCTGGAAAATGACTCCATCTGCATCTTCACACATCTAGGTGGGAGGATGACAGAACACAAATCTGTGAAAATACTAAATTTCCTCATAGGATATCATCACGAATGAGTCAGATCAATACCCACTGACAACCATGTACTGTATCTAGAAGGCTTCAATACATAGTTTGGAGTGTATGCTTCAATTGATGCCGCATCATTTCTTCCCATCTCCACTGAATTAACTATATGCTGAGTGGCATGACTCATATTAATTGTAAGATTACTTCCTCCTCCTCCTCCTCTCTATTTGCTTTCTATTCTTTTAATTTTGTGTGGCAAGATACTAAGCCAGTAGTGCAAGAAATTGCCAAGTAAATGATTCCTTGGATAGTATGAGCATTTCTGGAGTAAAAGTAGTATTATCCCTGCTATTGCAACAGAAGATCCCATAGGTACAGTTTATGGCCCACAGAGGAGAAGCAATGAGCTAGGCTCCATCTGGTCTGGCAAGCCTGTTGTGGAATTATCCCTGGTCAGTGGACTCTTTTCTTCCAAGGTTTTTCAGCTGTGATCAGAGAAATATCAAACATTTTATCTGCCCAGCTTATTTTGGTGGTAATGGTGGTAGAGAGGGGATAATTAATCTCATATAAGACTGAATGCTGGACTATTTTTACTGCAAAATTAGTGAATAACTGAACAACAGAGTTGGAAGGGATCTTGGAGGTTTTCTAGTCCAACCCTCTGCTTAAGCAGGAAACCCTATACCATTTCAGACAAATGGCTGTCCAATCTCTTCTTAAAAACCTCCAGTGTTGAAGTACCCACAATCTCTGGAGGCAAACTATTCCCCTGATTAAGTGTTCTGTCAGGAAATTTTTCCTTAGTTCTATGTTGGTTCTTTCCTTAACTAGTTTTCATCCATTGCTTCTTGTCCTAGTGCTTTCTTCTGAATACAATATATGAGCTACATATTAGCTGACAACTGAGAAAGATCTTCCTTGACAAATGCCACTGAATAAAATTACTTTTACCATGTAAGGTAAACAAACTTAAACAAATTTTCAGGGTCTCGTTAATACATTTTGTTCAACTTTTTGATAACTCCTTTTTCTGGATCCAAAACCACAACTTTCTTAATGTGGATCAAGAAATTGATTAGACAATTTCCTTGTTTTTCCATTGTTAAATATAAAATAATTTTCAGTGAAGTGAACCTGCAACACTAGAAATGTTGGAAGAACATTTTTGGATTCATGGGAATGACTGGTGGCAAGATAGGTTGGAAAACGAAAGACTGACAAGGAACCCACCAATCATTATCCTTCAGTATTTTATATTTCATTAGAGTAACAGCACTGACCAGTCTCATTCTCAAAGCATAAAAAAAAGTTGAGTGCTTTATATTTATATATTTTCCTCCTCTCTCAATGATGGAAAGAAACATCATGGTGGCTGTTGGATGAGTGCCCACAGAATGTGTTCAGAATTGTTTGATAAAATCTCATTCCAAATACTAAATTATCCAATATTCCAGCATTTAGTAGAAATTCTTCCAGAATCGCTGAAAGAGTTGGTGATATTTCTGACCAGAGTGTTTGCACTGTAAGAATCTTATAGTGAAGATTACTGTTTTTGCAGCTGTCAAATAGAGCTGAAGGTCATTCCTCAACATTAAGAACATGTTTGATACAGCAATTGGACTATTTCCTGGCAAGCTATCCTTTTATTAAATGACTCTGTTTCTCCTTTCTCTTGTGGATGGATAACTTGCTTGAGTCATCTGGCCTTTTACAAAAGATAAAGGCATTATTCATCATTTCTGCTCTCTTCTTCTGCCTTCTAATTCTACACAATGTGGGATAGTATATTATTTGGACTGAGTTGCAAGATGTTTTTACAGAATAGAGTTGATTATTTCTACAATTTATTACTTTTCTATAAAGTTAGGAAAGCGACTGCTTTCCAAATTTGCTGGATTCAATACCTAGAATTCTCATCCTGTCTGGGCCAAACCATGGGTTTTCAAACTGTTTCAGACCATGGAACCTGTTAAACAGGAAAAATCCTAGAACTCCTGATCAAGAGGCAGTGATGCATTCAAATTAACTTTTTGTTATCTATAGGTTTATAGGAAACCTATAAAATTCATTGGCTTGCACTGGACAAAACAAAGGTGGGATATAAATCTAATAAATAATTCTTGTGGAATCCTTGGAAAAAACCCTGATCCAAACAATAATCCATTTGGTGGTTTTGAGATTGTGAAAGGCACTGTATCTTGCATGTACCATAATATGCTATTGAGGACACGAGAAATCAAAACTATTTCAAGAGATCTATGGGATGCTTCCAAATCTCTAGCTCCTTGAGTCTTGCTTCCTTGTTCCGTCCGTCACCCTAATATGGAAAACTAGATATATTAAAATACATATGATTATGTATGCTGCTGATGTCAGAAGTCAATCATTTCTTGTCCATACAAGATTTGAGTTATTTCTACCAATGTCACCTTGCAGAACAGAGTATTTAATAATTCTTGTGCAATAGCAGAAAGTGGTAACCTATGGCCACTCTGGGTTTTTACTTTTTTGTTGCAGTTGCTATCCTTCAATCTAGTGTTCAATCTATTCTAGTAACTGGATTAAACAACTTTTACTGTGCAAATCCAACCTGTTGAACTGGCATCTAGGAGATCTAGGGTCAAGTTTACAGAAGCTCACAAAACCCCTTCAGGCTGGTTGGTTTCTTCATCCCAACCTACAAGAGTTTAAAGTTTCAGTAGCCTTCCTATGACCTCCTAGTTGGGGTCTGTGGCAATTTGCCACTGCCAACTCGCCACAATCAAGTCACCACAGCTAACTCATCACAGCCAACTCATTGCAGGACATGCCACGGCCATATTGCCACAGGACAACTTGTTGTGGGACAAGTTACACTAATATCAAAGAAACAGTATGATAGAATCATTAAAAGAAAGGATGCAAAAGGAGGAACAGAATGAAATGTAAATGACAAAAATTAAAATATTTTTTATTTATTTTAAATAATTAAATAGAATTGTTAAATTGACCCGCAGCTAGTTGCCCTGCGGCGAGTTGACTGTGGCGAGTTCTCCTACAAGGAGTTGACTGTGATGAGTTGGCCATGGCAAGTTGGCCATGGTGAATTGGCTGCAGCAAATTGGCTGTGGCAAAGTTGTTCCATTCTGTCCTAGTTGTGTGTGTCTTTGGAAAACCCTCATATCACCTATTACATTTCACATTTTTTCTATTAGAACCCAAAGTGTTAAACTGCTGTTATAATTCTTTTATCCTCCTCATCTTCAGGGAAACTGTTTTGAAGGCAACACATACAAATATTTAAAGGGAATAAGAATGTTACTCGTTCAGTTTTACTTCAGATCACCTGTACACACTCATCTATCTGTCTGCCTGCTGCTCTGCAACACAGGCTGTATATACACCTCTTTTACCCAACTCAACGTAGGTACGAGTAGCTGGTCAGATGCGTAAGTGCATCCAAACACCGTATTCTAAAGCCAGCGGGATTATTTCTATGATTGGTTGAAGTCGAGAAACGAAAACCTGGGTCGTTTCTCCTAAGGACGGCATACTGTTTTGTAAAGAGCCGCTACTCAGGTATCCTTTTAAAGAGAGGTAGTAAGCTCGGCGTCCTTTCCAGGCATTTCTGAGTACACCCACGCGCGTCGCCATCCCTTGGCCAAGACCCGCTGAAAAGGAGGAGGGGAAAGGGGCCTCGCTCGTTTGCTCCCGCTCGGCTCGGGAGGGGGGGGGGAGGATGACTTAGCACTGAATCCGACTCCGGCAAGCAGGCAAACAAGCAGGCAGGCTGGCTCTACGCTTCCAGGTCTTGTCACAGCCCGGCCGGCCTACACCGAGCAAGACGGGTGGGCGGGAGCGCCCGCGAGGCGTTGAGGGAGGGCGAGACTGCACAGCCACGGGAGGGAGGAGGGAGGAGGAGAGGGCCCAGGAAAGCTGCCTTGAGGAGCCGCCGCGCGCCGCTGCCGCCTTTTCGCGGGACTCGGGTCTGCTTCGCGAAAAGAAAGCGGGCGACGCCACCACCATCACCGCCTTCCCTTCCGAGCAGCCCGCCGCCACTTTTCCTCCCTCCACACCTCCTGCGTCCGCATTTTCCTCCTGCGGCGCGCCCCGAGCTGACTTAAAACTCAGGTGGGTTTTCTCTCCCCAGCCGCCGCTCTCTTTCCAGGGGCTTTGCGCGGGGAGTACCGGGCAGGGTGGCTCAGAGGGCGTGGGGGGCCCCGAGACTCCCTTCCCTTGGTTTAACCTAACCCTGCTCAAGAGAGGGGAAGGTGGGGTTAGGATTGAAAACGACAAAGGGGATGATGCCACGGTTCGCCCCAAATCCAGCCCCCCCCCCCCCGCCTGTCAAAGGGGCTGCCGGCTGCAGCTTCTGGAGGGAGGACGCTTGGATGCGGATAACGGGAGCGTCGTATCGCCGCAAAGCAGCACCGAGCCGGGTCTAGAGGCCGTTTGCAGACTTTGTGACAATGGCCGTGTGCGGACGAGGTGGGGCTGGGGGGAACAGAACTGCGCACAGGCCGGCGAGCCAGACAACTGCGGGGCTCCGGTTCCCGTTGGGGTAGTAGGCAGAATAGCAGCTGTTAAGGTTAGCTCCTGTTGCCCCCCCGCCCACACCCATCTGCCCCCCGACCTAGGGAAGAGACAGGAGAGTCTGCATTCTTGGGTGCACGCTGTTGACTGCGGGGGAAGGGTGGTTTGTGCGGGCACGCGGGTCTCGGAGCCCACGGGAAAGTGCGGGTTTGTAGTTCCCTTCTCATATAGTACTTGCGTGCTCATGGGTGCCAATAGAAATAACGCTGCATTTTAAAACATTGCCTACTTTTTAAAAAAAAACAACAGCAGCAGCAACCGGATAATATGTGTCCTTAATTCTCTCATGCTGCAAATGGATAAATAATATGAAGGCAAAGAGTTTTATTTTTTTCCTCCCCTGGTTTTGCAGGCAGTGCTCTGTCCCCTGCATAGCAGGAGCTGCTCTGCATTAACGATGTCATCAGAGAAGCTGGGCCTGCCTGGGAAGGGTACTTTTCCTTGCATAATGAGGAAAAAAAAAAGCTGCATGCTTGAAGGGCTGTGCTATGATAAACCTATAAATGAAGCTTAAAAACTTGGAACTGACATCAGGGCATGATGTTATATAACTCAGTGGTGCTGAAACGAAATGAAAGGGCTTGGAAAAATCTTTTTGTGTTATCAGGAAAAAAAATCAGGAGATTTTTTTCCCATTACCTACAGAATCATTTTGAAATATGTGGCAAATGAATTGTTCCTGTGTGTTGGAGAATAGGAACCCCAAGTTTTGATAACAGCAGACATACTTTCTTAGATTTCAATTAATGAGAGAATTTTTTTTTTCACTTAATTTGTTCAAACTTGTGCAAAACATTCATATTTCACATGGCTTAAAATGTTTTACCAGTGCTACTGGTAATATGCTGTTGGGTAATATTAAATAGTTCTACCAGGTTATAGCAATATGGTAACATAACAAGAATGTCTGTGTTGTATTTTTCATAGTAAAACACATTTCCAAGGTCGTAGAACAACCTGCAGTGTAGCTTTCATTTAGCAATTTGTCATCTGTAAGATAAGGTGCCTGAGCCACCTTGGAAGATTATATTTACAGTGGTTCTTGAATGGAGTCTGAAAATAATTGAAATACTTTATAACTTACTTGCCACATATTTTAAAAAATACTGGCAGTAAGTTAAAGGTGCTAAAACTGCTAAATTCATTGACTATTAAAAACTACAGTAGCAGAACTCTAGTGAAAATCTATCATGTAATTTACAAGACTGATAAAGGCTGCTATTCTCTAAGTGGTTAGCAACAGGATGCCATTAGCTAAAAGATAAAACAGTTCTTAGTAGCATGTTTCTCTTTGGCTTGGTTTGAAATAGTTGTGTAATATATGTACATAGGCTATATATTTGCTCATATTTCCAAAAAATGCTGATTTCAATGTTGTTTCACTAAGTGATAATATCTTTGACTTTCAGAATCTGAATTGGAACAGGGAGGGAGCAGATTGAAATGAAGTTGCTAAATAATTTTATTTCAGGATAAATTGATACAAGTAAGAAATTTAAATGTACATTGTGCAGGAAAAAAAATCAAACTATGTGCTGAGGAGGAGAATGCAAATGAAAATACTGCTATCACAGCTTTTCTGTATCCATTCATCTATAACATTTTTGTAGCATGACTCTCTTCCATAATAGAGCAAATGCTCCAATCTACCTCAGGAGTTTAGAAGAAAAATGCACACTGTATGATGCTGCCCACAGAGTTTTTGGTGCTGTCATTGCAGGGAATCGAAAACATTGCTGCCTAATTTTAACGGTCTATGTGATGGAATGACTTTTTAAAAGTTATAAATATGTTTGATTAAAATGTCTTGCTTCTGAGCATTATTTCCAGTGTTAGCTGTTAATACCTGTTCACATGTATAATTATAATTACTAATATGTGTTTAAATTATATGCTGGTGTAAGAATTATAATTTAAAATAAGTAGATTAGATCTTTTCTAAACCAGTTGTAAGTGTATTAACCCACTTGCAGAACGTATGCAGAAGTTAAAATTTAATTTTGTATGAATGCTTTTAGAATATGTTACTAGAATGAGAATGTGATTAAAAATACATTAAAAACATAACTCATTAAATAAATTAAAAACAAAAATATTAAACTGAAGGTAAAATAAATTGAAGTTGTTGGAACAATATTTTATAGTTTGCATTTAAGAGAGATATGTGCAATTTCTTACATTTGAGCTGAAATATATATATATATATCATGGTGGGTTGCTCCTGGTTTGCCCCAGTTCAGGCAAACCGGTAGTGGCGGCGGCGGGAGGCTCTGGCCACCCGCTCAAACGTCATCAAAAATGCTCTGCGCATGCGCAGAAGCACACTGCACTTGCAAACGGAGTGCGCCTGCCCGTGAGCTACCAATAACAAACCGGTAGCACCGGGATTTGAAACCCACTACTGATATATATATCAGAGGGAGAGAGGGAGGGTGTGTGTTAGAGCTGTGAGTTTCTTAATGGAAAGGCCAAAATGTGACCAAATGTGCATATTTATTCGATTTTATTTGTGTTCTACCTTTCCTTTTAGGTGTGCCAGTTTGGTACACAATAATGGTTAAAGCTACTGGGGGGTTGTGAGCTTTAGGTACAAAGAAAACCACTTCTGACAATCGTGCCAAGAAAATTGCATGGACTCTTTCCTGCATTTACCAGAAATCAGGAGTGACTTAATGGATCATTTCAACTTCCTTCAGGAGCTGAAGATGCATATATAGTGCTTCCTCTCTACATTTTTCTCTACAACAGTCTTGTTAGGTAGGTTGGGCTGAGAGACAGAGAGCAGCCCAAGTCCAGTATGTGCACAATGCAGAAAAAAACTTTTAACATTAAATGCTCTTAAAACACAACTGTGTTTGATTTATAATGCGTTTGATTTCTAGCTATAATGTTGCAGTAGAATTTTGGAAGGTTTTTTTGCCCAATATTTTATTATGTTCAGAACTCTGAGACTAACTGAATTTATATGAAATGATTTTTTTAAAATCATAAACTAGTTTACTTATCGTGTTTCCCCAAAAATAAGACCCTGTCTTATATTTTTTTGAACCCCAAAATAAGTACTTGGCCTTATTTTTGGGGAGGTCTTATTATTTTGGGGTGCGTGGAGCAAGATTGGGCTCCTCTTGCTATTTTACCTGATTTCCAGTTCTGTCTCCCTAACCCTAACCAGAGGAAATGGCGGGGACCGGCTGTGCATGCGTTTAAATATTTTTGGGGAGGGCTTATTTTAGCCCATGCGTTCAAAAGCCCGATTGTGCTTATTATCAGCGGATCTCTTATTTTCGGGGAAGCAGGGTAGAAGGTTAGAGAACATTTATGATAACATCCTTCTCCTACTTTTAAGTAATGCAATTTATATATTGCTTTTTGTGAAAACAACATCAGAATTGTTTACCATTGAGAATGCAATAAAAACTTGACTGTAAAGTAATTAAGGGTACAGAATAATTAGAAGCAGAATAATTAAGTCAGGTAAAAGAAAAAGCAACTTTGGAAAGGTGAATGAATAATTAGAAAATAGCTGTTCCCTGGTCCCTCTCCATCTTGCTTTCGCTGATTAGAACATCATCCGGCCTAAAGATTTGCAATTCCTATCCCATGTGCCACTGTTTCCTGTGCCTGGTTGTAAACCTGTACAATTGTGTAATTCTTCGCTTTGCATACTGATGATCTCAAATTCATCCCTGGCATCTCTGGATTGCACTAGAAAACTGTCTGCCTAAAACCCTGAAATGCCAGTTCTTGTCAATGTCAAGTAGACTGAGGCAGCAAGCACCTTATGTTTCTATAGCAGAATTACGATCTGTGGCATTGCAGGTATGTGGGATGAGCAATGAGGCTTTGACTCTGTAGACTTCCCAAGTGCTACTTAGCAGAGCAGATAATGGAAAGAATATTTCAGAAGTGAAGCGTATGGATTCCCGAGTTTTAAAGAAACAGATCAAAAGCACACTTTTTATGCATTTCTTTAATTACTGTAGTCTGTTGTTCATGACAAATGGACACCACTTGTATGTTGCATGTAAGAAGAAATTGGTGGAGAATTTTGGAGTGGATGGGTTATTTTGTTATGGTAACCTATCTACATATTAACAGCTACATAAGCTTTGATGTAGGAAACAGGCCAAGTGTTTGGGTTTCTTCAAAGTTTAGGAACTGAAACTGATCCCCAGCTCTAGCGGGAAAATGACTATATACAGCAGGTTCTGCAATAATTATTATATTTAATTCGGGGTAAATAATGAACTGTCTTCCTCAAGATTAACCCTGAATGAGGGCAGGAATATTATCTGCTGGGATGGATGTGTTTGTATGTCTAGTGTTATGAATGGGGGAGGGAGGGAGGGGAATGTATGGTTTTTGTTGTTATGTTTTTGTCTTATGTTGATTTTAACTTGGAAAATTTAATAAAATTTATTTTTTAAAAAAAAGATTAACCCTGAATGCCTTCCTCATTGGCTATGAAAATTGTGAAGGATGCTTCTTTTCTTCAAGAATAAAAGGGTAAAGAAGCTTTGTAGAAAAGACTAATTAAAATAAGAATGTATATCCACAGATAACTTCCTGTGAGTAAAAATATTATAGAATGGTAAGTGATGGAGCAACAGTACTGCAAGCATTCTCAGCCAGTTTCAATATACAAGCTTATATAGCAAACCAACATAGCTTATCACAGTATCCCTGCTGTGGGGATCATACTTACAGATATGCTATGATGGGAGGTCCTCATTATTTCCACAGTTTTAAACTGGAGATAGGAGAGATTTGCATATACTCTGTTGATATATAACAATAAACACAGTTTGTGCTGTGCACACAAATTAGTCACAAGGTCAGCCAACTAGTCTTAATCTGTTGTAATATCAGGATTTCATTTGTGGCAGGAGATTCTGAGGGAGATCTGTCCATGTACCCACAACATGAATATCTTCTCTGGGAATCTTTTAGAACCTTCTGAAGAAGTAGAAGGATGGCCCGAGTCAGAGCCATGGCTATAGGAATTTCAATTGGGGTGAAGTGCTGCAGCTGATCCTGGAGGTGACAGATGGAATAACTTGTGCTGTGGTGGGATTTCAGGAATCCCATTGGTAGCATGTTTTTGGCCTGTGCTAGATAAAAAGCAGACATTTTGAGGAGTCTCATTTCTGCTTCCATATAAAGAGGTGGGATTTCTAATATGCACTAGAAACCCTGCCAGCATTAGTTGAAGACATAGAGTTTGAGGGCCTAAAAGTGGGAAATTATAAATTTATTATTATTTCATTTGATAGAATAATATACTTGATCAAATAATAATTTAAGTACTGATGTATGATTAATTTTGAAATAAAAAATGATTTTATTTAGGAATTGAGGATTATTTCCCTCCAAACTTCATTATTAGATATAATTCATTTTTAAAAAGTGTCTGCTAGAATGAAATCTTACATGATAATTAGGTCCTTCTTTCACTAATGAATAGATACCTTTTCTCTATTTGCGGATTTCAATACATGTGGCTTTATGAAGCTAGTACACACTTTTTCTTCCAAGATTTTCTGGAGTAAAATGTCATATTAGTTGCACATAGTAGGACAAAGTAAAGAGATTTACTGTTGAGTTTTCACTTCTGTACTATCAGTTGTTAACCATATTGAACATTTTTCATGAACTTTTTTCACTGCCTCTTGCATGTGATAAAGTTTTGACAGACATTTGCTAGACAGATGTTGTCATGTAATGTCAGACAATCCCTCAGGAAACATTTTATCTCTAACTAAAATGTAGAAGAATAGAAAGAGGCAGTGGCTTCAAAGATCCAGTAACTTCCAGGCTAAAAGCAAGTATATAGTAACTATATAGAGCCAGTTTGGTCTAGTGGGTAAGGCATCAGGCTAGAAATTGGGAGACTGTGAATTCCAGTCCCTTCTTGGACATGAAAGCCAGCTGGGTGACTTTGGGCCAATCACTCACTCTCGGCCCCACTCACCTCATAAGGTTATAGTTGTGGGGAAAATAGGAGGAGGAAGAAATATTACATATGTTCACCACCTTGAATTGTTTATAAAAATAATAAAGGTGAGATATAAATAAAATCAATTATTACTCATTTATGTCCCTGAGGTATTTGGGTACTTTATCTTTCCTTGCTGAAAACTTTGCAAATATGAACTTTAACTATTCTGTAAATGTAATTTCAGTTTTTTCAGACTGGATAAGACAGAATATATGGCCCCTTTTTCCTTCCCTGATATATTTTCTCTGCCCTATAACATAGCAGTATCCCAGACTAATGTCTTGTGTTCCAGAGCTCCTGTTCCCACTGCAATCTATGTGGCCAGAAGAAAACAGTCAAACTAATTTTTTGGAGTACAAAATACGCCATCTAATTTATGCTAATAAGTAAAAGTGTACTATGTTTTAATTTTAGGGGTACAGTGCTCTGATAAAAGATTGAGATTAATGTTGAAGGTAGAAAATCTCATGATTGAAAAGGAGCTACTTTTGTTGAGGCAATTGATCCTACTTTTAATGCGAGAATTGTTTTGATTTACAAATCACCATGACGTATTAAAATGTTGTATTCTGCTGTTAAAATAAAAATACATGTGGATTAGAATCTTTTGTGAGGGATTGGGCTAAGGATTTTATTTAGAAGCAAGCATGGTACATAATAAAATTTCTATAATATATTCTTCCAGTGTTAACAAATAATGTTTATAGTTCTTCACAGACCACCTTGGTTTTCACTGTGCTGAATTCAATCTAGTCTCATGTGCAGACTTCATAATTTCATTATACCTGCAATGTATTTTCCTTTCAAATATTGAAATATTATACTGTATACAGTTATACGCAGTGAGAATATTTGAGTTCTCTTGCTTGAGTCTGCATTAAATTCTACAGCTTGCAAAACATATTCACGTGAAAATAAGTGTATTTAAGTTATTGAATCTTAAATGCTTGGGTGTATCTATCCTACTATTTGTAACAGGTGAAGGAAAATACATGTTTTTTTAAATATCAGATCTAGAAGAGGATATTTTTCAACTTTTAACAGTTTGAAAGATGTCAAAGCTGGATATAAATAAAATGTTTGAATAATGGAAGAATGGTTGTAAATGATATACCAGTAAATGATCCTGGAAGAAAGTGAGGATTCTTGTATTAGTTTTGAATAGTATTTACCCTTCTTACATTTTTCAAAAAACAGGAATCTTTTCTAGATAGGTAAAAAAGGGTGTTCCCCTATGGCAGAGGGAAGAGGTTACGTTTACACTAAAAGGCTTATATGGATTTTTTGTTCACTGCTCACATAATACATTTAACTGCTGGTATCTTAAATGTTGATAGAAACCTGATCTAACGAAGCATAATTTATTTTTGATTCTGTGGCACTCTGGCAGCTTAACATGTGTTTGTGGTCACACAGTAGTGTCATATTTTCAGCTTTATCAGGAATTTTCAAGTGTTTGAAAACTGCCTCTTTTCAAAGGCACTTTACCAAGTATTTCTCAATGGGAAATTCAATAATAATGAGGGGGAAAAATCTACCCTGGAGGACATACTTCCTAAACTACTTATTTTTGTCCGTACCGTTCATAGCCGTAGGCAGCAGGTCTTTTCCTTTTAGCACAATGAAACCTTGATTTAATAGACCTTGTTACAATAAACATTTCATGTGACAGAGATTTCTGCAGTGATTTACATCATTTGTGTAATGATGTCATTTATATAATTTACATAATGATTTCATTACACTAATTATATAACTTGTCATGATGTGATACTTTGAGATGATACTGGTGAATAATGAACCGCCTCAATCTGATTAGTCTGTTAAATGAGTTTCATGGTATTTTCACAGTACTGTGTACAGAAATATCAATTCAGATGACAGGGCAGGCCGATGGGAATGGGAAGAGAACAGATTTTGTACAGCAGGAAATACTGGAGAAGAAAAAGAGGGTACCAACTTCAGATACAGAGGTATAATTTTCTGGGTGCAAAGATGATTTTGTTTTGCTCACTATATTTTGAATATTGTGAATGAATCCGAAATTCTAGTTAATGATGACACATGCTTATAATTATTTATACTTCACTGCTTTAGCTTGTAGGGGCAAGTAAAGATTTTTGAAATATTTATTATTTTTGGGAGGTGTGAAACCAGTATACCTGATTTGCTTCTCTTAAAAGAGGAATATTAAACTAAGAATAAACCATTTTTGGGGAATGGAATAAATCAGAGTTTCTGATTCCTATATCAGCGGATCATGCTACTAAAAATGCAAAATATTAATTTACAGTGGCACATCGTTTCTCATTTTTGAATATTTAAAGCTTAACCTCAAGGCTTAATACCCATATGGTATGTACATATGGACCAATTTCTCAGAAGATGAAAAAAAGCTGAATATTTGTATCTTGTGAACTTTGGTGAAATCAAAAGTGTCCTCTTTATGTCCCAAAGGCTGAAAGAAAACAGAAGGACAAGCCTTAAGAGCAAAAAATGCTTTTTCTGTAACTCAAGTCCAGCACACAAATGCCTTCCCTATTTACCCTCCTCGTCACATGTAAAAATAGTGGCAGGGGAGTTGATCTTGCAGATCTTGATACCCTCCCTCCCACCTTGAAGTTGTTCCTGCCAAATGGACACTTGGTTGATGCCAAGGGAAGCTTCAGAGACTGCAGGGGTATCCCCCAATACTATGTGACCTACCTCCTAATACAACATAATGGGTAAAGTTGGTCAAGTCCTTTCTACCATTACTTGCATAAATTCTTATGCTAGCTCTTGCTTACATGTCGTCTTTTTTCACATTGCATTCTAGCATCACATTTTACCAGCCCTTGAGTAAAATATATTTTCTAAATTTTGGAATGGTTCTTTTAGGTTTTAAGCTAGTTTGGCTGAACAGAACCATACAGAATCCAGATATATGTTGATAACTGGCATCCAGTACTGCAATTGTATAATTTTAGACTCCAAAATTAATAGTCCTGTAAAGGAATTTAAAAGGATGCCTACTTTATCCAACATTTGTATTATTCATTCATTTCAAATCATGAACATCTAATTGCGTGCACTTGGAGATGTGTTTGTTCTGAGTGGAGTCCTGAACATCTGTCTTAAAATGTCATTGTTTATTTCAAAGGAAAATGCCGATAAAAGGACATAAATTATTGGGTAGGCCATCCGTATCTCTCAGATGTAAGAACAGGGTCATTAAACATGGCAGTATTGCTTCCTGTTTTGTCCTTTTTGTGCTTAGACTGAAAAATAATCTTTCTATTTCTCTGTAGTACAAAGAGTAGGGCTCTCTTAACTCACCTTGACCTCCCTTATGTGATCAAATTGTCAGCAGTATAATGGTCGCATCTGGTGAACCTTCATACATCCAGATGATGGTGTTCAAAATGTAAATCCTCTACCCATCTTTATGTATTTTTCAATCTTGAGTGAGTTAAACATATCAACAGTCTTTTCTTTTCTTTATGGACTTTACGGAACTTTTAAGTAGTTAATTTACAACTGCTCCTGGAGGCAAAAAAAAAATTGTGAATAATTGATCTGACATAATTTCTTTGATCCTGCAAGGTGGGATGGTACCTTTACGTGTTACCACTTGGATGCTGTAAAATCCCTTGGAAGTTCATTGTCCCAGTTGATTCCGTCAGAACACAAGTTCATAAGGCTTGATACAAATTTCTTTTGTACCTTTGCTGTGTTCAAATCTAGCCTAGGTTGCAGAAACAGTCACTTCATTTACTATAGCCACTTCTCTCTTGCCTCTGCCACAGCTGTTTCTTTTTATGCTTAAATAGAAGGAGCCTCTTATCTAGACTCTTAAGAGCAATCCTAGCCCATGTGTATGGGTGTATCTTGTATTTCAATACTTTCTAAGGCAGTGTTTTTCAACTTTGACAATTTTAAGATGTGTGGACTTCAACTCCCAAAATTATCCAGCTAGCCACATGGTTACTAAAGAATTCTGGGATTTGAAGTCCACACATCTTAAAGTTATCAAAGTGGAGTAACATTGAGAATATTGAAATACAAGATAGGCCCGCACATATTTTCTGTGATTCCTCTTAAGAGTTTAGATAAGAGGCTTCTTCCATTTAAGCATAGAAACGATAAGCTTAAAAAGGGGATATTCACTAAGAATGACTGTGTGAGTGAGATGGACAGTATATAATTTGACAAACAAACAAACAAAATACTAAGAGTTGCCAGGGTTAAGTGGATCTGCATGATTTTATTTGATTGCCAAGGATAGTATCATGTTTTTCTTCTTTCTTTCAAAAACTCAACAAAAATGAATTTTTGGGAGCAAAATGTCTCTTGTCTGAAACCCAGTTCCAACTGCAAGTAATCTAAACTCAGCACATTTGAAGATTTTTTAAAAATTCAATTAGAAAGATTAAAAAAAATCTCTGAATTGGTTTACGGAGTCTTTGAAATGCAGAATCAGTCTTTAGAATAAATAAAGGGTCATGTTAGGTTTTCCTCTGTTAAAGAGTATTTGGACCATTGGTGCAAAGTTCCACCTTCTGCCCTCTTTTTAACTCTATTGGCTATTCTAATATTTACATTGGTTGTCTGATTTGCAAAACAAAAAAACCCAAAACCCACTGGTATTTTAAATAAGTGATTGACAGTAGAGTGTTAATGAAGATGTAAATATACATCTAGCTAAAAGATGTTGGATTTGGCAAGATCTCCTATACAGTTATAGCAATCAATTTAGACATCACAACTACATTAGAAACCATTCCCCACAGAATTAATGGTATTCTATTTGTAGCAAATAAGGATTTTGTGCTATGATGGAAATCTTAAGAGTGGTTGCTTGGCATGCTGTAATAATAACCTGTGCTTAAACATCACAATGGCCAGAATGACCTTCATCAAGCTTAGGATGGAAATCTTGTTTGTCCAGGATCCCAGAATAAATAGGAATGGTTGCTGGAGCAACATAGTATTTTCAATGAAGTGTCAAAGGTACAGCCAAAACACTCAGTGGAACATTGCAACTAAAATAGCAAACATCTTCAGAAGTCACACATTTTATCTTCAGTTATGTCAGAATTTTTTACACTGCTTTCGATTTAATTGTTAAAAGTTCTCTGGAGGACTGGCAAATGTAGCAAACAAGAAAGGAAAGGAAAGAGGAAAAATACTTGAAAATAAGTCTCCGTGAAATTAATAATATCTGACTGTAAGAAATTATCCATTGAGCTTTCAGTTAAAAATATTTAATTACATTTAGTGGAAGAATCAATGAGTAGAATAGATTGGAACTAAATATAACTTGATACATTTTTGTCCTTGATTAAAATGCATGCTTGTTATGATAGAGTGTTTTTCAGATATTATGCTGTGGTTTAGGGAGCTCAATAAATTGGCCCAGCAGCTTCCCAATATTATATGTATACTCATTTTTGTCTCATATTGTCATCTTGTTTTCCTCATACCCCTTGGATACATATTTTTAGTTCTTCCTCTTTCTTCCATTCTTCCAACAGGCAGTGAGTGACACTTGTAATTTTTTAAAAAATAAAAAATGTATAAATGTAATGCACTGAATTTGGACCTATCAAAAGTATGAGCTTGCTCTAAATGGTTCCTGTATATAATGCCCAATTTAAGAGATCATACTTATAATTTTATGTTAAACCAATTGTGTGGCCAAATGATTTCCCAGAATCAGTTGCAGATTCTTGGTAATTCATAAGACTGCAATCATCCTTGTAATATGTAGCAAGAAATGTATTAACGCAGAATACATTGGCTCTGAAAGCCATTACAAAAGCATTCTCATTGTTTTGAGTGCTAGAAAGGCTTTTTCTTGTCAAGAAAATCAGTGTTTTTGCTTCTGAACTGTTTCTAAGATCCAGTGATGTACAGGACAGTGCATTTTTTGCTAGATAGCTAGCAACATAAATTAAAATTACATCTTTACAATTATAGAGGTGAAAAAGGTACACACATTTGACTGTGTTGGTTGCTTTAAGTTCCTTCAGGTTCATAATAAATATAAAGAATTGAAAATTATCTCTTCGCTATAGTATTTAGCTTTGATAGAACAGTAGCAGCATTTCAATAGCATGTCAGGGGCAGTGTTGCAAAAGGCAACAGGACTACATCAAAAAATTTTAAAAGGCAGGAGGAAAATTGAATTAAATTATTCCAATTACATTATTCTTCAAGGTGCTGTATTGTAACTCAAGTGCACAATAAACAAAAAAAGAAGCCTCGTCCATTCATGTAATAATATACAATTCAATTATTAATATTTAGGGAAAAATGGGATCTTAAAACATGCAAACTGGTCTATGAAGTTCACAATTCTAAAAAGCCACTGAAGGCATTCCTAGTGTTAAAATGTCTATTCAAAGATAGACTTTGTATACTTGATTATTATTTTCATTCCAGGTTTAAACTAACTTAAGGAATATATGAGCAAAAAAGGAGGAATTTCTCTCATACATATTTTTTCACTTGTGATTGTGATATGGGAGACGGTCAGCCAAAACTGAAAACATTTGGTGGACAGTTGAATCTGGGGAGCACTAGAAAAATGTTTTATCTGCAGTTTGCCCGATAGCTGAAATTTCCCAAGGCAACTTTGCAGATTTCTAGTTATATAAAAGGGGCCTTTAATTTTAGATTTGTTTAGGAATTGTGCAAAATATCCGAGCATTTTAAATCCATTGATGTAGCAATTTGTAACCTAGCATGCAAATTTCATTCTTGTGGGGCAGAAGAACTTTTAAGTGAGTGGTAGAATACATGCTCATTATGCAAAATGCTCTAGAACTGAATTGAATGGATTGGGAGGGGGTGGGAATCTTCTGCCTGAAATGATGGTGAACATTATTCTGCCCATCAGAATAAACAACGGCTAATCCTTTCAACCCTGGAAGCACCTCGGTGCTTCTGACTGGATGCTTGATAGTCAAGCATTTGTTCAATGTAAGGCATGCTAGCTTTTAGTGGTGTATTTATCACTGTGGGAACATAGTGCAAGATTCACTTTAAGCAGTGAAGCAAACAGATAAAATCCAGATAAGTGTGCTTTATCTCACATCATCCTCATTGGCCCTAGCTGATTCATATGGATATATTATAAGCTAAAATGTAGAAAAGTGTTTTAAAGGTTAAGCATAAATATTCTATTTGTGAGTCTCTTTATGAGACTCTTAAGACTGTAGTAGTCTATAAAGTTGACAGTCTCACTGAAGTTAATGCCCGAGTTTACTTGTGTTGATCAGTCATCTTTCTTTCCTGTCTACTTTTAGTATTAAGTTACAGTTCGTTGCTAATACTTTAGAGGAATATGGGCTGTTTGCATGATTGTGTAATGCTTACTGTAATGAATTAAGCTGGTGATGCAGGAACTAATATTTCCACTACAAAAGAAAAATGCTATGTCTACATAGATCAGGTATCTCTTGGGCTAGCAAAGTCCCTGGACTTAGAAGGGTAGAATGAAGAGATCTAGCTTTTAAATCCTGGAGCACAGACCCACAGCTTTGATTTTTGCAGTAGATAGATCCAGTGGTGACATTCATTTTTTTTTACTACTGGTTCTGTGGGCATGGGTTGGTGGGTTGGTGTGGCTTGGTGGGCATGGCAGGGGAAGGATACTGCAAAATCCCCATTCCCTCCCCATTCCTGGGGGAAGGATATTGCAAAATCTCCATTCCCACCCCACTCTGGGACCAGCCAGAGATAGTGTTTGCCGGTTCTCCAAACTACTCAAGATTTCCGCTACTGGTTCTCCAGAACCTGTCAGAACCTGCTGGATTTCACCCCTGGATAGATCCCATGCATATATTGCTTCATTTTTTTCTAGACCTGTCTGTCTTCGGTCAGTGAATATTCTGGATAAGCAGTATTTTTCAACCTTAGCAATGTTAGGATGTGTGGACTTCAACTCCCAGAATTCCCCAGCCAGCCAGTCAGGCTGGAGAATTCTGAGAGTTGAAGTCCACATATTTAAACGTTGCCAAGGTTGAGAAACACTGGCTAGAGAGTAAAGATTTCCTGCTGTGCCTGTGGGAAGCCTAATTCCTTATATGATTGTTATGTTGTAGCTGATCCAATCCAACAGCATCTAGTTGAAAACATGCTCTTTCCCCATCAGCAGAAAGAAAACTCCCAACAGCAGAGCAATCGGCTCCTAACTGAGCGCACGCTCACATTTGGATCTTCTGCGCATGCACAGAGTGTCAAAAATGGGACGTGATGCTGTCCAGGCGGGTGGGCAGAGCTGCCTGCAGCCACCGCTACTGCCACTGATTCCTCTCTCAACAGTACTGAATAACTGAGGCCATGGCTATCAAACATAAGAAAATCTGTCAGGCTATCCCACCTTCTTTATATTCTTTATACCTGAAACTATATGGAAAACACCACCTGAAATAGAATCGCTGTTCAACACTGTATATGCAGCCATATGTTGCAATGGTGTTTGGATTGGACAAATGTGCCACCCTCACCATCAACAGGCGAAAAATAGTGAAAACTGAGGGAATCAAGATATCCTATGGAAATACCATCAAGAGACTGGATGGAGATGATCACTATAAATACCTGGGCATCCTTCAAGCTGACAACATCAAGTATACTGAAGTCAAGAAAAAGGTTAGAAATGAATACATCAAGAGAGTGAAGAAGATCTTAAAGTCCAAACTCCATTGAGGAAATATAATAAAGGCAATCATAGTCATTGGATACACAGCTGGATTAAAGCAGAACTAAAGGCCTGGATAAGAAGACCAAAAAATAATGACAGTGAATCATACCCTTCATCCATGCAGCGACATTGACAGATTACTAAGCAAGGAAAATGGGTGGGCATGGAATATCGCAAGTACATCAGATGATTGAAGAAGAAAAAAGGTCATTGGAAGGATAGTAAATAAGATGCACTGAAGCTAGTATACCAAGGAAGGCCTACTGAGTACTGGAGAGACCAAACTGGCCTATAAAAAGCACCAAATGAAGAACAGAAAGGAGGCATGGGAAGCCAAAGCATTACATGGCCAGTACATTAAAAAAAAAACAGCAGGGAAATCAGATAATAAGAAAAATAGGCAGTGGCTAAGAGCAGAAAAGTTGAAGGAAGAGACAGAGGAGCTAATTTTGGCTGCATAAGACCAAACCTTAAGAACAAACACATACAAAGCCAGTATTGAAAAGACAGCAACAGATAGCAAATGTCATCTCTGAAAAGAAGCTGAAGAAACAGTGGACCATCTGGTTAGCTACTGTCGGAAGATCGCACAGACTGACTACAAACAACGGCATGACAAACTAGCAACAATGGTGCATTGAAAGATCTTTAAGAAATACTGTTTGCCTGCAAGGAAAAACTCGTGGGTCCATAATAGAATAATAGAAAATGTAGAAGCTGAAGTGCTCTAGGACTTCAGTATTCAAACAGATTAGCACCTGCCATAACACCCTAAACAATTGTCAGTGAGAAAGACAAAAAAGTCTGGACATGGCAATATCTGGAGATGGCAGAATAGAAGAGAAGGAACTGGAGAAGATAATAAAATGCAAAGACCTGCAAATAGAGATAGAATGACTCTGGCAAAAAAAGAGCAAAGATAGTACCAATAGTAATAAGTGCCTTGGATGCAATCCCAAAACAACTGGAGCATCACTTGAACACCATCAACATTGATAAATTCACCATCAATCAATTCAAAAGGCAGTTTTACTGGGAACATCTTATATCCTGCGACCTCTAATACCAAAAAAATTCCACATCTGCCTATCCCAGGTCCTTGTGAAGGACTCAATAGGTGGACAAAAATGCCCAATCCAGTCTGAACATGTAGTTGACTGTGCGACAAACAATAATAATAGTTTTCTTTCTTTATTCCCTCTTCCAGTTCACTTAGTTTTGCTATGGTCCATTTAATCTTTTCAATTAAGTGATTTGGGTTCATATCTCTATTCCAAAATATGATTGCAGATGTTGCATTATGAGTATCATTAGACTTCAGAATAAAATATGCAGAGAATTATTTTTTCTTGCTGTTTCTATTACTGTAATGGAAAATGGCTTTCTGAGCCAGGATCTTTTAGCCATGTTTTGGATGCTTTGTCATTCTGTATGCAAACCAAGTGCATTCATGAGTCACTGCCTCCTTGCAGATAGAGTAAAAGGACTGGAAACAAACCAATATCTTACACAATTCTTTCCTTATTCTGACTCATTCTTGCCTACCTCACTGACAAGAATTACGTCTTGCAGTTTTGATAATGTTAGTTACTTTGGAGAAGCATTCATTAATGAGTTCCTGATTTAAAGTTTTAAATCATACTATAAATACTATACTATACTATACTATACTATACTATACTATACTATACTATACTATACTATACTATACTATACTATACTATACTATACTATACTATACTATACTATAAATACTGATACTATTTGATCCATAGAATTATAGTTTGCTATTTGAAAACCTTATTGTCACAGTAATATTTCTGGTGGTTTGTATTTTAATACTGTATTTGAATTCACGTCTGGAGATTCTGCTTACATGATACAGCTAATATACTATTTTACCACTGGGGCACTTATTGGAATTTATTTATTTTACATTAAAAATTCTACCGTAACTTACTAGTGCATCTATGATATTTGGTGCAGCTAGCAGTGACTAAAAATGCAAAATTAATGTAAAAGAAGGTATAAAAAGGTTAATTAAGTAAAGGCAGGAAACATGTTTAACATTTTCATTGCCTGTATAAATGAATGCCTTCTTCATGTTTCATCTGGCTGGTAAAAAATCAGCAAAAATGCTACAATGATTTCTGTATTTAGTTGCAGCCATTAGAATAGGACAGGACAGGACAGGACAGGACAGGACAGGACAGGACATCCATTCCTTTGCTACAATTTGGACTTACTTTTTAAAAAGCATGTATGGTGTTGCCTACATCACTGAATGAAGTGGGCCATTTAACTCCTGATGCTGAATTCTGAGTTATTTTTCCTGAGATTGGAATAAATATTCATTATAATAATATCAAATATCGATAATGTGAAATAGGCAGTCTAGTTCACCATTATAGTTGCTATAAAAGGAAGTTTGTGGCAGCTAAATGTGTACTCTAAAGGTCAAAAGATGCGCAGAACAAAAGAAGCTGCCAAAAGTTCAGTCAGATTCTGAATGAAGTCATACCTGCAAGATTAGGTTGCAAAGCACAAAGCAAGGATTGAAAGGGTTAAAAGCAGGTGTGTCAGAAAAAATAATTACAAGTCATCTAGATCACCTAGAAAAGGTAGGACAAGGTTGTCTGCCATTATTTACAGGTAGTCCTCATTTAATGGTAGGGACTAGCAACTCAGCCATTAAATGAAGTAATTGTGAAGTGAAATCACAAGCTTGCTTATGTTATGATTACTTCAGCATTCGTTTGCTTTACAGACCTGATAAAGTTGTAAATGTAAGGAATGGTCACTTTTTCATCAGTGTTGTAACTGAGAATGGTTGCTAAAGAAGGTAGTTGCTAAATGAGGACTACCTGTATTTTATTGAATTTAGAGGCCACCCAACTCTAAATGATTCTAGGCATCTTACATTTTAAAAAATAAAGAAGTGTAAGATAGAAAACAAACTTGTCTGGAAAAAAAACCCTGAGATACTGAGCAGAGAACATCAAAGCCTGATAAATTCAAACTCTGATCAATAGATCAAGAGTGAAAAGAGAAGGAGGCCATTCCATTATTTTATTATTATTATTCTTTCTCTCCCTTGGGAAGTGTGGAGCATGTTTGGTTCAAACAAAGCCAAGAAATCAAGGATCCAGTTCCCAGGGATCTGGAATTGGAGATCTAGGATATACAGAGCAATATAAGAATTGGTGGAAGCTTGATGTAAATTTTTATTTTATTTTATTTCATAAAAAATATTCTAAAGTCTGTTTTTTTTGTTACCCAATTATTCTGCTTTTATCTGTATATGTGTATTTCTGGCTTAGACAGCAGCTGTGGAAATAAAAACTGAACACTTCAGTTGCTCTTTTTTCCCCTTGCTCTTTGATTTTCAACTCTTGTTCATGTCCTTAACCTTGATATACATAATAAAGATGCGCATTTCTTACTGATTCAGGCCACTTATTCTGAACAGATTATAATGTCATATGGTCTCTCTGCTCCCATTAAGCTACAAAAAGAAATGTGGAGGCAGGAAGTTTGTCATTTTCCACCTCCTGAGCAAATCTGTGCAGAGAGAAAGGGTTTCTTGAGAATAAAGTAGATAGCAGCATTCATTGAGTAGGCTGTCCTGAGGAATTGTTGGCAGCATGCAGGTCTTTTATGGGAATCTCTTATGGGAATCAGGTGGTTCACTACATTACATCCGTCTGCATGGCTGTGTCTTACATTAGTTATCACTAGACACACCATTCCTTGGCTGCAAAGTCAGAAAGACATAACTAGTTTTCTGTACAGGTATCCCTCAAGTTGCGATAGTAATTGGGACCAGAATTTCTATCACTTAAGCAATGCAGTTGTAAAGTGGGATGTCATGTGACTACATCACTTAGTGATGAAAATTCTGGCACTCCTCTTTGCTGTCATTAACTGAATTCCACCAGTTGTTAGCCAAGGACTCGCCCCAATCCTAGCCATTTCCCATCCCCAAGCCTTGGTTCTTCCCAGTTAGGACACTGCCTCCCCTTCAACTTCTCCCAATGGCTTATTCACCCCCCCTCCCGATCTCTGCCCTTCTGACCACCTTGAGGTGAAGCTGCAGCTGCCCCGAGAAGCCGCAGCATGGTCCAGCAGCATGGCACAAAGTTACAGCTACCCTGGGAAGCTGCAGTCACCCTCACTACCCTGCACTCCAAGAACTCTGCCACCCCGACTGACTTTTGCCATCTGCTTACAACACATGCCTGACCTGGCCCCTTCACAAAACAGCTGCTGGTCGTGTGGGGTCAGTTTCCCCTGGTCTTGTGAGAAAACTACCACACGTGAGCTGGGGAAGAAAGAAATTTCTGGGCTGGGCTGGGCATGCTTGGTCAGCAATGGGGCGCAAGAAGATAAGAAAGATCAGTTAGGGTGGCAGGGGCTGTGAAGTGCAGGGGTCAGAAGGGCATAGATGGGGGAGAAATTGCCTGGTGGGGGGAGTTGAAGTGCAGGGGGGCTGCCAACTGCTCAAATTTTGATGACATGACTATGGGGAATACTACAACCTGTTTAGATTGGGGGACCATTTGTAAGCCCATTCAGGACTATTGTAACTTTGAATGGTCACTGAATGAATGGTTGTTAGATGAGAACTACCTGTATTTTCTTGGTTGCCATCTAGTTGTTACACACACCTATTATTGTGTTCAGATTACCGGTACTCCTGAAATAAACCATGGTAAATTCTGTAAGCTTATAAAGAACCTGAATGGCACTATTGTTAATTATGCCAACTATTTAATTTTTATGGAGATGCAGAGTCCCATCTCCCTGCCTATTTATAATTTCATATGAAAATTCACCTGCAGAATAGCTTTTCCATGCCAGTATCCTATAGCTGGTGCAGACAATTTATAGAAGATCAGAGATTGTAATGATGAAATAAAATCTTGCCATACTATACAACATGCAGTGCTCTTCATTCTGCTGTCCATCTGGGTTTTCTCCTGTACTCGTTCGTTATATGTTTGTTTTAGAGAGCTAGGTGGTCCAGTATTGGATTAAAGTCTGGAATTGGGGACGTCTAGGTTTTACCTTCACTGCTGAAAAAAATAGTAAAGACTGACACACACACACACTCATCTCAATCTATTGTACAGTTTCTATTGGGGGGTAAAATGGAGGTCATGTGAGATATAAAACAAATCCAATCAATAATCTGCTTAGTCTCTGCATATTTTCATAGGCTGTATAAGGTTTGTAATCTTTGCATCTTGAGTTGCATTGACAATTATATCATAATGTCTTATCGTTTTCTTCCAAGAGAAATCTAATTAGAAATACAAAACAGGTCTGGATTTTTCTAAAGGGCAAGACTCAGAGTACATCTATTTCTATTGGTGAATTAGCTGTTGTAATTATCATAGAAATTGTCTTTTTAGGTTTTATAGTGCTGTAATGACAACTGTTTCATCTAGGCCCTTCCTATGATACTTAATATGGTATTTTCTTAACACTTTGAGATAGTGTTAAAGCAGTCAAAGGTTTTTCCTTCAAAAATACTTGTTTGTACCCACTAGAGTTTTCTCTGGCACAAATCTGGAAGAGAGCGAGGAACTGTTGGCATGCTGTTAAAAAGCTTACATTAGGAAAGGAATGTTTTGCACTGAAAAGATATGTGGTCTATAATTAAAGCATCATCTCTGTTTGGAAACTTAAATTATGATGGATGCCACAGACTTCCAGAAAGCTAGTGTCAGACAAGGCATAGCACACCATACAGACAACTGACAATTTAAAAAAAAATGTATTTAAAGACCTGTTTGATCTGTGGTTGATGTTAAAATAAATAGGCATTCTGAAGGTGACATTTAATGATGTAGCTTTTATTGTGTGTCCATTGTAATAAGCAAGCAGCAATTTAGAGTAGGAACCTTTTATCTAATTGTTGGGTAGTCCCATACTAACAAATAATACAGATAAGTCCTCAACTTATAACAGTTCATTTAGTGACCATTTGAAGTTACAGTGGGACTGAAAAAAGTGATTTATGACCGTTTTTCACACTTACAACCATTGCAGCATCCCCATGGTCACATGATCAAAATTCAGATGCTTCGCAACTGACTCATTTATGACTGTTTCAGTGTTCTGGGATTACGTGATCACCTTTTGCGACCTTGTTGTGACAAGCAAAGTCAATGGGGAAGCCAGATTTACTTAACGTTTGTGTTACTAATTTAACAACTACAGTGATTCACTTGTGGCAAGAAAGGTGGTAAAATGTGACAAAATTCAATTAACAAATGTCTCACTTAGCAACATAAAATTTGGGCTCAATTGTGGTTGTAAGTTGAGGACTACCTGTACTAGTAATTTATACAAACTTTCTTTGAAAAGCTATGCATGGTGATACTAATTCATTATATACTAACGAATAAAGATTCAGTATTATTTACTGGAGATTAATTTGGTATTAAACAGCAAGATTATGTGTGGGTGTAACCTTCACTCTCATTTGTGGGTGTTAAGGAAAACTTACTACTCAGTTCTTCTTTGTCTACTCCAATAGTCATCTCAACTCAATGAATTTAATAAACTCTGTTAGACTTTTGGGATGTTCAGCCCAGGAGTATGGTGTGAAGGAGCTTTTTGACATTTCATAGCTCTGGGTTGCTTTTTTCTTTTCTTTTTTCTTTGCAGCTGAAGTCCAGCCCTAGCCTGGCCTAGGAGTGTGGCACAAAGGGGAGTTTTGGTGTTCTGTGGCTCTGGGGCTTTTTTTTTTCTTTTTCATAGCACTAAACCAACACCAGCCTGGCCCAGTAACTAGACCAGGAATGCTTTGTCAGTGGTGGGGGCAAGAATACAGTAAAGGTCGGCTCAGGTGGCAGAACACAAGGTGGTGTAGAGCCAAAAGGGCATAGATGGAAAAGAGATATAGGTGGCTGGAGGCAGTTGAAGCACCCCTGTGGTCATAAATTCGGGGAGGCTGCCAAGCGCTCAAATTTTGATCACATGACTGTGGATGATACTGCAACAAGTGTAACTTGTTCAGCGCTGCTATAACTTTGAATGGTCCCTCAACATACGGTCATAAATTGAGGACTATCTGTACAAGTCTACGTCCCTTCTTCCACTAGTCCTTGCTTTGATATTGTTTTTTGCATGACACTGAATTTTGTTTTCCCAATGGCTTAAAAAACATTGCTGAAAATAAAACAGTGTTTGGGAAAACCAATTTTTGTTCTGTTGATTTTTCCACAACTATGAACCAAATTAAACCTTTAGGTACTCACTGCTAAATTTAGCACTGTATTCTCAAATTATTCAGTTTACTCTCACTTATGAAGTGAAACTAATGCAAGGTAGATTGGGAATTAATTGACATTGGAATATGTGAAAGAGTTAACTTAGTATTTAAAACACATCTGAAAGTGGCCTTGAAAAGTACAAACAGAATTGTTCTTGTAGCCCTTTGGGGTATGCTGTGCTGTTTATTACAACTGAAGCCATAACCTCTGATGACTAATACTTGACTCAGCCATCATTTTTTAAAGAATTGATTCTGTTTATAAAAATAAAATCCAGTGAAGGACACTAGTTTCAAAGGATAATAAAATGTATAGGCTAATGGTGTATCAGTTTTATCTGCTACGTTAGATGTTCATTAGTAATTTTAATGTTGATTCAGTCATGATTGTGATAATAAGGAAGAACTGCTTCCAGTAATTGGGATCACTTTCATATACTGTTAAACTCAACAATACAACACCTGCTGCTTTCAGTGCTCCATGATGACATTCAAATATAATGTCAAACATTGTTCATAAGCCTATGACTTTCATATTCTGTCTTTTTTTACCCCCTATTGTTTTGTCTTTTACAACTGACAATCCAATCATGGTTCAAATCTTTTCAAACAATGATTTAATTTATGGTTTCCTCAGTAACATTTAGATGAAACTCTTCAAGGCTGCTTTTGATCTCCTAAGTTGGCAGCAAAGTTTCATGAAGAATTTGTTTCATATAATATTTAGATCTTGTTTTTATTTTTATTTTTTTGCATCCTATTACTGTTAACTTACTATTCTCTATCAGTTTTGAAGAGCGTAGCTCTGAAAATGATTTAAAATAAACCTACTTGTTTATTCATTTATTTGACATACTTTGATGCCTTATGTCTATCCTTTGCAGTCTGAAAATACAGGCTATTCCGAAGTTATAATTGTGAATAAAGAAGTAGGGAGGAGGACAAAGCTTAGTGGTAAGATGAGCTATAGAAGAAATATGATTCCAGATACTTTGGAATCTTTGTTTTTTGAATTTTGATGCCTAGAACTTTAACTTAGGATAACTCTGAAATAAAGTAGGAATATAGATAGAAAGCTGGACAAAACATTTTTGTGTTTCTTCTTAAGAGGTATGCTAATATTGACATAGTAATTTTAAACGCTATGTAACTGAGACCAATATATGACTTAGTCAGAGACAGTTTATGGTATATGAACTAAGAACATAAATATGTCAAAACAGTTAACTGGTCTTCCTTTTGCATCTCATTTGCAGCATTTAACAGCAATATATGAAGCCTGTATTTATTTTACTATGTATTCTTCATGTATATTTTTAGAATATATATTTTTTCATTTGCTTAAGATTTTTTTTTTTTGGTGATAAAACATTTCCAGAATATTTTGGGAGTTGAGGTGACTTAAAACTGACATCAGCTAAAATATCTCTGTTCATTTCTTTAAAAGCCATTTGTGAAGTAGCTATTTTCTTTCATACATTACTTTGAAACTATGAGATTATAGGAGGAAGTGAAAATAAAGTAAATCATGGTTGAATTAGTTGAAACTACAGAACGTTTTGATTTTTCTCAAATTAATGCAGATACTATTTAACTGCTTTTTTTTCTTTTAGAAAAGTGTGGATCAAAGGCATTTGTACATGTGTCTGTTTTAATCAATGAAGCTAATATAAAAAAAGTACTGTATGCTTAGTAATCCCCTGATAGACATAGAATAGTATACCATGTAAAGATGAAAATGGTCCATAGCGTACATATTTTGTTACTGAAAGTCAGTTTGGTCTAGTGATTAAGGCCACCACCAGGCTAGAAAGCGGGAGACCATGAGTTCAAGCCATTCCTTAGCCATGAAAGCCAGTTGGGTGATTTTGGGCCAGTCATCTCTCTCAGCCCAATCCACCTCACAGGGTTGTTACTGTGTGGAAAATAGGAGGAGGAAGGCATCTTGGATATGCTTGCCACGAAAAATAATAAAGGCAAAACATGCATATGCATATACATATACATGTCACAGGCAGTTGTGTTTATTTTTTCCGAAGTTATTGAGAAGGTGCTGCAAATGGCTGTTTGTTGGTAACACTAAATGTTCATACTCATATCAATGGTATGTTTGGGGAGAAAATAAATATGCTATGATTACTGTAATTATTCGGCTTCTAACCTGTTCTGTGAATGACATTTGTTATATATTTACAATATATGTGTTTCCAAAGACAAAAAGCGGAAATGGGATAGAGTAGGGAAAACAGATTTTAACAATTCATTTGCAAGGTACTATGATGTGTCACTTGGGAAATCATCGGAATAGAGTAATCAATATCATTTGAGGACAAATTCTGCTGTTGAAAAAGTAATTATTCTGAAGACTAGAAACTGCCATTTATTTACTGAGATTAAATGTTTTTCATAAGTCTGATAGATGGAACCTAAGAGACCTGTTTTTGTTTGACATTTTAATTCATGCTAATTCATGAATACATAGCACACCATCACTCTCTCTTTTCCTTTCTCCTTCAAGATTTGGTTTGAATGCCTTTTACATTAATCTGACCTGCCCATGTAAAGAATAGACTCTGGGAGAAATGCTGAAAATCACTCGGCTTCCTCTTTCCATGGAAAACTGAACGGAATGTGGTGTTAGATCTGTGAAAGAAGGCCCATAGAATTTATCTGCAGTGATGAGTTCTGAAGAGAAAGGAACTTCTCCTGCTCACAGAACCTCCACACCATCACATAAGGCTGACTCCTCTTCATCATATTCCCAGTGGGACACTAGGCAGGTAAGTGAAAGAGGGTTCTTTTAATTATGGATATAGAAATCCTGCAAGTTAGTTGGGGCGTTCTTTATTTACTTCACCTTTTAAAGATAAAAGTGAGTCAGTGGATAAAATTATGTTCCAGTAAAGATAGCTGCAATTAATAAAGGCAAAATCCTTTGTGAGTTCTCTAGTTCTTTATTTTCTGGTACCATTTTATCCTACATTATTCTAGTGTATCCACTCATGCTGGATTATTATACAGCTGCCTAATCCCTTCTATTGCTATCTTGAGACCTTATCCTCGAAGCTTCAGTCTCTCTGATTCTTCCACCTACCCTGTTGAAACATGTTCAGTTCTATTGTTAGGGGTTTTTTTTTATTCCACCTCTGACAATATTGAGTTATTTTCAACCCTCCTTCAGATGCTCCGCTGCCAATCCCTGATTCCTTATGATGAAATAGTACTGATAGGATCAATCCTTTGCTTTTTCTTTGTTTGGAATACTGGTGGTAATGGCTAGCAGTATATCAAAGTGAAATATTGGTCTTGTAATGCCTGACATTTTACTTCTCAAGAATGCCTCTCCCAAGACTTCCCACAAGGGACCCATTGCTATTCTGAGGAAATTTTCCTGTCAGAGCTGCCTTGAGAGCTGTTAGCTTTTCTATAAGGAAGAGATCATAAATGGTTATATCATTCTTTGTAGAATATATCTTTGTGAGTTGAGCCAGAACTTACAGACGTAATTTGGAATTGGATATTAATTATTAATTCCAAATCTAAACTTATGTTTTAGATGAAAGATAATTATATTCTATATGCAGTATTACTGTTTAAAATAATTCTAAAAATGTGATTTAAGGCATTACTAATTACTCTTTTGCCTGGTTTTCAATAGTGTCATTACCCACACCCAAAAAAAAAAACAGTTTCTGTTTTTACATAAGGGTTCAGCAGTGGCAATTCCAAATGAGATCCATGATTCACAAACAAGCAGTTTCAAATTGTTTTATTACCCCCAGGTTATGTCAAAATTAGTCCCTCGTAATTACTTCCAGTTTAAGAAAGGAATGCATTACAAAGATGCCGAATTGATAGTATTGTATTCCAGTAATCATTCGTCATCTGTTAATTTAGTCTTTTATTTCTTGATCATTTTAAATTCTGTCATTAGAAAAATTTCTGTCTCCCACAAAACATTAGTCACACTTGCTATTCAGTTGTTTTCATGATGCATCTATTTTGCTATTGATGTTGTCTCTATTATTCTTACTAAATGGCTGAGGTAGTTAGAATAAAATGTAAATAACTTAACTACATTAAAATAATATAAAAAATAAAAATAAAAGCATTAAAACATTTAAGACAACTAAACATTATTAAAAGCCAATAAGAAAAAATGGATCTTTAAAGCTGGGCCTAAGTGATTAAAGCTTTAAAGTACTGATAACCAGTACTTATTTCTCTCCAAAAATACAAGTAAAAAGTTCAACTGCTTAGAAAAAGGTATAAAATTCTCTTTTATTAACCCCAGACTCTATTCTGGTTGCTGCATTTTGACTCTGCAATTCCTAAACTATGTATAAAGTAGAGCATATTACTGTAATCTGATCTGGAAGTTATGAACCGGTACAATGTTTTGATGTCATTTGCTGTCATTGTACTATACAGCTAGTGAAAGTGTTCTTGGCCATAGTTTCATTTTATACTACACAGATGAGACCAGCAAATCCAAGAATATTCTCAAACCTTACATAGGCAATGTAACTCCATCCAAACATAAGAAACATCAGATTCTCCAAATCATAGCATACCGTATCAGAATGAACACCTAGCTTGGATTGTTTTCATTTTATTATCTCTTGTCAAGCTCATTACTGTTTAATCTCTCTCTCTCTCTCTCTCTCTCTCTCTCTCTCCCTCTCTCTCTCTCTCTCTCTCTCTCTCTCTCTCTCTCTCTCTCTCTCTCTCTCTCTCTCTCACACACACACACACACACACACACACACACACACATACACACACACACACATACATACACACACACAGATAGATAGATAGATAGATAGATAGATACAGACATACAGACATACATATACATACATAGATGAGGGGAGTATTATTGTCTTAAAGACTCCAAAAAATAGAGTTATATATTGTAGCATATTGACAAATATTCCTGGATCAATAATATAAATAAGCCAGTTGGGCTGTGCCCAGTGGTGCCATGCAACAGGCAGAAGCTGATTAACCGGTATAATTCTAGAATCATACAGATGGAAGAGATCAAATAATTTATTGAGCCCAATTTATTCTCTTTGCAAAAGTCCAAATTAAAGTGTCACCAGTAGACTGCTCTCAACCTTCCCCTAGATAACCACAAACTTTCTGTAAATTTCTTTTGACAAGTTTTGTATTTGTGTAATTGTTTCTTCAAGAGGTTTTAACTGAGCATGATTTCCTTATGCAAATATCAAGCACCCAAAGAAGAGTCTTTCAATATTCTGCTCTTTTAATTTTCTGTAAATTATGTTTTGATAAGGAACAGTTGAGTTACTTTAAAAGAAAGCACTTTTAACAGAACATTGCAAGACAGATATTCAAATCTTTGTATTTTCAAACACATATATCAAAAATAAATTTATTCTGCTTTTTAGTACTTGACAGATTTTATTCAACTCAACTCAAGGCAGGATCAAACTCATGTTTATCTTAAAGCATAGAAAGAGTTTGATTTACTTTGACCTAATTAATTTTCACATTGTTATAGTGTATACAGTGAATGTGCTCAGATATTTCATCAAGTTTTTTCCTGAAATATCCATCTCTGAAGTCTAATGGACCTGCTCTACTATGGGTGGCATTTGCTGTCATAATTATCGCATCTGGGAGCAAAAATCCAGATAACTACTGGATGTGGGAAAGAATCAGATTTTTCTGTATATCTTGGTGTGAATTTCTGTAGCCCGATTATAATATTCCTACACGGGAATCCATTCTTGTCTCACACATGTTCGCTTTATATAAGAAGAGTATGTACATAATCTCCTGTTGTACTTTAGACAAGACAGCTGTGGACATAAGCCATTTTATATTAACTCAATGTAATTTTGGAAATTTTAGGGAAAAAAACTTAATTATAGTACCTTAAGTTGGCAGAAAAAGACTGTTGAATGTTAAGATGCTGACTGAAATAACAGTCAGTACTAAACTTTGAAAGTACTTTGTCTATTCTGTTTATTAGAATAAATGTATATTTTGTTTTTGTTTCCATTCCCTCAAAGTGTCTTACTTATGTATGAGAACTAAGTATTTTCTATCACAAAAATGTACTCCAGTCTTTTCTTTGTGTTTTAGAGTGGCCATGTGTTAGAGCGCAATGCTTCTGTTGGAAGCACAGACTTGATTATTGGGAAGCAGTTGTTAGAAAATGAGCCAGTCGCTGTATCTAAAGTAAGTAAAGTCTTGGTCCCTGCATAAGTAGATGGTTGGAGAATGTATTTAATACTTGGAGGTATTCAATAAGGCTATGCAAATCATTTGACTGCAGCAATACTATAAGCCAAGTGCCACTCCTCAAAGCACTGAAGTGCTTCCATTAAAGTCTGCTTTGAGGACTCTTCTAGATAATCTTCATTTCTACAAAAATAGTGATCCTGGTATTGATGATAAACGAGAATGATTCAGATTATGCTTAAAGAATACAAGCATTTTAAAAAATATATTAAAAGAACTTGAAAGTATATTTTCTGGATTGCATTTCATGCATATAAATAATTTATAAACTATTTTTTTGAAAAAAAATCAATTAAAGGACTTTTATTTGAAGTGGATCTTGCATGTGCCTTCTGTGGCCACTTTAATTATATCAATTCACTCTAAAGAATCTAATACAGGTAGTCCCTGACTTTCAACAGTTCATTTAGTGACTGTTCAAAGTTACAATGGCTTTGAAAAAAATGATTATGTAATTAAAATATGGACTCTTGGGCAACTGGGTCATATTTATGACGTGGCAGTGTCCTGGGATCATGTGATCACCTTTTGTAACCTTCTGACAAGAAAAGTCAATAGAGAAGCCAGATTCACTTAACAACTGTGTTACTAACGTGTAACAACTGTAGTGATTCATTTTGCAATTGTTGCAAGAAAAGTCATAAAATGGGGCAAAACTCACCTAACTGCCTTGCTTAACAAATGAAATTTTGGGCCCAATTTGCAGTCATAATTCGAGGGCTACTTTTATCTTTTTCATCCTCCCCATCTTCCCCACCTTGAATCATCATTGCTGGGTTTCATAACTGTAGAGGTCTAACAGAGGTTGCTCAGCCCTATACTGAAAGTGTGAATCTTTGGAGAAAACTATAAAGATAAAATATCCTACAGCTTTTTGAAATATGTGTTTCTCATCTGCATTACGAGGAAGAAAGATTGGATTAAGAAACAGCTTTTTAAAATTAAAAGTTATTCTAGTTAATTGAAAACAAATAAATAAAAATGTCTGTAAGTGCTGCATATAATGAAAACACAATACATCTGCTTCCATAAATTCTGGCACTAGAAGAAAAAACGAATGACTACTATCAATGCATTTTCTTCCTGGCAAAAGAACAAAGGCAAATCATATGAAACTAAGCAAACTACAAGAAGCATATAGTTGCCCTTGAATTACACTGGTAATTGGTGCCTGATTGTTAAACAGGTCATTAAGCATGACATCATGTGACCACATTCCTTAGTGACCACAATCATGACAGTCCCTGTTGCTGTCATTAACATAATCTAATCATTAAGTGAGAACCCTGATTGGAACCATTTCTAGCTTCATCCTTTCCAGCTCAGATCCTTGGTGAGTTAATTTTTTTTAAAAAAAATTTAATTCATTTTTATATGCCGCCCTTCTCCGGAGACTCAGGGCGGCTTACAATGCATTAAGCAATAGCCTTCATACTTTTGTATATTTTTATACAAAGTCAGCTTATTGCCCCCACAAATCGGGTCCTCATTTTACCCACCTTAGAAAGGATGGAAGGCTGAGTCGACCTTGAGCCTGGTGAGAATTGAACTCGCAGTAATTGCAGGCAGCTGGATGTTAAATGCTGCCTTAGTAGGAGGCATTAGCCTAATTGATTGCTTCAGTTGCTTGGAACTGAAAAAAGTGACTTATGACTGTTTTTCATACTTATGTCCTTGCAGCATCCCCATGGTCATGTGATCAAAATTCAGACACTTGGCAACTGACTCATATTTATAATGATTGCAGTGTCATATGATCAAAGTCAATGGGGAAGCCCAATTCACTTAACAGTTGTGTTACTAATTTAACAACTGGTGATTCACTTAACATATGTGGCAAGAAAGGTTGTAATATGGGACAAAACTCACTTAACAAATGCCTCACTTAACATAAATTTTGGGCTCAGTTGTGGTTGTGAGTTGAAGACTACCTGCATGAGATTTTGAGAATAATTTTGTATATAAATCAGGGATGAAATTTAAAATTTTTCCCTACCGGTTCTGTGGGCGTGGCTTGGTGGGGGGGTGTCCTGTGACTGAGTGGGCATGGCCAATTCGATGTCACTCACAGCCATGCCCACTCAGTCACAAGACCCCCTTCCACCAAGCCACGCCCACAGAACCCGGTAGGAAAACTTTTTAAATTTCTTTCTCCTGTGGCTCCGCCCACCCGCCCCATTCCTCAGACTCCTACTGCTCACCTTTCTCCCGCAGCTGGCTGTCAGGGAAGGCAAGCACCCGAAAGGTACCGGAGTTGCTTACTCTCCTTCTTGAATGAGCCGGCTGCGCAAGTGCACAGTTTATTTAATTCAGCGGCAGGTTGGATGTGCGCTTGCGCAGCCAGCGCGTGGACCAGAGCGGCTCATTCAAGAAGGAGAATGAGCAACTCTGGTACCTTTTGGGCGTTTGCCTTCCCTGACAGCCAGCCGTGGGAGAAAGGTGAGCAGTAGGAGTCCGGGGAATGCACCATTCTTCAACTCCGGTCTTGCCGCAGAGCCGCTGCCTGCTCGCCCTTCACCACACGCCTCCGCCCATCTGCCCCATTCCCCGGAGTTGGGGAATGCACCATTCCCAGACTCCTACTGCTCACCTTTCTCCCGCGGCTGGCTGTCAGGGAAGGCAAGCGCCTGAAAGGTAGCGGAGTTGCTCACTCTCTTCCTTGAATGAGCCGCTCTGGTCCATGCGCTGGCTGCACAAGTGCACACCCAACCTGCTGCTGAATTAAATAAATGATGTGTGCTTGTGCAGCCGGTGCATTGACCAGAGCGGCTCATTCAAGAAGGAGAGTGAGCGACTCCGCTACCTTTTGGGCGCTTGCCTTCCCTGACAGCCAGCTGCGGGAGAAAGGTGAGCAGTAGGAGTCTGGGAATGGTGCATTCCCCGAGTCTGGGGAATGGGGCGGGTGGGCGGAGCCTCCAGCTGCCATTGCTACCGGTTCTCTGAACCACCGGCCATCATCGCTACCTACTTGCCCGAGCCGGTCTGAACTGGGAGCATTTCACCCCTGATATAAATATTGCAAGGTACTGTATATAATGAAAAACCTTTTACTGAAGGCTGAATTCAGCATAACACAATCCTTTAATGTATCCCTGTACTACATCAGTAATGCATAGAAGTGCTGTTTACAAGTCTCTGTTCTATTATAAAAACTTAAGGATTGAACATGATGAGTAGCGTGATTTTGATAGTTATTGCTAGGCAGAATGCTTAAAATCAGCCCTCGTCATTTGTTTCCAATCAAAGAACTTGGTTACAATTTGAAATACTGCTCCTAGAATTATTGTGTCTTGATGTACCCAGAAGTTATGCTAGGTACATCTTTTGCAAATGGATGACATCTTTGCTTGCTACAACTTCAGATATGTACATACAAACCAGGTTTCTTCCAAACATTTTTTGGAAAAAAACTAAGCCCAAATAGAACTAAGGAGATTTTAGCCACAATTAATTATGAATGGAATGAGATGCTGCCAAAACTGGTACCTCATAGGGGTATATAGTTTAACCTTAGAATTCCCGCAGTAATTTCCTTAGCATATACTTCTGGAACGTTCTTGTTCTTAGTGTAGTTTACGTAATATCCAGTTTCTTATTTATTTGCTAACTAAAGTCAGTCTTATTGAATTCAGTGGGATAGATTTTATGTAAACGTACACTGGGTTGCCAAAACAGCTTGAATAATAGGCACCACAAAAGTGAAATTTTGATCTGTTTGGTTCTGTTCCCTCCTCTTCGCCCCCTTTTCCTCAGGAACCAGACAGCTGGGAAATTATAGAAGGCTTGAAAATTGGCCAGACTAATGTCCAGAAGCCAGACAAACATGAAGGATTCATGCTGAAGAAAAGGAAATGGCCTTTAAAAGGCTGGCACAAGGTAAAATATGTGTAAAACATGTTAGGTGCCGTTATTTTCAATTATTACACAAAATTCATCATGAACTGTAGCAAATTGAACTCTGTTCAGAAACTGACTAGCAGTCGTTGAACCATGCCTACCTCTTAAGTCCCTGACCTTGAATTGAATGGTAGAATCTGAAGGAGGCTTTCACTTTCTTTCTTCGTTTTGCACTCATATAATACGTTGAATTCTATCAGCATTCAAGGGAACATGATTAATAAACCTTCCTCAGTTCTTTGTAGGGCTAGAAACAATCAGTTATCACATGATCATATACCCTTTACAGAAATTTAACTGCGTCAGCATGTATATGTCTTACTCAGTTATAGACATACACAGAGACAGAGGAAAAGCAAGAGAGAAAATGGACTGTGAAATATAAATTGTACTCTCTTACGAAGATATATGTGATTCAGAGTAAAATATATTTCTGGTATGGAATAGAAAATACCAAATCCACTGGTTAAATTGACATATTTGATTGGAGAAAAAAAACAGTATCTAGTATAGACTTGTGGACTTATGGTTTATGGTTTGGATGATTAGAAAGGATATATAGACTACAGAAAGAAGAGAGTAATGATTTAATCTTAGAGAGAGAGGTTAAAATATAATTGTACTTAACACCTGCTGAGAAAAGGATTGGAAGTCACTTCTTTATCTTATTTTTTTCTTTTTTCTACTTTCCTTTTTTTCTTTACCTTCTTCTTACTTTTTTTTGTATTTTTAGCTTTTTCTTTTGTCTCTTTTCTTTCTTTATTGTTTTCTTTTAGTTTGTATTAGTTCTTACTATTCTTCTTAAAACTCAATAACATCTATCTGTCTGTCTGATCGAATATTGGTTTGATTATTGTAAAAAGTAATTGTTCAGATTCCATTGCAATCAGTTATTGAATGAAGTGATAATACAGAAATCCTTGAGTATGATGTATGAAACTGGGTAAATTGTAGGTGTTTAAGAAAGTATCAGTTTCTCTGAGATTGCAGAAGGATTTGACAGGAATGGTTCTTATAAAAAGTGTATCAATTCAGTATGAAGCCTTTGTGTTTTTTAATTCTGATCCCAATGCAAAGACTTGCAGGAAATCAGGTTCTCTTCATTTAAAGGGTTCTACCAAGCAAAGTTTCTTAAGACCCTAGCCTTCAGAAACCTAATTCTAGTCAAGCTTTCAGATGCAGTAATTCAGTAGGGTTATTGAAATTGCCCCATGCATGCTTTGATTCAATTCTGTCAAATAAAACAGAGTCACTTTCAGAAATTCAGACAGGCCCCTTATCGGTACAAGCTGCAGAATCTTGCTGCTTTTGTCAGAATGATGAAAGCAGTATTGCATCTTAAGCTCTGCTTTCTTTTCTTTCTTTCTTTCTTTCTTTCTTTCTTTCTTTCTTTCTTTCTTTCTTTCTTTCTTTCTTTCTTTCTTTCTTTCTTTCTTTCTTTCTTTCTTTCTTTTTTTTGAGATATCCTTACATTACAATGCACATAGACTGGGGCAGGGTTTGCATCAAATGCTGCAGTGCTGCTTGTGTCAGTCTGATTCTGTCATGGTCTATTGGAATGACCTTGGGAAGCAAGAGAAAGAGCCGCATACTGGATAACTCTCATGCCAAAGTATCTCGGAAAAAGAGGAGGAAAAAGAGTGTAGGAAGCATCTCAGAAGGCACCCTTCCTAGTTTTCTAGAAAGAAAAAGTAAAATGATGTGAGAGGTGCTTTCAGGCTTGCAAGATTTTATTTCTATAACCTTACAGTAAAGGTACTGTTAGCATTGTTTTGTGCTTCTTGTCTAAACTAGTTTGAGGAGCCAATAGATCCTTCCTTTCTCTGCTCTGGGGACATAAGTGCTTCTTATTCAATAGGACTGCATAGGTCCTGTTCTTATCCATTCTGAAAATACTTTGTTCCCATATGATCCTGTGAGCTATTTATTAAAAAAAAAGTGATGGGTTGTATTGCCATATACCATAACTCAATTCATAAAGCAACTTTAATGACTTAGCTTTGGGATTGATTGATTATGTTCCATCAAGCTGGTGTGGACCAACCACATAGCTATGAAAATCTGTCCCTATCCTGGCTCTTCATTTTTTGTAATGATGTTTATTGCTGCATGCAGTGTGCTAATGTCTTCATTAATAGTTTTATATAGCCTCCATTGCATTGTGATCGCCTACATTTTTTTTCCTGCAGCGCTTTTTTGTTCTGGACAATGGAATGTTGAAATATTCAAAGTCACCAATTGATGTAAGTAATCCTGGGGCTTTTTAAAAACTGAATGTTATATATTATTTGGTTGCTTAGTTCCAGTAGTGATGCAGACATTCCTGTACTGCAGAGAAAAGGTATAAATCCTGCCATTCAGTTCCACCCCCTCCCCCCCTTTCTCCTTTTATCGCAAACATTCTGGATTTTTCAGTTTTATAAATTGTCAGATTTTATTTGTGGCAATTAGACAATTTTTAACCTGCTGAGTTGTTAGTGTCTCTGGGCTGAATTGTTTTCCAGCAGTTATTTCATCACCTAGAGACGAAATCTCATTCCTGTGGTTTCTCCCTACATCAAGGAAGAAAGCACACCCCAACTAAGATTGACAGGGCAAACTCCTGTTTATAACCAGCCAGTAAATTCCACCCTCTGGCTCTTAAATTATTGAGATTTAAAACAGAAAGCACACCAGCTTCTTGCCTTAATACTACTACTTTGTAACTTTACTTTGGTCAGATCAGTGTTCTGCCTTTTGCAATATTATTTCATTGATATCATCAGTGTACCTATTATGCAGCACCTGTGTCCTTGTAGGTCAAGTGCCTTAGAAACACTCTATGTGCCATTTGCTGCTCAGTGGACTACAAAATACATCAAACCCTCAATTTCACAGAACAATAGAGAGGAAGGGATTATTGTTAGATCTGAATATCCATTAAATGGCAAAGGGGATGCATAAAACAGTAAATGAATTTTCTCCATTGCTTTCATGAACCAATTTTTAATGAAGATTGGTAAATCAAGGGTTTACCATACTAATAAGTAGCAGTTAGAGATTTTAAATTGTAACTTTGTTTTATTTTAATTATAAGGTGATTGTAGACCATAATAAAATAATTATTTTTACCATAATACAAGTCAGTAATTATATAAACATTGGAAAAATTGTAGCCTAGAAAAACATTAAAATAATAAATAATTATTGCTGAAACTTCATAATCTAGCAATTTAAATAAACAGCAGTATAAAACAAACAAGGCCTACAGTATTGTAGATGAATTTAGTTTTTGTTGTATGTTGTTCATACATTACCTATATATCTATATCTATATCTATATATTAGAATTAAGTACATTTTGTTACTTATTTTATAAAACAAGAGTTTCAGCACAAAATGCTCATAAAACACAAAAGCAATCTTAAATTATAATTAATTTTCCCTTTGTGTATAATCGCGGGAAGGGAACATTGGTTTAGAACATGTCAATATTTTGTTCAGAGGAAGAGTTAACTATTTAGGTAACATTATTTTCAGTTATAATATGTGTACAATGGATGACAAATAGAAGTTACTATGCTTATTTATGTAGTTTGCGCCTTCGGGCCTATTTTGGAATTTATATAGGTACAAATTTTCATGAGGGCAGAAACTCTCTATTATTATTTATCAGTATAAATTGATCTTTACAGATGTAGCATTTGCATACGAATGATGTATCTTGCCAGAGTTATATTAGCCATTTTTTATCATTATAGCTTTTACTATTACATAGGTGAGCCAGTGTTAATCTGAATTTATTTAGCAGTGAAAGTAGCTGTCATAGAAATGTCACTTAAATTACATGTGTAATTTTTGCGTATATGTAGATTATCTCAATTGTAGCCACAGGCTTGTTTTTCATTCTCATATTTAAACATCTGTCATTTGCTTGGTTTTGTTCTTAAAATAGTTTTATACATAATTATTCCACATCTTTTATTTACTCAGCCTGTGAAATGTTGATATTTATGTGTGGGAAAAAAAGCAGTGCGCTTCTTACATAATAATCCCGTCCTGATAAGCAGCATGTGATAATGTCTTCCCAACTTTTTCTTATTTTTGCTATTTTATGTATCCTTGCATTATATCCCAGAAAGCTTTACATCTGTCCGTCCATTCTAAAGACCAATAACTTACCAGTTTTGCCTTTTATTTCTTAATGTCCATATGTTTACTCTTCTTTTTTTTTTCAGACTCAGAAAGGGAAGGTTCATGGGAGCATAGATGTGGGATTATCGGTTATGTCAATTAAAAAGAAAGCACGTAGGATAGATCTTGACACTGAGGAGCATATCTACCATTTAAAAGTAAGGAATATTTCTACTAATTTTTATTTTCAAGTTTTGCTGTAAAAGGAAGATCAAATACTATTATTGGATTCCTTACTCACGCTGATCTTTTAATTAGGTAAAATCCCAGGATTCATTTGATGCTTGGGTGTCCAAGTTGCGCCATCATAGATTATATCGTCAGAATGAGATTGTGCGATCGCCACGGGATGCCAGTTTCCACATATTCCCTTCAACTTCCACCACTGAATCTTCACCAGCTACTAATGCCACAGTGCTGGAAACTAAGGTATAATCTTTTTTGATCAGGAAGAATACCATCCTTCAGTTCATACATAGTTGTTTTATAATATACAACATTGCTATCCACTCATTTTCTTCCATTATGGATGCAAATGAAAATGGATGCCGTTATATATGACACTAACACTGAAAAGAAGAACACACTCAACAAAGGAATCTACACTGTACAGGTAGTCCTTGACTTACAACAGTTCACTTAATGACCATTTCCCATGGTCATGAGATTTACATTCTGATGCTTGACAACTGACTCACATTTATGACGGTTGCAGTGTCCCAGGGTCATGTGATCACCTTTTGCAACCTCCTGACAAGCAAAGTCAATAAGAAAACCAGGTTCACTTAACAACAGTATTACTAATTTGACAACTGTAATGACTCACTTAACGAAAGTCGTAAAGGGGGGCAAAACTCATGTAACAAATTCCTCACTTAGCAACATAAATTTTGGGCTGAATTGTGGTCGTAAATTGAGGTCTACCTGTACCACATTTACTGAAATACTTATTAAGTTTAATTTAGACTAGAATGTCAGACATATACATGCTTCAAGTTTTAAAGAAGAGAATAACAATTATCACTTTATTTTTATCACAGGCAGTTTTTCTCCCAGAATTCTCACAGGTATATGCATATATGTGGCTATATCTTTCTTTAGGTCTCACAGAATAATTTCCCCTGGCAACCGTCTATCCCTTGCAGTAGCAGTCTACCTGAAACATGTACTACTGGCCAAAGTAAAGTAGTTGCTTGGTTGCAAGAATCAGAGGAGATGGACAAGTGTGCAGAAGGTCAGTACCTCCTTCCTTTAATCTTCACTGCTACTGATAGAGCTACATGCAGAATAGAGCTTGAAGCTATGATGGAAATGTACTTATTGTATGTTATGCAGCAAAAAAATATAGGAATTCTCCCTTGGCTGTACTTAAAATGAAGCCCCCTCTTTTTAATTAAATGCCATTTTTCCAAGAACCATCAACATTCAGATTTTCGAGACTAATCAAAAATCTTTTCTAATGTTAGTATATTTTATAGTTAAAAGTGCTCAACTTCTACTTAACAAATATTTCCTATGTAGTATGTATATCTGTAATACAGAACTGAAAATTCTGTAGTTTCTATATATTATAGGTAATAATAACATATTTTATACTTTCTACTTCAATGTATCCTTTAAATTTTTTAAAATAGTTATCATTTAACTCAGAAATAATAATTGTAGGGATTAAAGATAAGCCAAAATGAATTTTAGGATGTTCCCACCATTTGCCTTGAATTACAGTTTAATAAGATAGAAGAATCAAAGAATAAAAACCTTCCCAAAACTCTGAGTGTTTCCAGGCAGTTTTTTCAATGGGTCTTCCCACTAGACTAGTACATAAATTGTTCTGTTCTGCATATGGAATAATTTGCCCTCATGATATCCACCAGTCTGTGAAGTTAATTCTAAGAAGATTTGGGGACATGCAGGAAGAAATTTTAACAGCAGTGTGGAATAGAGAAGGAAGCCCAAAATCTGTTAGCATACTGTGGCATGAACTTTATGGATTTTACTGTGTGATCATCTTCTTTCCTTTATGGAATGTTAGTGGGGAATGGGGGTTTCAGATGTTGTCATTTCAGAAAATTATCTTGTGTTTCTCTAGAAAATAAAATCTTAAAGTAAGATTTTGTTGTTCTAAATCTATTATTTTTTTGTCAGATCTTGCACATTGTCAATCAAATCTTGTAAAACTCAGTAAAATTCTTCAGAACTTAGAAATACTTCAGAGAACTCAGTCAGCACCTAGTTTCACAGATATGCAGGTAAATAAAATTGTTTTTAAAAATTATTAAAATAATGTTCGCTTATACTATTTTGCATTAGAAATATTCTGTATGAACATTCTCTGCTACCAGCCATATCATTCTCAGTATATGAACTTCTAGTATGACACAAGGTGGTGCAGAATTATTCATTATTACAGTCAGGTTCTCTAAAGAGCGTCAGCTGAAATAATTTTTAAACCTAAATTGCATATTTTGTTCTAAATTTAATGTTCAGTTGCCCTTTTGTTCTTTGTTCTTCGTGTTAAGAACTGTTCTGAAAAGAGAAATGGAATTATCCTAGTTAGCCAATTTTAGAAAGAATTCTTTATCGTAAATGGTTGAAGAATTGTCCTGCAATTGTTATTTTTGAAACTGTCTTTAATGGCATGTTTGCTTTATCTGTACCATAATGTATAGATTAGCACTTTGCTTATGTTTGGCAGTCAACTAATGCTCGATGTTTGTTACTAACTTTTGCAGTATTGTCCATGTCAGCTTTGTCAGCTTTAACCCAATGCTTTACTACTTTAATTATTTTATAACATAGGCTAACAGTGTAGATAAGAAAGACAAGCGTGTCACCAGAAGATGGAGAACAAAAAGTGTGAGCAAAGATGCTAAAATACAGCTTCAGGTACTGAGTTCACTGTTTTAACTATGGTTTGGTTAAGTATTTCTTAAAAATAATAAAACATAAAATTAATTTGAATTTGAATTACTGGATATTTGTTGATATATTTTTAAAAATTGAAAATTAAGGTCTGCTGCTCAAATTATTTTTGTAATTATTTGTCCTTTCTTAGAACTGCCAGACCTCATTGCAGAAATCCAAAGGACCACTGGAAAGTAGCAGATAACTATAAAACTTTATTTCCATCTAGTGCAGGGGTGTCAAAGTCGCATCATCATCACGTGATGTATCACAACTTTTCCTCTTCGCTAAACTGGGGGTGGATGTGGCCAGCGCGTGATGAATCCAGGCTGCGGGCCACAACTTGACACCCCTGATCTAGCGGTTCTTTGGATTTTACAGTCTTGATCTGGTAACCATATCATTTCTCCTCTAAGCATAAAGACACTATCATAAGTTACATGTTGAATATATGTGTCTATTTTGTGTGTGAACCAGTGGTGAAATATGAACTGGTTTGCTACTGGTCTGGCTGCGCATGCGCACCAAGCACACACATGAACAGTTCACACCAAATGCCCCCTGTGCACGCATGCACACTACACAACAAAAAGAGGCTTGGGAAGATAAGTAGAATAGCGAGGGGGGGTGAATCAGCTGTGGCATGCGATCTTAGGAACCTTTTTAAAAACTTTGTAAAGCATTTTTTACTACTGGTTCAGGTGAATAGATAGTAAAAAATACTTTAAAAAAGTAAAAAAAAAGGTTCCAATGATCACAGCTGTGCCGCGCGATTGTCTGAGCCATTTTTTTTTACTTTTTCAAAGCATTTTTTACTACCTATTTGCCTGAACCAATAGTAAAAAAATGCTTAAAAAGTAACAAAAAAAAAAAAAAAAAAACTCAGCTGATTGCCAGAACTTTTTTTTTTTTTACTTTTTTTTTACTACCGGTTCGGTGAATCTGTAGCATTTTTTACTACCGGTTCTGGCGAACCAGCCCGAACCGGTAACATTTCACTCCTGGTGTGAACATATTTTGGGAAATCACATTTAATTACGATACTTACAGAGCAGTTATACACAGCAGCAGTGTGCAAGGTTTATGTACTCAAAAGTGATATTGTATCAGAAACCATCCTTGCATAGATGTTCAAAGTTTTGTTTTCCTAGATGCTTTAATGTGGGGGGGGGGGCAGAATTCAACAAGTAATGAAAAGACAATTATATATACATTTGAGATGTGGTATGTGTAATCTTCAAATGAACAATTTCAAAGATGGATATAATTTTTTTCCAGCAACTATACAAACATGAGGTTTTGCAGGATACCAGTAGGTCTACTGCTCATTGAAGCGCCACAAAATCAGGTCTTGAATGCTGGATTTAATGAAATAGAAACAGCATTAAATCTATTGAAAAATGGTAAAACGGCTGGAATGAATGGAATTAGAGCCAAGATATTCAAAGTTGGTAGAGATAATGTAATTCAATGACTGCATTCACTGTTTCCCATTATTTGGCAGTCAGAGGAGGTTTCCGTTGCATGGAAATGAGCGATTAAAATCGCTACTTTGGAAAATGGCAATAGTTGCAAATGCAAAAGCCACTGAGACTTAGGACTTTTACCAGTCATTGGGAAGATCTTCATGAGAATCATTGACTGACTTTCCAAAAACAGTGGGAATAGACAACTGGAGATCAAACCAAAGAAGACTATTACTTTTATGTGTTTATGAAATGTAAACCATAGTTTATATTTCATAAACACATAAGCCATAGTGCAGAAAGGACATGGTGAAACAGACTGTCTCAAGATTGGCAAAGGAATAAGTCAAGACTATGCACTTTCCCCTTATTTATTCAATCTGTATGCTGACTATATAATAAGGGTGGCTGGATTGAAGTATGTCATGATTTTAAAATTGGAGGAAAAACGTGAACAGCCTATGCTATGTTGTTGATACTACCTTGATAGCAAAAATGGCAATATGGCAAAATAGAATCTACTATTTATGGAAGAATTCACTTTAACAACTTCATAAACATTTCTTTTATGAGTGAAGTGGGATATCTTCACATTTTTTAAAATGGCATTACTTTCACGAAGAGACTATTGCAAGCTTGAAAATAAGTGGTTTCTGCTTAGAGCAATAATATAGGTATAATGATAACTGCTTATAAGTGTACAGGACATATTGATTTTTTTTTTCTTCCTTGGGAAAAAAAAAGGAATCATGACTTCCATTGTATTCTTTCTGAAGTTAGAAGAGAGAACGTGTGTTCTATCTAAACACTATCTTTGTGTTTGTGGTATGCTTTGCATGAAGTGTTTATATAGCAGTGGTTTTGTTATATATCTCAATTAATGTTTTGTGTAAGGAATACTAAATTTAGATTGTTTTACTTCTCGTGATCTTGTTGATGCAGTCTAGGACTGCATTGGCTTTTTGGGCAGCTGTAGCACACTGCCAGCACATATTTACGTAATGGTTTGCTAGGACACCCAGATCCTTCTCAACAGTTTACTACTATTGGGCCAGATATTGGTGGCGGCGTGGTGACATCGTGGTTAGAATGCAGTATTGCAGGCTACTTCTGCTGACTGCCGGCTGCCAGCAGTTTGGCAGTTCGCTTCTCACCAGCTCAAGGTTGACTCAGCCTTCCATCCTGAGGTCGGTAAAATGAGGACCCAGATTGTTGGGGGTAATATGCTAATTCTGTAAACTGCTTAGAGAGGGCTGTAAAGTCTTAAGTGCTATTGCTGTTGCTATTACCTATTCTATAGCTGTATATTTGGTTTTCTTACCTAAGTGCAGGACTTCAGAGATGGAGCTGTTGTTTTTATAGCAGAAATTTCAAAGGGATTTTCCTAAAATTATTCCATGCTTTCAAAAATTCTGTTTAGATTGCTTTGTGACTTCTTTATTTTAATTTTCCCATATAGAAGGTATAATTCAGAGACCTATAGAATTTGCACATTTTGGAATTAATGTAATGTTTTTGAAATTACGCGGAAAGATTTTAGAATAACAGTCAACAGTCTGACGGATTGTTTTTCTATCAAGTCACCAACATTAAACAACAAAAAAGAAATAAATAAATATTGCAGTATTTATTTTTGTATTTTTACGTAAATTGATATTTTAGTGATATATATATATATATAGGATTAACGAGGATTGGTTTGAAAACCTGGATCCAAATTTTAATTTCATTGTTTCTATTTCTAATGTAGAGGGATGCTCTGTATAATTACGGCAGAGTACCCTCCCCTTAGTGTGACTAAGGGGCCCCATGTCAAATTATAGATCACATTGTAACTGCCTGTAAACAGAGAACATAAACCAGCCCAGTATCTGATTTTTTAAAATATAAATGATGCTGCGCTTCAATTGTTACATTACCTAGATATTGGTATTTGAACATAGATCTTTTAACATTTATATTTTATTGGGTTTTGCTAATCGAGATAAAATGTTAATATATATTGCTATTTCCATGTATGATAAGCCATGTGCTAAAAAATAAATACATTTGTAATATGTTAATTTTGCAAGACTGTTCTGATTTAATAATAATAATTTATTGACGGGGGGTGCGTTGGCTTAGTGGTTAAAGACTCTGACCTGGTCAGCTGGAAAAGCTGACAGCCAGGGCTTAAGACCCCAGTGCTGTAGAACAGGGTTGAGCGCCTGTCCTTGGCCCAGTTCCTGCTGATCTAGCAATTCGAAAGCATGCAAATGTGAATAGATTAATAGATACCATTTCGGTGGGAAGGTAACAATGTTCAATGCGCCTCGGCGTATAGTCATGCTGGCCACTTCACCATGGAAATGTCTTTGGACAATGCTGGCTCCCTCAGCTGAGAATTGGAGATGAGCATTACCCTTTAGAATTGGACACAAATTTTATTTTAATGCAACAATTTAAATTGTTGCTGCTAAATTATGAAAACCATTTGAAATAGGAAAAATATATTAGAGGCTTCATGCAGTTATTTTTGGATATGTGACTTCTAAAAAAGGAAAGAATTCCAAAATTCTCCTATTGTAATAGTTCTCTTGGGTGGCTCATAATAGAACGGTTCCTAGATATAATTAGCATCTGTTTAAATCATCATCACCTTCTTGTAATGCAATCCCTTGCGGGGTGGAGTCTGGGCAACTGAATGGAGCTGAGTGTTTACTGGCCGGATGCCCTTCCTGTCGCCAATGCGGAGTTTTTGTTCAGCAGATATTGTGCACAGAGAGAAAAATATCTGCCTCTACCTAGGATTGAACTCAACAGCCTCCTGATTGTGAGGCGAGAGCTCCACCTCTAGGCCACCCATACCACTACACCTGTTTAAATCATATCTGGTATAAAATGGAAGCGATTTTTTCTCTCTCTTGTCTGTTCCTATTTTCTGTCCTCATTACCTAAAATATAGTACTAACTACTGTACTCAATATCAGTTTTGGCTGTATTCAGAGTTTTCCCACAACCTCCATCAGTTACTTCTGATTCTTATCTCTACTTCACTTAAACAGTGGTTTATTGTTGAGGACCTATAGGGATAGAGCTGCAGAGGCAAGAAATGCTGAAAGGAAACATCCAGTGTAGGAATAAAAGTCTGTTTGCTTCATATTACATACCATCCAGGAATAAAATGAAAGAACTGTGCAGAAGGAATGTAGCAAGGATTTGTGCAACCTTAAATCTTACTCCCTTTTTTCTGGATTGAAAAAAAAATGTAATTAACTTGAACAAAGCTTCAAAGACATAGGGGAAGCCTCCTATCTAAGTAGGAATACGTTATGTATCTTTTCTTATTATCAGTTGGATGTACAAAGTTGTGGTGTGGCTTTTAAAAAGAATTGGTTATAATCCTGCAAAACTACTGTTTGCTGCATGCTGTGGAATGGTAATTTTACAGTAGATCTTAGATGGAATATTGAAATCATCACTCCTTTGGTAGATGAAACATACAGTTAGTTATATAATGTTTGGTGTTATTTGGGGATGGGGGATGCAGAATAGTTTTGAAAGGAAATGAACAGACAGGTTAATAATGTAAAAATCTACAGAAGGTTGATTGTAGAAAATAGCCAGTTTGGAAAACCTTAAAATATAAGCTTACTTTGTCTAGCTAACTTGCAGGAAGTCTGCAGAGAGGTCAAAAAGTCTTGATAGCTGCCACGATCATACACTCAAAAGTCTTTACGATACATGCAAAAAGGACAGTGCCTGAATTGCATGGTAGTGGCTGCTATCTTAGCTTTTTTGACCCTTTCTTGTAGCCATCCTGCTAACCTGTAAAGCATAAAGCAGCATTCCAGGTGATTGTATTAGAAATACAAAGTATATCATCTGAATGTCACATTCTTAGTTTTTTGTTGTCTTTTCATCCCATACCTGTTTTTTTTTAAATTATTTTCATGATAAATGATTAGACATAGCTGACCACAGTCAGATGGTACTAAGAAAGCTGCATAACAAATATTTTGAATTTCTATTGCATATGACAAAACAAAGCACACTCTTCTCTACCAACATATTCTCTACTACTATGACCTATGATAAATTCTGATGATTCCTCATAGAGTGGCAATATTGAATTATAGCTAGATGTGATGATTTGTTTACCTACTTCCTTAATTGGCCAGACAACAAGCAATGCAATTTCATTTAGTTTAATTATCTTACCTGAGGGAAGAAAATAATTTTCCTTTCCTCACACGTACAGTAGATGTAGGATAAGATAGACAGTCTCTGTTTAGGTTCAGAGAGTTATGGAATTTGGCATTTTTAGGAAGAATATTCCATTAAAAATCAACCCTTCCTTTCTTTGATCATCTGTCTCCTTCTTGCCTTCCATCATTCTTCTTCCTTCTTTTTGCTTCCCTGTTCTTTTCATGTTCCCTGTCAGGAAGGGACTGCGCTGAAGGGCCAATTCGGTACTGCACGGCGCCGGCAGAGACTAGCAGCAGCAGTGGCTACAACAGTGAGTGGACGCCTCAGTCAAGGCACCTCCAGTTTTAAAGATGAGAAACTGTATACCTTGAACATGCACTTACCATATGGAGAGCTTGGTCTCCTTGGGGAAGTTTAGAGGGCAAGGTTGGAAAACTAGAGCTGTCACATAAGGGGGGATGGTGGTGGAATACAAACATATTTATATACAAATGGGCTCATAAAGCTCTGATTTATAGGAATTTACAGAAGTTGTTTAAAGCACCCTACAAAATCTAGCCAAATTTCATGGACTTTAGACCCTGTTGACTTTGGAGAGAGAAAATGTGGTTCTAGCAAAAAGCCTTCAGTTTGACTGGACTGTAAATTGTATTGTTTATATAGCCATTTCTTAGGTAAGGGTTGTATTTCTATTTTCTGAGCTAAATTCTTTTATGTTTTATAGCCATGGGATTGCTCATTATGAGCAGTATGTAAAAAGCATTACATATATAACATTGCCAGGAATTGTTGCTAGTACCGTGGCTATTATATTGGTGAAGAGTAGCCTGGCTCCTTCCCTCTCATAGTCTCATTCACCTCTCCCATGACAGAAATTAACTCTTTTTATGCATGGCCACCTATGGGAGGGATGCATCATATTTGTTTAGTGGGGACCCAACTAAAATGCCTTTGAATGACATTTTAGGAAGCACCCTCCAACACAGGGGTCAAACTGACCAATGGCTGGAGTGAAAGAAAGAAAAATGTTGATTTAAATTAAATGTAGACTAAATTAAGTATAATGAATATGCTCCATCCTCATGCATTTAGGATTTCGCCGTGACATCTGCAAAAGTTGCAATTAGGAGCAACACGTGGAGGGACTGTTCCCAAGATTTTGGAGGAACCCCTAGTCTTTGTGACCCCAGACTATGTGCCCCTTTTCTGTTAGTAAATTCTGTGAGCTAAACAGAAAGAAAGGCTTAAAAAATACCAAATCACCACATGTAATTTCCCTCTCTAGAAGAGTGGCAAAGTTAAGTTGTGGAAAATACAGAGGTTTCATACCTGAAAAGCGAGTCAAACATAGAATTTAATTCAAATTGGAAACATTTATAAATAATGATTTTATATATAGACTTGTAACACATTCAGAATTTGGGTTTCTCTTAACTTGAAGCTTTAATACATTTGCTTCTGCTTGAATTGTTCAGTGAGGATAGAAGTTTTAAGACTTGATGGAAATGTTCATTCTAACATGACATGTTGGCCATTTCAATTAATTATTGATTATTGATTTGATCCTATTAATGGTGTGAAAATTATACCTGACATTTGATATGAAGCATTCATTTATCTAATGCTTACCTTGAAATTTTAATTTAATTTTATGTTGCTTGTAAATATTTTTTTTTCCTTTTAAAAATTATTCTGCTTCCTCTTGGATAGTGATTTTAAACACCACCAAAACAACAATCAAAAGAGAAATACATAGCCAGGCGATTGAGTTTCATAAATTATTAAATTTATATAGTATGTATAATTAGAAAACCACACACACACAAACATGCACATAAATATATATTTAAAATGTGGATGCTTACTGAGAAAGAGTTTTAATACCAGAATTATTATGACCTTATTATAATTGCTCAATCCACTTTCCCCCTGAAGATATATATATATATATATCCAAAATGTATTTGTTTGTTTGTTTTCTCCTGCCTTTTTTTATATAAATAACCCCCTCTCCAAAAAATTCAAATGAGCTAAAATGGAGTGATAATAAAACTACCAAATGCCTACATATGTTGTATTTACACACACAAACACACATACATGCACATATCAGGCTGTATGAATATTAGTAAAAGGCTATTCAAGTTCTGATGCTCATTTTGGAGTGACCTCAATGAAATCTGAGTAGCATTAGTTCTCAGTTCAGTTGCTTAAGTCATACTGGTTCTTTTAATGGGAAAAAAATTTCTGTACTAGCTCCATTAAGGAATTCCTTCATGTTTTGTTATATTACATTATTAGATAAGTTTCATTTCTGCTCCATTCTCAAAAAGTCATATTACTACCATTATTGTTAATATTTTATAATTTTTCATTTTAAAGAACTAAGACATCTAATAGAAGAAGAACCAATCAATTAATTAATCAATGAAATAAAGTTGGGTTAATTTGAATAAGTGGAAGTAAAAGAGTGCAAACATAATTCAATAGCTCAAAGAGAAGATATTTAATTATTTACATTTGACTCCCTTGATAGGAGTTCTGCAATTCTGCAACTATCAAGGGACAGTCAGTTCATGAATCTGAATTGCCAAAAAAAAAAAAAAAAAAAGAATGCCTGAGACTTCTGTAATGAGATTTTCTGATATTTAAAGTAACAAGTGACTGTGTGGCTAATTAGCATCTTAATATATAAAATACATTTATTTCATTATGAGCACTGTAAAACAGAATATTAGATAATTGAAACAATTCAGTAGACTATTACAAATGACAAAAGCAAGACATAGTGATTTAAAATAACAATATCAATAAAATTAAAAATCAGCTAACGAAGTAAGTTACTGCAGTGATCAGGTTTGATGCCAAGAAAATTTTAAAAGTGTTCCTCCCTCCTTAACTTTCTATATATAGGATATTTTAAATTTGAGACATTTAAGAAAGTCATTTTGGAGGAACTACCTGTTTATTGTACATATCACTGGACTTCTTGTTCGAGCAGGCTTATTTAGTAGGAAATTACCTTTGATACAACCAAATCCTTCTCAACATAAAAAATAAGAATTGGAATTGTGCTTGCAGCTAGACTGACCAAATACATCAGAAATTGTAGGTAGTCCTAGACTTACAACTATTTGTTTAGTGACTGTTTGAAGTTACAGTGGCACTGAGAAAAGTGACTTATGACTATTTTTCACACTTACGACCGTTGTAGCATCCTCATGATTATTTGATCAAAATTTGGACCCTTGGCAACTGGCATGTATTTATGATGGTTGCAGTGTCCTGGGGTCATGTGATCAACATTTGCAATCTTCTGACGAGCAAAACCGATAAGGAAGCCAGATTCGCTTAACATCCATGTTATTAACTTAAAGTCATAAAATGGGACAAAATTCACTTGATAACAGTCTTGCTTAGCAACAGAAAGTTTGGGCTAATTGTGGTCATAAATTGAGGATTACTTATATTTAGAAGTGATATGGTGCTGAACACAAATTATGAACTTAAGTAATTTTTCAAAAAATTATTAAAAGCTAAATATAAATGTTGCAAACAAACATTTTAAATGGGCCTTGAGGAAAGGATAAATACCCTGTAACACCTTTATTCCACCATTGGTCCAGTTTGTAGATACTATATAAAATTTATTCTCTTCTCTTCCTCTTGCCTAGTTTGTTAGAAAGAGGTCAGCTTTGAAATAGTCATATTCAACTGGTTTTAAATAATTACATACATATCTGTATTCAGATGTAAGAATTACTTTATAACGATCTGTTGTATGTGTGCTAAAAAATAAATATTTAAAATTAAAAATGAGGTAGATATAGATTGCTCTCTGGCCTAATTAGATTTTTTCAGGTATGATTTGCATTTATTCAGAGTCAGTTCACTCCAAAAACGTAAGGATTCAAAGTACCCTTGGATGTATAAATATGCTCTGGTGGCAAATGGGGGCTTTCATAAGTGGCATTTTTTTCTTGTTCTCTGATCCTTGGGTAATATAGTTATTTTCTTGATTTCAAATTTCCAAGATTAAGAAAATCTTAAATCTTAAAAGTATTAGTAGTTGTTTCTTTGATAGGGGAACTGCTGCATCTCTTTAGATCCTAGCTTTTCAAAAGAGCATACACTAAATAAATATTTGGTCTATGGAGTGTCAGTATTCCCCCAGAGGTTTCCAGAGAATGAGTTAACTTCGTGTGAACTTCTTCTGTCCTTGTCTCCTATCATCGTCAAAGGAAGCCATTGCAAGAGATGCTTTCTCCATGTTGGAGAAGTGTTTTTAAAGCCTATTGAAGGCAAGGTGTGTTGCCCTAGCCCTCAGTCTTATAAGTTTTTCCCCCCCTCCCCATAGTTTATTCAAACTATGATTCCTATTTATCAGTGGTGAAATCCAATTTTTTTTACTACCGGTTTGGTGGACGTGTGTGGCTTGGTGGGCATGGCTTGGTGGGCATGGCAGGGGAAGAATACTGCAAAATCCCCATTCCCTCCCACTCCTGGGGAAAGGATATTGCAAAATCTCTATTCCCACCCAACTCTGGGGCCAGCCAGAGGGTGGTATTTGCTGATTTATCAAACTACTCAAAATTTCTGCTACTGGTTCTCCGAACTGCTCAAAATTTCTGCTACCGGTTCTCCAGAACCTGTCAGAACCTGCTGGATTTCACCCCTGATATTTATACAAGTGAATTTTCAACACTTTCCTGCTTCCATTTTGAAGAGAAGTTCCTAGTTTATTTCTTCCCTGGAAAGATTTACAGTTCAGTGCTAATACCTCAGGACGGTATCTAGATTTCTTTGTCAGTGTAATCATACATTTCTCTTCTATATTCTCTCCAAGGAAAACAATTGGGAAAGTATTGTTACAGTAGGAAATGTCTAGTTGAATATTATCCATTGTGCATGTGACAATAACATTGCAAATTCCTCTTGTTTTTTTCAATTTCAGCTGGACTTGGGCTTAAATATTGGAACTTAGTTGATGTAAATGGGATTCCAGATAATAGCTTAAATGGAACTTAACCTTTCAGTTAGAATAATTAGATACCTAGAGGAAAGAAACATAGCAGAATGATAGTTTAGTTAAATAAGAATTTCAGTCCAGGTTTTAAAAACTTGGTAACAATTTTATTTTAGTCCAGTTTCAAATAGTATGGAAAATGAAATAATCTTACTGAAATATAGAGTACTGTGTCTTTTTATGTTGCTGTTGTTCAGACTATTTCAAAAGACTGTAATATTTTTTTTTGGGTGATTGGCAGGGCGAGCTTTGAAAGCTCTTAGGAAGGAGAGGTTAGGATGTCTTGTGAAGGAATAAAGGAATCTACACATTAAAGTTCTTTCAGTTCTTAAACAGCATAACGTTTTCAGGCTTATAGAGAAGATATTTAAATGGGGTACCTTAAATGATCAGCAGAGAGAGGCTGCACTTATGTGAGATCAAAACCCCATTGGTATCATGTTCAAAGTGTGCACAGCTGTATTCCGTAATATTTTTTCTATTATTGGTCCTTAAATTACATGAGCAATTTGAATTGGAGTAAATTTTAAAATAAAATTAATTACATATCTAACTTTACTTACATTGTGCATGTCGATACCATGGAATAGCATGTATATTATTGTAGTGTGTTTGTTTTTATGAGCATGTCAGATGGCATACATATTTAGGATAGGATTTATAGATATATCTCAAAATTGAACATATGTGTTGTATTAAAATTTACACATTCGATGTACATTTAATATACAGTAGTGGCCAAAATTGTGGAAACCTTTTGGGAAAAGTGTATTTTCTAAAACTAGCTAATAACACCACTTTTTTTTGGAGTAGTACCATAAAATTATATATCAATGGAAAGATAATTTAATCAAGAATGTAATGCAATAACTTTTATGAAGGATTTGCTATAAGAATAGCAGTTACAGTATAAAGAAGAAAAGTGAAATACGTAGAAAAAATGAGATATTAAAAATTATCACCATAGAAGAAATGAGATATACAAAAATTATCATGTCAGTCAATACTTAGTTGGGTAACCTTTAGCATGAATTATGGCCTTACAACATCTTCCCATGGAGTGAACCAAGTCTTTTAGTTCTGCAGCTGTTATAATGTGAAACCAAGATTGAATGATTGCTTCTATTAACTGGGTTTTATTGCTGGGTTGCTTCTGACTAACAAGTTTCTTTAGTCGGCTCCATAGATTTTCAATTGGGTTAAGGTCTGGGCTATTCCCAGGCCATTCCAACAGTGGAATATGTTATCTTGAAACCCCCCCTCCCCCCCCCCAAAAAAAGAGAGGTGTTATTAGCCATCAAACCTCAAAAGCACACTTTTCCCAAAAGGTTTCCACAATTTTGGCCACTATTGTATGTACAGCAAACATATTTTAGAAAATAATCAAAAGTGAGATGGCATACGATACTGGGCCTTTTGAGATATTCAGAGAATCTTAATTCTAAGCATTATGTAGGATAGTTTTTGATCATGCCCTCCAGATATTATTGAAAACCATCAAGTTATGAAGGATTGAATTCAAGAACATTTTGTTAGCATGAATTTTGGAGGAAAGCTAGTGTAAATAAAAATACTACAGTATATTTTCAAATTATACCGATTTAGACACCAAAACAGTGTAGCTAAATAGTATATGATTTGGAGATGTATTCCTTCAATATTAATCTTAACTAAATTTCTTTTTTTAATTTACTGAGCTGTTTAAGTGTGTACTGAAACCATTAATTGAATTATAATATATATCTAAAATGCCACCATTCACTTATCTGCTTTTTCAGAATAATTCCGGAAAGTATTGATTAAAATCCACTATTTTATTCCTTCCTCTCCAATATATGATTTGTTGCACTTTGCTGTCTTTGGAAGACTCTTGCTTTTGCACATATTATAAGTGTTAGCTCTGTCTGTGTATTGAAAACTGTATCTATTCCTTGCGTAGCATAAGTATTTTTCAATTAATGTTCAAAAAGCATCAGCATTGATTTGAGAGAAAGGAGTCTAACTTTGGCACTCGCTGCAAAATAAACAAAAGTGCTGGACTGCTTCCAGGTGAGGATTTTTGATGGAATTCCATGATTTGCTTACTCACGTTTTGTAGGAAGTTCACACACTATAATCACTTGCATAAATGCTGCTTGTCCATATCTTTTATGACATGTGGTTCTGAAATGTGGAGCACTCTATTATGTGAATCTCACAATCTAGTACATGTTCTGTGTGATGTTTGTAAAAGGGTGCTGTTGTTATCACTTCTTTGTTTTATAAACATTGTTTAAATAATCTAAACGCATGTTTTATGTTTTAAGATAATGTTATTACTGTTAATACTATCGTAATATTAATACTATTAAGATAATAGTAAAATACTGCTTAAATACAGTGTCATATACAGTCCTACAATGCATCCACACCTAAAAATGAATTTCCAAACAACTAGCACCATAATGCTATTTTTTTTAAAAAATAACTCGATATAGTTTTCAATCACCTTCAGTCACTTGCAAAAATGGTGGCAATTGTTAAAGGAACATTTTCATGGTAATAGTGCATGTGTATGGAGATAAAAAGAACATTATTTCAGTTAACAAAAAACAAAAATGAGTGATACAAATTTCAATCACTAAGATAGGCTCATTCGCCCAATACATTAATACTCAAGCCAAAAACTGTGCATCTTTTAGAGATGGAGGGATGCTACTAATTGTGTTGATATGGTTTGAACTTCATAAAATAATACAAAAATAAAATAATTCTAACCTGATACTTTGAAAAGTAAATTCCAGTTCAGTTAATAGAAGAGCAGAGTTCTGTTAGAAATCAGAAAGGACCCTCTACCAGGAAGGCAATTTAAAAAAAAAAACACTTTGTAAATATTTATAATAATAAAGCCTAAAATAATGTAAGAAATGATTTAGGTATTATAAGGTTTTTCTAGTCTTTCATGGAGTCAGTGTGATGACTGGAGTTATCTGTTGATTTTCAATTTAGGTTCCTTTCAGTGCTACAATGTCTCCTGTTCGACTACATTCATCTAATCCTAACCTTTGTGCAGACATCGAATTTCAGACCCCACCCACTCCTGTATCGGATCCTTTGGAAAGCTCCACAGACTACATAAAACTTCAGGAAGAGTTTTGCCTCATGGCTCAGAAAGGTGAGTGCGTGCGTATCCCACTGGGCATTGCTGCTGGTTTGGCCATTTCATCTGTGAAAATGTAAACAGATGGAATTAAATGTCTAAGAAACTTTTTCTTCCTGAATTGGTTTCAAAGAATCCTTATAGCTAACCTGCAAAATAGATACACTAATAGAAAGCTACACCAGCATAAAAGTTGTGTTATCACTTGTGTGTTTTTCATCAGATCAGCAGCTAGTTTTCTCGAAACTTCTCAAGTCTGTGGCAGTACTTTCAGCAGTATTAATCTAAACGTTTTAAAAAAAGCCTTTGTTCTATTGAGACTGTCATTGTAGTAAAACTCAGAAGCAAAATAGTCTATCAATAGGAGCTGCGAGAGAGCACAGTGTGCTGAAATATTTTTAAGAGCAGAATATAAAATCACTATTTCATGCTGTGTATATCTGAAATGCTGTCAACCCTTTTCAGTTTTGGGAACATAGTTGTGAAAGTATTCTAAAGAGGTATTTTGTATATAGATAGTCCTCGAGTTATGACCACAATTGAGCCCAACTTTTATGTTGCTAAGTGAAACACTTTATGACTTTGCTTGCAACAGTTGTTAAGTGAATCATTGCAGTTCTTAAGTGAATCTGGCCTCCTCATTGACTTTGCTTGTCAGAAAGTCACAAAAGCAGATCACATGACCCTGGAACATTGCAACCTTCATAAATATGAACCGGTTGCCAAGTGTCTGAATTTTGATCAAATGACCATGGGGATGCTGCAATGGTCGTAATTGTGAAAAATGGTCATAAGTCACTTTTTTCAGTGCCGCCGTAACTTTGAATGGTCACTAAATGAACTGTTGTAATTCAAGGACTACCTGTACAGAATTTTCCAAGGACTACGTGTATAGCGTTTTCCATCAGTGCTTTTCTTCATGCATAATGTTTAGATTTAATATTATTATGTTTACATTCAATAATTGCATTCAAAAACAATACGGTGTTTTTCAAAGACATTCTTGTTTCTTCTTCAGTACATTCTCTTTTGAAGTCTGCATTTAACAGTATAGCAATAGAAAAGGAAAAGCTGAAACAGATGGTAACAGAACATGATTTCGCAGCACACAACACACAGATGATACGTCTCCGACAATCACTTTCTCAGGTAATGTTATAGGAAAATAAATGTTGGCTTTGGAAATAGCTATAATTTGTGTGGCGGGGTTCTAATTACACATGACATGTAGCAACTTTCTAATAGATAATAGAATACAAAGTAGTACGAGCAATAATTTCCATAATTTTTTATGCTTCCATGTAACATAATAGAAAGTTAATGCCTGTGATTTCTTTTCCTTCCTAGTGTTTTCAATCTAGCGTATAAGATAAATCAATTTAACATTGCTTCTCCTGAAAAACTTACTGATATTAACATTTTACTTTATACTGATTTTTAATTCTGTTTGTCTGCTACCTAGAGTTCCACTTCAAGCATTTCTTTAATCTCCTTTTTTCTTACTCGCATGTATTTAAGTTGTAAAGGGAGCTATGGAGAAGTGTTAATGTGATAGACTCTGTTTCCTGTGTATCCCTTAAATCTATTAGGCTGGGAGGGTAAGGTGCTAAGTAAACTAATATGACACATCATGTCCAATAGTTTCCATTTTTTTTAATGGAGAAGAAACCTCTAACACCCCCAAATTATATCCTAAGGTTTACAATTTCATCTGAAAAACGATGCTATCAATTTTCAATGGGAATCTGACATTTTTTAGTTGCATAACTGGGTCTTGAGATTGAGCTTTAATGTTTTAAATGTTGACTTTAATGTTGCCTGCCTTGATTAATCTGATATCTGCCTATTTAGATATCAGCTGAAATGGATGTTTTTATGGAGAGCAGCAATGTTTCTATGATTGCCTAACATGACCTTGTTTCCTTTTGTAATTTAGATCATAATATATCACACTAGGCTATGTATTATTGTTTCATTCCACTTACTTTGAATGAAGTAAAACGTAGTTTTTTTAAAAAAAGACCAATATTAAAAAACAACAACCAAAATAAAGAACTCATGAACTGCTATAGCATGGACAATTAATCAGCATTAAACCACAGTAATAATAGTAGCAATAAAAGTTGTTAAGTATTCACAAAAATGTGTTTATCTGCCTGGGAGAGTAAGAGACCTGGTCTTGGAACTATACTGAAGGTATCTGCCAAGCATTTTTTGAGAAGATCATTTCAAAGATAATAGGCAAAGAAGAAATGAGAGTATTTCAGAGATAAGGTACCATTGAAGAATCCACAAATACTTAGGTGTAGACGTCCTGTCTTCCCTCCTTTTTATTAGTCTGTTTAAATAAAATCTGCACTTGCAATAAAGAAATATAATGTAATGTAGTGTAATGTAATAAATACAATACAATATAAATATAAATATACATTGCATGGAAGTAAGGCATATACAATCCCATTGATATCTCCTCAGTTTTGCCTTAACATCTATGTAGCATCCACATATAAATTCACAATTCAGTTAATATTGATATTAACTATAGTTTGCGTTTCATTTTTGTTTTACTGTTACTGTTTTCTATTAGAAGTCATGTTTTAATTTATAAAATATTTCCAAATAGGGCTTTTGTTGTGCCTTATCTTGCCTTCATTGTTCATTGTTTTTTTTTCATGAGGTGATTAGATAATATTGTTTCTTCTGTTTAGTTACTCTTTTTCCTTCCCAAGGAGGAGGAAATTATTTACAATGTTTATTGATTAGCACTTACAGGATATCTTGAAACCCAGTATTCTAGAATATCTCCTTTCTTAGTATAACAATTTCTATAGGGAGGAAAATAGGGAAAGAAGAAGTGAGGAAGAAAAAAAGCCTTTCATGAAATAATCCATATCTAGTAGAATGTTATTCTTTTGCCTCTAGTCACAGTATCATCTAAGTGACTCAATTAGCATTTTTATTGCCGTGTAATGATTTTATTATGGTTTAAAGATAAAATCATAGTAACATGGCATACAATTTTGCTTCTAGTCTGGCATCTTATGGTTCTCTGATCATTTAGTTTTCATTACTTATTATGAGTTTCTTTCTGTAGAAGAACATAAACATTTCTAAAAATAGAAAAGAATCAGGGTTAGCAAATGAAATATTTTTCTTTACTAATCTTTTCCTCTCTTTCTTTGATCATCAAAATGTTTACCAAAATTTCCATGGTCCCATTCTGCTTTCCCCTCATTGTGGTATGTTCTGGTGAATTATATTCTGTAGCTGAATAGAATTCAGCTTAATAAATTGTCTAGCTTGCTTAACTAAACATTAAACAGTTAATATTAAAATATGTGTTTTCTAATTTATAGTAAACAAAGCAGCTCAGGAGATGAATTTATTGCTTTTTTTTCTATCCCATTATATAGAAGCTTATGATTATTTGGAGAGTATTTTCATTCTGTTACAAATATATATCAATAGTATGAGATAATGTTAGTATGACAACCAATCTAGTGTCGTGGTTAAGGCACCAAGCTAGAAATGGGGTGACTGAATTCTAATCCTGCCTTAGGCATAGTGTTGAATATTAAGACTGCCGGACGCGAGTCTCCCCCCAGCAACCGGCACAAATGGTTCAGCTGTTCTCTGATTGGTTAACCGCGGGACAGCTCAGGTATAAAAGCTGTCAAAAGCACGGCTGTTGTTGCTGTTAACTTGTTGCCGTTCTAAATAAAGTTTGTTGATTGCTGCAGCCGCCTCGCCTCGCCTCAGTCAGTGATCGTGTGGACTGAGAATTTAATACATAGAGCCAACTTGATGAACTCTATTCAGTCCCTTACTCCCTAGAAAGATAGCAGTGGCAAACCATTCTTAAATCTTGCCAAGAAAACTGCAGGCCCTTGTTCAGGCAGTTGCCAGGAGTCAAGATTGACTTGAAGTGGGAGAGAAAGAGAGAGAGGGAGGGAGGGAGAGAGAGAGATTATGACTGATAATATCAGTAATAAGTATTGCTATACTGAAGAGTTATAAACAGCAGTCATTATTATAAGTATTATTTCTATTAAGTGCATGTTTTGCTTACTGAAGCAAGTAAATATATTCAGATCACTTTCCATTGGAAACTATGCATGCATACATGCTTGTTTATTTATTTATTGAACTCATATGGGCTGCTTTCTCTCACATTGAGAACCTACATGATTTACAACAACTAATGAAAACTAGAGCAAGCCTTCCTATCAGGGTCTGACCAATCAGGTCTCAATCTTCAGGCTAAACCTGAACCCTAGTCCAATGTTTGGAGGAAGAGGCAGGTCTTCACGGCCTTCCAGAAGGGTAAAATGGTTGGGTTTTCTCAAATCTCAGTCGGGAGGCTATTCCAAAGGGCTAGGGCAGCTATAGAAAAGGGATGCCTCCAGTAGTGGGATTCAAGTAATTTAACAACCGGTTCTCTGCCCTAATGATTTCTTCCAACAACCAGTTTGCCAAACTGCTCAGAAAGTTAACAACCGGTTCTCCCGAAGTGATGCGAACTGGCTGAATCCCACCACTGGATGCCTCCAATATCCCATCAGATGACTCATGGTCTCAGACTTATGTAAAGTGTGAAGGACTATGGATTTCTAGCAGGGAATTCTCAACATCATAGCCATCACACGAGTAATAAAATCTTAAGGGGAAAGATCATGATACTGTAGTTGCAATAATGCATAATAAGTAAAGAAATCTTTGGGAAGTAGCATTTATGATCAGCAAAGAGATGTTAATTTTGAAAATGAATCCTTCCCAGTACGTTATATAATAACACTATACTTTGGCCAGGATATAGGATATGAAGATAGCTTGGATCTATTTTTTTATTTTTTTTTACTATTCTTGTGCAATTGAAATTAAATATTCAATTTTATTATTTTAAGGCTCTCAACCAGAATGCTGAACTAAGGAGTCGTTTGAACAGAATACACTCAGACTCTGTTCTTTGTGATCAGGTTGTCAGTGTAAATATTATCCCTAGTCCTGATGAGGTAAGACTTTGGCATTGCTCTAATGGATTTACCATAGTTAAATTCTGCTAATAACCATTAATGATTAAATGATTATGGTTGGCAAGCAGTGGGACAAACTCATTTTAGATAATAATTTTCTAATTGCATTCGTGAAAGTAATAAGCTGTAATTAGTGGGAAATTCCCTTTGGAAAAAGCATACTTTAAATTGCTGAACAGAATGTTTGACAACCTCATTCAGTCAGTATTTGAACATGCAGCTGGAATGTAAATACATAAGAGCCATGCCAGTTTATATGAAATACCTATATAGTACAACAGCCTGTTCTCAAGTTACTATGGGGACCCTGTGAATATTTAGCATTTTTTCTACTCATGTTCTTCTGTAGCTGATCTTCAGAGATGATCCTAAGATTGTCCTAAAGCTCCTTGGCTTAATAGCCACTGGTAATTTTATTCCCCATGAATTTTCTAAATATCTTTTTTTTAAAATTATAACTAAGCTATAGGCTTATCCTGGAGAATGTTTATGCATGTGGTTGTTAAGAGTTAACATCAACTCAATGACATCTAATTAGTTGATTAGCTATTGATTTTAGGATGGCTAATTCTATAAATTTAAATACTGTGTGAAGACAGACTTTCATTTGTTTTTCCTAAATCTGCTTCTGAGTTTCTGTGCTATGAGAGAGAAATATTATATATTTTCTGTCTACTTTCATTGTATCATGCATAGTTTATTCATAACCACTACTTTTTTTTTCAAAACGAAAAATATATTTATTTCTGGTTCCCATTATGATCCGATGATATTTTCTGGTTCATCATTGCCAGTTCAGTGTATTCAGTGGCCATCAGTGTGGTGAACTTAAAATTTTTGGCATTGGTGCATATTATTTTATACTTAACATTTCTTGAAACACATTTGCCATTTTATATCCTCTTACCCAGTTTATAGAAATGGGTTTAGAGTTCTTCTCGGCCATTTTTTGGCCACCCTGGTCAGTCCATACAGTCAATTACCTTATTCGGCTAGTCCAACTTCAGATATTTAAAAACGAGTTTAAAATGTGTTTAAAAAAGCATTAGTCATTATCAGTATAGATCCTCGGAGTAACCTCACTACTCCATCCATGGTAAGAATTGTCTGCTTCCTTTTTGTTTCTGATCATTTGGCATTATCAATCTTATGCTTTGGATTTAAAAAGATGGAAGATAAACCAATTAGTATTGCAACAATATCTGTTCAGTTGATGATCTTTCTTTTCTGTTCTCCTTTTGAGCAGAAGACCTTCCAGGTTAGAAAATGTAAAACTTCACTTAGTTTTAAGAAATTACACGAGAAGATAATGCTTACTGGTTTCACCAAAGTTTCTATTTCATTATTTATTTTTCTTTCAAATTCCTTTTCTTGAAAGTTATGGTGTCTCTCTTCCTCTCTCACTTGCATTTTATGTCATGTTTTAATTACATTCCCATGCATTTTGTTGGTTAACCCTTCAATGCAAACAAAAGTTTTTCTTGTATCTTTCATTCGAAGCTACTTCTATTGCATGAAGTTAGAATTCTTCCATAGTATGAATCAAGGCAGATGTTAAAGTTGCTACCCCTCTTTTCAAACAAAATTTCCTGCATATGACAACTTCTCATTTTCTCGGGTTGCAGGAATCACGTTTCCTATATTCTCAGGCCTTCCTATCCTGTAGCAGTAACTTCTTAATGATGTTTGTTGAGCTTTGTTGTAAATAGAAAAGTGTTATTTTAATGGAATACCCTTTGCAATGGGAAGTAATGAAATAAAAGAGATCCATGCTGCAAGCCTGAATGGCAGAGTATATCTCTTTCCAAGGGGAACCTTAAAATTGCCTATTGAGAAGATAAAACTGTGTATATATGACCTATCCTAAAAAAGGGAAGACTTGAAATACAGTAAATAGAATACAAGCACTGCTTTTCCTAATAGCACACTTAAGAGCAGGGTGGTAAAAAGACTATAATCAAAACTGGAGACCTGAAGAATTAGAAGTTATTAGCATACTCAATCCAGCAAACATAATTTATTGAGAATTGAACATAGTCATTGATCACAAAATGTTGAATGACAGTGGGCAAGAATAGAATTCCCTCTTTGAGGGAATGGCTGGCTGCGTATGAACTGAATTCTAGCCAGCCTGTATTTTGTGGCAACACTCATCAATACACGTGGAAGTGCAGTGTAAACGTACTAAGAATTGTACTAATCCTGAGGAAAGTAATGCATCTCTTTCTCCAGGTACCAGAAAGTTTTGAGTGCATCCTGAAAATATGACTCCTTTTCAACTAAATTCTGAATTTGCTAGATACAGGGCAGGTTTACAGGACCATCTCTGCTTTATTTTCTCCCTCAGTACGTGGGAAAGAAATGTGAAAAAAGAAGCAGTGCATCTATCCGTGGCTTGGTGTGAT